>NC_080430.1:54566808-55166808 GCF_028018845.1 Melospiza georgiana
AACAATTTTGTCTCTGTAAACACAAAGAAATATTTTATGAGATGGCATTACAAGCTGGTCAGCAATGTCTTCTGATTTTATTATAAGTCATAAATAATGAGCAAAATTATTAATAGAGACTATAAGAAAGGATTAAGAAATACATTGCTGCTAGGTTTAGAAATCCCTGAATTCCATAGTAATAGTCATGATATTATTACAAAATACACTTCACTCCCATATTTAGCTTTTTGATATCTATGCACAGATTTAGGTAAAAAATATAGCCCTTTCTAACAATAAACAAAAGAAAAATTAATGATAATAAAACATCAGTTCTCTTGCAATGCACTAGTGTTTTTATGCTATAGACATACAGTTTATACTAACTAGATGAATTCTTACAAATTAAAAATTACTACCTCTGCAGCTCCTGTAGCAGAGCTAATGCCACCTGCAAGCAGCTAAGTACAGACTATTTCCACCCCAAAAAGTGTCACAAAGTTATGTGTAATAGCTAACTAGCGCGGTGTAACTGAGTATCCTGATTACCCCTCTTCAAAAATATCTGTTACTAGGGCTTGTGAATTTAAAATAAAATTTGTTGTCAAATTTCTGTATTTTTGTACATGTATCTATTGCTGGTGCATCACCCTTTTGAATTCAGAAACCCTAAGAAACATCTGACATCCACAGAAGCTAGACTGGCACAGCTATAAACCAGCTCTGAAACCCCGTTCAGGATGTGCCATCCAAGCACCACTTCCTGGACCCGAGGGTATCTGCTTTCAGTGACTTCATTAAAAATGCTGAAGTGACCAACTTCCAACTGATCACGGTCCTCTATTCTGTTTTTTGTTCACATTAATCCTCTACCTGAAATGAGTAGAAAGCATGTCTGTGGAATGACTGCACTGATTTGGGCCCTCCTGGAGCACAGAAGGGACAGGCTGATCGTGTAACTGCAACAAACCTACATGGGCAGTGGAAAGGAGAGTCAGTGAGCACGTTTTGGTGAGAGGATGAATTTTCCTCGTCTTGCTGTGAGAAGATGGAAGGAAGAAGGAAGGCTGATTCCAAGAGCAGATAGCTGATTGACACCTGGTAGGAATTAGTCAGTGTACAGTCACATTGCTGCTCTATGGGAGACTGTCAAGCCCACAGCATCTCTGAACAAATGCTGAAACCAACTTCTTCCTGCTTATTGGGAAAAAAACCCCACAGAGAGCAGACACTGGCAATATGCCTTAGAGTATGGATGCTGTTATATAAGCCCCTAGCTTGCCCATTTTTTCTACCACCATGAGGGGAGGTTATGCGCGCACCTAGCAGGACAGAGAAATATGTGGGGCAATGGATTTCTTCTACCTACAGAAGTTGTAACCAACAGCACAGAATAAGGCCTCAGAGTCTGAGGATATGAGGATATCTTCTGGTAAACTTAGGTTTCTCTGGTTTTGTGTTTTTTTGGTCTTTTTTTTTTTCCCTGAAATGAAACAACTTTCTGGCAAATGATTTAAAAGAAGAAACAAAACGAAGAGGAAAGATCACAGATAAAATGGTAAAATATACTGATTCCTTTGATGTGTCTTTTCACTTAGCCTAAATGATTAACAGTGTGGATAGGTAATCTTGTCAAGAAAGAAAACAGCACAACAAACATGAAAACAGCCATTTTAGATCTGAGTGGAGGAAGGAAAGGACTGAAAAAGAAGTCTGACTTCAGGCTCACAGATGACTGTTGCTGGAAGGAATCAACACCCTCCTGTTTACAAATTAGTATATTCACCTTTGTTAGTTTTCATGCCTCATCAGGCACACAAAATTAAACAACAAAATCTGTGTACAGAACATTCTCATAAGGTGAAGGTGTCCTACCATTAGACATGTGAAAACAGCTCTGTTTTCACCCTCTCCTACAGAAACTAGTCCTCTGGCTGCAGTTTCTCACTTGAAGATTCCTTACCAACTTACAAGATATGACTTAAGGAGGATGACAAAACCAAACTAGCAAAAAGTCCCCTTGAAGGGAGTCCAGACTTTTGGGTCCAACGTAACTGAGGAGAAGACATGGCTGGCTGTTTTTACAGTGTGGTTATTTCTTAATTTGTTCTGTATTGAAACCCATTCACTATCTCCAGTAAAGAAATAGCTATGATTATCTCTGCTAAAACCCAGAAGTTCTCTCTCCTAGACTTTCTCTCCCCAAAACAAATGATCTTACAAAAATGCCACATTAAAAACATATTACAAGAAATGTTTTAGCATTTGAATACTGAAAAGTAACAGAAACTAGGTAAAGGTTACTTTTTAAGTACTCATGTGTTCAAGGCATCACAAGATGCACATGTTTTTCTCCAAGCATCTTACAGTTTACTGAGGAAGTATCTCCTCATCCATAGACATGGAAAAAGTGTATGTTATTCTCCACAAACATATTCCATTGTCCCCACATTTGTAATGTTTTACTAGCAAACTTTGGCCATGTAGATGGTAAACTGAGAACTTGGCTTATTACCCAGCAATTTGCTTTTCTTCCATTGTGAGCTGCTCTCAGCTAGAACTAGGAGATGCCTAAGACAAGAATAATTGTTTTAAAAACATTTATGAAGGTTCTAGTGTGTGAGGTCTTTGATCAGAGCCCCTAAGTGCTATTAGGGTACAAATAAACCCTAGTGCTACCACTACTAGATCTACCTAGTGCTAGATCTACTCAAACAGCTAAACATTACCTAATGTGAAATGTACTATAAAAATGTAAAGAAAAAACCAAAACATATAAACTATGAAAGTGCAGAACTGTAGCGGGAAGAGAACATATAGAAAGAAAACAATAAAATATTACATACATGGTGTATTTCATGTTAAATGAAAAACCTGAACATTTTGGAAAATATTCAAATATATGCATACACACACATGGAATTTAAAGATAGCGGAGGCAAATATGCATATCTGCCACTATCAATAATCATTGCTAATAGTTCCTAGAATAGATATAAGTGAGTGACCTGAGAGTGAAGGCAAGAATAGTACATCCATGCATAAATGACTGCTAATTCAGAAGATGCTCAATACTTTTTACAGAGGTATTTTCATTCTATATCAACAGATTACCAAAAGAAGGGAGAAGATATGAGAAGACTTATGGGGAATGAGCAGACCATTAATGAAATGGAACAGAAACATTTGCAAAATATTGGTAGCAGTGCAAACCTTCTCAGGAGACTGGACTGAGAAGTATATATCCTAGCAACTGAGCTCAGAAAGGACATGGAGTTTTACCAGGGTGTCTTAGGAAAGGGAGAAGGAAAATGACCAAAATAAGGAAGGTTATGCAAAAGACTTTTACTAATGCTAGAGAGCAACTATGGCAAGTTTTGGGTAAAGCTTGTATGTACAAGGCAATAAATAGGGAAGTCAAAGAGAGGTTAAATAACAGACTAATGAAGGGGATGTTGTCAGAAGTGACAGACAGTAGTGAAAACTGGGGAAACAATGTCAGAAAGAAAATCTCTGGGAAAAAAATGTCAGAAAGACAATCCAAAACAGCTTTGGGTAAGTCAGGGGAGGATTGATAGACCCATAAGTCACCACTGTAGAGACTCTAAGTGAAGCTAAGTGTCCTAGGGTGACTTTTTGATGCTTGCATCCCCAGTCATCTATTCTGTTCATGCTGGATAATAAGTTCTGCACCTTTAAGACTGGTTCCAAGAGTGAATGGAGGGAGAAGAATCTCGGAGTTTATTATCAGAAACTGCATTTGCTCTCCCACATTCCTTCTCGTGGATTAGTTAGCTGAGGCCAGGAGTTTTTTGGAGCTGTTCAGCTATTGTTCAGTCCAGGAACACCAGGATTATCATCCAGGGGCCCCATTCAGTGCACTGCAGCCATGACACCAGGCCCGAGCCCCGGAGAGACCAAGAGAAAGCCAAGGACGCACTGACAGAAAAGGCTCTCTCTCCGATCCCCACAAGAACTTTCCGAATTTGCCATCTCTTCAGAACAATAAGAGGTTTCATTGTTTAATACTATTCATTGTTCATGTTTGTGAGTACTTTGCTTGTTAAATAAGCAGTTTTTTTCCACTTGTCTTGAAGGAGATTTATCTCCCAAACAGGCTGGGGGGGAGGGAACTTGAGTTTGCTTTCTAGACGAGACCACTTCAGAAGTTTCCTCCCAAAATTTGCCCCAAACCAGGACACTATGTCAAAGATATGTTGAAATCAGCATAGCTTTCAAATAAAAATAAACAAACAAACAAATAAATATAACAATTAAGGAGAATTTCATGTCATCTGTATAAGAACAACAGTTTCATTACCTCAAAGAAGCACAGTTTTTGCATTGATATTTTCCCCAGAAAAAATGTAGTATACTTATTGTTTATAACATCAGGTTTGAAGGAAATTCAATGAGAAACGTTTGAACAGGCTATGTCACTATAAGTACAAATATCTTTTGTACTTCAAAAGGGATGTGAGTGTGGGACTAATCAGAGATGAGAAAGAGGGCTCCTTTTTACTTTCTCACATATTTAGCTGTTCTCTATGCTATAATTCTGTTTCTACTGAGTGAATGCAACCACCTTATTATCCTGCATGAGCTTAACCGTGGGTTTACTTTGTCTTGCTCTCCTGCTTAGGAACTTCATTGAAAAAAAAGGTTACTTGATAATAGCCACTGACAAAGTACTCAGCTAGAAAACATATCTTCCAACATGGTTCCCTCAAGTAAATTTCTTGTGTGGAGTCCTATTAGACTGCCAGCCTTAATCATGCTGAGCAGTACCACACAAATATCAGGGGGATAATAATATACATTAATAAATCATTATACAATAAAAGTCCACATAGTAAACACAGCGTATTCTAGAGCAGGAATACTCAACAGGTAGTAGAGGCATAAAAAGCCTCTCTCACCTCAATCTCTGTGAACTAATATAATATAATACATTACAAGATTAACTGAAAAAGGAGAAAAAGCATACTGTTGTATGCTTGCAGCTGGAGGACAATTTGGACTCCATTCCAATACCCTCCTAATTTAAGGGCATCACCTTCTGAATGACGCCCCCATGCATCTGAAATAATTGTTGAATATTCACAAAACTAATGGCATTTTTTCTGTTAAATACATAATTCTGAAGCATAATACACATATTTACAGGGATGTATGTTTGTTGATCTAATGGATTGAGCATGAACAAGTGGAAACAAGTTTGTATGGCTATACAATAAAATACACTGATAATTACTTGAATCAAGAATTTAAAGAAGTCAAAGATGTGGAAAGTCATTATCCATGTAACTTTCACTTCTTTTGTAGTTGGAAAAAGACAGGGACAGCAGAGATGAGTGACTGTGCCACTCCTGAAAAGCCATTTGCTTTTGAAAATCAATATAACTCAACAAATTTGAAAGTGTTTTCTCCCCGAGAACAAGTTACAAATAAGAGGGCTAAAAACCCAAAGCTATAGGGCATTTTTTTTTGATTTGCATTCAGTGGTACAGTAATTTGTTAATTTAATGCTGAGCATTTCTTCAGAAGCATAATTCCAAGTACTACGTTTCAGAGAGAAAAATACAGTGATTATTCTCTTTGCCTTCCCCTTTTCAACACTTTCTGGAGTATATAGGGCATTTCTGAGGTGATCACAAGGATTTGTGATTTGTTGGCAGTTGAGTACCACTGTGCTACTGCCACTTTGAAAACCCTCCCATGTGGAAGTCTCTCCTATCCCGTAATTGTCTTATCCAAATATGCTTGTGAGCAGAGCAGGGGGATACTTCAAATCACTGCACCATTTTTAGATCATGCTTTTCATTTCAACAATCCTGAATCTTAGTCTTATCTCCCTTTTACTGTATTGTTGATGTACCACAATATGCCAAATACTTCTTTATGAGGAAGACCCCAGCTTCCTCTTCATATTCCACTTTCTTGACTCCTCTTTACACATAGTATTGCTCTGATGCCCTCCAAGAGGAAGCTGACAAAATAGAATGTAGTTACAGCTTTCTCTCTTTCTGACCATCAGTTTCTTATTTGTTGTGCCACTTGTTTCATTAACTAGATCCTCTCTCCCCACTGGAGATATCTTCATTGCCATTTGTTCATCACCTTTCATGTTCTGATAGCTCTTCCTTTAAAAAAAATTAATTTGCTTTATTTTTAGAAAAATAAAAATAAATATAAATATATTAGCCTTAAATTAATTTTCATCCTCACACGGCATTATAACTATTGCTCCAGCTGTCTTCTTCAATTTATTAATGATTAAACATGTACTCAAAATTACAGCCTAAAATTGTTTACTAATTTCACCATATACCTTTACAACCCATCATTTGCACTCAACAGAACTTGTTCAGGTTCAGGGCTCCATCCCACAGCACTTCACGTCTCACATTTCTAAATGCTTCATTGACACAGCTTGCAGAAGATCCTTCTAATTCCTCTTCCAGCTTTCTGTAACAGTTTCTTCAGATCCTATTCCTGGCTCTCATAATATTTTATCTGATTAATCTCAAAGACATTAATTCTGTCTATATGCTGACAGCAAACAAATCTGCATGCCAGTTAGATTCTTTACACATAGCTTATTTTAAGATTCTCCCTAACTGTTTTCACAACCGAAACTCTTGTGCAAACTCTTATGCCAACATCCTTTTTTTTTTTGTCACAAGAAAAGAACCTGCTTTCCTTTTACTCTTTTAGAGTTGTTGCTGGTTCTCCAGGGCTATTTGAGATGTCTCTTCATGTCATTAATTCACTTATCCTCTTTTCATCACACCAAATAGAAGCTACTTTTTTCATTTTCAAGGATTTGTATTGCTCACCTCTGCCCTTCCTCTTCTCCCATTATTTCTCATTTACTCTTCAAGGACAGACAGCACATATTAAAGGCTACACTGACCACTACTGCTTTACTGATTTTTGTATTCCATTTCTGACCACATTAATCTGTGGTCTTCTGCATTACAAGCAGCTTTGGGAGGACTTCTAGTTCTGTATTTTTTGTGGACAAATGGGATGGGATACCAAGAATGATGGGATTTCAGTTTGTTCATTAGGCACCTATAAAATAAATTATAAATGACCAAGCAAACAAAAATAAACATTTTTTTTTGCAGAGACAATCCTATCTAGGAAGTCTACCTTGACCAGAACAAGTTGAGGGCAAGGTCTGCCTCACTGCTTTGTGGAAACAGAATAATAAACAGATGTTGAAAACTCTGTAATGGCTTGATAAGTTTAATAGCTACATTTTAAGGCAGCTATTTAACAAGTAAATTTAATACCTTACCTTTTAAGTTTAATAGCTGCTTTCAAAAGTCAAAGCAAAACCTTTACCCTGAACCAAAACCTTAAGCAAAATTGCTATAAATTCTGTTGAACCACGTAAAGTTAGTACTGCTGGTGCTTCATGTTTCTCTTTTTTTGTGTCCTCAGCTTCACAGACAAGCACAAGCAAACACAACTACCTGTAACCAAGGGTGGTTCTCCCCCTGAATACTTCTGCTGGGACTGCAACCTATTGCTCTGCTTTCACCAAGGAGCTCTGTGGTAAGAGTATAACAGAGTTCTTTCGGTCTTCCTCCTTGTTCAGAACTGTCTCTGAACTTCAAGTACTTCAAATCTAGAGCACCAACACAAAATGTTTGTTTCCAGAAACATAAATCAAGGGTACAGCAACAAAAATTAAGGTGGTGCTAAGGAATACATGACACAGAATGAGAGGTCCATGTCTTCTTTAATGGATGTTTATTTTTTTTAAGAAACAACTGTTGACCCTGTGATCTCCATTCTTTCCCAGGATGTTTCCTTTTTTGTGAGTGTTTTTATACTCCAAGTGTGAAAGGGAGGAAAATATTGTGTGGAAAGGAAGGGGATCACTTCAGAGGAAAATGTTTGGGGGTAGACCTTGGGTTCTCTTGCTCCCTGACTTCTCAGGATCTTAATTTTCTCAGAGATGAAATACATATAACATTATGTAATAGTGATATTATTGGTGTTAGTGCATGTTTAGATGGCAAGATACAAATCATAGCCACTATTTCTACACAATAAAGCCATGGCTGCCTGCTTTTTCTTTTTACTTTTTTTCTTCTTAATGTAGCTATGCACAGATTTTCTTCAAAGACAATATTTAAATCTACAAACCTACCACAGTAAAATCAACCGCTCTATTAACTAGGTTTGGCTATCTTTTGGGACAGGAAATGAGAACATCACTGACTAAAGTATCTCACCAGTCTTTTCCCTATAAAACATATGAGTTTATTTCTGTCTTCTATACTCATATTAAATACAATGTGTTTAATCAGCAGTTTGAAAAAAGCAAAGTGAATGAGCATCTTTTACCACTTTAACAGCATATGAAAAAATTTGGCAAGGCGAAGAAAGTGAGGTAAGTGCAATGTGTGAAGAAATTATTTCTTTTCACTGTTGATCCCTCACTGTGCCCAACTCATCTGTTTGGTATTGGAAAAGTCATGGCTGTTTCCATTTCAAATAATTCTAAAGCAGTACATATGTTCTTCACTGTAATTGGTTCCAGCATGACCAGAAAATTTTTTATTAATCACTTTGCTTCCTGAAAACTAAATGTAGCAAATATTTGTCTTCTTACATTGACCTGAAGTACCTGGTCATGAAGAAACCCAAGTGAAATTTTTTAATTGTAAAGCTACCTGTTCTTGTGCAAAGCTCTTGTATAAAATGGATTCCCTCTCCAAATTCCATAATTAAAGCACTGGAGATGTACATCATAAAACTCTAGAAACGTACAACCAATATATAATGACCCCTTCATCCAGCATTTTTTTTCATCCGTGAGCTGAAAGAACAAAATGTAATCATAGACAACAGCTAACACAGTATATGCAACTTGTTTATAAAGATAAACATAACCTACTTTAAATGTGTTTATTTCAGCATTCCATTGAAGCTCTGCAAATCATCCAGCTCTATACCAGAAACTTAATGGTGTCTGCCCCTGCAGTATCCTGGCAACTGTAAATGGATCTACATGTACAATTCTAGAGAGCAATTTGCAAGTCCTAACTCTGAGTTTCAATCTCTTTATAACTGTTTTAAATGGGAAAAAATAGTGGTAAGGTTTTAAATAAACTTTGCAAACTTCTTATGAGCCAATCACAGCTATTAGTTTCAAATGTAGAGCTGGTGGGTCATACTGGAATTGTGAGCTATTTGATCCTATGAAGAGATGTAGATGTGAATGATAGTAAAAACCATCTTGACATGAAGTTTTATACCAGCTACATCATTTGTGTAGCACCAATTCGACTCCCTTCCTTTTCCATCCATTGTTTACAGTATGTGCTGACTACAAGAGGAAATTACTTGATTTCAGATGTTTTAATTCCCTTCAACTAGGTGAATTGTGACTGCAACACGACCACACATTTCCTATTCAGATCACTTGCGCATCAACATTTTGTATTTCAAACACCATGACAATGAGTTCAAATGGGGACTCTGGTGGAAAACCTCTCAGGTGAGGGGAACCTGTTATGGAGATTCCATTCTATCACCATACCTGGTGTATTTTCTAAAGATGATGTTCTCAAAAAGTACAAAAATCCCTAATCCTCTATGCAGATTTCTTCTCTATCCCAAATGAGATGGGATGACATCTAGGTTTGTTTTGCTTTTTCATTCTTCTCCACCTCCCTCCTCTGTTCTCCCCAGACAGATCTCTATCAGCTGTGATAACCTAGTCAAATTACAGATTATGTAGTTAAACTCTATTTAGCAAGTTCTTCTTCAGTTGTAGTTCAAAGCTAGAGCACAATGCCACTGTGAGCCATTAAACGCTCCAACCCCTCCCCAGAAATGGATATACATGAGAAGTGGTTGAAGTAACTCTTCAAGGTATAGTTGTTAAAAGATGCAGGATGAAAGATTCTATATAAATGTAAGGCATGCTTTTTTGTAGTCCAGTATTTTAGGGAAAGGTTGTAGTTAGTGTAAGCATAGCTTAACACAAAAAAAGAGCTTTGAATTCAACATTTTACATTCAACATCTTGACAAGATGTAGATTATTTTATGTTGAAATAAAAAGCTGCTTGTAGTGAAATATTGTGATGATAGTCTGAAGAAGCTTTGAAATCAATAGATGACACATTACTGAAATTAGGGAGGCTTGACCTGCTCTTCTAGGAACAGCTAGTACATCAGATAGACTTAGTTTCATTTGACCTTAAATTTCTTGCAATTGTTTTCTTTCTGGTGATTTCTAAATTCCTTAATGTTAGAAGATTTTATTGGTGTTTCTGTTCTGGCTGTTTTTTAAATCAAATTTTGTTTTATACAAGATATGATGAAAATCTAAACCAAAGAGAAATGTTAGAAAAGCAGAAGGTTCTTAGCATTGTTGGGTCTTTCAAGCCTGTGATTTATTTGCAATGTAATTCAATTATTAAAAATAGACACTATTTTTATATCTTTCAATTCTGCTGTACACAAAGTCACAAAAGCCAGATATTTTCTATTAGTGTTTGATAGCGTGTGGTCACTGAGGACATAAAAAAATAAAGGGCACTTACAGTCTTAGTATAAACTATGTTTAATTTTTATTAGGATGATACATTTATATATTATAAACTGATGATTTATTTGTACATTTTTTTTCCTGCAAGTTTAGTAGTTTCCCTTGGTGCAGAATGCAGAATTGTATATGAGATATTTGAGTGTCTAAAACGATGTATGATAAATGAAGTAGCATGCTACTTATACGCTTATCATGTTCCTTGACTAGCAACAGGTTCAGCAAAGGGCACAGCCAGTAAATGAAATTTTCCACCAGGACAATATATCATCACAAGAAATGTATGCGCTGGAAACTTACAAGCTTGCTCGAGATGCGGACAAGGTGTGAAATGGCAAAAAATGAAAAGCAGAAACAGCATATAGTAAATTTCAAATTCAGCTGTATTTCCATATGGGCTGAACATGGTGCTTTAACTGTTTGAAGTCATGTATTTTAGAAAATAATAAAAACATACACATAAATTTAGCTCAGTTGTAATGCTAGGTTAAATTTCCTTCATTAGATATCCTATAACTTCTGTTGAGAAAAGAAACTATAAAGAGAGGAATCTACTGAGAGTAGTTTTTTAATCCCCTTCAGAGTCAAAATATAAAACATCTTTAAATGCATATTTCTTCCTCAGAGTAACAGGCTGAAAATCTGCTCCAGGAAACATTTATCATAACCTTCAACACTCTGTGGAGAGCATTAATTAAAAATAATAATAAAAAACCCAGGAAATAAAAGCAACAGTGTCTGTATATTTCCCAGGGGAATTTAGTTTGTTTACAAAAACATTTCATAATAAGAATTTCTGACATATAACCATTGAATCCCAAAAAACTATAAATACTCCTGTCTTCTTGCAAAAAGGTACACCAAATACGAAGGAGAAACTTCTTGGCATTCTGGTAGTGGTGGAAACATGGCTAAAAATGTATTGAAAGTGTCTGTTTTTATGGTTACCAGCTGTACAGCCTCACTGAGGAGAGATGAGCCTTGGAAAATGTGGTCAGGTTCTGCAATTCTATCTTAAAGAGGCTTCTGAAATGTCTTGAAATTTAATTGCTGCACGTCAAGAAATCTAGCGTAATGACATTGCTTGTGTCTCTGTATTATGGTAGCGGCCGTATTTATATGCTGAAAACATTTTGTAAACTGAGTTGTAGATCCCGCTCTTTATGCCCTTACCAGATAAAGTACACCTCTGGAGAGACTTGTCTGATTCAGTTTCACTCTGCACCATAATTTTAAAACCAGCAGAATATAATTTGGGCCATAATGTCTTTCTATCATTCTTTTTTTTTTTTAACCAGAAAAGTCCCTCTCTCCTATATCTTTCTCCATCTTGCTCCTTATTAACAACTTTTCTCCAACACCCCATTGAAAACGATAGTAAAATACATTTGTAGTTACACTCAAATATTTATTTCATAAATGTTGTATTCCTTGCCAGTGTATTTTGGGATGAATGTCTTGTTTCCATGAGCTGAACTATCACCACACTATTCCAAAGATGTTGGTGACTCAAAGTCACAAAGAGAAACACAAAAAGGAACATTATTTCTTTAACAAATAAGAATCATCCCCTCTTCTGGACATAAATTTGCTGTGTTCCCTCTCTAAGCTACACAGCCTTTCCTAGTGGCAGACTGATGCAATTTAACCATGGATTTTAACTGGAGAACAAAACAGACTCTATGATACACCATGCCTCCAGAGACAATATGTCTCACATTCCCAGACTGGCTTAATTTTTCACTCCCTGTGTCTAGGCCTTCTGTTTTATCACTACAGTGGCAAAATTTTGACCAGACTGCTATCAAAGGAAATTCTATTCCATCCAATAGGCCCAGGACAGGTCTTCACATAATTTTTGCTTAATTCCAGCTTTTAATCATTTATGTTCTTTGGCTTTATGATTAATATTTTTGTGCTTCACTGCCTATCCTGCCTCACACCCTACTGGATTTAATGCTTCTCTGTTCATCTCAAATCAAGATTTATTTTTCCTTTTGTGATGTTCTCTAACCTTTTGTCTTTAGAATATTAACTCAGAATCAAAATTTTCCTGCTTAGACAGGCTGCTGCTTTTTGAAGCACAGTGAATCAGTCTAAAAACACACGTAGAAAAGGCCATGAGAGCTATTTATGGTTCAAATAGAATTCAATGAAGTACATGCTGTTTCTAGTACACAAGACTAGACTCTGTCTAACCCTAGACCTCTGGAAATTTAGCACCAAATTACCAGGTTCAGCAACAGCAGTCTAAGGATTAACTCTCAAAGTAAAATTAATTAGTTTTGCAACTCAGAGGAAAATGAGACCCTGCAAATGAGACTCGCTGCAAGCTTCCAGTTTGTATCCTTTGCTCTCTCACAGGTCTCATGATCTTTGCAATGTCTGGAACAAAACACCTAATCTGCATGGTTGATGTCAAATGGCAAGGGTTTAAGCACTGTCTGGTTAACTTTGTCACTAGGCATTGACTGTTGTCTTCCAGGGGCAGGCTCACCATCATCACTGACATAAGGAGACCCCATGGCCTCTGTGACCATTTTCACAGTGCCAGTATTTCCTGTGCCAGCTGTCCAAGCTCAAAAACTGAGGCACTGTAGTGCCTGAAAGCCACTCTCCGATTCTGAAATCCAGGCCCTTGCATTTATTCAAAGAGTAGTTTCTTTACCATTATTTCTCTATTCATATCTTGCTGTATATAATATCTGCCTTTTTGGAAAACTGGCATATTTTCAGTGCGACTTGTTTCTCCTTGCCCTGTTGGATGGATTTCAGCTTCCATGAACATTATCTTCCATGTAGTTTCTTTTCCTTCCCTTTTTTTTCATGATTGTTTTCTTGTTCCATAACAGTCTGGTATTCTTTTGTTTAACTTAAAAAATTAACATTAGCATTCTTGAAACATTCTGTATAAATATAGGAAAAAATAGATCTCATTAATTTTCTTTTTGTTTTACAGAGTATATGTAGACCAGCAGTTAACCTAATATCATCTTTCTACTTGCTACTCTTGTCTGGTGCTATGGCAAAATGCAACATGAACTGCTTAAAATATTTCAATTTTTTTTCAACATAACGTGAGGTATCAAACATTTTGGAAGAACTGTAAGGACTGTTGAGGATAGTTGACAAACTTTGTTTTATACCATTTGCTCTGCTACTTCAATACCTTTCTAACAAATTGTTCCTTCTGAAACAAATAATATACTTATCACTATAAAACATAGTGTTCCATAAATGGTCATGTGGAAAAACAAAGGTTCTTCAATAAGGGAGATAGCAACAATTTAACTTCTATATCTGGTTTCAAAAGCTTGGGGACACTTCCCTCTTAGTCTACTGTGGTCTCTACAGAAGTCACTTGGTACATATGTACAAAAATTCATACTGCTTTCTTCCTTAAAAATGTCACCATTCTTACCTTACTTTGGCTCTATGTACACTCATTTTATGGGCATAATTGGTAAAAAGACCAAGCAAATAAAAAATGCCCCATGCCTATGAGAAATAAGTGCTGAAAAAGAACTTTACAAAACAATTCTCTGTTGCAGACTGTAGAAATTAATAAACTGCCCATATAGCTGCTATATTTAATCCTGCTTCTACATGCTGTACAGATAGTAGGTCTGTATTCCAGGTTCTATGTTCAAAGCAACACTGAAGTGCCAACATTTCCAACTTTTTGAAACTTTCATAGATTTTTCTATAAGCAGTTCTCTTTTCTACAGAACAAAAGATGGGTAGGATCTTTGTCAATGCACAGCTTTATTACTCAGGACAGGACAACTCACACTGACCTTAAGGAGCTCTCTTGTCTGTGTGGAGAGCCATGGGAAAACTTCAGAAGCAGCAAATGCAGTTGAGAAAAGATCTATTTTTATGATGTCTTCTAACTCCCTGAAGATATTATGACGAATCATCAACTAATAGTGTACTATTGTAAATAACCTGGACTTATGATATTGTAGTCTAACATAGCTGTTTTCTTTGTTTAAATCAAAATAGGCTCCAACATGGGGCAGCACTCAATCTCTTTTATTCCATCTGATCAAGGACCATGGCCTAATTTCCAAAAGTATATTAATAACCTTTTCATTCACAGAGTGCAAGACCAAGAGAAATACAGCTCTCCTTACATTTCCCCTTGTGCTTGATGAACATAATCTTGATTTTACTGGAATTCTTCTCTTTGTGACATCAGTCAACTATTGATTTTAACAATACAAAATTATTCCTAAAATTCATCCTTAGAAGACAGTTAGATTATATGTTCCAAATTTATGGATATTATAGGACTCATATAGTTATTTGTTGGGGGGTAAGAGGGATGAAAGAGAGAGAGAAAGAGGACAGAATAGTAAAAGGATTTAGACCCACTTGCCTTTGTAAAATAAGCTTCCCAGTCTTTAAAAGCCTGCAGAAATTAAACTTTGCCAATAAAGATTTGGTAGCATTTTGAATTAATTTCAGGAGAAATAGAGTTCACACAACTAGGGTCAAGAGGAAAGGCAACAGAAAAAATTGGGGTTTGTGGGTCATTTAAACACAGCCTCAAAAGTAAAACCTTCCGATGGCAAGTGTTATGGATCTGTGGTTACATGAACTTAATACTAACTTTATAAATCAGGAATTTTATAATGAAATGGATCTCTTCATTAGACAATCTCCAACTACTTTGTGGTCTGTGGAGATGCTATCTGATCATTCACAGATGTACTTGTGGTTTGTAAAAATGGGGACCCTAAAGATCATCAGAGTCAGTTTCTCCCTTGGGGCCTTTTTACGCTGCTGACACTGAGTGAAAATCTACCAGCAGTAGAGTCCCAAAAGCTGCAATCATTAACTCATTCAAAGTCACAGACATAAGGGTCTGGGGTTAGCAACTATTAATTAGTGTAATTATTCCCAGGATGACAATTACCAGCTGCAGAATCCACTTAACATCTATTTCTCAGAACTTGTCATTTTGCAATGCTAATGTTTCTAATAGGTTCATTTGCCACCATTAACTGATTACATTCACTATGGTATATTGTTTCAGATGGATAGGATGGAAAGCCAATACCTAATATTGACCTCTACAGTATCATGTGATTAGAAAGGCTGTTCCTACCATGATTAGCCACATCATTCTCTTGAAAATCATATATACTATTTGTGAAGGATTTGTGATATTTCTCCTCTTTCGAATATGCTTATAAAATAAATTTCCTAGAGAAATAACATGGTATGTTTCAAACTATACTCTTCCATAATGCACTTGTTTGAGCTACAACCCTGCATATATTAATTGTCCAATCTGATTTTAATTCTACTTCAGCTAACACTAATATGGAATAGGTATAATTTCAAACCTGATTCTCCAATTGTGATTAGAAAAAAATAACAATGAGAAGAGGGACAAATTTACAGCCTGTGTTTGCTCAAGAGTGTCCAAACTCTACATGCTGCTGAGCCATATTGAAAACCTGTGCAGCACAAAGAAACTAGAACACTTAGCATGCATTCAAATGACCTATGTATTTCTTAAAGGGACAGAGAGAAAGAAGTGGCATAAACATATTTTCATGTCTCCTATGAAAAGGAAGATTATATGTCCTCAACAAACAAGACTTTGATAGGACAAATTAAACAATTTTTTTTGTTTAATAACAGGATGAATTAAGCCTTTGATGGGAACAATTTTCTCTAGATTTTAAAAATTTGAGAATTTTGACGAAGATATTAATAAACCTTACTAATTCCAAAGAATATTAATCTTCTGCCAAGTTAGTGTCCTGTATTTCGAACTGTGATAAACTAGATGTTGCCATACATGGAGTCTACAGAAGAAGGAAGATTATCTGGTAGAAGGTAGTATAAGAGTTCCTATTTCCATTATCAGTAAATCTGGATTGTTGAAATATGAGAAAGATTTTCTAGTACAAAAGCAGGAGAAGAATGCAGCAAATATGGCATCGTGTTATTCTGACACGTCTCTCTGTCTTCATACTCCAAGAAACTGACAGCAAGAGCAATCAAGGATTCATACAGTGAATATCTGAGTTCAAAATGAACAGGGGACCAGAAGCAGGGCAATATGTTTTCTGGAAAAGCTTTAATTCTTTACTCTTGCTATGCTGATGAGTCATAGATTGAAAGAGAATGTATTTTTAAATCTATGTTAATAGCCTGTGTTTAAGAATGATAAAGTGCAATTTTAGCATATGTTTTAAAGGGTCTCCTGGATAGTGCCTCAACTATGCAGGAGTAAGTGGAAGCAGCCGTGTTGATTTTTAATGTGCTGCTAGATTGTTTTTGTGCGCATTTGATGTTCTTCTTTAATAGCCTCAAGTAAAAGGCTGAATGAATTCAACAACAGTAGCTGGAAAAAGTGCAATGAGTCATATTACAGGAAAATGAAGAAAAGGATACAGGACTCTCCACTGAACACAATCCTATATTGTAGGCAATCTGTGATAACACCCTTTTCATTTCAGTTCAGTCCCATAAAATTACCACTAACATTACAACTCATGCAGAACACAGATAAATGTAAAAATGTCACAGAATTCTTCCAGATGGGACTTTTAGTTCCACTAGATCACCATCTACTTTTTTTACTTGTCTAATATTTCATTACAACCTTCCATAAGTTAATTTTCTTTCCACTGACCATGTAAATCACAAATCAATTTTCATTTAAAATGCCTGACTACAGATTGCTCCTGAAAGCTCAACGTATATGCTTCAGTGAGCTCTCCAACATTCTTAATGCACATTAGAAAAATGTTGTGGTTTTTTAAAAATCTTTTTAAAGGAATTAATTTTACATTAAAGTCTGGCATGAAACTCAGGTAGTGGTATTCCTCCTTTCCCTCACCTCCCCTCCACCTCTAAAATGCAGGTATATTTTTGAAATTTAACTGTATGTAGAGAAAAAAGTCTTTCATGGCAATGACATTTGATCTTAAAACAAAAACTCAGACAAAACCATAAACTGCTCTAGTTTTGCAGAAAGCTGAGATGATTACTTAATCCCAAACCATTACTGTGATTGTGCACTTCTCCAGGGGAAAGAAGAGAGAAAAGGAATAAACCATTCACAGTTCACACATTGGCTATGTTTTATTTCAGCCATTTTTTTCTCTTTTTTTTTCTCCTTGTTTGAGCTAAAATATGCAACTGAATATTGTTCATTTTACTTATGGAAGCAGCCACCCTAAAGCCAGTGGGATATACCTGTGAGACAATCAGGATTCAGCCTTTAAAACAATCTATA
Source organism: Melospiza georgiana (assembly GCF_028018845.1). Taxonomy (NCBI): domain Eukaryota; kingdom Metazoa; phylum Chordata; class Aves; order Passeriformes; family Passerellidae; genus Melospiza; species Melospiza georgiana. Next base: position 54,584,626 of record NC_080430.1, read on the forward strand.
AGAAATGTATTATTGGAACATCCAGAAAATATCCTGTAACAATATTCTCTTTAAATACTCTTTTCTTAGACTAATTTGAAATTACCGGTTTGCAAATATACATTTGCAGGACTTTGGAAATATGCATATTACTGGACTTTGGAAGCATGGTTTCTGTGGCTAGTTTTGCTATTGTTCTGCTGACAAACATAGGACAGTCAGTTCATTACTGTGTGCCTTAGTTTCTTCATTTGTAAACAGAGGATTGGAGGATCATTAAAATTACCTTTTTTTTCATATTAAACAGGACAACTTCAATGAGCTGGCCCATTCATTGAATTTGCTTACTATTAAGAAACAGGAATGATCTAGTAGCCACTTAACCCTTTTTTACAGATAGGCTATATTTCCTCTGTAGGAACAAAGCATGAATATTTCCACACCGTTTAATCTCAGGTTGTTTACACTTGTTCTTGGTACTTGAGCAACCTGCTGTGGTGGGGGAAGGAAGCTCTTGGAACACAAAGGAATTGCAACCCTTTCTAAAAGCATGACCCTAGAAGTTTAATGAATTGAGTAAGAGCAAGAAAACAGAGAAATGTGGGTCCTCCAAGTTTCTTTCCCAGTCTGAACCCAGAGGCAAGCCTTCCATTCACTCTGGTTTCCTCTGCTTGCCTAGAAGATCCATATTTACCACATCTCCCTTCACCTTTGGGATTGTCCTTCCATTTCAGAAGTTCACTTCTTTGCAGTTTTGAACCACTCTATCACAGCTCTTTGCCAGACAGTATGGCTTTGAATACGAAGTTCTTGAAGCACTCTGACATTGGGATTCTAGCTTGGGGGTGATGGAAAGGGTGTCAGTTTAAATAAAGCTGAGTGCTTATGACAATTGAAAGTAGTTCTGTGTTAAGTGGGGCTTTCTCATAATGGAGTATGTCAGTGCTGACCACTCAGATGGGGGAAGGGAAGGGCTCTTGAGCAGTCTCTGTAAATAGGGTCCTGTCAAACCATTTGTGGGTTATAGTCAGCCAAACCTCGAGGGTTTGCACATAGGGTTTTTTAAAACCCAAACCCCCAAATGTCAACAGGGCCTGAAGCATCACATCTACAATGAATCTGCCTCACTAAAACTGAGAGTTGAAGGCTCTTGGATTTGGCTCTGTGCTGGGATATCACAATTACCACTTAGAGCTGACCACTTACTTGTAACAATGATGTGGAATCACTTCAGAAGAAGAGGTGTGTGGAAAAATGTTTACTTCCTGGTTAGCAAAAACCCATCATCTAAGAAGGAAACCATTCACAATGCTGAAGTCTGCAAAATCCTATTTATTAAATGTCACTGGAATCTTTAAGGAGTAGGGATTACTATGAAGACTACCTGTCTGGTCTTTTAACTTTCAAAGCTAACTACTTATCTTCAACTAAATAAACAAGCAGTTGTTGGGTTATCTGACCAATCAGTAAAAGGTCCCCAAAAACATGGGAAATGCTTGCATGTTGGTTCGAGTGTCCAGCTTACTTTTTTTTTCTGTTTTCCATTTGCCTGGCCAGGTAAGGACCAGAAGGCTGTGCTTTTTTGGGTTTTACCTCAGTTGTGTCTCTTTTTGATTTTTCACTCCTATTTCTTTCAGTGGCTTTTTGTTCCATCAGCAATAAATTGACAAATGCTTCTAATAGTCAAGATGTGAACAGCCAAAGAGGAATCCCAATTACAGTGTCCAGGAAACATGCAGGCGCTTGAGCATTTCTCTATACAGAAAGGTGTAGTAGAGGTAGATCTTCTGCCTGTGTACACTTCGCTGTGAAATTGTTCTCAGGAAGAATTTGCATTCCCCAGCCTACTGGACAGAGGCTCCTGGATGAAGGAGATAGTTAAAGCATAAAACATACCCCTACATACCTCTACCTCTACATATTTGTAGAAGTACAAATATGTATGCTCATTGGTACAAGCTGGGACAAGGAAAAGAAAAGGGAAGTTCCAGGAAGGGGAAGGGGGAGGGAGAGGGGAAGGGGAAGGGACTTTTCATGAGTACTATGGACTCTCCTGACAGTCTTTTTACCCATGCATTTCTTTATGTAGTCATGTAGTACTTCTGGATGAGGAGACTAACATCTGTACAGAAAACATGACACTTGGAAAGCCTATGCTTCCATTGTTCCCATTTCAATGCCTATCAATAGATTTATGCACACACAAACATGCAGGCATTCCGCATTCAGCATTCTGTCTTCAATCACTGAAGAGGGCATTATAGCTGCTGCTGGCTAAAATCAGACCTACCAAGCTAATCTTAACTGCAGGTTCTAATGGCAGAGATCTAGTCATTACATATGTCACACGGCCCTGCTACTTGGGCACTCAGTGCTCTAAGAGAAGCCTCTACCTAAATTATGTTGCTCTGAATCATAAGCAATGAGGTTTTGTTTTCATTGCATGTACAATAGTCACAAATCGCTTCTTCCCGAAGCATCAACGTTAGCAAGTAATTTCCTGCAGCATGAGAAGATGACTAGATGGAATCTACTGGTTGTAAGTCCCTCTCATTCCCTCTACTTGCAATTCAGGGTTTCTTCTTTGGACAGTATTTACTCTGCTTTGCACTGAGCGTATGGGTCTTGAAGCTGTCCAAAGGGCCAGTTGTTGGTTTGGTCCTTTGTATCTCCACTTGGCTCTGAAATGTAGTAGGTATGCACTTGTAGTGGAATTCTGAGTTTAGTTTTCTCCAGAAGAAGTCTTGTCCATACAGGTCAAACAGGAGAAAAATGGTGAAAACGCAAGGCTTATTTTCGAGTCTGCTGTACCTGTTTTAAACAAAATACTTCAGTAGATACAGCTGGCTCTGCAGTAAGATATATTTTATGAGCAGTGGTTTACTTCCTGACTTCCTACACGACTTCAATGAAAACTTTTCCTTTATTAATAACAGTAGGTCTAGGGTTTTTAGCCTCAGTTTCCAATCTCCACCATGCCATTTATGAAATTACCAGATCAGGAGACAAAAAGAATGCAAGTAGAATGGGACTGTGTATAAATTGATCTGTATTGAAAATCTCATCCCATTCTGTTATTTACTTTTTTTCCAAGAAAAATAATTATATTTGTATAGGTATAGATATAGATATAGATTAGATGCTACATTACAAAGCCACAAGGGTTCCTGATCTTGTTAACATGATGGTTGTCATAGTTTGTTTTGTTTTGCATGAGCAAGAGCTCATTACTGAGAACCCTTGTCATTCACATCAGATTGTGTCTTAGTGGAGCATTTCTGAAATGAAAGGCAGGACATATAAATTTCAATTCAAATCTGTACCTTGGAGCCTGGCTCCCTCTAAAATCAATCACTCTTCAGGACAAAGAAAGCTTTACAGCTTGGGTTTTTACAAGCATGCCGTAGTCCCTTGTTCAATGTTCTTTTAAGAAAGCCCAAAAGTGATTTTCACTTTTGAAAGTGATCCTCCACTTGGTTCTGGAATGTAGTATGTATGCACATGTAGAGGAATTTTGAGGTTTTTTTCATGTTACATGTTCAGGCATTATTCCATCTGGTCTACTTGGCTACCTTCTGCAATAGGTTACTTGTACACTTGCAGTCTCCTGGACTCAAAAGATGGTACAGTTCTTTGTAATCCTAGCAGTGCAGTTGGATGCCATGATGCAAACACACAAGCCATACCCTGTCTCAGCCAGAAAGTGTATAGTTATAGAGTTTGCTGTGCAAAAGAGGTGAACTAAAACTAAGTTTCACTGCTGGGGAGGGTAATTGCAGCACTGTTTTTGCAGCAATCCCCTGCCAAGCAATCCATAGACTGGCTGCCCTGGAGGGAAACACTTACCCTCCAATCTAGACCTAAGATGCCAGATAAGGAGTAGGCTGCAAAAAGTGTTTAAAATAAGAAAGAAAACTAATGGGAAAGATTAAGATAATTTATCCTTGTATATTGTATCCATCATAAATTCCATTGTCAGTATCTATTGCTCAAGTACCTGACAAACTTTTGTTTCTATCCTTTCCATAAAAGCCTCCATCATATGTAAAGTTGCATACCTTTCATGGTTTTATAATAAACTGGAAGTGAGTAACAGTGTGATATCAAAGGAAATAAAACTCCAGTTGCTATTGCTGCTGGGGTTGCCTTCTGAATGTGGCTTACACAATATTTCATCTGTGCTGACACCTTTCACTCTCAATTATTTGGCTGCTGTCAAAACAAATCAATCATATTATGGCACTGTGTCTTATGTTACCATTCCACTGAAAGTTAGCTGCATTAGCTTTGAAATATATGGTGGTATAAAATTTATCCGTATTATTTATTTAATACAACTTTCTCCCTTGTGAGTTATCTTACAAACACAGGAAACTCAAATTATCTGATGTTGAACATTGAATATACAGAAATATCACTAAAAAAATTTAAAATAATAGCACTCATGGGAACATAAATGCATGAAGATACACTTAATAAGTCTTACACTTAGAACCAATTATATTATTTTGAGAAATGGAGAAAATAGTATATGTTTTTAATTTTGTTTACAACTGGCAAAGGTGCTCATGTTAGACAAATGTAACATGCACAACCACATTGCTAAAGCAGAGTAAAACAAATATGCAAAGAAGTGATTTGGTTACCAGTAAAATGAAAGGTGTGCAGTTGGGGAACTGAATATTTTTTTCAAGATGCTGCAGTGCTGGGGAAGGGGGAGCAGGGGGATCCACATTCTTCTTTTACAGTTCACAAGCACTGCTTTGGGAAAAGAAAAGCCAGAATCTTGAACAGAGATGCTGAAAGTGATTGTTCTGTTCAGATGTTAGACTTTACAGTTTTCAGAAAACAGGTTCAAAATTTGTTCTTCAGAGATTTTATCCTTTTAAAAATAACAAAGATAAAAGAAACAACTTCCAGGGTGTCAATAAGTGAAAAAAGAGTCTCTAAGATATGTCAAGTCTACAGATGATTAAGTTTAAAAGCAATATTTATGCTAAAAGCAAACAAACAAAAAATTATAGCAGGCCATCATCTAAGAGCCTGTATGGTGCTGGAACTTATTGACCTGGGTTGAAAACCCCAGTACTTCTATGAGCTGGAAAACATTACTTTAGATCCAAAAATAAGGAAAATTCACCTTATTTTTACAAGTACTGAAGAAAAGAGCCTAGGGTCATTTATGTCTATGGACCAGAATAAGATCTAGGAGTTTAGGGCATTTAGATCTAGCTATGTGTGAGGAACTGCAGGCATCTAACAGTAGTGATTTAAGCCACTCTGTAGGAAAAGCATAACTGCTAACTGTCTACACATTTGTTTACAGGTGGGAAGACTTCCAAAAAATGTGCTTGACTTGTCCTTCATCATATGGAACACCTGGGCAAAAGTGCAGAGCACGAATACAGGTCTCAGGTCTGTGCTCTCTGCTACATCTGTCAGAATAACCAGCTTGCAAAGATGGAACATTCAAGGAGTAAAGGCAGCTTCAGGAAAATGAAATTGAGGCCTCAAGATTTTCATGAGTACAACTTTCTACCCAAAGGACATAAGATTCCACAGAGGTTTGGGGACAAGAAAATAGGAGGAAGTTTCACTTTTATAATTTCTGATGTTACCAGGTAGATTCTGTTCCCATTTATGAGGAAATCTCAGTGGCAGACAGATTTTTTTCTCAAATTAAAAACAAAATTTAAAGATGCAAAAACTTTAAGATTTTAATGAGAAAGTCATAAGATACCTTCAGATTTTTCCATGACAAAAAAGAATAGGAGGTCTCCATAAAGAGGTATGGTTCTGTGGTACAGAACCACATAGACATTAAAGGAATTTCATTTAAAAAAAATTGTTTCTCAGGCATTTAATTTGTATGTTCCATGCATTCAAAGTTCACACTACCCTGTTGGTCAGTAAAGACTTTGTTGTTTTTATGAGTCCCTAAATGTAAATGTCCTTGATTACAATCTCACTGCGGAATCAGGAACACCAATCTGTGTCCAGGGAGTTTTTAAAACATGAATCATAGTGATTTTATTAAAACAAAGGAAAAACAAAGGAAATTAAACCATGGAAAAGCAAAGGAAATTAAACCACAAATACTATAAATGTCTGACTTAAACCTACTAAGGCAAGAATATTAAGAGTGAAGGTTGCAAATCCATTGTGGTAATCTTTCTACATCTCTCTCTATCGAAGTAGAGAGCCTTGGACCAGCATAAGAACCCTATGTTCATATAGATGTGCCCATCAGTTTTTATGTGATCTAGGCTGTTTGCATGTGATTCACTGCTGCATGTAGCACATGTGCGAAAATGCAGAGGTGAGGAACATAGTGACAAACACTAGCTAGGTTTTTCACTAGATTTTGAAATTTCTTGAGTTTGTAGGATTACAGTAAGCTGAGTGCTTCACATTATTGGAATGAGCTTTCTCTACGTTAATTTAAATTGTCACGGTCTAAATTCAAGAGAAGATTAAAGGCTTCTCAAAGCAGGTGCAAAGATATACTTTAAACGCAGCATTAAAATGCACCCATGTTCTGGTTGATGGAAATTTCATTTATAATCCTGCACACAGAATATTCTTGCCAGGAGTAGTATCAGTCTGAGTCAGGGCTCAATAAAGGTGTACATTCCCAAAACGACCAAGTCTTGCATACCAATCACACCACAACTCCTAGCTTAATGGTCATGCCTGCCAAAGAATAATTAATCAATGGGGTTTTGGTGAAAACTTCAGGGAGGGTGAGGAGGTGCAGACTACTTCCATCTTTCCCATCTGCTTCGTGGCATAAAAGTCTGGAAATTTAGACTTTGCCGGTACTTGGCCTGCAATGTTTAAGTAGGTGCAAACGTCATCATTACTTCTCACCGATGTTCCATAACCATCAGTAGCCAAAAAAAAAAAAAAAAAGGCATGTCTGTTTTGGGTGGAGATCAACAGAGCATTAAGACTACTGCATTTTAATGCCTCTGGTGGTAGGCTTTTAACTTATGGGGCAGAGAAACCAGACAACAAATAGCTAACAGTCTGGGACTGATCAATAAACAGCTAGTAACTAATAAAGACTTGAACCTTTCACGTTTGCTCTCTGAAGGCAGCAATTTGCCACTGAATAAGATGAGCAATTAACATGAGGCCAATGCATTCGCACAGGAGAAGCCTTGTGTTATGGGGAAAAAAACAAAACAAATAAACAAACAACCCAGTTAGATTCTTGCTAATACTACTGTCAAAAAACCAGATTTTGTCCTTTCTTCCAAAAGCAAATGTTAGGCCTTCTTTAAAAGTACATTTCCTGGGAGACCCAGCAGAGACAGCTCATGCCATCTTCAGGGATCTCTGCATATTAGTTCAGTTATCCTACAACAGTTGGGATGGGATACAGCTGATAGCCTGAGGAAACCTGCTGTAGCAGCTGCTAATCCATAGACACTCTGTGCATGCCACGGTGTGCTTATGGATGCTCACATTTGTTTTATTTCTGTCCATGTACTGTGCTAGGGAGGTTTGTCTTGAGGGTTGGCTATCCCCTTCTTTGTGCAAGTGAGCCCTTCACAGTGACTGCATTTTGTGCAGCATTCATACAGTGAGAGGGGAGATATATTTGGTTTGAGGGCTTCACAGAAATTGCTATGAGTGCAGCACTTCTTCTCGGTTCTTGTCATTCATGTTCTGGTTATGTTAGTACACTGCAAAAGTACCTGGGAATAAACTATTCCTCTAAGTGAAACATCATTTTGATTATTACTGACATTGGTGCTCATTAAAATACATAAGTGAAACACTGCCTTTCTGTAGACTCTGAAAGCTATTTCATGTTACTTGAAGGGGAATACAAATGAATAGGGACTGCATCACTTTAGTTAAAAGGGAAAAATGTTCTAAGAAACTGGAATTTGGACTCTAGATCAGTAAGAAATTGAAGATTGTAGTTTGCTTCTTTTCTGTCTCTTTTTTGTTTTTCATCTCTCTCTGATTTCTGATTTTTAAGGTGTGTGTACATGCAGCAATGGAGACAGAGCATATTTACTTTATCTGTCGTACAATTAATAATACAAATCTCTGTTCAGAGGAAACAAGACCTAATAAATGTAAACAATAGGGTTTTTTATTTTTGTTACTATTTTCTTTACCTAACATTCTTTTTGACTGATCTCCATAGTAAAAAAAGCCTTCTTATTTTTTTTTATCATTATCTATGTCAACTGTAACCCATATCAGTGCATTTTAATGGCTGCCTCTTATCTCTCAAGGTATTTAATACATTTCCCCTTCCATTGTATTGCTGCTAAAATATGACCTGCTGCTGTTTAAATAATGTAATTTAATGATTTCACATTTTCAGCTATGCAAGACTTCCTTTCAGCACTGAAGCCTTTCACTAGTGATTTAGAGAGATAGTTTGCTCTCATTTCTTTCATGACTCAAGACTGAGAAAGTTTGACTTGTAAATAAATTATTGACATCCACTCATGGATCAGTACAATGGGTAGTGGAAATAAAATACAGAAAGTTTCAGTGCCATGAGGCTACAGTCTCCAGCTTGTTGGTTTCTTTTAAGCTTCCAGTGTCATCCTCTCTCTGTATTGGCACATATATCTAAAACACTGATGTGCCATTGCTGTGTGATAAAATATACTTGGACCAGCCCTTTGCAGAGAGACTCCCAGACTGTTATCCATGGTGAGTGAGCACCCAGCAGTGAGCTGACAAAAACCACTGCCTATGGTGGGTTTAGGGTTGGTCAATCACTAGTGTTCTCATTAGAATGTACTTATTCATTTCTCCTTGTGAGACAGGATTAGGAGAAAGGCAAAACACTTTCTTTCCTCTTTAACATGTGCTCTTCTCAGAAGTGTGTACAGCTTTCCAGTGGTTCAACAGCTTGTCAGTGTCCAAAGCCAACCACAGATTGGTTTCTGATCAGACATGGAAGAAACTGCCAACCGCCTCTCCCAAAACATCATTTCTGTGATGCAAAACCAACACATTGTCTAATTTCAATCATATATGCTATACTAAAAGAATAGCTAAAATATGTTAACCTTTTAGCTAAAACTGCTTTGGTTGTCATGGAAAAGAGACTAAAAAGAGAGGACAGAGGTTAACAACTCCCCAGGACCTGGAATGCCTCCCCATTTTTCAGTTATGTCAACAGGAAATTCACAGGGTTAAAATAACATAAAGAAAACAAGTCAGAACAAACTCAGCTCCTGAATCCAAAAGGTTTCTTGTTCAGCTATACAAAAATATTACACTGAAACATAAAAATCAGATGGGCTTAAGGAGAGAATGTCTTTTCATGAATATCAGCTCCCAGGCATTACTGAATACTCTGAGATTAAGCAGCTACTAGCTCCTTGGAGAGTCTCTTGAGAAGGATAACTAAATCTAGAAAAAAAAAAACATAGTCCTCCCAAAAATGACAGAAATCTGACCTGGAAAAGAGATGCAAAAACTCAAACTGCTCAGCCCATAGAAAAGTTTCCTGAAGACAGGAAGATGTGTACTTACAATCACCAGTTTGGATGATTAAGAGAGAAGCTGTCAGACTACTTTCTGCATTAAGTCAATAAAAGCAGGCCAAGAACCAATGAACTAAGAGCAGAAGAGAGGAAACACACTGTCTTGTGGAGCACCTGCCTCACTTTGTCTTTCTCACAATGTCATAATTGTTGTGACACCTGCAAAATTTTAGGAAAGCATGGCTATATTCCACCTATATTCCATTTCTAAGAAATGATGAATGGAAAACATGTGTGTAAGTTTCTTGGGATGTCATATTTTATGGATAGTTTTTAAACTTTTATCTTCAGTGCTTTTAGTGGATTACACTAAAAAGTTATTGTTGCTGATTTTACTGTTTTCTTCAAAGATCTGTCGATGAAAACTCAAAATTCCACAGGTGTTATGTTCAGGGATTTCTTCAGAGATTTCTGTTTCTACTAAGGTAGATACTTTTATTCTGCCACCCTCTTCCATCTCAGTGAATTGTATTATTTGCATATTAGTTGTGCATATGAAATTTCCTTACTGAAGCCAGGGAAAACATATTTTCCTAAGTTTCACAGCAAGAATTTACACATTCACCTCTGTTCCTTCTGTTTACCTACACTGGATGTATTTGATACAGTACAGCGGTGTATGTGGCAAATGCCAGGCTGTAATGAGCAGAAAGAGAATAATCAAGTATGTAGAAGAAGAAGAAAAGACATTTTGGAAGAGGTTTGGTCTAATTCCTATCAACTTATTGGTGGATCAGGACCATATAGCCAAAACAAGTTAAGACAAACACATTTGGGAGAAAAATATTTTTTATAACTGGCAAGTGAAGTATAAGCTTTATCACTAATTTGTACTGTGTGAGCAATCATTAATTGCTCCATTTTGAAATAAACTCTTGATTTCTCATTTTATGTGCTTAATATATCTTCTCTGTGATTCCTATCACTGAGTACTCTTTTCTCTTTTCAAAAACAAGAATTTTCATTGTTTTATCTAGGCACTCGGAGATTTCATACTTATCACCCTGAACCGGACCTGAAAGTTCCTCAGAAGAAAATCATTTAAACATGTATGTGGCACACAAAAAATATAGTAGAATTACTCCCTTGATCAACATTCAGTATGAATTCAAGTACTCTGTCAGATCAGACCTTTTCTGAATTCATACATTATTCAAAAAGTTTTAAGGGTATCTTTTGAGTTACCTAGCTGGGGTAGTTTGCCATGACGAGTTTCAGAAGTTTACTTACTGAAGAGTTTCAGAAGTTTACTTACAAAAGAAGAAAAACAGTAGAAGATCCAGCTCACAGGAGCTGTGGACATCTATGCTTGACCTCATTGAAAATTCAGGAACAGCAGATGTGATGACAGGATTATTAAGACAGTTGGAAAACAGCATGAAAACATATCATCCCATTATCTAAGTTGGCCATGCTACAGTGAGGTTAAGAGATGGAAACTGGTGATAAGTGTCTGATTTCACCAAAATAGCAAGAATTACCAAACTGTGTTCAAGCATGGGCTTTTATGAGTATACCTATAAAAATGTCTACAAAAGAGAACGCACATTCTATGATTATTTTCAACCAACCACAAAAAACAACAACAACAACAAAAACCAAACAAAAACTAACAAACAAACAAACAAACAAAAAACACAAAAAAAACCCCAAAACCAAGAAAACCTCCCAAAAAACCAGGGACCAGAAGTCAGTCAGACTCAGTGGAACTGATGATACCACACAACACTCTCATCTGATTCCTATCTTCATTCATGCATGCATTAGACAGTGGGCTACAGAGCAAGCAATGGCAGTTTTCAGCTATGACTCAGGAAAGTAGGAGCTATCTTGACCAGGTTACTTTGCTGCCTTGTGTATCAGTTTCACTTCCAGAAACTGAGGGCAGGCAGTAGCACTTGCTTGGAAGATCGGGAAGGAAAGGTAGGGAAGACAACAAACGGCAACACAACTAAATAAATTCATGAGATTTATTCCTTTCAGATACATTATGGAGGGTGTGATTGTGTTCACAGACAGGGAACTGAACCTGCTGCTCCTGCAAGTCCCTATTTGATCCCAGGCTTCTATCTACCTGTAAAGATTATAAAGGAAACCTTTTCATCTCCTAAGGTCATTGCTTGCAAAATTTATTTGGCAGCAAAGTTACATCTTTTAGCTAGCAATTAGACATCCATGGCTAAACGAAAGAGCAAAGGTTGCCTGGCTTAATCCCTACCCTCCAGCTTTGCAACCTGGGGTGAATAAATGACGTAAGAACTGCACAGGCTTATGTTTATTTATAATACTACATACCCAGCAACTCTAACCTGGAGCACTCCAGAGTGGAAGGATACATTTTTATAATGCCTGTTTCTTCATTAAGATTTCATCATCCACCTACGCTAAAAAGCTACTTCCCCTTCACTTTGTTATATCTGCTTTTACCCGCTCCTGTTCTTGCATTATTTTTTTAATCTCCCATTCCTACTTTACATGCACTCTCAAATTTTAAACAAGCAAAATTTGTGCATTAGTGTGTCCTTTCCATCTATCATTTATGAATGACAGGTTCTTTGGCGCAGCTTAATGGTATGAGAGAGACATTATTTTAAACATTAAAGTGAAAACCATTTACAACTATGATAAGAGAGGTCTGTTGACATTAAACTTTAAAACATGCACAAGGTAAAGGCAAGTAGTTGCTCCCAACAGGTGAGAGTACTATGCATGTGCTTTGTAAGAGAGTTTGTTCAACACAAGAGCTGTCTCTTTGTTTTCTCTATGTGACCACCTGTAGGATCTGGTGCCTCAAATAATGCATCTGGTAATCAGCAACCACCAGAGTTTAATGACTAAAAGGTATTTAGGGCACAGTGCAGAGGAATAATTTTTTTAAATTACCATTTTGTTGGAGGAAAATGTTTCGTACTATTTACATTGGAAAGAAATAACAATAAATAAATGAGTTAAAGCTTCCTTTTTACACTTCCTGCTCACACCTTCATCACTTTCACACTGGACTATCACTTCCTTTACTGTCCTCATCCATTAAAACTACACAATTCTGTTGTAAGATATTGGCTAACACTTAATCTTGCTATATTTTGTTCCATTCTATTCAGAAGCAACTACATTTTGAGAAATATCAACATAGTTAGGAATGGTAAATAAATACATCTGTATTTCATATCATATGTACTTGAACTGAGTACTGTTCCTAACAGTGTCAGACACACTGATTGAACAGGGGAAAAAAGGGATCTTATAAAGCTGCTTTCAGTCTGATTTTAGACCACAGGGAAAATGTAGCAGATTCCTCAGGGTAGAACCATTGCAAGCATGGTACAGCTCAGACAACAGAGAGGATACATACAGAGATTAACTTTTTCCTAGTTACTTTGGAGTCATGCAATTCTCTCCACAACTTGAAAGAGGATGGCAGAACCTTACTGATAAAGCAGACCTCCCACAGCAAGAACAACAACATATATCTAGGGCATGGATGACAGATGAGAAAACTCTGATTTTATTCTAAATGTTATAAAAAGATATTTTCATGCAATACTGTATTTTTAGTTGCCTCTAATCATACAGTTGCTTTAATCAAAAGTGGTGAAACAAGTTGTGTGTTGCAGTCAACTTGCTTGGAGGGAAGGAATAATGGTCCCAGAGGGACCTTAACAAGTTTGAGATGTGGGCTGAAGCAAACCTCATGAAGTTCCACATGGCAAGGTGCAAGGTCCTGCACCTGGGTCACTGCAATCCCAGACACACCAATGGCTTGGGCAGAGAAGTGATTGGGAGCAACGCTGGTAAGAAAGGCCTGGGGCTGATAGGTGATGAAAAAGTCAACATGAGCCCGCTGTGTGTGCTCACAGCTCAGAAAGCCAATCAAGTCCTGGGCTGCATCACAAGGAGCATGGCCAGGAGGTCAAAGGAGGTGATTCTGCCCCTCTGCTCACATGTCATCCCACCTGGAGTATGCACAGCTGTGGTGTCCCCAAGATAAGAAACATGTGAAACTGTTGGAGCAAGTCCAGGGGAGGACCATGAAGTTTTTAAGAGGACTGGAGCACCTCCCTTATGATCACAGGCTGAGAAAGTAGGAGCTGTTCAGCCTGGAGAAGATCACATGGAGATCTTATGGCAAATTTCCAGTATCTGAAGGGGTTCTACAAGAAAGCTGGAGAGGGACTCCTCACCAGGATCTATAGAGGAAGGACAAGGAATAATAGGTACAAAAAGAAAGAGGGAAAATTTAGATTAGATATTAGGAAAAAAAAAATTGCTGGGAGGGTGATAAGACAGTGGAACAGGTTTCCAAAGGAAGTTGGGGATGTCCCAACCTTGACAAGTCGGGTAAAACATTGAGCAACCTGGTCTAGGGGGAGGTGTCTCTGCCCATGGCAGGTGGTGTTGCGACTAGATGATCTTAAAGTCCATTCCAAACCCTTGATATTCTATGATTCTGTTATTCTATAGTTTGAAATCTCCAAGTGATCTGTGAGTAGAGGACATTGATCATTGATGACAGAAATACCTAATAAGTTATTCAAGTGGTTTGCATTACTGACCCACAGAATGCAAGACCCAAACTCCAATATGTTTCTATAAAAAGGCAAATAGCCCTTAAGTGTCTCTCAAGCATTCAAAAACAATCCAGTTATTACTTTTCAATATTCACAGAGAGCAACATTTAATTTGAAAAAGATATCACTCAGTTTAAAGAAAGAGAGGGCATAAAACATGTGAAAGAACCTGTTGGAAAAATTATGAACATGACTTACCTTGTAGATTTTGCAATGGCAAAGTCATGATGCCTCCTGCTGCAGCCGCTGCTACCAGTCCTTGGATGTTGGTGAGATTTGCTGTAGGTAGAGTCAGGACGAGTCCTTGTTGGCCCCCCAGCTGCCCAGCCATGTTGAAAGGAATAAGGATTGGCTGATTCAGGGCTGGAGTGCCTCCTGGCATCACCCCTGCTACTGCTGAGGCTAACTGTTGGGCTGTCAGTAGTGGCTGTAAGAAACCACAGATGCAAACCTATTTCAGTGTGTATGACTCAGTATTACACACTTTCAACCTTCTTGCTTGAGATCCTTTCGTGTTCCATTACAGACATGCACTGCTTCCAGTATCTTAAAGCATACATTTTCACCAACACAGAAAACTTTGACAACTATGACAGTCTGAAACTGTAAGCCTCAGTCAAACAGCATAGTAGCAATCCCAGCTGAATCTAGACTGGAAAATTCATTACACATACACCAAAAATAATTTATGAGCAAAAGAAGACGTAACTCAACTTAGCCTACAAGTACTTAAATGCCAACATTTCCCAAAAATTCCTGGCTGTATACTGATTGATAACAGCAGAAAACACTAGTGACAGCTACCAGAAGCTTTGTGGACCAAGACTGTCCTGGGAAGTGGAAGAATATTGAGTATCTTCTTAGAGTATAGCTGAAGTTGGATAAAATTGTGATGTAGGATAGGAAATATTTTAAAGTCTTATAAAATGCAATACTACTTTGTCTACACTTTGCTCTAAAGAAAAGAAATATCTGATATAAAAGATAATGAAATACCTTTACTAATACAGGAGTTCTGTGTGACAGACAACTGTCAGAGACAATAATTCTGCATTAAAAGTGCATAGGATTTTCAATATTAAATTATTATATTAATTTCAGAAGTAATTTACATAAGAAATGACAATATTTTAACTTCCTAAATATGCAAAACTTAGGTTTTATTTTAGAAAAGCAAACAAAATATAATCCTGCCAAACTTGACTTTCAAAATATACATGATGCATATTCTCTTTTTGTACCACTGAACGCAGCCAAAGAGATTCACATTTTCTACATTACACATATCAAAGATGATCAGTCACAGTTATTTATTGTTCACCAAATTGCACATCTCAATTAGTTGAAAGGAAAGATACTGACCTGAGGCCCAACAGGGAATGCAGGATGGGACTGACTGGGTTGGTGCTGGTCTGCTGGGCTTGTATCAGGCAGCACTGTGTTTCCTCTGGCCTCTGAAATTCAGAGAACAGACTGACTTTAATATCAAGCCTGGGGACTGCCACATTACCTTCTACTCTGATGTCACATAACATGAAGCTGAAAATGATATGTTAAAGTGCTTTATCAATAACTCAAGCACTCAAATTGCTTATCAGCTGCATAAATTATGCTAACGTTCATTCAGACCAGCCAGCTCATTCAAAGAGTTACAGAAATCTGACAGCAGTGAAACTGAAGCTATCATCAACCCAGCTAATGTGGGTTGCATTATACATCAATTTACATACAGCACATGAGCACTCCGTGTGTGTAGCAACTGCATTTTTTACGCTTAGGTGAGCATCAGCCATTGCAATTTCTGAAAGCAAAAATTATCTGAAAAATAATCAAGTCATATCTACTTTCTATCTTAATAAAGTATTTTCTTTTGTCAGTTACGCAGGTAGCAAAGGCTGTACTATGCACAATAAAAAGGCACTATGAAAACTAGTATGCTTCCATATGACAGCTTGTTTTTTAAATTGCATGTGGGGGATTAGCAAAATTCTGCAAAATCAAGGATTTCCAGCATTTATTGAGATGATCAATATCCAACAATCAAACAAGATGCTGGGTGCTAATGACTTGCTAAGCATAGAACACAGTCCAGCCCTGCTAAATTTTGCTGAAGTCTGCAATACACATTTGAAAGGGAGGAAGAAAATTAAGAACATCCTATCAGTTGTAAGAAAGTACCAAGATGTTTTGAAAACTAGATCCCAATCCTCCATTTCCTCTGGGTGAAGGGCTCAACTGATTCCCAACTTTTCAGTGATGATGATCAGGCCCACGTTGATTATTGAGGTTGTAAGAATGACAGCAAGTATCACATGTAGCTTCAAGAGTACTGTAGTCTCTTATAAAGAAATCCCTGGCAAAGGCATCAGGTATCCTGATTGGTATGATATCTTCTGTTTTGGGTTTTTTTTTCTGATGAGTGGCTGAAATTTCATTCTGAGTAAACCTTAACAAGACGGTCTTTTCTAATGTTTGTCCTATGAATAGCAAGATAATTCAGAAAGAGTTTCTTGGCACACCCTTGTGCTGTAAGGAAAAAGGATATGATTCTGTCATAAATTTTAAAGAGGGTATTATCAGCTCATTTAAAACAAATTCTTTTATATATTCTCCAAGGGGAAAAACTTATAAATAATGGAAATGTGGAAAAAAACCCACCTTCACCACATTAGGGTTCAAATAAAATTGACTGCTACATATTATTCAATTGACTTCCATCTCTACAGCAAGCTGTCAATCATAACAGCATTTTAGAATTGGATTAAACAATAAATGTGCAGACTTATTATGCAGAAATCTGAAAATCTGATTAATTTGTAATATCTTAGTGTGGTCTTAAAAATTCAGAAATGGACATTGCTCCGGGAATACTTACAAATGGTCTGTTGAAATATCTGATTTGGAACTAATAAAAACATACAAACTTGCTGACATTTTATAAAGGGAATTCTACAGAAATATGTTTGCCGTTTTAATGACCATTGTCATTTAATAATGAGAATAAGCTGACCTACTATAATCAGTGAGGATTCAAAAGTTGCCTAGTAACATGCAAAAAGAGGCACACTCACTAAATTTTTTATCTGCAATTTACTCATTCAAGTTAAATGAAAAGAGAAAAACGTAACTAGATATGCGCAATTCAGTGAAAACTGTTTCTTTCAAATGCAGAGCAATTCTAGTGCTGATGCCACCCCTAAGACCAAAAACAGGGTTTCCCCAGTGTTATGTCCTCCTATACAAAATAAAATGCTATGTTCCTAAGCATAATTTTTCCTTTGGTAATTTCCACATACTGTTGTGGTCTTTCTTTTTTAATCTTCACAGCTGTATGTATAAAGTGACGTTAGATCCAAGGCTCAATACCAATGAAGGTATCACTCTCCATTAAGATCAAATCTTATAAGTCAATTTTGTTTTATGTAATTTTAAGGGCTGTGAGTTTTGTCTATGTGTGTGATTTAATCAATATTAAAACAAGCTCCTGATAATATGTCATATCATTAAATAATCTAATGAAATCTTTGGGAAAAAAACAAAACCAAAGGCGTTAGAATTAGATTTTATTGCAATTTTTATACCTTGAGTTCTCAGAAAATATGTAAGAAGTTCTGAAGTAATATGTCTGTTTTATAGTATTCTTTTTTCCATGGTGCCCATCCAAAGAATGGTTTTCTGATTTCTTTTATCTGTACCTGTAATCTATTATGATTTTTCAATATTTGATCACACAATCTTTATGTAACACAAGTTGGTTATATTGGACCATCAAGCCAAAATTAATTACACTGCTTTCCTTTTTCATTGTACTAATTGAAATCACATAGGATTACATTCCTGTCACACCACAGATGATTGTTTTGGGTTTTTTTATTTCAGTGCTCAAATGCTCGGCCTGCTGCTCCTAATTCAGTTCCCATAGGGTGCAGTCATCTCAAGAAAACAGCATACACTTTCATGTGGTCTTATATGGCATCCTATATGAAATTATCAATCCTGTATTCTCTGACTGAAATTCTCAGATCTCTCCTGCCCCTTCTAATCTACCTGCTATAACAGACACTTAAGAGTCAAGAAAATGTACAAGAAAATCTCCCTGCTGGGCTGGCACTAAATACAGGGAAGCAAGAATTTCAGGGTAATGTCTGTTGCATCACACAATGACAGCATTTTTTCCTTGCTGTATGCTGCATTCACTGACACACATAGGTCAACACTGAAGAAGGCAAGGCAGAGCACAAAACATTGCTAGAAGGCTACTTTTTCTTTTCTGCCTTTTGTTTCTGACTGGGGGGATTCCCCTGATTTCAGAGGAGTCAGGGAGCTCTGTCTATTGGCGATTTCTCTACTAATTCTGCTTCAGAGATTCATTACTATGAATTTGGAAGAGTGCCTTCATTAAGACCAACTGCCCTAAACTGGCAGCACACAATCCCCTACGCTGTTTCTTGCCAATGTTTTACTGAGTTTATTTGGGAGTCGGTTAATTCCACATGCTGGAACGACCTCTGCAGGTAAATTATCCCTTTGTCCAAATTCCAGTCCTCAGTAATGAAAATGGACTGTCAAAATCTAGCCTAGATTTTCCACTTGTCTGATCCAGGCCTACTGTTACCTCCTGTGTAGGTTGAACTCCAGCTCTGCTCAGCCTTCTGTCAGTGAGGGGTCTGCCAGCAAGGAACCAGGACTCATAACAACCCCTTTGGAGCTGGGGAACTACCAGCAGTACCTTCTCTGTTTGCAACTCTGTTTTGCAGAAATTCTACCCTCATTACAACCCCGACTCCTGGTGCATAAGGAGCAGGGGGAAGGCAGTAGCAGGGCTGCTACTCTGAAAAGAGAACCAATTCTCTTTAACATTGTTTGCCCAGGCAGGGCTCTTAGAATGACCGAGTCCTGACAACACAGCCTAAGTCAATGAGCTTGCTCAATTGTGCCATATGAACAGACAGGAGTGCCATTGCCATAGTACTGCCACGACTGTAGGCAAGGCTTTAATATTTAATAAGGAGTATTCATCATACGTGATTCATCATAAATTAATTATAAATTATATAATACATACCTCTCATCTCACCAAGGGACTGGAAGGGCATGACACAATAAAAAAAATTGAAGTGCACTGTAAACACTCTAAAATAGCCTTCTTAAAATGAAATATTAGTTAAAATAAAGCTAAGTAAAACAAAGGCAACCTTCTTCTTCCCTTATCAAAATGAGAAAAAAATTCCACAAAACAAGTGAAAAGCCATATTGCACAATATCTGGTTTAGAAAACAGAAAACAATGAGAGAAACATCAGAAGAAAAAAAAAAAAATCCACATCTCAAGGCCACAAAGCTTCATACAAAATTATAGCTGTAAATGTACTGGTTATAAAAGGCTTTCCATCATTTGCTTCCATTTTGTTTCTTACACATTTTCAGCAACACAACAGGTAACTCTGTTCTTAGTGTCTTCCAGTGCCCTGTGAAGGTGAGAATGCTCCAATGCCCCACTTTACAACTAATTGGGAAAAGAGACTCCAATATGGATTCTCAAATAAGCACAATTTAGCTGATCTCCTCAGCTCTAGATCCACTGTTCAGGAAGGCATGGGTCAAAACACAAAACAGCTCTGCAGCTCCTTGGCTGCTCCAGGGCTGCAGCAGTTCTGACAAGGTGAACCTGCACGTGCTCCCCCGCATCCTCACTTGGATGCAATGCCTGGCCCAGCTGCCCCTGTCTCACCTGGTCTCTGGTGCTTGCAAGGAAGCTGCAGCTGACTGAAAAATGGTACAGAACAGTGTCACAGCACTGAGTGCATTAAACTGGTACATCCAGCTCCACCCTGGCGCTCCTGTGCGTGTGTGCTTGTGCCTGCTCAAAGCCATGGTGCACCCCGGCATCTCTTCTCAAACTCTGCACCAAAGCTCACTCAAAGCCAATGTTCATACCAAAGCATAGCACTAATCTCAGCAGATGACCTGGATATGAACAACTTCCTCATGGTCTTCATGAATTAATTCAATATGTCTCACATTTGTATCAAATTCAGGGATATGCTGGACCACCTCTCCTTAGCACTCAATGCTTTGAAAAATGACCTGGATCAAATTCAATAATACTAAATTTTCAGTCATCAAAAGAATATATGAATCCTTCTGAGATATCAGAAAATATTTCAAATGCATTAACATTATTAAAAGAACACATTTCAAGCAACAGTTCATATTAAATCTTTAGCTAGTTCCACAATGCAACATTAAATTACTTTTATTTATCTGTCAGTAACCATAACAATAAGAAATCAAGAGTAGACTTTTTTCTTACTCACTGAGACAACTCACATCAACGATACAGCTTTACGAATTAAATCATTAAAGTAAAAATACTGCCTGTGAGAAAAGTCTTACGTTTGAAAAGCTAAAAAAAAAAAAATAAACTAAACAATCTGAGCAAAACACTGCTGCATTTAGATCATAATCAAGAAAAAAACCACAACTTTTAAAGGAAATTAAATAGCAACTAATATGATTCAAATTATCAGGCATGGTGTGGGAAAGTCCATAATCTCTGATCAAAGCAACTCAGCTCCTCACTGAATGAAACCTTAACTCTCAGCAATTATACTAAGAGCAGTCTCGCTGAACAAAATTTAATAGCTGAAAGAAAAAGATTCAACTGATAATGAAAAAAAAAAATATAACATTCCCTCTTCATTCTGCCACAAACCACCATATTTTGGCTCTTAATTTCACTATTTTCATTTTCCTGTTGCATCAGAGTTTGGATGTGTCAGGAGGAAGCATGCACAAACTACCACATTGTAAAACCTTAGTAATCAGTTTGTTACACAAAATTTCACAAACACACTGAAATTTTACAATACTTGCAGGAGACAAAATTGAGATTTTATGCTGATTCCATTTTACATTGTTATTTTCCTATGGTTTTCAGAGGAGATATTACTGCTATCTCAGCAAAGAAAATCAATCTCATAAATTATATTAGAATAATGATTCTCCCACTGAAAGATATGAATTTAAGCTTAGACCTTCCATATTAATTTGTTAGACAGTTGTCTCTTTCCAGTCCATGACCAAGATGTGGCACAAAATTCACTCCTTTGGATTGTATAAAACTTCCCTAGGTATCAGGTTATCACACAGATGATTCAGCAATTAATCTTTTTCTGCTGACCTGTAGTTCAGATTTTAATTTTTTTTTTAATTTTTAGGCAGTAATTTCACCCTCAGAAAGAGACACAAACAAATGTGTAGAATTCTGCATGTGTGCAGACTTACTACTAGCACTTGTTAACTCTGAAACCTAATGAAATTGCAATGTTGATGTTATGATTTTACTGTTCAATCATTTCAGCACAACATACAAATGCTGTGCACATCTTCTACAATGTCAGATTGTGTCAATGTACATAGCTCCCATTCTTAATTTTCTCCTTCCTATGTACAAAGCCCTTCTAGTTTACCTTTGAAAATGTTTGTGGTGTGATAAGGGAATGGTATATTGATTTACCATATTGACATATATGTCAATGCAATATCCTATACAGAAGAGCTAAAAATCCTGCATTGAAAATGCATTGAATTAGACATCAGTATGAATAGAGCAGATTTGCTTTATTCAGTGTATCATTCAGTACTTAAGCAAGTAAAACACCACAGTTTTATACTTATCTGAAATTGCCTCGCAGTTGCTACTGCAAAGCTACTAAAATCATCTGGAGAGCTCAAAGTCATTCTGCCAGCAGAGTATAGAATACTGTCTTTGCCTGGTCCCTGGAGATATTTCCTCCTAAAGGATCTTCTCCCACAAGGCACATGCAGTAGATGAAATCACTGTCCTCATTACCCCTATGCACAGAGCTTGGTTTGTATGCACCTGCATCCTTCTGGATTAGGACTGATAACATTAAAACTCCATGACTCTTTATAATGAAAATCAGACTATTAAAGTGATTTGTGTTACAGAGGACTTCTTCTGGGCAACCACAAGTTATAATTACCATCCAAAAAAAATCAACCATACCGAGGCACAAAATCACAAATAACTCAAAATCCCAGTTCTCTCAAGGGCCTTAAATTTTCTTCTTTCCCATCTTTACTTTTGCTCCTCTTTCATTGTCTCATCTTTTCCTGTTTCTCTTTACCATATGTGAAATTTTTTTCTTATTGGTGCCTATATGAATATTCTTCCACTTCAAATACTTCATGTGAGAAAAGAAGTGTTGCTACTGCAGAAAAGATGAAGGGATATAATTGCAAAAGTATGTTCTTTATTCAAAATAGACTCATTCTACTTTTCTTCACCCACAAAGTACAGTGCATAAAAATCCCTTGTTAGTGGTGCATACATTTTTTATGAGTTGGACCCTTCATATTGAGAGTTCTAGTTCCTTCTCTACTGTCTGCATTAGCACAAATATTAAGGCCACAGAGACCCTATCAGTCTCTGAATTCCTACATTTCATGCTCACTGTTAGTGGCTAGTGCTGGTGAATGCAGTGATGATAAAGGTGACTTAGCAGAAGATGGACAGTTGAATGCGTTATTATTTCATGTTGGACAGCTGATCACTGGCTAAGAAGGCCAGGAGGCTTCTCTAAATTAAACTTTCCTTTCTTTCCACCCCTAGAAGTTTACTAAATGCCAAAGAGTGAGCACATTAAAGAGCATCTCTTTTGGAACAACTGTTGCAGTTTGCCATCTTTATAGCGACCTTAGATATTTTTAGGATTTTTTTACAGTGCTTACCTATGTATATTGGTTTCATTCCGAATATAGAAGAGGGCAAGCTTTCCATCAAAAGCCCAATTTGCCAACACTCACCCTCCTTACCTGACTTCAGTACCCTTCCCCCAAATAAGCCAGACTATGAAGATATCTTATAATGCTGTTTGTCTGAGGAATCCTGCACAGTTACTTAGTATGTGTTTGGCTGCTGGCACTACAGCCTACTGAAAGCCAGGCAATACATGTGGATGATCTCTAGTGCACAGTAATTCAGGCTTCTGTGTGGAAGAAAAGCATAATATGTCTGACATATTTTGCTTTTTACAAGCCACATTATAGACTAATTTCCACAGAGGGCACAGGTAGGCAGCCAGTGACAGTAGTTCAACTCACAACTTTGACAAGAGACTGGAAAGAAAAAGCTGTAAGGTGGGAAGCAGATGAACCTAGTATTTTATCAGTCTGATGAGAACCTGTTTAAAAATTCAAATCACCCAGTCTGGTGAGAGGAGAACATCCAGTTAAGGAAGGAAGTATTCAATCAGACCTAGTAAAAGCACCTCACAGGAGAGTCACTGTTCAGCAAGGTGCACCCCATAATATTATGTTAACTTCTACTGGAGCAATCTGACCAGCAAGTATGGTAAAACAACAGTAGTTTACTATCATTGCTACTGAGTTCACTGGTTTCATCCCTGCAGTGTCTTTAACAATTTTACACTCTCTGCTGTGGTCTTTACACGGCCCTGTGGGGCAGCTCCATCAAGTGCCTCATTACAGGTTGTTCAGCTGTTCAACTTCACTGAGACTCTTGAAAGAGCCATCCTACAGAGTGTAGAAGTCCAGTTGAGATTCAGAAGGAAACCTTAACAGTGGCAGCAACTCTGTATGCAGATCTCACACTCCTAGGTCCAACTACATCACAAAACTAATAGGCCTTCATTATAAATCTATTTAGCTGCACAGGTATCTTCAGAGGGTCCCAGCTACAAAAATACAACAGCCTTCCAAAAGCAACTGGTACCATTTGATATCTGCAGCAAGTTCTCATGATGTGGCTCAGCAGGGTGAGACATTATTTCAAATGAAAATGTTGGCTGGAAGCTGCAGAAACTTATGGTATGCATACCTCCAGACCTCATAAATCCTGAACTGAATTGACTTCCTTCTCTTTATTATTGTCTGGCATCAGTTGTAGCGGCTATTTACAATTTTGCCAGGAGATTTTGCCACTTTATATCTATGTTTTTAAAGAGCATTCAGTCTTACAACCAGGTCTTGCAAAGTATGTCAAGCCTTACCATCACTAAACCAAGTTTACACCACACACCAAGAGCTCTTGCTTTGTACCCTTCCTCATCCCTTCAGCACTTTTCTAAAGTTGAAAATACAAAAGGCAGCAAAAAGACTAGTAGCCAACATCATCATAGTGTCTGGTTTTGAGGAGCTATTTGCCAATCAGGGATAATAAACCACTCTGCAGCAGCCACTAAATCAATCTTTTCTACATTGAAAATACTCCAAAATAGATCTCCATAGAAATAACAAATTGGCTGACAAACATTTGGACACTGTTCCTGTAGCATGTTTATCTTGCCTTTATGTGAGTCAAAATCCCACTGGATTATAAATGTGCTGGATTAATTTCCTAGGAAAAGTTGGAGAATATAGCACAGGGTAAAAAAACTTTACATGTAAGATGCATGCATCCCAGGACAGCTGAATTTCGTTAAAAGATCTCTTGGTTGGTAATGCCTTGTCATGACAAGACCTCTTTGTAAAAACATACCATGAAGAAACAAAAAAGCAAAAAGAAGCCATACGACTTAGCTTTGCCAAAATAGCAAGTGGCAGGCAACTTGCTTCAAATACGGCACTGTAGCACATCCTAACAGGATTAAATTTTATGGAATAAAATGTTTCTAATCCACAAAAATACCTGTCTTCACATATATCCATATGCCTCTCTAAATATAGATACATGATTTGAACAAATCAGTTTCCTAAATCACTTTCATTTTTAATATTATTTTTCTGGTTATATTTTCAGCATTGCAGTAACTGAAAAATAACTACTGGTAAAATATGCTATTAATTTAAGTGCATTCATAGCATGTTATGTTACTAATAGACTTGGGTAACACTATTTCTTTATCCTTTTTGCAAAGCATTATTTTATTGTCCTCCTAATTTCCATGATTTTACTTCCACTTAAAGTCAAGTGAAGGCTTTGCAGAATTCTATTATATTATTGTTCTAACTCCATTACACAACTACACAAAACCAGCATTAGTTTCCATTTGTCATATTACTTACTTTGAGGATTAGGTCAGATCTCAGACTACGTGCATATGCCTACTAAACATAATTTGGAGTTGGGCAAAAAGTAATCACTGATTCATTCTAAAAATGCTTTTTAAGGAAAGATTCTTTCTGAAAAGATTCTTTTAAAGAAAAAATTCTGAAATAGTTTCGGAACCATTACAGAGTTCTGTAAGAACTCTTACAGAGTTCTGTAATAATTCTGGCATCTGACTTAGACTCACCCAGCCCTTTAGAAGAACCTAGCTATATTTACAAAATATAAAGATAACATTTAAAGGTACATATAGGCAAACAGATTTTAACTTCTTTGTCCATACTCCCAAATGAACAAACAGAAGGCACTCTTGGTGTGGAAGACACACAGTTATGCTCACATGGTGCTCTACCAGTGCAAGCTGCGTGTCTTTCAAACACAGCTGTGTTGCTTCTCTGCCCAGAGAAGCTGTCTTATGAAGATAGCCAGGGCTGGTTTGAAATAGTAAACACATCCACTGTCTATTT
Source organism: Melospiza georgiana (assembly GCF_028018845.1). NCBI lineage: Eukaryota > Metazoa > Chordata > Aves > Passeriformes > Passerellidae > Melospiza > Melospiza georgiana. Next base: position 54,610,264 of record NC_080430.1, read on the forward strand.
CTTACAGTTGTCATAAAGGAAAAAAATCAGGTGTTAATCTGGCAAAAGGAAGACTTAGGCTCCTGCCCAACCCTTTCCTATGGGATCTTCACCACCTCTTCTTATCCCACATGCAGAGTGTTGTTGGGCTGTCAGAGCATAGAGAAATCCTGGACCAAAGGGGCATGTCAATTGGAGTGGCAAGTATTGCCAGCATGCTGCTTCCTCCAGTCATAGAAAGCAGGATGCAATAATTTGTATTTCAGTCATTGTGAAGAACACAGCTTGTATGTGCTAATGTGTACCTTGGACATGTATAGTTACACTAGCAGGGATTTTATTTAACATTATTCTAATGACTTTCCTCCAAAGAGCATTTGTGGATACCACAACTCCCTAAGTGGTAACAATGGATAAACATCAGCTTGAGAAATGCAAGTCTATATTATATATGAAAATGCAATTCTCCTGTAAATAACCCAGTTGTTTAAATAATATGTATCTATGTAATTGAGTCTTCTGTATACAAATAAATAAGGCTTTATTGCAATGTCAGAAGTTAACAAACCAGTCAATAAAATCAATAACTCACTTTTTCTTGCTTATATATCTAACTTTTCTCCACCTTTCCTATATTCTCTCTTTGTTCTGGTTACATATTACCACTCTAAAGGATATAGCTGTTGTGGTACTGTCCAGTAAATAGAGATCGGAAGACTGAAAAAACATCACCTTAGTGATTTGATACTCATCCTATTTATTGTGCACTCTAACATATATTTCACGGATATAAATCAGGGAGAAGGAAACTGTCTTGATCCATACATCAGAGTACTATAGATTTTGAATGTGAATGATTGTATTAATGTCTAACTAAATTAGGTTCATATTGATACATTTAGCTAAAAATTCTCCAGGCCTGAATAACATTATCATATAACCATTTTCAAAACAGCACTGCCAGATTATACCACTGAGCTGCTTATGCCTGTTGTGTCAGCATTTCCATTATGCTTCGCATTTTTCAAATATTTATAACTTGGCCGTAAAATTTGCTCTGGCCTGAAACTTGGTGAACCAGAAGTACAATTCTACAAATCTTTACTCAAGAAAGTTGTGCATTCTATTTCAGTCAGTGTTTCCTTTAGCTGGATCCTACCAGATTACAAACCAAGGTCAAGATTTATGAGCCTGGTCATTTTACTTTCTTAATGAAAAGCAGATCAGATTTCTTTCTTTGAAGAAAAAAAATATAAGAAAGACTGGGAAACAAGGCTTGATTTTGTATTGTGATTAGGTCCCCAGCTCAAAAATCCCTTGTTTTTAGTACTTTGAAGAAGGAAAATTAACAGCAAAACTGCTGCAATGTAAAAAGTAGCCGTGAGGCAAATGCACTAAATTTTGTTCCACTAATTACATTTTCTTGTGGGTTTTCATCTGGGATCTAGCATACCTCCTAAACAGTGTAACATTGGGAAGGCTCCAAATGAGCCATTCTCATCTATCAGGAATACAAACATGCTCACAAAAGCTTTCTTATTATGTATGCTCCATACAGGCTCCTTATTCAAAAATATTTTAACAGATGTCATGCTGGATAAGTATAATGGCTCATCTGAGGCTTAGAAACACTTTACGCACAGTAGAAACAAATTTGGGCAGCATTTTTCAAATTGAGTTAAGTCCCTAATGCACACCCACAGGCTTACTTAGACTTATAGATACAATATCTTTTTCTTTCATTCTCCTTAGCTAGCTGAGCATATGCTCTGTTATCAACAAAAATTTTCCTGGTCTGATGCTGCTCTCTTAGTTCACTGCTGAAATATATCCTAACTCTTCTTTTGGTTTCTGGATGAGATTTCTGTGAAGCACTGGATGCTGGACAAATGCAAACCCTTTCTCCATGGCTCCAGCAGCCTATAGATTACCTGCAGAGAAACACAGGAGGTGCATGTTTTACAACAGCATCCTCTGAATCCTTTCTTTTTCAAAAATGACCACAGACAAGGTTTGCCCAAAACAGCAGAGAGTAGCAATACATTCCTACTCTTTGTTAACTTACACTTGTGAGCAGTCTACTGAAACAAACTTGAGCATGAAGCACTAATGACACTTCTTTATGCTTCTGGGTAAGACACCCCTGTGGATAGAAGTGTGGTACTACTCAGAGAGGTTGCAAGACTTTGCAGGGCTTCTCAAGGCTTCATAAGAATTTAAATATTTTCTTTTAGTTTACGAACATTGTTTGGTGTTGAAAAACCTGGCTTGGCAGCCACACAGCTGCAAGTAGATAGTTAATACCAAGTGACATCTATTGTGAACAGCATGAAAATTCCTTTCATGGCATTTACTTTCTTCTCCATAAGTTTCATTTGATGTCATATAGCAACACTGAGACAAATTGTGGCAGTAAGATACAGGTCTGCTGTTTTGTATTAAACAGGGTTTCCTTAAAGTATTCTGACTTTTACAAAGTTTGAGATCTTAAGCACTGGGTATTATGACAGTGCATGTGTCCTGATCTTTCAGAATGGCATAATGCTTATGTTGTATCATATGTTGGGGCTGGAGGTTATCACAGTTGTCTGCAAGCAAGAACACTGTGTGTTCTCAGGGGAGCCTGCTCTGCAGCTGGGGTCTCAAAGAACAGTCCTTACCTATACTTCCATGCTGGGACATTTTAGCAACAGCTCTGGCAGTTTGGCTGCTCTGAAATACAAGTAGGCTAAGCAGGAGAGTTCTGCTCTGCAGCTGCAAAGTGCCAGGCAAGGGATCAAGCAGCACAAATATCCGCTCTCCTAAGCCACAAGCCACAGCAGACTTAAAAGTCAGGTGGAGAATGACATGGTGAATGTGAGTTCATCCAGCAGCATGCCAGCCAGTGCTTGCTGATTTTAGTAGGCATTGATGTTTCTGCATCAGGCTTCCAAAGGATAGCTCCCCAAAATATTAGGGCACCATCCAGTAAAGCAGAGTCACAGCTGACTTGTTTGAACATGCTGTACACTGTATCCCCAGGAGCAGGGCCCATTCTTCAGAAAGTGAAGGCATGGCACTGGCAACCTACGACATTGGGCAGCGTGAGGAGTGTGCCCCTCTTCTTGAGCTCCAGGCATTGAAATAATTTCATATCAGAACTTCAGAAAGACCCACTATGGCAGACACAACTCAGGGAGAAGAAAAAAGAAGTGCTTTAGTCACTGCAAAGGATATTGACATTTATGTCTCATATCTAGGTAAAGGGTGTGCTGTTTTAACTTTCATTCATTTCCTTTCAAAGCACAGAGCTCCGAAGGGTTGGCTTCTCTTTCTTGCTCTGTTTCCACCTTTTCTGTGCTGTTTCTTCCTCTTTGGGAGGATCCTTGGACAAAACCCTTGAAAGAGGGGCTTCAAGAATATTAAGAATACTTGGGTTAATGGCTTATGTTTTTAAATGCAGGGTGGCTCTTAGGAAAAAAAAATCTCAAATGGAGAATATTAAAGGAGGCAATTGGAGGCAATATGGAGGCAATTTTAAACACTATTTTTTTCTCTGATAATTACTTTGTATTTGGAATAAAAAGATATTTTGCATTAAAATGGGAACAATGGAGGAAGTCAGAACAGATGGTGACACATCCTGCTAATAACACAAGGGGTTAAAACAGATCAGGGCATCTTGCTGGCTCAAGGCCCTGTTCTATTCACCCTCTCATGCTGGAACAGCAAGTAGAATGTCCCCATTAGGAGCAGCTCATCTTCCATGAGTACTTTCTTACTCTGCAAAGCCAAATGTTTTCAAACCCAACATCATATTCGCACTCTACTCTTCTACTAACCAATGACATAAATACCTAAATATTTCAGAACTATAATATAATGTAATAAGAGTCAGCATAATAACATCCATCAGAAAGGACAACTTAAAAGAAAAGCATTGCATTTGCTGTATGAAACAATATATAATGATCATTGTCGAGGAATGGATCAATCTTGCTCCAGTGGAGCAACTGCATAAGCATTCAAAACAACAATAACTACAAGCTCTGGTGAGGTACATTTCTTCCCAGTGTCATCTCATTTTATTGCCTCTGAGCAAGGCTGAAAGTCATGCTGAAAAAAAATTCCAGAGACGGCTTTCTCTGTCTGCACCCATCCCTGAAAATCTGGATTTTACTAATAATTCTCTATTGACTGGCAAATTTCAGTTGTAGCACATTGAGTTCAATTACAACCACCACAAATACTGGGTTTTATGGGTTTACAGTGTCTGGGGATTAAGAGCAAACCCTGGGACAAAACAACGTGAACATAATTTGCATTTGAAAATAAAATCTTTTTGCTTCAAAATGCTTTTGCCATTTTAATTTTATACAATTGATGGGAATAATGCAGGTAATTAAAAGTGTTGTCATAATTCTCCTGTTTTAATATACTTTTATATTTTTAAGATTTAATTTATACAGAGAAGAGAGAAGAGAAGAGAAGAGAAGAGAAGAGAAGAGAAGAGAAGAGAAGAGAAGAGAAGAGAAGAGAAGAGAAGAGAAGAGAAGAGAAGAGAAGAGAAGAGAAGAGAAGAGAAGAGAAGAGAAGAGAAGAGAAGAGAAGAGAAGAGAAGATGAGAAGAAGAGAGAAGCCAAAGCTGGGGGGTTGTATTGGAAGCCAGATCTCACTGAATTTTTCTCCACCAAAAACCAAACAGAGTTTTCCACCATATTTCTAACCCACAGTTTAACAGACAACTTGATTCCAAACCAATACCTGAATTCAAACAACTCTCTTTTTCTTTAATATGTGCCAGTTTGGTGTTATTCTCAAGGGAGTATGCTTTAAAGTGCCAAAATGTCAGGACAGCAGTGTCCTGAACAGCAGTGTCCATAAACCAAGACATATATCAGAGCATGCTTAATCAGCTCTCAGTCCTCATGTAAGAGGCTTTTGGTTTCTGAATCCCCAGACTTTTCTGGAGCAGATGTGGATTCATTTATAAAATCTCAGGCTAAGCATAATAACTTGCTTTTCATGGGTCCTCAGACTCATGAACTGGAGAATAACACCCCTTTCCTACCTGCTTTAGAAAATTTACAGTTTCTGGGTTCAGTAATTTTCCTGAACTTATTTGACAGATTTTGCTGATGATGGAACACAAAAATACAGGGTATTACTACTGTAATGCCAACAGACATAAGGAAATTATCACTATCTTTTAATAAATGGCAAGAAATACTAATGATGGGGTAATAGCAGCATTATTAGCATGAGATTTTTTTCTTCTCTAGTATCTTAAGGAACAATTTCCCAGAGATAATGAAGCCCAAGAGTGAATTCACATCCCAAAATAAGTAGTCAAACACAACCTACATTCAGGATTTTTGACAAGGACTCATTTATCTGACAGACCTGTACAGTCTTCTCCTTCCCATGTGCTATTGCAAACACCTGAGAACACACCAGTAATGACAGCTGTCATCTTTCCAACTAACCAGGACTGTTTCAAACAGGCTAGCTCCACAGTCAGTTTTGTATCAAACTCCTATCCTCTACAGATTAGACAAGAGCAGTGAATACTGAACCAGGGTTGCACCAAAGCAACCCTTCTGGCAAGGATTTTCCATAGTCCCCACCCTCATCTGGCAGGGCTGCAGCGATGCTCCAAGGTAATAGAGGGGATTTTTTAGATTTTATTGTCATCATAGTAAGTACACTTCAATAGTGCAAAATGCTTAAGCATCACTTTCTTGAGCCCTTAGGCTCAAAGGGCTTCTACAAAACTACTTTGCATGGCCTTTTCCCTAAATTCATTTCTTTGGCATTCACTACCATTTATACAGACTCACAACTGTTTGAGCCAATCCCTGTGTCACCAGACAACTTCATACTTTCACTCTAAAGTTCATCACTCTGTCAAGAAGTGAGGGCCCATTTGCACAGCAGATGCAAGATTGTTGGGTTTGGATGCCTTTAGAGTCATAGGTTTGAATTATTTTCTGCCCAATAAATCATGAATTAAAATTACAATACCCAACATTTATTAGAATAAATATGATTGGCAAAATATGATTATAGCTGCCAGTCATTTCAGCAGCAATGATAGTGCTCAGCGAAGACTTTCCAGTTTTTTACTTACTATGGTCTAAATTCTTTGAGAACTTGATGTAGCTGTTTCACCTGAAAACAGTACATAATTATTACCTGACTATATTAGTCTGTATTACAGAATAGGCAAAACCCTCCTACAACTAGTTGTTCTCTCATTGAAGTTCTCAGTAAATATTTGAGGTTTTCTAAATTTTTTATTTTTTTAAGGCCAAGTCCAGGGGTAGGAGATTTCTTCCCAAATTTACATCCACTCAGCCAGATTCTGCCCTCTGACATTCATGCAGTTCAGTTGAATACAGAAGATTTCCAGTGGATCACTCAAAAGGATAAGTCCTGTGAAGATCTAACTGTCCTCCAGCTCTGCTGGGAGTTTATAGATGTCATTTTGACATGCATTATATTAGGCAGGCATGAATCAACATCTTTTAGTGATCAATTTTAAGTGTACACATTTCTGTTTAATTTCAGTATAACCAGCCACACTGCCGACATGTACAGGAACTGAGATTAAGCTAAACAAAATCCCTTCTGCATGCTTTTGTGCTTAAACGTCATGTCCTCTGCAAAGAACATGAAGACACAACAGCACTTATTTCTGCATGTGTTTTTGCATCTACTACATCGTGACGTGCTGGCATCCCTTTGATTGCACCTGTGCAATGCCTCAGATGTGGTGACCATTAACAGCTGGTAGGGAGAACACAAGTAAAATATTCCTATCAACAGGATGGGCTCCCTAATCTGGGTCACCATATGAGTTCAGTGCAGATTGCAAAACAAGGTCAGTGCAGAGTGAGGGGAGCTTAAACAGCTCAACTTCAGCTTGAACTGAAGGTATTAGTGGCTGCTTCAGAAAGCATTCATCTTTGGGCATCTACTCCTGTGAACGGTTCAAACACATAAAATGACTCATAATATATTGGACCGGTCATTCCTACAATCCTGACCCCAAAACTCAATTCTGTGAAACTGTGCCCTGTGAGAAAGAACTGGGGAAAATGTCGAGCAGCAAACCATATCAAAGACCTTGTTTTCAAATTTTTGGACAGGCACCGTATAATACAGTTGAAACACCATTGTCCAACACTTTTGGTTTCTCATACATTCATTCTAGAAAGTAGAACAGCTTGACTAAGTGTCAAAAGCTCCTCTTCTCATGGACTATTTCTTGCTTCCAAATCGCACAGCAATTTGTGCAGAGGGATTGTCTGACTTCTCACATGGAGGAGAGCGTGCCTTGCACCAACAGCAAGCAGAGCTGGTATAATCAGACACAGAAAAACATGGATTACTCAGGCTGGCAGCATGAAATATTAAGCTTGGAAATTAACCTGGCAGCAGGCCAGGAGATAAGATCCATGGTAGCACTTTGTATACTAAACCATGTCTGAATTGATGCTCAAAATAACACACTCCTTGCAGTCCTTCCTGGCCCTCTGTTTGTTGTCATGTTGCTCAACTCCATGTTGGCCAACACACTCACTGCTCTCAGTGTGGAATCCCAGGGAAGTTTTCCTGGTTCTGAGTGCTTAATAATTTTTAGACATTTCTAACTCGCCTCTGCTGATTAAAAATGAATGAATTATTTAATGAACAAATTAATTAATTATTACAAAAGGATCTAGATGATTGAATCTAGATTCAATATTGAATCTAGATTCAATATTTGGCCTGTTTGGTCAAATTGCAGTTTTGATCCCAAATTAGGTGTATCTACTGTGTAAAGGGAAATTGTCCTCTCTAGAGATTTTCTCCATCCTGGCAGCCAGAGATGATCTATATGGGCAGTGAACTTACTTTCACATGATGTGACACAAACTTCGATTCCAATAAAAAGAAATTGATTGATTTCCGTAGGTTTGATACTGCATGTCAACATCATGAGACCTTCTAATAAAGACGAGGAGGAGCATTGGAAAACTGCTGTTTGCCAAGGTCCCAGAAAATGCTGAATCACTCCCTTTGTCTCCCCCAGGAGGGATCTGAGTCCCACATCTGACTTAAATATTTCTTTAGGCATGGTCTCATCATGCTTGGAACCCAGCAAATCCCTCTTATCATAAATTTATCATGCATTTAAAAGTGTCTTGTTTGTCAGATCTGTACCAGGCACTAGCAGACAATTCAAATGAGAGAAAACACCACTGTTTACCTGCAATCAAGAAAACATGAAGAAGATGATGGATATACATTTCTCCTCCACCATTAGTAACAGTGAGAATAACTCAACAAAGTAACTCAGTGATTGGCATTATCAAACTGTACAGATCCCTTTTGCCATGCTGGTATAGGTACAACACCAGTCTGTGACATTCTATTTGGAAAATTTATTGTGATTTCTGTTGCAGGCCTGAGCTGGTGGGAATTGGTACTCATGTCTTCTGAAGGCAAAAATCCATGCCTGTCTTTTCCCCCCTCTGCCTTGTCCCTCAAATCTCCCTCAAATGTCTTGCTAACAGGAGGAGGCATTTATTGTTTGGGAAGTTTTCAGGGACACCTAATCTTGCAAATCTAGTTAATCACTGAAAACTCACTTCCTGAATGCTGAAAGTCCTCCTGTTAGATAGTAAAATAACCCATCTAGCTATGATCAGGGAAAGAAAAGGACACAAAACCTTATTTTTCTTTGTCTATATAAGAACTGTGGAAATTCCTCATAGATCTCTGGTGGCCCTCATATTTAGACTCATCTCTTGGGTCTTATTCCCAAGAGAAGCTCAGCAAAATTTGAACACAAGAAAGGCAAGAAAAAATAGCAGAACTGTTTCCTCTCTTTTATCTTGCATATATATGTTTCTCCCACCCTGTAATCTACATTAAAATAGAGGGGGGAAAATAAAGAAAATAAGGGGGTTCATAAACTTTTTGGAAGTCTAGAAGTCAGAGTAAGGTACAGTTCATATCCAATTTATTTTACAAATACTTAGTTCTAGCAGCCTGAAACAACAGAAAAGTTTCTCTCCCTGCAAGTAATTGTTTAAGACCAGTAAAAAGGAGAAGAAATTATGTCCCCCACAAACTTCAACGATGGAGAAAATCAGGCACAGGTAGTAGATTGACTGTGATCTTGCCCAAAAATAACCTGACCAAGAGGATACTACAAATCCATGCCAGAATTGGAATGGACCTTTCCTCTGGATCTGTTTTGTGCCCATATCAGGGCTCAGATGAAAGGAAAAATCAACCACAAAACAACAATAAATGTTTTTGGCATCTGGAAAGGTAGAAAACTGCGGGGACAAAAAGTTGCACATGAGATAAATGCAAGCATTCTTCCCAAGAACTTAAAGAATTTCAAGCTGCAAAACCTCAAAAATTCCTCACCAAATGATGATAAACTTCCAACAAGATATCTTTAGGCTTTTTAAAAGAGGTGATATTTATAGTGTATTACAAAAGGGCTAAACGTAACTTCTATTAAAGGACAGCAATCTTTAAAAGTTTTTTAAATCTCCCTGTATTGCCCTTGTTTCTCCCCTCAGAAGATATGAGATGCCACTTTTCTTTAGCCAAACAACATTGATTGGATTCATATTCTTTTCACTTTATCCTTTTTCTGCATCATCCAGCGAAGTACATGAAGCACTCTGATGAGTAGACAAGACCATTCTGCCATCCAAGGTATTTGTTAAGATTCTGTATTTAAATATCCATTGTTTGCAACAAAGGAATAAAGCAATGAGAGATTACTAGAAAATAAATGCAGCTATAAATTAATTTCTGTAATTACTATTCATTAATATTTAATATATTTATATAAAGGATAAATCTTCTTGATTCCCAAGGCATCCCGCATTTAATAATGTAGAAACAGCTTATCTCCTTCCTGTTGTTGAGACTGGAGTTGTAATAACTAGTAATGTTAAATGTATTTTTTTAGATCAATAACAAATAAATACATAAACACTTCCCTTCAGAATGCTCCTGATGTTATTCACAAAATTAAAAAAAAACCTACAGAATGCCAAGGGACTTCATAACCATTTCATTACTACCATCCTAATTGCATGTGGTGGAACTGCATAATCAGTTTATTGAAATTGAAATCTTTGGAACTGATTCTCCCTACAGACACTAACAATAAGCATCCTGTGCAATAACACAGTACTTAATGTAATATAAACATTATATGCACCAAGCCTTAAACATCCCTTGGCTTCACCTGCTGGAATTGGACATTTTTAACACTCTTGTGTTCTGCCACTGTATTGAATCAAATATCTAATTTACAGACTGCAAAATACAATATTCCCATATTACAATAAAGAAACGAAGATACATTCAGAAAACAGATACACACACACAATTGGTATAAGGATAAGCAAGACTACATTTAATAAAGTGGAAATAAAGCAGACCCTTCTAGAAATCTGAATGGATTTTCATGCACAATATAAAAGAAATTGCTTCTGCTTCCACTGCGTCCCTGTGCCTCTGCAAATAACTAGGCTGATACCACAAACCTGCTCCAACCTACTCCTACTTTACAAGGGGACTTTACTCTTGTGAATAAGTTCATTCATACAAATAAAAGTATTTTTCACCCAGTGCATACCTATATCAATAGGATTTCTCTCTAAAAAAGAGGGCTTTAATTTGGTTTGTGGGATTGACATGGTAGCAATTAATGATATGGGTAATAAATATTCACCTGCACATTTTCAAGTCAATATTCCATCAACCCAAAGAAATCAAAACCAAGAAAAATGTGTGCCTTAATTTCTTCTCATTTTCAACAGCAAATCTAAAAAATGCTAAGGTTTTATTATTATTAACAATGAATTGTTAATAATAGTATCTAAAAATTTTTTGTTCTTTTTAAAAATCAAGAAAAGTTTGGCTTGGCAGGAGAGGGGGAACCCTGGTTGATGGGTTTTGAAAAGATCTTTGTTTAGGTGCTGCAAACAGCATATTTGGAAAAGTCTTTACCAAACACAAGTTCAGTATCTCAATTAAAGAGGACCTGAAATAATTTCTAGTTTACAAAAAGGAATTGAGAAGTTGTTTCTTCTTCTCTATAGTTCTATCTCCATGTGCCAACAATGGCATGTCCATGTCTTAAAATGCAGCTCTCAGTCACCTCATCTTCATAAAGTTTTATAAGACACCAAAAACAAAAATTAAGATTAGGGCTATTAGATATGGGGATTTTTCAGTTCCCTTGTAGCCTTCCCCTACATTAAGCGCTGATGGCGCATAAAAATGGGGTGTCAAAACCAGTACAGGATTTCCCAACCAAAGCCAGTCATCACAAGTACCAGCTCTGCTTCAGGACAGGGGACTTCAGAGGAGAGCACAGAACTTTGCAACATTACTTCAAAATTTAAAGAACATCACAGCTTTACCAAGCTGTGTAAGGCATCAAAGAGATCATTTGGAGCCAGCTTCATGCTTGAACCAAGCCTCACAATAACTTGCTTTTACCAAGTGGACATCACATCACAGGCCAAGATGACTGGTTAGTGTCCTAAGAAATGCAATGACAGAATAAATTGAAGATAATTTTAAACACAGGAAGCCCAGTCCTACATCACTCAGTATTTTCTGGTGTCAGCACAATCTATGAGATATAGCATGATCCTTTTGGGAAGAACAGGAGGAAACAGACGTGACAAGAGTGGCTGCAGAGGGCATTAGATAGCACAATGTCTTGCCCTTGGTGTGCTTCTTTGATTGCCTAAACCTTAGTCTGGCAAAGCACTTGAAAAACATGAACAGACACAAACCCCCCACGACAGAAGAGCTTGGCATGGCGAGCAGGAAGACTCCCAATGATTTGAAAGATGATTGCTGGACAAAGACCTTTTGGCTATATGTGAAGTACTGATTCATAACAAAAAGATTTACCAGTCACCTTAAAAACATTAGCATGCTAAAAATAATCAGAAATTGAAAAATAAGAGGGAAATGCAGTCAGCCATATTTAACTACACTTACTCCTCAGTAGGTCCATACACAGCTAAAACATGAAGAGTGGGGAAGCACTGCACATTTGCACCAGCTGAAAACCCTCTCAAAGCAATCAGAGGAAGAAGCAAACTAAAATGGATGCGACAATCAAAATATCAGAAGAAAACAACACATTAATACAATCATAATGCAAAAGGAATTATGCAATTTTGTTGCTCAATACAAACCATTGGAAGAAGTTGGGTACTTTTAAAAAGTCTTATTCAATGAACCTTTCATTATTCAATATTTTTAAAAATAATTTATTGTACTACATATGTGCAGAAACAAATATATTTACCCTCTCCTTTCCTTTTTGTGTAGAACTGTCCTCACATCATCTTACATAAATACAAGCAGGCTGATGTCCACACAAGTAAAAATACAATTTCCCTCCTTCTTCCTTTAGTATTAGTTTATTCTTCAGCATCGTTCTGAATGATGAAGAATTACAAAATAAATATTCCTTTGAAAGTCAGTCCGCCTCCACTGTCCCATCTCTAAGCAAAATTTTGCATCTGAAAATTGCAAGAGTAAAGGTAAGTTGAAGAACTTAAAATACATCAATAGTTTGTTTTAAATACCTATTTACATTATTTTTACATTCATCTACATCAGTCACCTCAAGAACATGAAAGAGTTGCAGGATCAAAACAGTTCCAAGAAATAAATTGATGATAGAGTTGGAGTTATATTACTTGAATGATTTTTTTTCTACCATATGATAAATACAGAAAAGGGCAGAGTAGGAGCTCTGTCTCCTTTTATTTTGGTGTATCCATCATTTTCCACCCCATCTTTTGAAATTCAGTGTTAAGATATATCCATATCTGGGGTGGGAAAAGATTTTCAGAATTTCACCACAAATCAATGCATTTTCAATATACATTTCCTGGATGGATGAGATGCAGAGAAAGAATATTTAGCATAAGGAGAATCACATCTATCACTAATATAAAGTGGTGAAATGCACGTGGGTTGATTTTGCCATGGTATGGAAAGCCTATTAAAAAATGAAATTGTTATCAAATAGCACTGCACTCTGTTTTGTCATTGAAAAATTAGCATTTAATATTACATGCACCTTTCAGGAAAGAATCTGCAATATTTTTCTGCATATGCACCCTGCTAGCAAGTATGGGCACACAGAGCTTGGAGAAGGGGCCAGCAATCAGACACGTAGCCCTGGTTTAGGGGCATGAGGAATTGTGTATTCAGCTGCAGACTGAAAGCACACAAACCTGAGCCTGGAAAAGAAAGTCTTTGACCTATTTGCTATGAAACAAACAGGCAATTGGCTCCTGTTGAGGAGCACCAGCTTTTCATGGAGGCAGCCACAGAAAGAAGTCACCCCCAAAAGAGTACCTGTTTGGCTGATGGGAGCAAATCAAATCAGAGCCCAATACAAAAAGGCAAAAGAGCTTCTTCTCTTCGGCTCCTCTTTTCCCAGGAGCACAATGAGGCAGGTAGTAATGCTTTCTGACTCACCACAGATTCAGTAAATGCAACTCCCAAGGGAAGCTTGAACTAGATTGGGCTTGGACTTGGCAGCAGAGTTGCTAAATAGAACCAACAGCATGCTTTAAATAAAAGCAGTGGTGTGTTAAAAATCCCTGTGCAAAGCCTGTTTACCTGTCTGATTTCTTCATATTTCTTCTCTCTCACTTCCTCCCACCCCTAAACAAAAAAAGGATATTTGAAGGTGGAAGGCAAACCTGAGACTATCAGACTTCAGGAGCTCATAAAACATGAAAGAGTTCGATGGCTACTTCTTTGGCTTGCAATAGCATAACTTTCTATCAAGGCTCGCTCAAGCCCCATGCTAGCACACACCTGGGTCTTTAGTGATGGATTTGTACCCAAAAATGGTAATTAGCAGGGCAAGCAGGTTATTCTTAATACCATAAGAAGATTTTAAGAGACTACAAAAGCAAACAGGTCCTTCCCATTCCTACCAAGCTTGAACTAATTTCCAATGAGGCCAGGCAGAGAAGCTCTAACAGATGTCTCTAGGAACAGTATCAAACCCCACATGTTACAAACTCAAAAGCGTACTTTACTTGAGAAGCACTTTCTTGAGACTAATGTAGTCCAGACATGGCAAGGAAAACTATAGCTTTTGAGAGATGTAAAGCAAAGCTGGTTCACAAAAATACCTTCCTCTGGAAGCCTCTAATCTAAATTTCTTTAAGTATGGTACACTCTGTGCTTCCTTTGTGCAGGTTCAGTTCTCCTTTGTATCCTTCTTAGTAAGCATGCCCAAACTGTCAAGAGAGAGTGCCAGCACTAAGGCAGGAAAGGCCACTAAAACTTCTTACTTATATCTTTCATGATGTGTGCAGTTACAAGACTTGTTTTTCCTAGTCACTCTCCTACAAAAAACCCAAAGAAGGAGAGAGGAAACTTGGATCAGGGCTTGATACATGGGAAACTCCATTTTCCTAAGGAATTTATTCTTTTAATTACTATTTCTACTATTGTCTTTAATAAGATACAGCACCAGAAGAGTCTCTCAGATCTCAGAGATGCAGAGACACACAGCAAGCTCTGAATGAGGGGGCACATAATTTGGCATGGAGGAAGAGGACACAAGGCTACCTCTGTCAGGAGGAGACATCTGGGGATGGGAAAGGAGCCACCTGCAAGCAGTGGCACCCAGGCCCAGTGTGCAGAGCAGACACATCGGCACTGGCACATGTGACACACTTATGCAGTGTCTGAAACAGCATTCAGCTTTGGCCTCCAGCTACCACAGTGGTACAAATACTGCAAAGCAAAAAAATTACAACAGTCTGAAAGGGATACTCATGGACCAGAATAACCGGAACAGCAGCTTTTCTGCACATACAAAATTTTTAAACCACTCAAATGGTGATACAGATAAAGTACAAAGTATCTGGTTATAGTGTCAGGCGGGGAAAGCAAGAAAAGACAGTCAGGAGTGCTTTGTCTATGTCTTGAATTGGGATTTCTCTACTACCAGTCTCTATGCTCCAATCACTAATCCTTGCATCCAATAGCTAAGGAAGCTCCATGCATGTAACACTAATCTTATCCTGATGTTAGAAGAAAAACTGATCAATACAGTACTTGTAAGCTGATGTATGGCTAAAATATTGATACAATATTTCTCATGTACATCAATGCCTTGTTATTTCTATTTTGTTTGTTTTTCTGTGCATGCAAAATACACACTGTGTTTCTTGCTGTTGTATATATACTCTGCTCTTCTCCTTTCTATAAGAATAAATGAAATTAAGTACAGGCCTCAACAACACTTCTGCTCATCCTTATCAGGGTTATTTCAGCGTTACAGGGTTCTATCCCACCAGACACTGAGCTATATTGTGGTTTATGAAAATTGAGAACATTTTGGCATGTCTTGGAATTAATTAGGGTCTTGTAGAAACAGTGTCCAAAATTTTTTACCTTTCATTCCCACTATTTAATTTCATATTCTCAGCATGCTTATATTTTCCATATTTCCCAAATCTTCTGTAATTTCTAGGTATAGGTCTGTCCTTTTGTCCTGTATTTATACAGCACCTAATGCCATGAAATCCCTTGAACAAAAGAAGGAATTACAAAGAAATAATACAACAATCATCATTCCAATTGGACTAAAAAGAGTAAACTAGCAATATGTAATTGTTATTCTATTTTAAAAAATTCATCCTCTTATGTAATTTAATTCCCAATACTATATAAATAATTAAAGTTCAATTTACAAACTTATTTATTTTTTTAAGATATCAGAATTTTGATTATTTAATTTTCCCTGCTTGGCGACAGGGACTGTTGAAAAGCCTATGTTTTAAAATGGGAATAATTTCACCTGTAGACCCAGGTAGAAAATTTCTGATTCTATGCTATTTTATTTTTATCGGAAAATGTCAAAATAGCTAAAATCAGTCAATTGAACTTCACCAACACTCCGTTTTAAGAAGAGGAAAAGTACACCTAATTTATAGCAGAAAACTCATTTCTAACATGCAGTTTCAGACTGCAACCAGAACTGGAGGTGCAAAGAAAGGGACCAGGCTCCCTAAGAACAGACAGCACCCCAGTGCTTTCCATACTTGATCAAGTCTGGGGGCACTAAGATCTGATTCAGGACACAAAACTGAGTCTCTCCCAAGATAACACCCCATGGCACTGCACCCTTGTGTTCTCTAAGACACATGTTCCTCTTCATCTTCTTTTAGGGAAATAGCTCCATTGCTTTTCCACAACTGGAAGAAAGCCAGGTACAAACATTTTTTGTTTTAGTATGGCAGGATTCACATTTGGGTCAGCCAGTGGCCTTAAGCCCTCCCAGAACCTAGAACCAGCCCATACAGGCTTGATCTATCTATGTTTCAGCATCTTGAACACAGTGTCAGTGCACAAGGCACAAACTTGCAGAATTCAGAAATTCAGACCCAGTTTTCAGCTGCAGGAGAAAGGAGATGCTTGCTAGGTCTCATGTGAGGCTAGATGTGGCTCACATGTAGACTAAACAGAACAAAGATGAACCAGGATCATTACCCCACATTGCTTCTGTTTTAAAAAAAACCCACCCAAGCAATCAAAACTTAGCATCTAATTGTGACAATTAATTGGTGTTAGTTTTACTCAGAAAATGCAAGAAATTGAGAAATATGTAAGTTTTCAATGCTGTAAATACTGTCAAGCATCTACATGGTAGTTCTTGAAAAACTAGTGATTTTACACCATGCATTAAAAAATTGAGTAGATGTATAACTACATTAGAGAAATATTATTTTTACATATTTTTTCATCATCAGCTATGTAGTTCTGTAAAATGTTTATTCCAAGAAAGGGATCTTTTCCACATCTTCCATTCATCTAATTCTTTGTCCACTGCCTCCCAAGCTCTGAGAGGGCAGCACAGAATTGCTGCAGGGATGACTGATCATGTGGTCTCTAGGACTGATCCAGTGCATCATCCCTGCTCTCAAAACTGGACATAAGTGCCTTGCAGGTACACAGCCAGGGAACACACTATTCTGAGTATCTTTCTGGAGGGACAGTTCACTGTGGTTACCTGTTCGGTTAAACCTTGGAACATGGGTACAGTTCCTCTGTTAACAAAATTAAAAGTTTGATGCTGAAGGTTGCCTTCCCCTCCAAAGAGATTTCAGTCCAAAGGGAAGAACAGCACTAATATTAATCACTGAGCAGACTGACTCCTGGACACCCACCAAAGTATATTTATTCAGGATATGAATTCTCTGTTTAATGCTGCATGTGCAGACATTGCTGCTGACAGTCCTGTATGAAGTCACACGTCCCATGGATAGACCATGCAATACACAACATATCATCCACCAACAGACATTTCCCTAAGTTTGCTTTCATTACTCTTTCCTTGGGTTTATTACAGTCATCATGATACATATTTTCTTTACTCTTCTGACCAGCTTTCCAGTGCTTATGAACACACTGTAAAACAATAAGCAATCATTCTTGGAGTTTTTTTAGAAAACATTTCATTACAAATAACATAGAACTACAAAATCTAGGTGGATATTTTATCCATATGATATTGCAAAGCATGACATGCATCTGTCATTCAAAACTTGCTGTGTCACATAGAAATATCTCATTAATGCATCTCACATGGATTTTTTTTTAACCTTTAATCCCCCGATTGGCTGACTGACTCAATGGGTAATTATTTGATTCCAGTCTCCCAGCTCTAGCAACATGTTCTCTTTTATCACTCTGCAAAAACATGAAGCTTTAATCAAAAGTTAAATTAGATGAGGATATAGAATGAGCATCTTGATTTAATGGTAGGCTTAAGGTGAAAGCCTTTCACCACACTCTTATATAAAAAGTTACAGAATATTACTCTAAAAGAGAAAGTCTTGGCTTCCCAAAGCAGCACATTTTCTACTTTAGAGTGTCTCCATTGAAAAACACTTCAATGACATTACAATTTTATGTGGTGGCTTTCTTATTTTTTCCAGAAGATTTTATGTATCCCTCTAATCCTTGTTCAGTTCGGCTTGATCCAAATACACATGAGAATCAAAAAAACCACTGCAGCAAAACAAATACTGAGCAGCCACCAGTTCTAATTCTGAAGGTATATTTGCATGCCCTCTTTTATCGTGGAACTGATACAGTGGATGGAGGCATTGCACTGTGCTAAGGAGGCACCAGGCCCATCTAGGCCTGTGTGTTCTCAGAGGCGTGTCCGAACTTCACTGGCTACACCAGGTGCCAATATTAAAATCTGAACACCTATTGGTCACCACAGCATACCCCCAAAAAAAAGTACTTCCTGTCAATGTGAAACCACGACAACACCTTACATGATGCAAGTGCCAGGAAAACCTCACTTCCCATGCCTTCTCTGTCCCTGCACTTCCATGAACCAGGGCAGGGGATATCTCCTCCCATGAGTGAATCACATCAGTAAGGTTATGGACACACAGAAATATTTATCAAACCAAGAAGCCATGGCACAAACATGCACATTCACTGCACAAACACTGTGGCACACAGATAATTAAAACTTCACCTGTCCAACTGGCCCATCCCAATTTTACTATGTCAATAGATTTAAAGACCCACTGGACAAAGAACAATATGAGTGAGAAATACAGCTGAGATGATTAGGCACATTATTTCTAAACTAGTCTTGGCAGATCATCATAGCTTTATCTTGTCATGTCAAGCTCCTCAGACTTCCACTTGAAGGATTAAGACTTTTCCCTGAGACATGTCAAGCTAGGCACCCATGAATTCCAATTGCATGCTAGGGTCTTCATGGGACTTGGCTTAATTTATTATGAAACTGATAACTTATTACAGATACCTCAATCCCACTTAAAGAGCTGTCCTTGACCAGCCAATTGTCTAAGTTAAGGGAAAAATTCAATCCTATGTTGCATAAGTAAGCTGTTATAAGAACTGAACACTTCATGGACACAAAGAGATAAAGACAGCACAGAAATCTCACACAGCTGGCTGCACTGTTTAAAATGTCTCCAGTGACCACAAAACATCACTGAAATTCCATTGAGGATATTTAGTTTTGATGCTCTGTTAGAGTGTTGAACAATAATGAAAGTGATGAAATAATCTTAATGTGAAAGTTATGTGTAGTTATCTAACTAGCTCCTAATTTAAAATTAAGTACTATGTTCTAGTGAATAAAAATATATTCAGGGTATAGTTTGCCATTGTTTCTGCATCCTATGAAGCCTAAAAGAAGTTAATTGACACAAATTTTGAGCAGCTGTTAGAGAGCATTTCTATTTGCTGATGATTAAAATTTCAAAGTGAAGCATGGCAAATACAGACTTGCAGTTCTAAGGACTAGACTTGGAGATTTCAACAAAAATCTCTGCTTCTTTGGAATTTAGAAGATTAAAGTTTATCTTCTAAAAATATTAAACTTTATCTTCTAAATGCAAAGAAGTGTCAAATAAACATGAAGAGATTCATTTTTTATCCTCTTTATTTTTATTGAATCATAAAATTACATTATCATTTCTGAGTTTTCTCTAATAAGGCAGTATGAAAATTATATTGAGATAAATACATGTATTCTACTCACCTTAAATGGTTTTTAATTTCTTTTTGTTAAAAATCATATTAGAAGTAAGGCTTTTTTAAAAAAAATGCAACTCAATGTCTGATAAAAAACCCTCAAATTCCCTACTTCAGGTAAGACCAGTCTCTCTAAAATTACAGGCATTATTCAGATATGGATCCACTCTGAAATGATGGAAATTAATTTCACATAATTTATTCTTGTTTCAACAGATTTTGAAGGTTCTACAAGCATCCAAACCAACCATGCACAATTGCTGAAGAACTTTCATAAAAGTTACTCAAACCACTGCCTAGAAAGATGAGAGGAAGAAAGTCCTTGTGTGTGTGCACTCTCTTTATGTTGCCATCATAGTGCAGCATGATGTTTGACATTGACACATTCTTTACATCCTTCATCAGGGCATTTCATGAAACTATCACCGAGCTGTAGGTCTTTTAGATCACTTTAAGAAAAGGGAAGGGGTACAACTGAGAGAGAAGGATGAAGACAGCATTTATATAAAAGAAGGCCACATCACATTGCTGCCTTCTTGGAAGTGTGATCTTTCTTGATAGAGTTCAAAGATCTAGCCACAGCTATTTCTTTCAGGCTACAGGAGCTGCGTCCTATTCTTTTCCCAAGACATATAGGTTACCACTTCTGTAGTGCAATTATGTCTCCCTCCTGACATCCCATCTGTCAGTAGGGTTCTTTAACCCCAGGAATGAGCTTTTAGTCTTCACACTGAGACTTCAAATGTGTGAGCCTAACAGGAATGGTCATGATAAGCAATTAGCTTTCGACTTCAGTACAGGGTAATATTTTCCAAACATTTCACATTTCCAGTTTAGATGTGTGTACTACTGATACATGCTTCATGATTAGGATGTGGGGAAGGCTGGTTTGCACCACCACCATGTTTCACAGAGCTTCAGACTGTGAGAACGCAAATCCTGTGCGCAGGAATTGTTGCACCTTTTCTGCTGGGGGAATATCTTTCTGCTAATAATCTTGGGGAAAAATTGTATTCCACTCAGAAGAAACCTGTCTGCTTCTGTAATGCTGCAAGAAGTGCAAGCAAGCAGCCCAAGTATTCTCTGACTGTCTTCCCCCTGTGACTATGTTACTGTGTACATTAAAGTTTTTTCCCCTTCCCTCACTCACTACATCTTTGTAAGGCTTGTGAATTAAAGGAAGGAGCCGTGGAGGTGTGATAACCTGCCTCAGAGTCCCTAGGCTGCATACAGCACAGCAAATCTTGCCATCGCAGCTGCCACAGGCAACAACAATCCACCAGCAATATCTACACCGAACTTGGCTGGAAAGCTTTATTATACAATTGTAACATCAGGGAAAAAAAGTGAACAAAGGCCCCGCAAACACAGCTACTTCTTTGTCTCCCCCAGAATTGAGATGTGAGGCAGCCTTCTGCTGCTGGCCACCCTGGGGTGCTCGGGCTGTCCAGGATCACCGCACACCATGACGGTGTGTGCAGGAGTGCAGCCTGCAGCCTTGCAGCACCATTGCCAGCAAAGCACGGGCTCCACGGCTGGCGGATAAACAAAGCAGCAATACCCACTATCAAAGTGTCAAGCGTCTATAACCTCTAGCACAGCACAAAGATTGCAGCAAACAAAGGAGACGTCTAAGAGGCAAGGAGCCATAGGAAAGGAAGAGAGAGGTGATTGTGAGAACGGATCAGGTGAGAATGCCTATCCTGACACTGCGAATGATGCAGAAACGCAGGGCTGACGTGTTGTGACTACGAGTTACCATTAAGACATGTTTTTACAAACCCAGGCTCCTTTCTCTTGAGGTACTTTAGAAAATATTATCAGGTTTGCAATCAGCCTAAAAGCAAAGCATGACTGGAGGTCAGATTCGACAACTCAGGAGCATTATAAAAACATGTTTCCCCTGCAAATACTCTGGAGCAATTTGCTCAGATCTTTCAGGTGCTCATTAGAAGTTTGTTTCCAGTGTGTATGGCAATTATTCCAGCTAGCTGAAGATTTCATAGTGCAAAACATTTTGTTTTGTAGCACACCAAGAAGAGGCCAACAGCTAAACTACAGTTGCAAACTTGAGCTCAATAAAACTGATTCCTGAAATGCAGACTCGTTTCAAGTGGTATTAGCAAAGAACCTCTTAATTTCTTTATTGGTATTTTTACCCTCTGAACCTGAATATAGGCTATACCCTGCACAATCCAGCTACGTTGTGCATCAGAAGAGATGTACCTGATTCTGCTTTCCAGATACATACCCTGTTTTAAAAGCAGTAATGGTCTTTATTCCACCATTTATGTCTGCCTGCTGGCAACACTGCCTGCAGCTGATCCAGATGACCTTTTCCCTAGCCTGTGGGAGCTTCCCAGTTCTTGGAGTAACTTTTTCAAACATTCCCCTGTGTATGGATTTGAAAAAGAGACTCAGTGGCCGGATCCAAGAGAGAATATGCACAGTGGGTGGGCCTATGTGTGTCCATGTGTCAGGTTTCTGACAACAAACAGGCTAAAGTTCTGCAAGTGCTTTCTAGAGTGAAGAGTATTGTGGGCAAAAATAATAAAAAAAAATGTCAGAAGCAGATGGAGCAAAATATTTCCAAACCTTAGCTATGTAAACACGCTCAAAAGGCTTCAGGCGACTTTTACCCTGGACTCTGTTTTTGTCAGATCAATGACAAGTCACGTTAACAGCGGTGTTTAATTCTATCAATATGTGACCAATTGTGTTAGATTGTTTGGCCATTGATTGCACTCAGTGCTACATTTGAGCTCTGAAAGGAACTGCTTTCCCCTGCATTACCGCACACGGTGACAAATGCCCAGCGCTGACGTTCAGTGCGGCATGCACAGAAGCTCTGACCACTTAAATGCTGGGGGAATACAGCAGGATAGTCATATAAGTGTGATTCTTAGTTCATTTTCCAAATTGTCAGGCCATGCTATGCAATTCTATTCAGGTTTGAAAGAGGTTGTTTACAGAAACAGCTGAGTAGACAATAAGACAGATGACAATTTGTCCGCATGAAAATGATAAGGCAGACCTGGAAAGCTGCATAGTGGAGGAAAACAAAACTGAAAAGACTAATTCCTTTCATATTTGCTATGACTGGGCCACACCCTGAAATGCCTGCCTCAGTATCCAGAAACATTTGCTAAGGCAAATGCACATTGTGCATGAGAGTCTTAAACAGCAGTGATCTACCAACACTGGTCTTCAGTGCACCATGTTTGCAATGAAAACCTTCTGCACCAAATTTCAAGCAGGGATTTATACAGTGTTCATACATCCACCACAACAGATACAGACTGTGTCAGGCTCTGGTTTAAAGAAGAAATTCAAGATTGGCTATGCTTTCTCCTGACAATAATAAGTCATTTATAAAATACTTATTAAACTAACTTAATTTGCAAAAAATAATAAAATCACTAAAAATCATAAAACTCTCATAGTTTGAAGTGTTATTCTTCCTCTTGAAATTCTCTGAAAATACAGAGATTTCAAATGACAACTCAGAAATCCTTATGTTCTCACTAGCAATAGGGTAAAAACCACTACTTGTAAGGTAAGTCAATTCTTAAGTTATTTTTATAAACCCCTATTATTTAAAGCAAATTACATAATAGAAAAATATTAGGCGGCATGGTTAAGACTTATGCTTCTTAAAGAAATACTGCTCCTTTCAAGAAAAAATGATAATGCCTTTAGGTACCCAGCTTATAATTTCATGGCAGCCTACCCAAACCTGCTCCCACGATCAGCACACTTGTAAGAGGGAGCTGTGTAAGAGAAAGGCTTGATCTTCATAGGAACATAGTGACAATGCCTAATTTTAAATAATCCCATCTGCTTCTCTCTCCTGAATCATGTTAGTGATTAATAAAACTGCTTTGAACTCTTAAACCCTAATACCTATGGTTTTATTTAACTATTTTTCTTTCTCCATGTAGAGATAAAATAACTTAAATGGCTTTTGTAACTTCCACATGCCCGTTCACCACCTTTAGAGGCATTCCTGGTAGCCAAGTGATGGGCCATGCTGAGGCTTCATGAGGAGCTCACAGGGCTTTGCACAGAGATTTCAGGCAGGCAGGGTGCTGGGCTGAAGGCTGCTCTGTAACTGCTGACTGTGTCTTGATGGTATTCTGCTTAGGGAATGCCACCAAGTGTGTGATATACAAATCAGTTAATTGTTCTCTTGATTTATGGCTTCGTGTGTGCATGGCACATCTTAGAGCTGCCACCAAGACTGTCAAAACAGATGTTCCCAGGGACCAGGATTTAGGCTGGAAATCTTGGAGAGACAACAAATTACACAGTTTATATGAAAATACTAAATGATTAATTCTTTTATTTTTTCAATTAATTTAGTCACTGTTTTCTGTCATGTCTCCCCAGAAAAAGAAACATACATGTAATATTCCTTATGATTTTTTTCTGAATCTAAGGAATGCAGCTACATAGTAAAAACGAAATGAAAGCAAACGCCAGTTAAGATCTGCAATAATGTGATTCTCATTTAACTCTAAGTACTGTATCTTGCTCTGTCTAAAACTATGCTACAGAACACCTATATAGCATTTACTTGACATCTTGAGGAAGAAATATTTGCCTGGATAAGAGTAACAGTGCCAGAAAAATCAACACAACAGAAATTCATTAGGGTTTTGGGTTTTGGTTTGTGTATTTTTGTTTTGTGCAGAACAAACCAAAAATATTTATTCCAATCACCTGCTATTTGCTGCTGTCCTGCTCCAAGTAAGATTATGCCAAACACTTTAAAAACTGAGGCTGAAGAAAGAGTAGATTTTTAAACCACAGAATTCACATAGAGAGGTTTTTCACTTATCTCAGAAATCCAGGATCAATCCCAAAGAACAAGATGCACTTAAAACACAGTGCAGCTGCCTTAATTGAAAACAAAATAGAAATACATATGATTCCAAAAAGGACTCTGCTCTGTTACTGACCTGCGTGCTATTGTTAGTGTCAACAGCTCTCCCAGCTTACTCTCCAACGAGTTGGCAGGGAAAGGAAAGTTTTCATTGATTTCAACCCTGTTTAACAAGTTTCTGATCTAGCGGTGTCTGTTTCTAAATCTAGAAGGGAGAAAAAATGCACTTATTCACATCCATTGCACCACTGCCATGAGAGAGAAATAGTGGAGAGTTTACTTTGAGTGTGTTTCCCATCCTCTCCCTCCTCCTTAACCACACTGTTAAAGGAGGCTGGAGGACAGCACCTACCGTCCACTCTTAATTAAGATGGTCAAGAGGTGTGTGCGTATTAAAATAGCACAGTGAGTGGGCTGTTTTGAGCAGCTTCCTAAAGCCTCTAGCCCTTGTGCGCCTTTACAGCATCCAACTTATCAATTTACTTGCAAATGGCTCCCTGAAGTATTAACCCGGGTTAATTATTCGTCAAATATGATTATGCAGTGGTAATGTAAAAAATCGGAAATGCAGGATGGAATTTTTCACTCCAGCGGTTTGGCAATTGTGGCAGCTGGTGGAGAAGCTGGAGTAATTACCAGCCCATTCCAGCTGGTGGATCAGCACTCTGGTTCAGGGCGGGTGGGGGGAAGCAAAAAGCAATAAAGAACCAGAGGAGCGGGAATATGAGCCGTGCCAATCGACGTGGGGAAAATTTCACAGCTGCTGGTGGTGATAAATGAGAGACTGTGGCCCTACTTCTAATCAATACATGTAAATGCTACTCATTACAGCTTTTATACACACTTCTCAATTAGCCTTTCCTCCCACTGGTAACAAGGAATGTCATGCTTTCTGGACTGTGAAAGTGGTTCGGCAGTAAGTTCACCTGCATCGGTGAGACGCAGGAACAACGCTCACAGCTCAGCCTGGCAGCAGGTGGTGGCAGTGGAAGTCTAAATTCCTCCTGTAATGTGAATTAAATGAAATCCCAAGTGCTGCCATTTAATTAAATGGGTTTTTTAAATACCATGTCCTCTTTCTTGCAGCTAGAATAACCTGTTCCCCGACACATACACTCCTTTGCCTACACCGAAGTCCTTCAAATGTGGGGTGGGGGGACACCAGCTAAGACAAAGATTTAGATTTGTAAAACCAACCAAGTTCGCTCTCTGAAAAACAGACAAATAAAATGAGTCAAACCTGCACCTTAATAAAGAAATTAGCCTTTTATTCTGAGTTGAAAGGTTTTCTGTTTCATTTTCTCTCTGTCAAAAAGGTTTTTTACCCCCGTTCCCCTGTGCTGTTTGTAAAAGGATACCAAGTGGGATGATCCCATGCAGCAGCATCCCCTTTCTTTGCAGGGTTAAAAATTGTCACTGCCCACTATTTTCTTGGAGTTCAGCCCAGCTGAAGCACACTCACTCCACAGGCTCACCACAGCCATCCTTCTGCAGTTCCAGGTGCCAAGCTAAATAGCTCCCCAAAGCTTGACTTGTATCTGTCTCCCGACACAGGATAGCAAAAAGCTCAACTCAAAATGGAAATACACCACTATGACCATCCCAGGATACACCTTTCATCACAAGCCTTACACTTATTGAGGACTCACAAATCTGCTTCTTTAATAATCCTAGAAGTTATAGCCCCAATAACAAAAAAGGAACCAACAAATCTGATAATTATTTTACAAGGTCCTCTGTTTAGTGATCACATGTAGCCTTAACAGTCACTTTGCTTGACAGAGATTTCAGGTATTTAATGCTTTTCTAAAGGTCTAGTTGTGGCATTTAAGTGAATACAGATTGGTTTTCTCTCTTTCCCAACTTCATCCACATGAAACAAAAAGAAAAAAAATCGTCTTTTGATGGTTTTTAAAATAGAAACATGAATACAACAACCATGAAGCCTGAAAACCCAAGAAATGCACCAAGAAGTGGGAAAGTACTCTTTAAAAAAAATCAAAACCTTATGATTTTTATATTCATTACTTTGGGAGTTGATGTTTCCAAAGTGATTAAACTGTAAACACCCTGCTCATGAAACAAATACAGTTATTTTGGAATATTTTCTTAAGGGTGCACAGTCATTTTGTATTTCTGAAAGCATGGCCACACATTTTCTAGTTCAACTTAAGGAGCAAAATACCCCAATTTCACCACCTCAGGCCTGATTCATTTATCATCATCAACTTGATTCTTCATGCACATCCAAGAGCAGTATCTGATCCTGCAATTTAACTCATACATGTAACCTTTCCACCTGAAAAACTTCCATTACATTTTGGAGAACAATGTACAAAAAAGGCTACAGGACAGGATTTTTGGTAGGTTCTTAGTAGACAGTTAATTTTTCCACTTTACAGCCAAGTCAGAGGTGAAAATAAAATTTTCTAAGCATCATTAAATAATATTAATCTATATTTCTAATTAATTTTGAGACATCTGATGTGTAGATTTTTTCTGAGGGTCACAGCATAATGTGATGTTTAGAGCTTAAGCACTCTGGCTGCCTATGCATTCAATCAGAGATGCAAGGCACGTGGCTGAGTGCTTTCTTGCCTTACCCCTGAGCACAACATACTGTATAAACACCATGCAACTGTGTAAAACTCAGTTTTTCCAACCAAACAGTGGAAAATTATGATTAGAGGTATATCACAAAACACTGTGCTGGTGTGCTTCTCCTACTACTAGAGATGTGCCTGATTGAGCCAACATGTGATGGGTGGGGAGTATATGTGATACTAGCTGCATTTTAAAATGCGTACAAATGCACTCTGCATGCATATGTAATTCTAACTTCTTTAATCATAACTGACTTAACTGGCTTATTTAAATTTAGTTTAAATTTTTCTCCATTGCTGATGGGTGAATGTGGCCAAATAATGCTGAATAACCCCCACGCAAAGGGTTAATTTGGCCGTTTGCACTAGTTCAGCTACAGAGACTTTTCAAAGCTCTGCTAGAAGTGGGACATGCATAATCCCACACTCAGGCAAGCCCTGAAGCAACTTGCTGTTAGGAGGCAGCAGCTCCCTGGCAAGAGGTCAGGGACTGCAATAAGGACTTTCCCAAAGCAGGGAGCTCCGATCAGCCATCGGTGTCACGTTGTTATCTAGAGAAGACACTGGCTGCTCTGGAGCTCTGTGAAATAGCTGCCTCAGCTAATGCTGAGCCCTTCTCCTACTCCCCCCATTTTTGTTTTAAAAGAGATCATTATGTTTGGTGTGACACTTGACAAGGTGAAAAACACTAATTCTTTGTGGCAAAGCTTAATCCAAGTCTATGTACTGACACTAGAAGCTTGCTCTCTTTAGAAACACATACTTCACTAAGATATAGCCTTTCAAAGTGATTGGATGGATGAGGATCCACCATATCTTCTGTCCATGAAATATGTCAACCTACTCATATTCCATCTTAACACAATGTATTTCTGATACAGACACATTTAATGAAATTATATACGCATTTGATGCAAAATTCTTGTTAAAACACACTGTTACTGATACTCTGGTTTATATATAGTCAATCATCTTTTCCCCATGTAATCATATAGATAATTTTATATAATTCTGTTTCCCTAAGTGTATTATCATGGACCTATATCCACTTTTGCTCTATAAACGATGCTTCCATTATTTATTAAATGTATGTATAGTATTCTTTTTACATGTTGACATGTTCTGTAATGATAAAAAAAATTAGTAAGGAGCAATAGGTGTCAAAGGAGCACTGCAAATAGAGACAACAAGGCATTTTGCATAATGTTTTACATGTTTCTAAATACAGTTTTCTTCTAAAATATATTTTTATACTGACAATATATTGGCTCTTTTTACTGAGTATTAAACCATATATTTGCTATGTGAATAGGAGAACCCACACACACTTCAATACTTCCTCAGTGATCCCATTCTGTACTGCCCTAAACCCACAAGACCCTGGATTTGTTAGTCTGCCTGCTAGACACTACTACTCATCACTACAAGTCACCCAGCTCTATGCTGCTAAGCTGCCAGTGACATGGTTTCAATTAATCTACTTTAAAGGCCCAAGATTTGCACTTGTCTCAACTTCCATATTAAAAAGGGAAAAAAAGAATTGAAAAAATCCATCAAAATGAAAGCTTGCCTCTTAAAATAACTGTGCCAAATCTTACTGTTTTTCGTTAATTCATGCACTTCGACTATAAACTATAAAAATACATGCATCACAGTTTTTCTCATTGTGTTACCTATATCTGATGCTATTTCCATCATGCACTGATAAAAACTTCCCATGGCAATTGCACTCCAAATAGTCTTACAAATAGTCAGAAGCAAAACTAGAGAAATAACTTAAATGACAGCTACTTGCAACTTCACTGTCTTTACTGAGAAAGACACACTTAACACCCTGTCTCTGAGGTTTTGTTTCTTTCAGAACCAGGACTTTATACTGAAGGGAGATCTGTTTCCCAATTTTTCTGCCTTCAGCAAATACCTACAGAATATTATATACTCTCACTTCCAAGAGACCCTCTTCTTTATAACCACTGAAGGTGTTGAATACTTTCAGTTGCACTGAGCTGAAGAAGGGTGGATAAAACAGCCTTACAAATCACTCAGAGATGGCCTCTGAGTCTATGTAATGGTATACTTTCATTAGTCTTTGAACCTACCCTGATATGCTCAGATCCAAGATGGAAGATATGGAAGAGATGGAAGCACCACAAACTCATCACAGCACAGATATCAACATTGCTGCTGGTTTGGGCCATCCTTCCAGGTTCGTCAACTATGTTAGAATTACTAGACTACATTTGAACAGTTCTAGTTCTTTCCCTTCTCAAAGGTTCAAGTCATGAGAAACACCAGTAGGCTCTGGACCCATTCTACTGTTCTCCTATTCAGTACAAATGCTCTATCTGGAAATGGAAAATCCAAGCATTTGTGTATTTTTCAGTGGATTTGTTTTTCTAACAAAAATTATTTAAAAAAAAAAAGTTTGTCTTTCAGAACAGCTAGCCCGTGCTGGAGAAATAAATACACCTGTACAAATTAAAGCAGGACTGAATACAAGGACCACAAAATCCACTCATTTTGGAGATATCATAGCTGCTTAGTAGTGCTTACAAAACTACACATATACAAAGCCAACCTAACACAACTAAAGTTAATTCTAGTTTTGTTGCCTGTGTTTGACAAACATAACTTCTTGTTGTTCCACATGACTTAAGGAATTTGAGAACTTTCCCTTAATTTTCCCATTATTTTCTTAACATTTCGCCCTTCTGTTCCCCTGTTAGCAATCCTGATATTTCCTAAATTTCCTGGGAAAATTTCCTTGTTATGTGCTTCCTGCTCTTGAATAAATTATTGCTGGGCTTTCACGAAGCGAACAAATCCTTGCATTTTCTCAAGTTATTCTGAAATATAGGCATGAATCATTCTGCCCTAAGGTAAGTTTAAATATACTGTCTGTTTTCCCCAGGCATCTAAGACACTGCATTTATTATGCCTGCAACTATTTTATTTTAGAACTTCTCCAAAGGCTGAATTCTAGCCTGCACGAACACAGATCATGGCAATATAGCAGACGTGAAGATGTGGTGCATGCTGGCTTTTGCACAAGCTGTTAATGAGCTGTACCAAAATGGTAGCTGTCACTTTGCATTGGATCAGGGCAATCTGTACAATGTAAGGAAATTAAAAGCTCCCAGTGGCAATGGATCCTGTTTCAGTCATTAGCTACTAGGGAGTGACAGAGACCATTCAGAGGACCAGCCCCCTGTGAGATTCTTTGGTCCTCGGGGGATTCTCTGCTAATGCTGTTTTATGCCCCACTTCTTTGTGATGCAGAGTGAGCACAAATGAATTACTATTTAATTTATTTATTTAGTTGCAGCTAACATTGCAGGAGCAACAAAAAAACATCCAGGGGAGGAAAAGTCCTCAAAACATGGATTCTAACAATCAAGATGGCCACACAAATGATTTGGTGAAGGCCTATAGAGTACCTATGTAGATGCATGTGCAGTAAATACATTATCATACAATGAATACCAAATATGTATTTCCCAATCCTTTACTATTTTCCTTTGAAGTAGGTCCAGTGAGACTGAATTAGAAAAGCAAAACCTCCATTAAATCTTATTTCAGTATAAGACATACGAGAGAAATATCTATCCAGCTATCTATCTATATTTTAACAGAGTCTGAGAATATTTGCTTCAATCTTTGTGTTTCAAAAGAGAATGAATCAGGCAGAAGGACAGAAGGTTACAGATTAGTCCTGGTCATTGCTCAAAGAGTGTGGGTTATAAATAATAAAGGAGAAAAGGGTGAAGGACACTAAAATATAACTTGAGACCCACAATGGAATAATCAAAACAATGAATCTAATTTCAGCTTAAAAATACCAAGCAACTTCAGATTGAATGTCTCTGCACTGCTCTCTTCTGAAATACAGGAATGGATGCACTAACACACATTTTTTTTACCAGTTCCATCAGGAGAACAAACTAAAATTTCTTGCTTTTTAATGCACCGTAGATAATGTGAACGTTTGCATGCATGCATCTATATGTATTTATACATGTGTGCATATATACTTTCAGTCTATATGCATTCCTTGAAAGTTTCATGCTAAGCAGAAAACTGTAAATTGTATTGCTATCTAATATAAAATAGATGACAGTCAGCCTATACATACCTGGTTTGTGTGTATTTATGTATATCTGCATATATTACATATATGCACATTACATACATGTGTATATGTGCAAATATATGTGTGTAGATATAAGTATTACATATATACACACCTATACGTACATGCACAAATTGTTGTCATTGCTAGAGAAATGATTTTAAAGTGTAAGAGTTGGGGCTAATCCTGCAGACACACTTCATGACAGTGATAGTGACATACTTGCAAGATGAGGCATACCAGGTGAAATGCAGCAAGATGCTGAGAGGCAAATATCTTCAATAATAAACAACCCTTTTCTCTGGTGGTGAGACCACTCTGCCCTGGTAAAGAAGCAGATATCCTCTGACAGGACCAGCATTGAAAGGGTCTTTTCCAAGATTGGTTTTTAGCCAGATAACTCAATGCAAAATGGGGCAAGAAAGAAGAGAATCACTCAGTAAACACCTGTAAAATTATGAAAAAGTCCAAAAGACAAATTTTTCCAGCCTCTTAGTTCAGATGTTTCTAGGCCTGTCCCTTGTATGTGTCTCAGTAATGGAAAACCTCAATATTCCATCAGGAGCAGGATCAGGCCATCTGTTTATCCAAAGTATACACTTTCCTAAAGACAACCAGTGATTACAGGAGATGAAATGATGAAATTTACAGACAACTCTGTGGCTAAGGTGATTTTCCTACTTCAGATATCTCATGAAGACATGTTTAGTGTTTCATGTGCTCAAGCAATGTGAAGAGCCACAATCTCACTCAGTTCCCTAGGTCAAAAGAAAAATGAGCTTGTAGTCAAGCATATGGAAATAAGGACTTACTAACATTAAGTTTGTCTCAGTCTTAGGGGTGCTGTCTCATAACCTTGAAGTGATCAAAGCTGGAATTTTAATGTCCTAACACAATAAAACAACTAAAATAAACTAAGGTCTAATAGACTGGGACTTCATACACATGCAGGTCAAGCGAGAAGGCAGCAGGGATTGTCTGAGCAGCCAGTCACTACCATGTGGGTAAGATATATTTTTCTAGTGGATTTTGAAATTAATTCAGCAGAGTAGTTCCTGAACTGAATGAAGAAGTAATTTTCTTCAGTGGTGTCCTGGGAGCAGGGAAAGGGCAGAGGGAAGGGGCAGAACTCAGAGCTTTGTGGGCAGGGCCAGGCTGATACTCCATCGCTCTGATGGCTTCGGCAGCAAGAGAAGGTGAGTGCATCCCAGAAGTGTGCCAGTTTGTTTCCCTCTCTTCCACGGAGAGGCTGCTGGGGCCAGCTGCACAGACCATGCCTTCTCTTGTCACTGCCTATCCCTTCTCATCCCTTGGGACAGTGTGGCTCTGGGCAGAGAACACAGCTCAGCCCAGCGGAGAGGAGCGGACTGGTCAAAAGTGGTGACGCTGCATGGAACCAAGTCCCTGTGGAGTGGAGTGGTCAACAGTGGTGGCACCAGTGCAGGAAGCAGACATGGGGAACCAAGTGGCAGCATGGCGCAACACTGACCATCTAGCTTTTGGAAGTTTGTCCATCAGTCCATCAGTTTTTTCCATTGTCTCAGGCTTGGGGACAAGGAGAGCACTGCAGGGAGCGCCTGGTATCTTGTCTTTGTCCCAGTGGCCACACAGTACCAAGTTGAGGTGGAGAACACATTTTTGTGTGTAAATAACTTTCTCTTTTTATATACTCATGTTAATAATGTTGCTGCGGCTACTGTGCATTTCTTTTTCTGTTGCTTTTGGCTCAGTAACTTATTGTCTCCAGCCATATCCCTCTCCAAACTTGCTCTTTAGACACAGCACTTTTTTTGCAAAAGTCTAGATCCAGAATCGTGGGTGAGCAGTGGCAATTGTCCTGTTCAGTTTTGGTACATCTGAGGTGAGTCTCATGAGCAGTTACAAGCTGGACTCCTCCAGTAATTTGGCTCCCAGTGATTAACAAGGCTGAGTGTGAAAAAGGTGATTTCTTAATAATGATAGAAGATCCAAATTTGGAGGCTTTGAGAGAACTGCTAAATTTTGTTCCAGTATATGCGACATAAAGCACAAATAAACTAAAAATGCTGGGTAATAAGTATTTCTCTACCGTTACTTCAGGTTGAGTCATCACTGTTTCAGGCAAAACTTACCCTCAGAAATCATATAACACAAAAAAATTTTGTTTGAAGTTTAAAAACTTAATACTGGCGCTTAGTAAAATCATACATTTCTGTAAAGACACTGGAAAACATGAGGCAAGCCTAGCTATATGTTTCTTCCAGTTCTTATGACAAAAAATGTTTCATGACATATCTTATCTAAATTTTCTACTCAGATCAAACACAAGGGTACCTCTACATCTATTACTATAATAAGAATTCTGTACCCGTGCTGCAAATTTTAATTGCATGTCCTGGTAGTTAATGGGAGGCTAATTTCATGCATGCACCCACATTCACAATTTAAAACAAAGTCTGAAAGAGAAAATTGTCAGATTTCGGTCTTTGACAAAAGTGAAATTGTACAAATGTCAGTACATGTAACTGTAAATAAAATAGAGACAAAAAAAGCTCAAAATAAAGGTCAGTGAAAGCTGAAAGTCTCCCTCCTAGACATAATACAGTATATAAAGTTATTACCAGGCCTTCCAGGCCTTGCACAACTTTGCCCCCTTCTACATCTCATCTCTAGTTGCTCCTGACCTCTGCTTTGCCAATTCAACTTACCTTTCCACTATCTAAGATGTTTATATAACCTCCATTACTATGGTACTGGAAAAAGATCTTGCAATCTTTTAATGTTTTTATCACTGTGAGACAGGGCCAAGCTATTATCCCTACTTTATACACAGGGAACCTGGGTGAAGCAAAGGTAACGCACATTTTTTAGGTGTGCAGAGTCTAGCATTAAGTTAAAATGCTTGGAAACTCTTAAGAGAAAGTCCCTATAAACACATCAAACTGCCTTAATTTATGTCCCTCCTCTTTTATTTGATCCTCCTGAGCTGTTTTGAGAGTCCCTTGTACTATAGCCATTTCCAAAAGTGACTCCCAAAGACAGTGTCTGTAAGTCTGGAAATTAGGGCAAGCTAAACTTTAAAATTCCATTAATCAGATTTTAAAAGATGCTTAAATACCTAGCTCTCAGGTTATTCACTTGAATAACTTAGACCCAAGACCCTCCCAGAAATATCACCAGAGATCTTACCATGCCTAAAAGGCATGTTTTAATACCTGTAAAATTTGGGCTGTACCCAGTGTTATCACTGGGTAGGTATCAGGAAGTATGTAATTTGTTATCACAGAAAAGTAAGGAGAAGCTGCAGCTTGAGCCATCCATTCTTGAATTTCCAGAAAGACCTTCTTTGAGCCACCATCATTTTTCTGTTATCTGACACAAATTAACTATCTTCACCAAAGCAACTCCCAAAATCTTGGAGCTCATACATTCATTCCTCTGCCAAAACCATGTACTTATTTCTTGTTAGCTGATTGCTAGTGTCTCTGGAACTTTGCATTCAAGTAAAATCATGATTTTTCCTATATTAAAAATTGGAGGATGTATGCTAATTACTAACTTATATCTTGTCTAAGCAAAGAACTTGATGTTTTACCTTAGATAATATACCTTTCTCCCTAGTCGAGTCTGCTTGGTCCAAGTTCTGAAGCAGGAGTCTCAGTTCTGCTGTAATTCCAAAGAAGTGCCAAAATGCCCCAAAAATATGCTTGCTGGTTCTGTTATAATTTCAGTATCATCATCACGATTCAAAGATTATCTAAAAGTGAGCCAATTCCACATCCTCTAGTTGAGGCTATGAAGATTCACAGACCTGAAGGTAGGCATCAGTGCATTGCTTTATTCTCTGTTTAGATTAAAACTTTGCTTTATGTCTTGAAGAGGTTAAGGTCTTTCACTTTTTGATAACTTACAGAAGCTCAGACCTTATTCACTGAGAAAAACAATAATAGGAGGCCAAACACTCCTAAAAATGTGGCAGTTTTAGTAGTAAGTATTAAAAGTGAAGAAAAAAACCCCAAGCCCTTCCTCAGTGCTTATCACAGAATTTTCAAATGTAGAAGCATAGAATTTTACATGTAGATTTTCCATTAGTTTCTTAACATAAGGAAGAAAGGATGCTTTTCTTTCTAATGACAGAGCAAGAAAATGTGATAAGAAAAGTTGCCCTCATATTTACACTGTCAACTAAAATCCCTTTCCCCTTTTAACTAAACATGATGTTTTTCAGTCCCTGTCCTGAGCTACCTTCTAAAATTGTAAGCTACTGAGCACAGTGATTGTTGCAGATTGTTACAGATCAGGCAAAGAAAATGTACAACATACATGAAAATGTATAATGATTGTACTTCATGGTGAAAAATTCAATGTCTGTAAAATATGACTGACATCGAAAATAAGAAACACTAAATGAAGATCTCACTTTATGCTTGCATGGCTTGCAAATTTTAAGGTGAAACATTCTGCACACAATTTATAAATTAATGAAATTTGGATTAAATGAGCAAGCAGCAATAAAAGGAATATAACAAGGTTGCTTTTAAGACGCTCCTAGAACACTGCCTCAAAACAATAATCAAAGTGCCTTCCAGTTAGCCTGTTAAGGATATCTAGTTCCCCAAAAAGGATTTAAATGAAATATTGCCATTAATCTATTCTGTCTGAAAGTCCACATCACCCCCAACATATGTGGATGTTATGTCTGAAACACAGTTATTAGGAAATGTAGCCTGCTGCTTGGTTTATTTTTTTTAAAAAGAAGCATGAGATACTAATACAGTATATTGAATGTAGAGAGGCTTTATTAGAATAATCTCTCCCTTAAGATGCTTTAAGACTAACCCATCCACTGACCCATGAAGGGTAAATGCTGAATTCTTACAGTCAAATATATTCATTTTAACTCTTAGAAAAAGACAGATGAGCTGTGACTCCTCTTTAAATTACTGTGAGATGGATAAGTACTTACTATCACCTGGAAGGTGATCACCATCACTGGAAGTATCACCTCCTAGCTGTTAAAGATGACTGAATTCCTACAAAGGCGGTTTGTTTACATAGCCATAAAACTGCTATAGTATTTCACTCTCTCTCTGTGTCTCCCTGTACATTTTTATAACACTGCTCTCATAAAAAGGTAAATTTCAGATACTGCAGAGGCAACTGGAAAGTAGACTTTTATTAAACAGTCTCATTTTTTAAGAAGCAACATAATCTAATAATTTACAAACCCCTAATCTTAAATCAGAAAAGAATTTATTAAAGCAACAACTGTGCACACTTTGCAGCATGAGGCTTTTTGAAGACCCATTCAAGGCTAAACAATGAGTTTGCTTAAGCTCAGCCAGTGACAGTTCTGTACCTCATGGTATCTGAACTTGGCCCCAGCACGTGGCTAAATACCTGTAGGTAACACAGAAGATGGTGAGAATTCTGATCTCAGGATCTAGTCCAGCGACTTGAACTCCACAAACTGAGAGTCCTCACAACATTTGGAGCTTCATTTGAACCTGAAGGAGCTCAGAGACTAATCCTTAGTGCATTTTAACTTCGCCATAGGGGTTATCAGGGTATGGGGTACAGAACACACCAGGACAAAGGAAACCACACAGTCCAGTTCTTCTGAATTTATGCTCAGAGGGAAACTGGAAGCCAAAGGCTACTACCTCTCAGAAGCACAAGATCCAGGCAAAATTGCATGTTAGCCTCTGGCTCCATCTGCCAGCTGTCTACAAAAAAGGTGTCAGATACTGACACTGAATTTGGCTGGAACCAAGAACCATGTATCAGCATGATCCATCCTACCTGAAAAAAATTAAAATTAATTTTTTTGTTTCCTACCACCACCATTGCCTAATAAGAAGCTAAAATAGTGCAGAATAGAGTCACTTGGTGAATATTTACCAAGCTTGTGGGTTTACATGAGCTGTACTGCTCTGGCCCAACACTACATTCAGTATCCGAGGCTCAGAGCTCAGGCACACGCTTCCTGGATCAATGACAACATTGGGTACAAAGGATGTT
This sequence comes from Melospiza georgiana, assembly GCF_028018845.1. Lineage (NCBI taxonomy): Eukaryota > Metazoa > Chordata > Aves > Passeriformes > Passerellidae > Melospiza > Melospiza georgiana. Next base: position 54,647,456 of record NC_080430.1, read on the forward strand.
CCTCAGATATGGGAGAGGTATCCCACACAAAGCTTATCTAAACAAATGTACTCTTGCTCCAGAAGCCATCATTTTCTAGTCTATCATTTCAGTATGATTGGTACTGTGGGCTGCACTAGCCATAGGACTGTCCCTCTCTTGCTGCCTCGAGCACTTGGCATCTTTCAGAGGTTAACAACCCCAAATGTCTAACTCCTGGGACCACTGCTTCAACAGGCTGCCCTGACATCAAGGACCACATTTTTCTAGTGAGGTAGCCTGCATCTTGAAAAACTGGAAAACAATGCTCGTATGGATTGGAGAGGGGTATGGGGGATTTTTGTATGTTTGTGTCTATTTGTTTGCTTGTTTGTTTGTTTCTTTGTTTGCTGTGGTTTTGTTTGGTTGGATTTTTAAGGTTTTGAGACAGATTTAAACCACGCAACTACAGTTCTTAAGCCTCAATAATAAAAGCTGATACCCTATTAGAAATACAGCCTGTATCATGTTTCTGCTGTGGTACACCAAAATTTATCAAGTACATTAATGATAGAGAGTTGCCTTTCATTGATGAGCGCATGAACACAAGAACCAGAATGAGAACCACAGTTGTTTGATAAATCTATGTCTGCTCCTGGTTACATATTTCAAAAGCACAATTTTCATTAACAGCATAAAGAAGTAAGTAACTACAACCTAAAGAGTCAGAGCAGACAACTCCCAGACACATCATTTTTCAAGTCTTGCTTGCTCTCTGCAATGCTTGATATATCTCCCAAAGTCACCAAAAGGGTTTAAATCTAATTTAATTCCCTCATGTAATACTAGGGGAATTGTTTGTAAAGTGTGATAAAAATAATCAGAGTAATTAAATCTTATACTCAAGTAATAGTGGTATGAGCATACTCAGGCCACATGTGAAAACTTTTACTAGTTTTCTTCATCTTCAAGGCCCATCTCTCTAACTATGTAAAGTAAAATGATACTCAATGATGTTCTGAAACTTCTTTTTTAAAAAGAACTTCAAAATTTAGAATGTACTACGAATGAGAAAATGTTCACATTTTTTAAAATCTAAAATACTGGTGCAAGTCTAGAGTGATTCAGAATGAGTACAATATCAAGTAAACTCAAATAAAATTTAAGAATAAAAAATTACCTGTTTTAAAATTGAAAATGCTTGTTCATAGCCTATTCCCCACATCACAACACCCACAATTAAGAGAAAAAGAAGGAGAGTAGTCACTGGTGACTCTGTTTTAGAAGGAAAGGAAAGCCTACTGGACCTGCAGGGAGATGTGTTGCCTCCCTCTGTCATGGGTCGGGGACATTACCAATAAACTTCCCAGCACTGCCCACTGATTATTATCCACTACTGCTTTTCCAAGTGGATACTGATGAAGTCCCAACAAGAAGGCTGTGGATGACCAAGAAGGACCTCCAGACCTAGGGACAGTGGATCAAGGGATTTGGAACGCAAATTGTTTTCTGTTCTGTCCTGCCAGTTGCAGGGAATGTTGGGGCAAGAAACATGAAAATCATGCAGATGAACACTTGGCTTTGAGACTGGTGTTATTGGCAGAATTTTAGGGGTTTTGGTCATTAATCAGTTTATATGACAAAGAGCCCACTGGCAACAAACAGAGTCCACCTGTCTCAAAGTGGGAAAATAATCTTAGCTCGGGACTTAGCAGGGCTTTTTGAGGGAGCTTTACACTGGAGTGGAAGAGGGATATGGATGTTGCCAGGGTCAACAAAGTGTGGTATAGGGAGCACTATTGCAACCACCCAAATAGCAAAAGAGGGCTCAAAAAGGGACATCTCCAGCAAGAACAAACATCCAAAGAAATAACCACAAGACAAGACTATGGGGCAGTCCTTTTCATCTCGACTTGGATATTGACTCAATCATAAATTGCCTGCAGATCAACACATGAAGTATGGAGAAAAAACAGGAGGAACTAGAGGTTTGTGTGTGCTCACAAGGCTTTGATCTCACTGCAGTTAAAGACATGGTAGGATAGTTTGCATGACTGGCATCATAGAATTATAGAATATCCTGATTTGGAAGGACACACAAGGGCCATTGCAGTCATGACGGAGTGTGGCTATTTATGTCTACAGGCTGTTCAGAAGAGAGAGGGGAGAAAGGAGAGGTGGAGGCATCTACCACAAGAGGCTGATTGAGTGTAAAGAGCTGTCTTTGAAGAGCAGCCACAAGCAGGCTGAAAGGCTGTGGGTAAGAATCAGAAACAGAGGAAACAAAGGGAAGCTTGTGCTTGGTTTCTACTGCAGCCATCCTGATCAAGAGGATCCTATTGATGGAGCCTTCTTGCTCCAGCAACTGGGGGCACTCGCAGGCTCTTACCCTTCTGGAAGACTTCAACCACCCTGATATCTGCTGGAAAAGTAGCACAGCAACTGTAGGCAATCCAGGATACTCCTGGAATGCATGGAGTTTAACTTATTGACCCAGATAATAGAAAGCCCTACCAGAAGAGATGTGTTACTGGATCTGTTGGTCACCAACACAAGTGAGCTTATTGGGGATGTCAAAATTTGAAGAAGCCTGGGCTGCAGTGATCTTGCAGTGACCTTGCACTGGTGGAGTTCACAGTCCTGAGAAATATGGGTCAGGTAAGGAGTAGAATTAGGCTCCTGAACTTTAGGAAAGCAGAATTCCAGCCTTTCAGGGACATAATGGGATCCTGTGGAAAACTGCCCACAAGGGACAAAGGGGTGGAACGGAGCTGGCAGATCTTTAAGGAAGCCTTCCATAGAAGGCAAGAGCTAGCAATCCCCAGGAAATCAGGCAGAGAAGGCAAGAGACTGCTGGTCAACCTGAAGGGAAAGAAGCAAATGAATGGACAGTTGAGGCTATGACAGGTGACCCGGGGAGAGTATAGAGACAAAGTATCGTTGTGTAGTGACGGTAGGAGAAAGGCCAAGGTGAAGATAGAACTGAACCTGGCAAGGGATGCAAAGAATAACAGAAAGGACTTTTATGGGTATATTAACTAGAAAAGGAAGGTCAAAGAGGGTGTACATCCTCTGATTAACAGTGCTGGAAAACTGGTAACAAAGGATGAGGAGACCGTTGAGGTACTCAGCTACTTTTTTGCCTCATTCTTTAATGACAGCATCTCTTTCCACACCTCTCAAGAGGATGGAGAGCAGGATGGAGACTGGGGAAGTGAAATTCCTCTTAAAGCAAGGACCCAGGAAAGATGTGATTGCTCAGTCCAAGTATAATTTTTTCCCCTGATAATTGGGGATGATACTGAAATAAAAACAGATGGGTACAAACTGGACATGAATTATTCTAGTTGACAAATAGAAGGTTTCCTAACTACCTCAGTAGAAGGTTTAGAATGAGGTTTCCAGTAGGATTAGCAGGTCAACCAATATGTGTATATATATGTGACAGCAAAAGTGTTAAAAAAACCCCATTTTGCCTCAAGATGAGATAGTTCTGAAGGGCTACATAGTGTAGGAAAGACAGACCAGGAAAGTGCAGTGGTAGAGTTTCTCTCTATGTGAGGCAACACCTGGAATGTATTAGGTTCTCTCTTGGGGTGAAGGACAAGCAACTCAAGTGCTTTTGAGTTAGGGTAAAACAGCAGACTAGTAAGGGTGACATTGTTGTGGGTGTTTGCTACAGGTAGCCTGAGCAGGAGGAGTAAGTGTATGATGCCCACTGGCAGCCTGAAGCAGTCTCGAAGTCACAGTTCCTGTGGGGGCCTTTAACTACCCTGACATCTGCTGGAGAAACAACACATTGAAGTACAAACAGCCCAGAAGGTTCCTGGAAAGCAGTGATGACAGCTTCCTGACACAAGCAGTGAGAATCCTAGAAGGAATGATGTGCTTCCTGGCCTCACACTAACAAACAGGGAAGGCCTTGCTGGAGATGTGAAGGCTGGGAGCAGCCTTGGCTCCAGTGACTATAAGACTGTGGAGTTCAGTTTCAAGGAAGGAGGCAAGGAGGAAGCAGGGCAGCAAATAAGATTGTAACCATGGACTTCAGGAGAGCTAATTTTAGCCTCTTTAGGGATTTTCTTGGAAGAATCCAATGGGAACAAGTCCTGAGGGAAGAGAAATCTAAGAGCTGGTTGATGTTCAAGGATCACATCCTCCAGGCTCAAGAACAGTGCATCCCAATGAGCAAGAAATTGGGCAAAGAGGTTAAAGAGAGATCTTCATGTGTGAATAAAAAACTCCTGTCAATACTCAAGCAGAAGCAGAAAATACACAGGAAATGGAAACAGGGTTAGGTCATGTGGACTGAATATAGAAAGGTTGTCAGTATAAGTAGAAATAAAACAAGGAAGGTCAAAACCCATCTAGAATAAAATCTGGCCAAGAATGTCAAGGACAACAAGAAGGGTTTCTTCAAATATATTAATAACAAAAGGAAAACAAAGGAAAATATGGGCCCATCACTAGATGGAAAGGGAACCCTGTTGAAAAAAAAGAATGCAGAGAAGGCAGAGTAACTGAATGATTTCTTTGCATCAGTTTTCACTGACATGGTCAGCTCTTGGGAATCTTTGATCCAGGAGACCAGGGTCAAGGAACATTGGCTAGAAAACTTTTCATCTCTCAAGGAGGATCCCGTTAGAGAACACTTAGGCAGTTTTAATGCATGGCCTATGGGTCCAGATGGGATGTACCCACAATCTGTGCTGAGAGAGCTGGTGGATGTCACAGCAGCGCCTTTAATGGTCATCTTTGAAATGTTGCAGAGATCAGGAGAGGTACCCAAGTACTGGAAGAGAGTAAATGTCCCCTCAGTCTTCAAAAGGGGCAAGGAGGACCCAGGGAAATACCAGCAGTCAGCCTAACTCAATCACTGGAAAGGTGATGGAGTGCCTCACTCTGAAGGCCATTTCTATCCACAGAGATGACAAGAGGGGGATCAGTAATAGTTAGCATGGATTCAGTAAAGGTAAATTGTGTTTCACCAACCTGATGGCCTTCCATAGTGGGACAACAACCTGGCTGGACGAAGGGAGAGCAGTGTGCATTGTCTACCTCAGCTTCAACAAAGCTTCTCACAATGTCCTCATAGGTAAACTCAAGAAGTGTGGACTGGACAGGTGGATAGCAAGGTGGATTGAGAGCTGGCTGAATGGCACATGACAGAGGGACAAAATCAACAGAAGAGGGTCTGGCTGGAGGCTTGTCACTGGTGGTATCTCCCAGGGGTCAATATTGGGTCCAGCATTGTTTAACTTGTTCATCAGTGACTTGGGGAAAGGGGCAGATACCTCCTCAGCGAGTTCACTGATGACACAAAACTGGGAGGAGTGGCTGAGACCACAGAGGGCTGTGCAGCCCTTCAGAAGGACCTCAGCAGGTTGGAGAGACAAGCAGAAAGAACTGTCTGAAGTCCAACAAAGGTAATTGCAGAGTCCTGTGCCTGGGGAAGAATAACCCCCTGCACCAGTACAGGCTGGAGGCCAAACTGCTGGAAAGCAGCTCTGTGCAGAAGCACCTGTGGGTCCTGGTGGACAACAAGCTGTCCATGAGCCTGCAGTGAGCCCCTGTGGCCAAGGCAGCCAATGCTCTCCTGGGGTGCATTAGGAAGAGCATTGCCAGCAGGTCGGTGGAGGTGATCCTGCCCCTCTGCTCAGCCCAGCTGAGGCCACATCTGGAATGCTGTGTCCAGTGCTGGGCTCTTCAGCACAAGAGCAACTTGGAGCTCTTAGAGTGGGTTCAGCAAGGGGCAACAAAGATGATTGGGGGACTGGAGTATCTCTTACAAGCAAAGACAGAATTGGGTCTGTTCAGCCTTGAGAAGAGATAACTGAGAGGTGACATCATTAATGTGTATAGATATCTAAAGGGGGGTGCCCAGAGGATGGGGCCAGGCTCTTCTCAATGGTGCCAAGCAATACAAGAGGCAACGGGCAGAGATTGATGCAAGAAAGTTTCACCTGAATATAAGAAAGAACTTCTTCACTGTGAGGCTGATGGAGCATTGGAGAAGTTGTGGAGTCTCCCTCACTGGAGATAATCAAGAACCATCTGGGAACAATCCTGTGTCATGTGCTCTAGGATGACTCTGTGCAGGGAGGTTGAAGCAGATAACCCTCTGTGATAACTTCAGCTAGTACATTTACAGCTACACTTTCAACCACAATCTCTTTTCTCTGTTTTTCTCTTCTGAATACTACCTTGATTTGACCTCCGTGATGTGACACTTCTTGTTTTTCTTTGTTTAAATATAGAAAATCTAGAGCACATTTTCTGCTTTACCCTTACCATCTCATTTTGTTCTCTCTTCCACATGACCCATGAGTGTATGTTATAATAACTCTGTTTCAACTTCTATTACCCTTAGTGTAGCTGAGGGAATCTAGAAGTCAACACCTGTGATATCCATACCTATTGCATTCTTAATCAGAAGGAAGAAGCCCAAGAAGATAAATACATGAGAAGACTAGTATACTTTACTATCTCCATCTTAATAAATAAAGGCAACTTTTCTCTCTCCTCACAAGGTGAGAGGAGCTATGTAAAGACATGCACAAGGAAAACAGTGCACTCTTCTTTAAAACCTAAGCATTTGAGTCAGAAGCTGTCTTTTAGGCATGTCTTCAGAGAACAAATTTACCTTCGCCCCTGGAAAATGCAATTATTTCCCTTATTCTTCTGTAAATATTGTATCATAGTAACAGTTTAATAAACTTCATTCATCAGTTTATACAACTGATCTTATTCATTCACAATTTATTAAAGTAGGAGGTTTTTCACAAGCAGCAAAAGAGATGCAACTCCTAAAGATACATCACTGCTTTAGTTTACATTTCCCACAGCATGGCTCACTAGGTCTATAATGTATTTTTCACTCTCTGGTGTTTGCTCAAAGACTCTCAAACACAATATAAATTCCTCTGTTAAACGACACAATTATTTTTACTAATCCATTGAGAATGGCAAAGCTGAAGTGTTTGAACTGAGGCAGCCTGGTACAATAATCTAACAGTTCATTCAAGCAGGTGCAGGAAGTATTATGCAAATTTCAACTAACTTCTTTTTTATGCATGAGCACCTCACATTAATATTCCTCAGGCATAAAATTCATTCCTTTGACAGTCACCACTAACTTGCTGTAATCAGTTATCACCAGGGTGGTATCAACCTGTACATGCTACAAATGGAACACGTTTTCCTAACTACCTTAGTTTAAAGGACATAAGCTGTACGAGACGACCTGAGTTAAATGCACAGAAGCAATCAAAAGTAGCAGAGTGGTGTCCCACAGCCTCCACCAGCAGAGATTCTTGGAGAGTTGGGCCTGCATTTGAAAGCTGTATATTGAAAATTTTCTTTTAAAATAAGCTTGAATGGCCTTCCCGAAAAACTCCATGAAGAACTCAGAGAGCATGAAGATCATCATTAAATTCTGTGAGGGAAAGTGTACTTCCTGTTTGCAGTTCATTCTTATTTCATTGAAAATAAACATTAGAAAGTTTTGTCAGCATAAAACCCTGCTAATTATAGATGCTAAGAATCCTTCATTTAAATCTATAAGTCCTGATTTTTGGACCTTTTTGGACCTTTTTGAAAAGGCTCCAGCACATATAATGCAATCAGTCTTCACAGGTTTGTGAAGATGAGGAAGCAGGATCTGACAAGGTGGCTTTCCCCACTGGTTAAGGTTGTGGGGAGAAAAAACCCTCCCACTCTCCAAACCTCATAGAATCAACTAGTATGGAGAAGTTCACAGAGCATCTTCCCTTAAATCTTGGTCACACATATTGTGAAAATAGCATCATCCCTGGCTGGAATAAACTGTATAAATATCTAACTACTAAGAATCACTGGTCTGAGTAGACCAATAGAACCTGCCACACTGGTGGCACCACATACACTTAATTGCAGGGCTCCTATTAAGGTGCTTTTTGCTGGGTACCAAATGCACTTCAGAATTCAGCTCTAGCACCAATGAGAATTCAGTGCTGTATAGAGGCATGAGTGCACCAACAAGTATTATCATCCTGAATCTGATGATCTAGGGCTTTCTCCTACAAGCCCTGTCCATGGGACTGGGAGTCCTTAGCATGCAAACCTCACTGAACTTGTACATTTAATTAGCTTTCATTCCTTGTTGCTTGCCCTGCCTCCTGGATGTGCTTGGATTTACACTGTAGATATCTTGCTTCCTGAGCCTAACTCTTGTATGTATGTTGTAGGCTTGTCTCTAGTCCTGTCTTTAAAATAATTTCCAGGTATTCCCATTTGAGATCCCTGGGTAGGAACTGGATCTGGTTTCAGACCCCTCTGTACCCCCTTTCCATCACTGGAGGTCATCTTCCACTTCTGGCTCATCTGCTCTTAGGAAACAGCAAGCCTCACTGCTCCCTGACAGGAAGGCAGACACTGAATAATCCTGTGACAGATCTCTTGTCCTCACAAATTCTTCTTTCTAGCCTGTCTGCAATAGAAGACTCCAGAAGGAAGCCTAAAACTCATCTCAATACTGAATAACCACTGTATCCCACTGTGATACTGTGATACTCCATCCGACCATCCCACCATCACAGACAGCACATACCATTACTCCAAACATGAGACCATTCACCCACAGCAGAGGCTTTTCTCATCCAAAAGATAGCCAGCAAAGTGGTGGACAGAACCTTTCACTGATGTGCATTGGCCTGAACACCACCAGCAGAGTCATGCCACTGTCTGGGCCAACAAAAATTCTTATAATGCTCACCAAGTCTGAATTGCCTACTCACACTCCAGAGAAAACAAACAAGTAGGACAATGGCATCTACTGCACTCTACTTCCCCAAGGTAGAGTGTCCTGAACTCCGATACAGCTCCTAGAGACCAAGCTCCTAGAGACCCACATATGCTTTTTACCTCTTGGTTATGCATCTGATACTTCTTGAAGCATATAAATTAAATCCAAACTCAGAGACACATTCTGTAAAAGGTGACTTGAAAGATGAATCAGAGGAAATTTTCTGTGCTGAGTAGCATGTGAAATGAAAGAATATTTGTGAACAAATATTAACTAAATTAAATGCTTATTATTAAGACATTTGAAACAATTTTTAATTTATTAAACCATAGGTTTTATTTCAGCAGTGAATGTAATGAACTTTATTAAACTCAATTGTAGCAAGAGCAAAGGTTTATTAGCTAGTTTACAAAATCTCACAAAACATGTCAATTGAGAGTAGATTGTCAGCTGAAACTGTGACTTACAGCAATACATCATTATTAAAAAAAATGGGTTTAAGGGTTTTATATTTCTGTGTTGCATTTGAGATAAAAATATAATCCAAAAGTAGAAAAGTCTTTCCTGCCTTGCACCATGGGTAGATCTGTGTTAAATAGGCATAACACATTGCCATTCTGCCAACATAGCATTTTACATGTACTGAGCTTGGGTGTAAATGACCTTAATTAGGTTAGTAGTAATCAGGTCTTGTGTCATAGGAACACAGGTTGTACATACATGGTCTTTATTAAATTAATAAAATAAATATTCCTTCTGGAAATAGGAGCTAATTCTATCAATCATGAATAAATGATTTAACAGCAGAGAGGAATCACTCCCCAGGTTTACTTTGGAATCCTCTCCGTCCCAGTCCTCCCCAAGGAGAGAAGGATCACATCCCAAAGAAATTAATGTCTTTAAAAGTTGTAAATACTTCTTCTGCTGTACAGTCACTGTGCCTTACTAGACACACAGTCTCCATATATGCAAACCCTTCATTCAGCTCTGTCATCCCAGTGTACCTGAAGGGGCTGCTTGGTATCCAGAACAAGGCCTGAAAGGATTAGCACAACACTTCTCCTGGAGACATTACATGTTGCCACAGTCCTAGGCAAGCCTCCCTTAATTTCCCTTGACAGTTCATCATATCCTGACAGCAAAAATTCCTCTCTATCAACTTGCAGGCTTTTTGTCCTCCTCATCATACAGCCTGGACTAGAAGTTTCCATGGCTGAAATGCAAGTGTTCTAGCATTTCACATTACTTAGGTTTGATTTTATTGCTTGGGATTCTATTTAAGATTTTTATGTAATGCAGCGTGGCATTGGTAGGATGATTAAGTTGAGGTATTTTGATGGTGTTTATAGCTCTTTGCTTTATCTAAAATGAAAGAACATTACTTCAATTAAAATTACATTATAGAAAAATAAAGCATAGTAAACAAGCATGGTTCATGCAAACCAGCATGCTTCTTGTGGTCAAAATATGCAACATTGGCAGCAGCTAAGATGCATCTCAGAAGTCTCCTCTTTGAACAATATCATTCCAGTAAAAAATTACAAAAAATATTAGCAAATGAACCATTGATTGTTTTAGAGTATTACATTTATAAGTTCAATCAGAATCCACTATCATTTGTCACTTCTCATTAAACAAGCATTCTCTGAACTTACATGACATTTGTCTCTAAGAAAAGGCAGGATTGACTGAAAAAATTGGAAAATTATTAGAGAACCAATATCACAGCATGTGAATAGGAAAGACTACTGCACATGTTTCCAGGTGTTGCAACAGATTTCCCCATATATTCTGTGTACTTTATGACATACCAAGTAGTTCAACCAATTTGTCTTTCTGGACAATTGACAAATAGCCAGTGTTGGCTGTTTCTGCCTTTACCCACAACTTGTTTTGCAATTAAAGGAATAAAACAGACCAATACTAAAATCTCCTCCTACCTACATCTGACTTGAGAAATACCTACATTAAAAGAGCCACAAATTCCATTATCCCATTATTTTATACCAGGACCTGAGCTTCACTGCAGATGAGACACAGCATGTCTCTAGGTTATCATGTTTCCCTCTAATTCATGTTGTAACAAAAAAGAGTATTCAAAAACAGTTGAAGAAACAGTTATAACCGTGTTAAATAACTTTGTTTTGTCTGACCAATTCCAGCCTCAAAAACCTTTACTTCCTACAGACTGACTTTTTTTAAGCTCTACCTGGTGTCCCTTGTTTTTATTGAATTTTAATTGACTTTATTTTAACATATTCTGAATCATTTAAGGGGGTAGGATGCTCTCTGAAGTCACTTCTGTATTAGATTACACACTTCAAATCTGTAGGCTCTATCATATTGAACATATTCAGCATAGCCTGTTCCCCCCCCGCAAAAAGCACTTTTCCCATCTTCTAGAAATTGTGATATTACTTCCTTCAAGACTTTAGTAAAAATGCAATATTATTAAGTAAATGCGATATTAATTCCAGCATTCATTGAAATTATTCACAATTTGCATTTGCCTAATGACAAATATAAGCACTTTTTCTACATTCAGAGCTGTTAAGCTTCCTCAGGGAAATGGACTGGTTCAGCACCTGTGTTTTTCAGGATTTTAGGGCTTAAATTCTGGTGTCAGAGCCTGACTTTAAGCAAGCAAATGATGCAATGGCACAAGGATTTGCAAAAATAACTTCTGTTTCTTTTTTAGCTTACTGCTGTGTGTTACTGCTCTGAGAGAAGAGCTGGTGAAAATCTTTTTGAGGGAGAGTGAGATACACTTACATATGGTAATGCTTTTTAAAAATAAAAAAAATTATTTCATAGCTATAGGTATCATTATTTATTTAGTATCTCATCCAATAATTCTTCTAGCCCTGAAAAACAGCTCCACTTCAAAAGAAAACCCACAAAAGCATTCAGAAAACAAGTAAGTGCAACATTTTGTGCATGTGCTTGTCAGGGACTGATATCTTGTGTTATCCAGTGTTTGTTTAACAGAATCTTATCAATGATTTAATGAGCTGTTTGTTAGGTAGGAATTTTCTAAGAGGGAATGCCACAGTCAAAGACACAGTTTAAAAGAAAAACTGTTGAATGGTAACACAAAAAGGTTGAATAGTATCTTCAGAAACACAATTATACATGCTTGTTCACTTCCACTTACCCATGAAACAATGCACAGCTAATTCATGTGAGAGCTAACCCCAAAGCATACAGAATTGCTCAGTGACTTCGTGCAAGAGCCTAAATAGACACTTATGCTTTACATAAGTGCAGGCTCCTCCCAGCCTCTTTGCATGTTAGTGCAAGCTTTGGGGAAGACCTTTCATATATATTTTCAATGTACAACTGCTGCCAAAATTGCCACTCCAGGTTTTTCAGTTTGTCTTTGGCATTAACAAACCTTCTGTTTGTAATACTTGTGCTTTAGAAGCAGCACAGTCATGCACAGCAACTGCAGTCCTGCTCTTCACAACTTTACAGGTGAACTTTTTATCCCAATGATGCTTTCTCTAAAGCACCAGGCAGTTCTTGCCAGAACAGCTTAGATAGTGGTGCAGAAAGCAGTCAGGTGCACAGCACAGAGCAAATCAATACATTAACTTTAGCAGAAGCTACTACCTATCCCAGTTACTTACAGGAGGATAGGTAGAAAGGTAAAACACATCCATAATGCCTTAAATATAGTGGCTCTTCTATCTTCATGTATGGGTATTCATTTTCATTTCCTGGATCCTACTGTGAATGCTTCCAGTGGACTGCACAATAGCTACAGTTTAAATATTTCTTAAACAGAGTTTTTGCTCGGTGTGGGGACACTTGGCTTATTTTCTGGCACTGAGCGCCTGTATTAGCTTCCCTGAATGTATCCCCACACCTTCCATAGTTTTGGATCTAAGAGCAGAAAACAATTTACAGACCTTTAACATCAATTGTTATTAGTGTCTCTCTTCTGCACACTCATGCCTGAGAAGTGGACTGCCAGGAGACCATCCCCAGGCACAGGGAAGAAAGTCTCCTAGAACACCTAGGAAGGGACTGAGTAAGGAAGATAGACAAGCAAGCTAGGACAGATTCAAGCATAGCTGAATTTCTATTTGTAGTCACTCTTTTCTCTTCTCCTCATGTACTACAGCTTCTCAGGATTTGACCTTCAGTGAATATAAATACTGGAGAACAACTTCACTAAGATAGCGATGCACACACATAGCAACCACAGTTGATATAAGCCCATATGCTTCTGTGGAAAAAGATGATAATGAAACAGCTCTGAGCAGGTCCACAGACATGATAAAAACTTATCAAATAAATTCTGTCCTATTAGGAAACAAATTCTATTCAGAAAACAAGAGTGACCACTTGTTCTCTCTGGTGGAACTATGGATCTTGCACAACTACCTTCATGCTGGCTGAAACCACGGTTTCAGAGAATGTTGGTTTTCCACTGGACAGTGTGGAGCAGACCAAAATGTGGAATATGCAGAGGATCACACTGGTGTGGAAACAGCCAGAAGTTCTCCTCCAGAATAATTCAGCAGAAAGAATACAAACTTCTGAATATAGATAGGCCTTATGAATAAAGCAGGAATGTATTTCAGTGAGAGTAAAAAATGTTTTTTATTCTGGGCATAACAGTCAGTTTAAACATCCACAGCTGTTTAAATGCACCTTATAATTTCCCTAGAAATACTGCACACTACATTGATATACACATGAAGGCATTTACATGTGTAGAAGAGCAAATTCCTTTGAGAAGTCACTCTCCATTGCAGCATAAATACCATACCATACCACTGAGGTGGAAGTTGTTAGTGTTTCTTACCAGTAGGTCAGTCAGCAATTCCATCTGTCTTTTTGACAATTTGTTCACAGCTTCCTACTTCCCTTGAGGTTTCTTGTCCAGTGAAAACCCCTTAGAATGCACCGTGAGTGCAGGTTTCCTTTTTTTTCCTGTGTTGTGCAAAGGCAAGCTACAGAGCAGAGTTGGTTTTTTTTTTCCACAAGGCCAAATGCACATTCCTTCACAGTTCCTTCCTATCACAGCTGATAAATTCCTGATTCAAGACTGAGAGCAGCTCCAGCCAAGTCCCTCAGCTGTGGCTCCATTTTAAGAGGGGTTAAACTACTGTATATCCCATTGGTTTCAGTGGGAGACAGAGAGGCCTGGCTCCTCTATGTTACATGGTCCATGTATGGTTTGTATATTGGAGCCAGTTTCATGTACAAGACACACTGACAGCACTATCCGGTCTTTTCATTTTCGGTGCCTAAATCAAAGAATTCAGAAATGAGGAAAGCCGTTTTACTCCATCCTCCATTTCTGTACCTGGCCAGATCCTTCCATTCCTTGTTAGCAAAAAGAAGTGTGTAATGCCAAGATGATAAGTGCTGAGATCCAGGTGTTAAAATTATTCCCTTTATATTGATCTAAATCTTTGTCCAAATAAAAATTACAATAATTAAATTACCAGTGAGTGAAATCATGATGAGTATGAGTGGGTCAATGTTTTACCCCTAGAGCTCTTGAATATTCCACTCTCAAAGAGGAAAGGGGAGGTGAATGCATTTGAAGGTATATTAAAATAATGCCATTTAGAATAGATCCCTCTTGAAAATATTTGCTTAATAATAGAGTCTGTGCTGTTTTAAGCAAACCTACTTTTTTGCTTTAAAAAATATTTTTAATACTTCAACAGCGTCTTACTAAATAAACTGACAAAACATCTCAGAACCTAACATAAACGTGCAATTTTAATGCCTTCTAATCACACAAATCAGCACAAGATTTTTGTACTTGTGCATGACCTTCTTCAAATTATCCCTCCATTTTGGCTGAATGAGAATGAGCATGGGCTATTTGATAAAAAACACTAAGTGTGTGAAATGAGGGGCCCTCATCGTTTCTGCCAGACTCCTCTTGACAGAATGATGATAGAAGCATCACATCCCTGGGAGAGTAAATGCAAACTGACAGGAGATGAGCCTTTAGATGTTGAATATAATCTTGAATTGTGCTTGAAGTGTCTTATTATCTTGTCTTTTGATGTCTGAAGGGGTGGCTCATTGTTAGAAAAAGGAAAGCCCTTGCACATCTTTGCCATCTTTAAAAATTGTTTGGCCTTTAACAACTGCTTTTCCAACTAATGTCCATTTCTCCTGACAATAAATATGGCAGGTCGTCAGTAAGTGACAAACAATTTACTTTACATGCCAAGCTTTTATGTCTTTTGAGAGCTCATGTGGAAGCATATTTTAAAAAGCCAGGAAATTAGCACCATTACAAATGTTAAAATGGCTGCGTGTGCATAGCATGCTGCATGGTTATTCATTACTGCTACGTTTCTGTTTTAAAGTCCTGTCTTTCCTGTAATCAGACTGCTGTTAAAGTTCTTTATTTATCATTGACTAAAAATAGTCAATGAAAAATAAAGAGCAAGAGGCAATTTTCTTTTGCTCTAAAAAAAGAAGTATTATAGATAAAGTACATGGGTAATGCATAAAATCATATTTATTAATCATAACAAATCAATATTAGTAGCAGTATGGCACAGTTTACCTGTATTGCAGATCCTCACAATCACATCACTGTTTTTCCACCTTCAAGCAGCTTGACTTTCTTTTTTTTTTTTTTCCAACTTAAAAGTTTAATGACGAATCAGATCAATATGATTCCTTAGCAACTAAATCACAGGCACACTAGTTTTTCCTGTCACAGCACCAGTTTTGTGAAAGCAGTCAAGTTCTTTTTTCAGGCCTCCGTCACTCTGAGAATCCATAAGAATTCTCAAATGGATCATAAACTGTTACAGGGTTCAGGTTATTGTATCATTATAAAAATGTATTGATATAGTACAGATGACAAGACATGCAGCTCTTGTGCTAGTCTATTACAACCATCTGAATACCATAAGAAATATCATATATAAACAAAATAAAACAGCAGCACACTGTCTTTTAGGGAACCCTTTTTTTTTTTTTTAACTGTTTTAAGCTGGTTTGAAATACCACAGTTATATGAACCCAGAGAAAACGATACAAAACCAGAAGAATGTTTTATTAAAAATAAATAACCAAAAACATGACCAGACCCTAGAGATACTTTTTTCTTTTTGCAAGAATGGGCCTGATTTTTCTCCTTATGATGAATGTTTCACGCCTGAGTTTTCAGGTAGAGTATAAAGTAAAACCCTCCTTCATCTCCCTTCCAGTAGAGCCCCAGACAGCCCAGCTACCACAGCTGGGAGAGAGAATGCACCCTGTATTCTAGCACATCAGCCTTTATACCAGTCAGGGTCTGCTGACACAAGCAAGAAATTTTTAAAGTGCTATTCAAAATACACCAGCATCATTTTACACAAATGACACAATGGCAATAGGAGAAAGGCTTGACGCCCAAACTCAACCCCTTTGAAGGCCACGGTCACAAGCCAGAGTCCCGCAAATCCCGCAAATCCAAAGTTGCTCATGGACTAGCGCATCTCATCTGAGCAAAGCTTGACATCATCTGGTCCCTCTTTTATTCATTGTTTCATAAAAGCAAAGGGATGTGGGGGCTGGGGAGAGTGGGAGCAAGCCGGACCAGCTGATTGAAAGATTTTTTTTTCTTGTCAGCAACTGTTATGAGAAGGTTCACTGTGCTATATCCACGCAGTTAAAATGAGAAGACTCTGCAAACAATGCATCAAATCCCAGCAAGACAGCCACACAAGAGTTTTCCCTCACACTCTTCATACCAGGAAGAAAAAAACCACATCAGCTCAAACAACTTATGCAGATGCTTTTCTTGCTGGATATTGTCACTAAGTTTATTGTGCTCATGACAGTAAAGTATATTCAATTAGTAGCAAAATTTTTTTATATGTTTTCATTTCCTTTTTTCTTTTAGCTATAAATTCCATTTTTCCTTCATCAATATTTGTGACTCACAGTCCAAATATTTATGACTTCTGGCAAGGAAGTACAAGAAAGGAGGAGAAATATAAATCACAGTTGAGCCCAAATATATCTACCTAATTTCCTTCCTCTTCCTTTAATTTCTCCTGATTTCTCTAGTTGTTTTTGTTTTAGTAATAATTACCATTTATGTTCCTTTTTTTTTTTATTTATGATAACCATCTCTAATTAACAACTTTCCCACCTTAATGGAAGCTTTACATACATTGCACCACTGACCTTTCCATGGCAGCAGAGGTGGAGTTGCAGAGCCTTAGCAATGCTCATGGAATACACCTGCACAGCAAAGCAGAAACCTAAAGTAACCCCAGCACTGGGTCCATAATTCATCGTTTGTTAAATATGAATGCAGCATGATTATAGAGTGGTTGCTCCTTCCTGTCAGTATGTTTCCTTGGCTGATTTTAGCTCCACAGCGCAAGAAACCGCTGTAGAGGAGTGATTGAAACAAGTGCAGGGCCCAAGCTAGCTTGCAGGTATTGCTAGGATGAATATCTATGGTCTTCTGTGACGGACAGTCACCCGAGACCCGTCAGAATCTGGCCTCAAGTTTATTCAAATCACTGAGGAAACAGAACATCTCTACACCATGAGAATAAATCCTAACTGTATGCAAAAGAAAATAAAAAAGCTACTCCATATAGTATTTGCTCAAGAGATTAGACCGAATTCAAATGATTTTTCTTCCTCTCCAGTTAACAGTACTCTACCTCAAGAAATAATTACACATGCTTAATAGTACAATATATTAAAGCATGCCTTAAGGTATGTTAACTGAAAAGCTTAATTCTGGCTTCTTGATTAAACAGAGGTTTTTGATCATCCTCTTCAAGGAACAAACTCTTCCAAACACTAAGCTTCAAACAAATCAAAGAAGCCTAAAGATCTTGACAGATGGAACCAAATGTGTTTTGCAACTGCCCATGACACAGCTGGATGTGTTTCCAGCTGTGCACACACACCAAGGAGCAGAAGAGAGGGGAACAGCTCCAAGCCTGGCTGTGAGGAAGAAGAGAAGACAGGAAAGAGGGCACTTTTGCTTTTGCCAATGCTCTGCTTTACAAACCTTGGTGTTTGTGGCGATAATAACAAGCTAGGCTGGGTGTCCAATGTACTCTGGGAGAGGAGTTCCTTCAAAGGCCTCTGGAAAGCAACTGACTGCTAGTAATTCTATATTCAACAACTTAAACCCAATATTTTAAAATGTAGGACTATGACAGACAGGAGACTGAGCTAGAAAATGAAAATTATTTAATAGAATCTCTAATGGTCACCAAACCATACTGCTACTATCTGAACTGAAAAGCACAAAGATGTTCCTAAAAGCCAATATTTTAAAAGTGAATGCTACTGCCATCCTGTAAACTCCATGCTAGTCTTGAAAGAAGGAATCTAATGATAAATAGCTGTAGAAAATGCAGTTCCTAATGCAAAAATCTTTATTACTTATTTGTGGAACATTCAAATCTTCAGTGTAACGTGAAATTGTTTTAGGACTCTGAGTTTTTTTATTGCATTAAAATAATGAATGTCATATTTCAGTCACACTAGCTGTTAATGAACATATATTACATTTGTTTTATATATATATATATATATATATATTACAAATATATATTTAACTTTTGTAATCCATTTCAAGTAGGGTGATTACTCTGTAAGAAAATGTCAAACTGTCCAGAAATTAAAATGATGGTTTACCTTTCTGAAAAAAGGACATCTATCTGAGAAGAAAAACAAAATTCCCACTTTCCTAATATTGTATATTCTTTCTTGTATATTTATATATTTCCTTTTTTATGTATTTCTTTCTTAATATTGTCTATTCTTCTTTTTTGTAAATTCTAAAATACAACCAGAAATCCAAATTTCTTTTAGGCATAGACAAGTAGTAGTTTAGAGTTTAAAAAACTTGCTTTAGAATACTGGGGTGTGCATTGTTCATTGATTTGGTAGATATAGATATCCCTGAAATCTAGAGAACAAACCCAATTTTAATCTCTCTGAAAACAGCACATTCTACCTAGCCAGACAGGATGAGGTACTATTCTTCTTTAGATTACATCTGCTTTCAAAATAAAAGGGCTTCTGAGAGCATCAAAGCAGTATCACAACATAAAGCAGGACATGTCACAGTACAAATCTTTCTTTGTTTCATACTGATATTGATTTTGATTTTTAGATGGTGGAAAAAGAGAAAAGCAAGACTTTGTGGTTTAAAAATACCAAGATATTTACATGAAAAAATAATATTCCTGTTGAAACCTGCAAATTATGACACATTTAATTTTATACTGATTTTGTCCCTGTTTAGCATTATTTTTCTCATTTCATTGTTCGAATGTAGCTGCTACATCTGAGTTTGTCAGAAATATTTTTGTAACTCACAAAATAATGTTATTTTGTAAGTACTAATGGAAGTACTAGTGGTAGTCATGTAAAAAGTCAGAAAACAAACCATTTGTGGAAGAAACCTTAATATAATGAATATGCAATTAAATCAAAGTATAAAAATCCAAAAAGCTGGTGTTCCCATCCTTTGACCATCTCTTCCCCCAAAAAGGGACCACAGATGGTGGATCCAGAAGAAAAACAGTTTCACAAGGAAAAAGAATTAAAACAAAGAAGAACCTACAAATGACAAGGAAAAAAAAAAAACCTAGGAAGACAACACAAGGAAAACCAAGTGCTACACAGGATATTAAAGAGAAAAATGATCCACAGGAGAATGGCAACTGTTACTATGAGCTTCCTACAGCTACCTCTGCCTTTAGATATTTTTAAAAAATTTATTAACCTGACAGCAGGAAACTTTATACAGATTGCCCTGACAGGGTGCCAGTTTGGTATAAGCACTTGCTGCCTCTTTGTTTAGCATAAGGAAATCCAGAGAGGTGTTAAGTGGAGCCATGTGTACATTTGGGCAAATCTAACTTGGCTGCCATCTGCCTCACCTGCACATTCCTACGGAGAACTTGATTAATCATGCGAAGTCCAGTCAAAACATATCATTATCCTTCCTTTTTACATTTATTTCCTTTTTAAATGTGCAAGTGTCTGATCTATTATTAATCTCGAAACACAAACTGGCAAGGAGCTCAATCAAAGAATCTAACAGTTCTTTCACAAATTACCTGTTTATTGTTTAGTAGCCAGCACGTCCCCTTTGAAACAGCCAGCCATTTATGTTGCTTTTAAACAAGTTTGTTGCTATTTTTATAACTTCAGAGAGAAGAAAGATTAATTAAAAATTAACCTTTTGTCTTTCAGTTATACCAATTACATACTAGGATTTAATTGGTTTTTCCTTCCCTCTCTAATGTTAGTTGTTCTATGTATAAATACAGAAAAGGAGACTTCAAGACTCATTTAAAAACACATAGCATATACTTTAAAAAAAAACACTATTAATTTAACCTTGAGTATAAGTTTTTCTTTGTTTTTTATTTAAATGGTCTGTCTTTGTCACAATTCAGGGACAGCTACAAGTCCCCTCTTTATTTCCATACAAGCAGGGCAATTTATTAGAGGGACTGCCATACCTGTCCTTTATCAGCCCAATATTGCTTTCATCACAGGCTAAGTGACTAAAACTCTGGTTTCCCCAGAGCTAGAGCATATGTGCTAGCACCAGTACCACCGCAGCCTGAGCTACCTGCAGTACCTCAGCACAGCAGGAAAGCTAAGCTGAGGATGGATTTTCTACCTTACCATTCCATCATGCTTCATGTTTAAATTGTCATAACATCTATTTTGGTTTTAATGGACCTTTACTCCCCATTCACAAGTACACGTCCCACTGACAGAGTAAGACTTCTGCCAAGAAATCAGACAATAACATTATTCAGAGTAATTCAAGTCCCTGTTTGCAAATACCTATTTAAAAATGCTCATGTAAAATATATCCTTCAGAAATAACAATCAATCACATAGCCAAATCTCTGGGTTCTATAAAAACTTACTCTTTGTTTAAGCAAGACATCAATAAATTTTACAAAATGAATTTACAAGACTCTATGATGACTCAGTCCTGCAAACATGCCACCCATTAATGTTTCTCATTGACACAGTCTTTGTAATTAAATAGGGCTCCTAATCCACAGATTATTTGCTTTAAGGAAAGTACCACACATTCAAGCACTAACAGGATCAGTTCTATGGCATGGATAACTGATAGTGTCTTAGAACAAAGCACCCACAATGAGGAAATTAAGGAACAAAATTATGTGAAGAGAGAAGAATCTTTACATGCAGAACAAACATATTTCAGGTGTTATGTCTGAGGCCTCTAAAAAAGGAAGGAATATAGGAAGAACTTCCCTATCAGAACAGAAATATTCACTAGCACTTTAAAATCCATCAAGAGCCACAAATGCACATTGCCTTCTTCCACTGAAATTACCAAACCTTAGCACACTGTTCCTGATGGGCAGAAATCTTATAGGCCTCTAAAATTTGAGGCTATAACCAAACCACTGAGAATCATCCTTAAATAGACTGATGAAAGGAAAGCTCATCGTCTGAAGGCCCCCACAGGCTAGATGTACTGTTAAGGATGATAATGTCAGCTTCCTCACAGCAACCTGGCAATGACCTCTGCTCTGACCTGCAGAGACCACTGTCTCAAGAGGTAAAAGACAATTTAGTCCTTTATCCTTTGTAACTGAAATTATTCCAGTCCCATAAATTCTAATCAAAGCAACTCCAATTAAAAAAAAATATATATATATTTATAACATATGTTTCTTTAAAGACTAGTACAAGGGATCTACTAGCAAAACATAATCAGCCAGAAACAATTTCTACCTTGTTTCTCTGCAGCATATATGCGTATGGTTACATAGAAGGATGCACACTGTTCTGAAACACAGGTAACAATGTGGGAAAGGAGAATAAAATACCAAAGCCAATGCAGAGGTTTGAAAATAAAAACTTGTTTATTTAAATGCGTGCAGATTCATTTAACTCCCATATCCCCACTCCATATTTCAAGCATACACAGCATTATGAAAAGATCAAAAGCCCACTAATGAACCAAAGAAAACCACAGTCATCAGATCCAGCACAAGAAACTTAAGATTTCATTTCACTGGAACAAAACCTTGCCAGCAAAGGAAAAAAAAAAAAAAAGATTAGCAGTCAATTTTTTTTTCTGTCCTGAAATAATTAAATAGGAAACACTTCTGCTCCAAAATTAGAGGCTTGGTATTGCCCTCACTATACACTTATAGCTTTATTTATTTTTGATTCATAGAACTGAATCTCAAAGAATAACTTTTTATCATACAGTAAAATTACCTTAATATGCGAGTGCATGCACTCCCAGCTTTTTTTCCCCGTCATCTAATTATGTCACAAATTGCCTTCAATTAAGCATTAATTAAGGACTAGATCTAACTCCAGGAAAGTCAGCCTCAGTCCACAGGGGGTTTTGATGCTTGGATCAGCCACTTCATTCTTGGGATTTTTTTACCCTACTGAGAATTTTATATACAACATACCCTTGGTGTCTATACCAACTTTTGAATCTCAACAATTTATCACACAGCTAAACATGATGGGTGCTTTTTTTCCTTCTAAGATTTTTTTTTTTCAGAGCAATACTTCATAATTTATACTCGAATTGTTTGAAAATACATTAAAAATGACAAGTAGAATTAGTTAAGTTAGGATCAAATACCAATATGTTTATTCAAGCGAAACTGCTACTTAGCATTAAGAAAAGCTTTCTCTTGGAAGACTGGTGGCATTTGGCCTGGGCTAGTATTTTGAAGGATATTGCAGAGTAAGGCAAGTTGATCTGAAAATGACGCTGCCAGAAAAGTCAAGAGCCATACTCAATTTCTATGTTACTTAATTAGATTCTGTAGTTAAAATAGGAGCTATTACTTCACAAATATTTTTAAAATAAATAGCTCACCACAATATCTCTTACAAAGCAACTTCACAATCTCATACTGGAATTTCTGTAACAAAAACAGTGTAACTATGCTAACCCACATTTCAAAACTGTATTTTTGAGGTAATGAGTTTCAGGACAAATTCCTTTACCAACATTTTGCACCTAATTTTTGATGACTTTCTCTACTTTTTTCTGGTTTCAGTATCAAAATTCTTTAGCGTGAAGTTAAAGAATGCAAATTCAAAAGAGTCCACTGGTATAAATGCACAAGTAGAGGATTACAGACTCCTGGACTACGGGACAGCATTTTCTTTCAAAGAAAAACAAATTCTAAAAATTAAAAAAAAAGGAAAAAAAATCACCACCACCAGGAGAAAACAAGCCAGCAAACAACAGCAACCCCTCCAATCACAGCAACTACTGTCCTCACCCACAGGGAACAGCTGCAACACAGTGGCAAAGTGCATCTTCCCAGACACCTGTACACCAAATTCAGGTGGAAGCTATTTCAAGTCATCAGGAACTTTTACTTAATGCCGGTATTTCTGAGACTTAAAATGCTGCAGCATTCATCCACTTTGTTACTGATAGCAAAGCACCCATAAGAGAAACAAAAGTTTAGTGCCTCTCTTGAAAAATAAATACAATTAGTTGTGCTCCTGCCTTTTCCTCACTGGCCGCAGGGACTGTTAGTGAAAAGGTACCATTTTGATTGGTAACAAATACCCACTGTTTCCATGGCATGCAGTGAAATACCAGAACAAGGAAATTTGAGAATAAGCAGGTAAATTTTAGGAAAAGGTGAAGATGAGAAAGGCAGGCCTTTGCAGAAAGAAACTTATCCATCAAAAGAAGCAAAGCAGAATGTGTCTGGTAAAAGAAAAGAAAGCTCTTCGCATCTCATTGTTCAAGTCTGTTCATCTATATGAAAATAAGACTCATGAAATATTGCTAACATCAACAAAACACAAAAATGCTGGTCATTCTTTCCAACTAAACCAGTACATGATTTTCACAAATCCTTAAAAAAAATGAAAAGCAGCAGTGTAGAAAAACTTTGTTCTCTAGGGACCTGTCTCCTCTTGACTTTCTAAAATGCTCCTCCCTCACCTGCTTAAGAGATTTGGGGAAAATTTTCACACAATATGTATTAATTGTTATATTTTTAAAATATATTTATTATCTCCCATTACATGAAAGAAGGTTGAAGGAGAAAGTTGTCATTCTCTATGTCAACACCTGTCAATATGTTTACAATAATTTAAGTTCAGACACTGCAAAGAAAAGTACAAAGTATGCATTCCTAACATGCTATTCATAGCATTAAACAAAGAAAAAACTATAGGGTGGTGATGTTCCATATTTATGTATCAGAGCTTTAACAGAACTGCACTTGATAATTTTTAGTGTTTACTGCAAATCTATCTTAAGGGATGCACTGTGATATAACATCTAATCATCTTTATTTTACATTGTCTCAATTTGATCCTCAAATGTATCAAAATTCCCCCACTATCATTTTTTTTGTTATAAAAGTTACTAAAATTAATTGACAAGTACTGTTGCTAATAGATCTGTAGCATCTGTCATAATTCTAACAAAACCTCAATAAATGGTAAAGAAGTTCATACCGAAGCAGCTGGACTATTTCACCTACTTTTGTTTACTTGGGGACATCTTTTTAGCAGTATAAGGATCAGAATAACAAACATCTTACATTCATCAATAGAAAAAGCACAATATATGAATTTTTAGCTTTTTCACTTGTGCTTTTAGTGAGATAAATTATATTTTCAGCCCAGAAAGGAGCAAGATATGGTTACACATCATTTCTATATCACACACGACAACTCTAATGAAAGTGTCTGTGTATATTTCACTACCACTGTAGAACATCCAAATGACAAGGGCTCAAAAAATATCCTGCCTTTTATTAGAATACTTGCCTGATCGAAAAACAAACAGACATTTCACTATCCTGAAATTAAAGCTCATTTTTTGGTTTCTATATGCCTGGCTGTATTTAATAGAGGGAGCCTAAACATTTGAGCAAATAAAACATATAAACACAGCTGAAGATATTTATATTACTCTAGATAGCCTTTTGAATTTTAGACATTATAATTCTTTCCTGGATAAAATGGGCAAAAATAATGATTATATGCTTTTTGAACATTCAAACTGCTAATGGAAATTATGTTTTCCATGGAAACAAAGATTACTAAGAGGGTGCTTAAAAATGGATGTGATATTCAGTAACAGTCAATACTACAATCCAGAAATTAATTTTTTGGGGGTGCTTAATTATTTTTTTTTCCTGCATCTGTATTGAAGTTATTTATTAAAACATTCTCTGCTGTATGTTTCAGTAATGTGTAAAGAATATTACAATATACAATTGCACGTGTTCTTTTGTTTTTAAAAAATCTTGCAGCTCTTATTGTAGGTAGAATACTGAAATTTGAACACTGCTACAGATTTCCTTACAGATTATGAAATCAAAAGTTGAATCTTAGAAAATGGGCTCTCACCCCCTCTGCCTTAGAGCTGCATTCCCTTTAAACAAGACCTTTTTCCCTTTGAACTTCCACCGATAGAATAATAAAAAATAAGTAAGTGCTCCGTTTTATTAAGGTTTGTCTCAGGTCACAAATAGAAATAATTAAAAGGGACTTCTTCAGGAGTGTAGTCCTTCTAAACCCCAAATGTCACAACGTGCCATACAGTGCTGCTACAGCTCAGACACCTATCAACATCTATCACTCAAGCACGCGCCTCAACAGCTCTGCTCCCTTTTCTGATTAGAGATCAGAGTTGCTTGAGTTGGCTTACAGGGTGTCATCCGTTTGAATGACAGATGTCTGTGTTGGAGTGCCACTCTCACTGCTTTTGTTTTGATTGTGAAATGTTACACTTATCTGGCGCAATTTAGACTATTCCAAAATGAATAAAAAATCAAAAGGAAATCTCTCTTTCCACGGGCTTGAGGAGGAATATTTAATTTCTAATTTAAATTCCAAAAACATTAGCTCCACGTGCAATACCCTTGCTAGGCTTTGTTTACTCAGTATGTAGTGTTTTCTACAAGAATCTTTCAGTTCTCTTCAGTCAGATTTATTTTTACCATTAAAAAATTTCAACTTTTCAGTTTAATCAAGCCTCGGAAAAAGCTGGTAGCATGTGCAACACACCAGCACATACCACAATAATTGTTAAAGTACTCCAAGAAAATGATACACACACACACACATGCAGACACAATTTTATGTTAGAGTCCATGGTTCAAAATATTCATAAAACGTCTGCAACTTGCACTAAATACGTCCATTGTTAACAAAAGTTTTCAGGACTGATGCTGTCATTCTGGTAACCAGTTGCAATAGGAGCAGAGGACTCTGTGCCTGCATGCTCCAAGCTACTCTTTCCTACTTACAGGAAAATTGAGCGAAGATAAAAAAAAAAAAAAAAAAAAAAAAAAAAAGAACAGGGGAAGATTGCTCTTCCGGACAACATGGTAGCAGTGAAATGAAATACCTAGACAGACTTACCGAAGAGCTTGCTGGGAGTGTCCTCGCTGTCATTTGATTCCACAGGCGCAAGCAAGGGCTCATTCAGCTCGTTGTCTGAAGTAGCTGCCTTGTCCTCACCTCTCAACTCTGCATTCATTTCACTCCGCAGTGACAGCAAGGGCTTACTGACTTGTCCAGCTATCATTGGATCCTAGGATGGGGGGAAAAAAGAGTGAGGGGGAAAAAAAGTGGCAGCTTTGGTGTGCGTATACTCTCTCTTCCACTCCCTCTCTCTCTCACACACACACACATACACACACTCTCTCTCTCTCTCTCTCTTATCTCTGGCTGCTCCTGCTGTTATTGCTGGCTGCAGTCAAGTGAAGAGCTATTACAGATCCAATGAGTTTTCCATTACTCCCCACCCTATTAAAGCTCAACTAGCATGTGAGAGATTCAGGATGCTTTGGAGAAAAACTTCTATGACAGCAACATAACCAACACAGCTTTAATTGTGGGATGTGCTTTTTTTTGTGTGTATGTTTTTACACCTCACCCTGCCCTTAGCATAGTAAGAGAAGAAATTCCTATATGCTCCGATACCACAGAAGAGGAGCCCCCTGTGAGTGCTCCATAGTGATTTAAAGAGGCATCCTCAGCTGTATAACATTAATAAAATCAAATGCACAGTTTCTAGCATTACAGCGTTTCTATGAAAATACACAGCATCAAATAGCCATTTCATTACATACTTTAAAAAGTGATACAATTTTCTTCTAACTCTTCCTGTCATTGGGATACTATACTCCAAAAGTCCATAAAGACACAAACACTGATGTTTCTTTTGAAAATAAAACCCACAGAAAACATTTTCTAGAAGATAAAATTAGGGAAGATACTTACACGTACAGTTTGCAATTATTCTTGTGTTTGCACCATTATATGCCCCATGCAACATTACACATATGTACACATCTAATTTTTTTTCTTGATGATCAGAATCTGTTTTATCTTCTGCTCATTGAGGATATTTGGGGTTCAGGTATTATTTCCAAGCACACTCAGTTATTCCGTTTGCAAAATAATAAGCATAATATCATGACAGCAGAGAAACCAGAGTAAAAAATACTAAGAAAGAGAAAAAGAGCAAGTGACCTTGTTGATCTCTCTAGCAGCTATTTATTGCAAAGTTCATGCCTAAATGGTTCTTATGCAGAGAACAGGTGACCAGCGAGCAAGTAGGTTGGCTAGCATGTTCCCTCTGTCCCGTCCTCACATTGGTCGATGTTCGCCTGTGGGTTTTTTAATGTATTCATGTCTGAAAAGTGAATTTGATATGACACATGATAATCTATGAAAATGTTAATCAATACAAATAGTTTAAGCTGTCATCAAATGCTCTTCTTTAGTCAATACTCATACTGCCGAAAACAATGTCACTGTCACCAGGGCTCAATTTGCACAGCACTTAAATATTGGACTCTGTGCATCAATGCACTCCTCTTCAAATACTGTAGGTAAACACATTTTCTCCCTATTTAAGGCTGAAGCACTCAGCACGCATTTAGTTGAGCCGAATCCTCCCTTTTGAATACCTTGATAGGTCCACTGGAGGGCAAAATTAATACTTAATTGAATCTCACAGTCATCAAAATAATCAATACTTTTTTATTATTTATTCTTTACAGTCTGTTGACTGTTTCAAACCTCTGAGGGAATGGTGGAAAGGATTCATGGCTTTGAAACACTGTCATTTAACAAGGTAATTTTCAGTGGGGCATTAGGGGTTGTGAAACATATAATAAAACAAAAATGGAGGCTTATAATAGGAAGAAAGAAAAGAATTATATTTCTGCCATCTAACAAAACAGGATAAATAAAAAAAGCAAGTGCAAGCAGGAGAGGGAGAAAGGAGGGGGAGAGGGAAAGAAAGACTGGCTTTTGAAGGGTTTTATCATATCAAGAGCAGAGCTGAGCTTTCATAATGCTGACATTTCTCATTCTGACAATCCTAAACAAGTGGAAAGGATGAGATCGCAGATATCATCTTTCATCACATTCCCCAGCTTAAGAACCAACATGACAGCTTCTCTTCCCTTTACACTGTTAATTACTAAATAAAATACTGCTCTCTGTCAGCATTAGATTATTGCAGATAGCAACCACAAACATTACTCCATTGTTTTGTTTTTGCCTTTTTTTATACCAGTGATACCTACCTTGAACCCTTCAGAAAATAAATTAGGCTTGTGTCTACATATTGTAAATACATGAAACATAATCAATTTAATCAATTTGGTCAATCCATGTTATTGTCAGGCTAAATTGCTGGCAATTTATTAACATTTCATTTACTGTATTTATTAGGCAGCAACAACCTGAACATTTCTTAGATGTTTCTGGAGAGGAAACAAAAACCAATAGATTTCTTTTGCAGACACTGTAAAAAAACTCAGAGTTGTTTAGCCTCATACTCACAGTGCACTATGGACAGTCATTTACTGAGGCAAAAAATTTGTTTGCTTTCATATACTAAATAATGTATTTTAGCGGGTTTTGCAGCTAAAGGTCATTGTGAACACAAACAGCATTGTTTCAGTCTGTGGTGTTTCTCTCAGTTTCAGCTACTCAAAACTAAGAGTAGTTACTAACATCCATAACAAACGTGAATCAGGACAAAATTTTACCTTTTTCATCAAAATTTGAGGAGGAAACTAATCATGTCCACAGGGAAAAACTCCTGATCTGAGGACTAACAGCAATTTAATGGATTTAACGGAATCTGTAGGATTCTAGATTAAGTCTAAGTTGCCAGATTCTGAAATTGAATGTATGAAAAATGGGAGGAAAAATAATGTGGGAAGTGTGACAGTGCTAGGAGAAACCTCAGCCCTTCGATGACAGTGAATTCACAGCAACTTCAACAGAGCCAGGATTTTATTTGTTATGTATATCAATAAATCGGCCTCATCTGGAGTACTTTGTTCATTTCTGGTTAGCCCATCTAAGAAATATATATCAGAAAAATGTGTAGTAAAAATGATAAACTGATCGAAAGGACTGGAAGTGCTTACAGAAAAGTGTGACTAAGAATGAGCATGATCAAAGGATAGAAGAAAATAAACAGCAGAGAGAAAATGTAGATCAGAAACTATTCACCCTAACTCATCTGAGGAGAAAAGGTGTCTCCATTGAAATGGGAAAAAGTTATAAATCTAATAATAATAAATTATATTTTTCCAAACAGTGGGTGGTGGAAAATCTGTTGAACTCATTGCTGCAAGGTATCACTGAGACCTGCACAGCAGTAAACACTAACATAGTCACTCACATGGCTGGGCATACTCTTAGCAGTGAATTTAAAACAGCTTTGCAAACACACAGGCAAGGACTATAAAAAGTGAATTATCATAAACTGCTGCCCCCTCCCTCGGGCAGCACAAGGACCTGTAGTTAGCCCCCAGCGTGGCTCTCTCTGCCAGGTGGGAAATGAACAACAACTTTCTCTATAAACAGACAGATTAGATGCTCTCCAAATTTCTAGTCGACAAGAAGACTAAATAAATCATTTAAATGATGACTTAAGGAGAGGTATGTTTCCTTGAAAAACATATTAGAAATTGGACATTTTTAAACTTCAGGTTATGTCCAAGCCTTCAATTGCTTTCTGGGCTTAAAAACATTCTGTTCTGCAGTGAATTATGCATGATTAAAGACTATTGTTTTTGCAAAACACATAATAAATTGTAATTCTAGTGCACAGCAAGTCGCCCAGTCCACAAAATTCCTTGGTGATCAAAGGGGTTTTTCCTATATTTCCTAAGGCCTCCCTAAAAAAAAAAATCTGGAGTAGTTGCTATGACAGCTGCAGGCCCAGAAGCCCTCTCCTCTTCTTTTGCTCACCTACAAGTCCATCCCAGAGAGGACCCACGACACTGGAGAGGATGAATTGAGGCAAGGAATTGTGTATGCACTTTTAGTAGCTAATACTGTCAGGACTTGTTCTTCTGCACTGGATGTCTGTGGGCTTGACACTCAGCATTTGCTTTTTGGAAGGTGCTACAGGTCAGATTGCACTTTGCACTGTAACACAGGCTCTTCTGTTCGCTGACAGCCGCACAAAAGTTTCAGCTTTTCATATGCAAAACTGAAAAGTCTAAGAATGCTTAAAACCAGCAAGATGAACTTTGTCAAAAGGGTTTATATGCTTTAAGTAAGAGGCAAAGGCACATAATGCTTCAGAATTTCAGGGTTCAAGTTTTGAGAGGACTAAGGAATCACAATCCTCTTATTCAAAAGATAACTGTATATACACCACACATGTAGTGACAAATTATATACACGTCTCTTGCAGATACTCATATAACTTGTCATCTATTTCTTGTCCAACCAGCACTAGTACTTCCAGACTTGCCTGTTTCCTATGAGATCTCCCTGACAGCTTTGTGCTGCAAGTGGTCCTCCTTGCTGTGTGTCTCCCTGAAGGGGTGGCTTATACCTGCTGTAATTTAGTTACAGTGTCTGCTACACCACTTTTCAGTTCTGCCACTCCCTGATGGTTTAAGCTGGCTGTTGGGCTTAATTTAACAGTAAGAATCCTGTGAATTTGCAAATGCAAATTACTGTTCTGGTAACACACCCTCTTCTAAAAGCTAAAACCTTTACTTTTTTCTTATCTAAAGGACTGTACGAAGTATAGGACAACATTTTATCACTTTGTTAAAAGCTTTGCCTTTGCTATTTAAGGGTAAAGGTGCAGTTTCTAAGCAAAACTATTTAATAATCAAAGACGGCTTTTAAAAGAAACTGTATAGGGTTTGTGTCAAACATGCCCTAGGCAGAAGTCTAAAAATGAATTACTTTCTTCCTTAATGTAGGACTTGGGTGATAATAGAGCTTCATAAAGGCTTCATGTACTGATTTAGCCAGTGGTCTAAATTTTGTACTTACTGCACCGTAAACATTGCTGCCCTGAATGTAATTACTTTCTAAATTCTAGTTCAGAGAAAAAATAAGATCCTCTGTTTTGCTTTTTATTTTGCCCTTAGTTTGAAGTTAATTTGCACAGGTCTTTTTCCGCCCTACCGTAGAAGTATTAGAAATCAATTTTCTGCTTTTCTTCAAAACATGAAATAAATCCTGCCCAAACGCCAACCCCCCAATCATGATATTGCACAGACTTCAGTTTGGGACATACACAATTTGTTTGAGAGCAAACACAAAAATTCTACTAATAAACATAAAATTTACACTTTGTAATTACTTATTATTCCAATGACTGCTCTAAAAAATTATTCAAACTGTAGCTTTTAAAATTTTTTAATCAAGATAGAGCACAATTACAAACTTGGATAAAGCTGTTTTAAGATGTACCTTAGCTTAGTTTTTGTGTGAGGAATACATTAACAAGACTCTACTGGAAAAGGATTGGATTTCTTTTTTTTTTGGTAAATGCCAGTGAAATTTAGGATTACCTTCTCCATTGGTCTTCTGATGAAAAAGTTTTCTTCCTTCATCTTATTGCTTCTAGAGGTATTAATTTTTTTTCCATAAATAAAGGCCTCTTACAGACAACCTTCTTTGATTCTTTCTTCTTTTAACATTGTTGTATCTGCTGTCACTAATGTGCTGATATTTCCGTCCCAAGCTATCCACAAACTGGTTTATGCAAACTACTTTGAATCAACCTTTTGTCCCCTGCTAGCCTCTGACCATTTCTACCTGCTGGCTCTTATTTCCCTGGAAAAGTTTCAGGGAAAAAACTCATTTTCTTCACAGCCACCTCTACCACCACCTTTAGATGGATGTTTATAAGCAAAACAAACAAGCTGATACATGATCATTGATCTCCCATCACTGCTTTGATCTTGAGCCTCTATTTATGTATGTATGTTTCTTACCTATATTGTTCATATTCAGCTTACTAAAATCTTCTGTGTTGCCTCTCCTTTCTCTTACAGCAATAAACTGGTATATCATCAGCTAATCTCACTCAATATGAATATTGTCCCCCAAAACAGTCTCTGGGGGTTTTTTTCAGCTGGAATTGTATTTATTCCCCTCATTAAATTCTCTGTAGCAGAAAAAGAAAGTTCTTCTTTTCTCCCTTTTCTCAATACTAGTGTGGCTTTGGACATTTTGTTTTTTCCAATGATATTCATTTTCACATGTTCATAATATAACTAATTAACAAATCAGTACTTAGTTATACACATTTTATTAATAAAACTGAACCGTAAAAATTTAATTTGGGAAGTCAGAAAAACTATCACTGCCCATGGTACTTTCTTTCATAGAGATATTCTTCTCATGTTAAGCAGAAATTTTAAGACTGTCTCCTTCATTTATTTACTTAATTTTAAGTTCTTAGGAAATTGAAATGGTTCCTGCTAATTAGAATAACACATATCTGACTGAAAACACAAGATTTACAGAAAATTACAAAGCTTTTAATTGTAGCTTCATGAATCTTAAAATAGAATTATTTTTATTTCTTTTTTAGATTAAATTTTAAGTGGCAATGTCCCTTGATTTGCTGTGCCTTGAGACTGAGGTACTACAATGTGTTTTCAAATCATACCAAAAAAATCCCTCACTAAACTTTTTTTCCCCTATTTCACTATTTTCCCTAATGATACTATTGCACACCTTCTTACACCTATTAAGATCAAGATGAAAGGTTCACAAGAGAATTTCAATTTGCTAATCAGGCTAGCTAGAGGCT
Organism: Melospiza georgiana; assembly: GCF_028018845.1. NCBI lineage: Eukaryota > Metazoa > Chordata > Aves > Passeriformes > Passerellidae > Melospiza > Melospiza georgiana. The sequence continues at coordinate 54,680,272 of NC_080430.1, forward strand.
GCAGGGAATAGGCACACAGAAGCCGCGTGATAGTAAATAGCTAGATTAACATTTATTTTACAATCAGTTTGGTTTATTGCTCTAAATGTACACCAGCAATCATGCTACAATCTCCAAAAATGGAAAGAAAGGCAAAGAATGTTGATTTCACCATAGAAAAAGTAAGGAACAATAATTCATTGTAGGAGACATCGGCACCTCTGGTCCAGAAAAGCCATTTCTTGATACTGCTGGCAAAGAAATGTGCACTAATGAATCCATACCTTGTGTTTTTCCTGACACACATGACACTTAGGGATCACTAATGCCAGAGTACACACAGCACAGAAGCTTTACTCTAAATATTGCTTTAAAGTCTTAAAAGTGGACCTTAATGCTTCTGATACAATTATTAGTCTGATTTAAGGATCATAGTGCTCTTCTTGTTACAAGAACTCTTGTTTATAATTTTGTACCAGTGTGAAGCTATTAAAAACTTTCCTCTATTAATTAGAAAACGAGAGTTTTAATTTTGGCCTTGGTCTAATTATAATGATTCCACATTTGAATTACATACTGCCTTACTGGAAAGGAGCTTGTCTATCTGTGCACATGTAGGAAAAGTTTGTATGCACACACAGGTCAAGAGACAAGAGCAGCTACTGTTCTGGGAAGCTACCACACTCCTCAGAACACATGATAGACAATAGCACACAGTCACTAGTAGAAATAACAAGTCCTGAGAGTGGTGAGAGAAATCAGCCTTCTTCTAGTTAAAGATTCTTGGAGTTGCACAAAACCTGACCCATTTTTTGAAAGCAGACAATCAGGCCCTAGAGATCAGGGTAGGGCAAAGGCAAAACAGGCAATTTTGACTGGGAACAACATGGTGGGGTAAGCCTTCAATAGATTTTTCCCATTCATTTCATAGAATCATTTAGGTTGGAAAGGACCTTTAAAATCATCAGACCACGAAATTTTCTACTCTTCTTTCATCTGGTTTTCTGAAAGAATGAGATGCTGTAGGAGAACAGTTAAATCTCTAGTTAGAAGATGGTCCTATCAGGAGCAAGACTTTGGCTCTTTCTTCATGTGAGTAATGGATGATTCCCAATGCTCTGTCAATTCTATTCTGAAAGAGCCATGTCGAGCATAAGAAAACATCCAGAAAATTTCAAGCCTGAAAGAATAACTAAAATTTTTATACTGTGGGGCCAACTTACCAGAAGACTTGGAAAAAATTTAGTATGAAGAGGAAAGCGTTACCTTCCATTAAAAAAAAAAAAAACAACAACAACAAAAAAAAAAAAAAAAAAAAAAAAAAAAAAAAAAAAAAAAAAAAACCCAGGCAAAACAAAACAAAACATTCAATAAAGGTATTCATTCATTACTCTTATGGAAAAAATAGCGTTCTATCCTAGTGTAATACATTAGGTGTCTAACTGATCCCTGCTATAAAAAAACCCCAACCTTCTTGTTCACCCTGAAAATTATTTCATGTGGTGGTGTTTTAGTCTCCACACTGACCACATGAGAAGACATGAACCTGTATACCAAATTACAAGTGCTCTTTCATAAGCTTGCCAGTTTTATAACTTGTATTTTTTCTTGTTTAATATTTGCTCAGTTTCTATTTTGAATAACCCTTAAAAACAAGGCCTCTCTTTCCAGATGATAATGCTACATGTGTTAAAAGATCCTTCTAGAACCTACAGTATGCTCTTATCATCATAATCCTTCTGCTCTCCATTAGAAGAAGTGGCCATAACCTCTTTGAAATTAAGAAACACAATAAAATACTCCATGGCATACTTGAGTTAGTCTTTCCAAGGTGTAAAATTTCTTAATAGGATTTCTACTAAAACTAGTCAAATAACCTAATCAGAAATTGGCCTAACCAGAAATTGGCCTAACCAGAAATTTAGGTCTGGTATTATATGCAGTTTGTCTATATTTTCATTTTTCAGGCTTTGTCAGCCATACATGTGCTAGAAATTACTTTGGATGAAAAAAATCAAAGCCAAAATACAGCTAAAATTGCTTTCTTTTAAAAATCAGCACATCCAGAATCACACCAAAACCAAACTTACAATAGGTTTTGGATGTTGATCGGGTATGAGAGAGAAACTTGTCCAGGCTGCATAGAAGAGACTCAGAGTGATTAAAAGAGGCTCTCCTCTTAGTTAAACAAAAATTTAATTTTACATAACATGTCAGGATTTTCATGATGTAAAACAAAGAAACCATTAACTTGAATTTTTGACGATCAAAGCACAGGTTAAACAGTAACCCAGCTCAGTGGTTAATTCAATTACTTGCATTTGGTCTAGGAAGACACAAATCAAGATTCATATTTCAGTATGGATCTCTTCCTTAGCTCTCACCAGAAATTCTATCAAACACCCACAATGTAACACCTTCAAAAGAAATTTTGTTGAAATGGGTACAAATCCCTTATAGCGCAATGAAGCAACATTTTGTAGTGAGAACTTTTTCCTGAAGATTTTTAAAGTAATATAACTTTAGCTCCAGTTTCATATGGGTTTTTAATTGAATGCTACTTTTTAAATGGTTATAATTTATAATACAATACATGGTAATAACTTAGACCAGTTTGTATGTTCAGTATCTATTTTTTGCAAATCTTTTAAAATCCTTTACAAATACAGTTTAAAACACTGAAACAAATCATATGAAGCAAATCGTGATTTCACCAGAATATCACAATCAAAAATTGCTGAAAATTCTTCAATCCAAAATTGTTCCTTTTTATCTTGAAGAAAGTCTGTTTTAACTTCTACTTGCTAAACAAGACCAACATCTTCCCAAATCTGAATCCAAACTTAGCATAGCTCAACCTCAATTATATGTATTATGTGTTAATAAGTTAGTCTGCTCTTCATGGAGTATTTCATAATACAGCACATTTGAATTTCAGTGACAAGTATGGGAAATTATTTCTTTTCTGGCATTTCTACTCATATCATACTTTCTAGAGGTGGAGCTGCAGATTTTCTTTTATCTACTCCAAGCATAGAATAGAAAAGCAATGATGCCCATCTTTTGAAGAAATGGAAAGCCTCTCCTGATCTGAGGCTCACAGACTAAAATGTTATTTTCTCGTTTCCAGATACTAAAAAAGGCACTGCAGCTTCCAGGTTAGGAGGAAGAATCCCAAATAGTTTTCCTATCATTCTTCTATGTTGGAATAATATGACAACAAAACCTGCTGCTACAGCTGCTAAACATACTTAATGATGCCACAAATACTGAAGATCAATAATGCAATGCTTTCTATATTTCCCAAGCCTTTCTCATTGATGAATGAGTGCAATTGTTTTTTTAATCATTAAAAAGATCTTCAGGGTTGCTTTTGTTCATACCAGGTCTTCATCAACACCTGGGTACCATATATTTCTTTCCATATTTTAGACCACAACATATTAATTTCTAATTAAATGTATTACTGATTTAACATGCCTTCAACTATCACACAGCTTCATATTTCTAATGTAATTTGCATAAGGACTTAAAGAACAAAGGGTGCTTCACCTTTTTATCACTGGTCTTAATGTGCTGGAAGTTGCAGGCATACTTATACACCCCCCAAGGTAGGGAGTGTCACCTAAGGTAGAAAGGATGTGTCACACACCACACACAGCAACAATATCATGTGTTGGACACATGGGAGGATCTCTCCAACACAAAGCAGATTTTCTGTTTAATGCTTTACAACAGGAAAACAGCAGAATATTTACCAATCATTTTAGCTGCAACTACGGTAACCGGATTATCAATAAACAATGAATGAAGCATTTCCCAGATCTGCTGATATTTTCTTACATGAACAATCCTGTTCTTTATTAGATACTGTCTGGCTGGGGGAATTTTTGGAGGGTTTGTTGCTCTTTTAACAAAAAAACAATTTGCCATACAATAATTTGCCATTGGCTCCCTATTGTTTCGGGAGGAAACTCCTTTGAAACAAACAATATTTTAAGGAAGAAAAAATCAGATCAGAGAGTAAATCAAAACATGCAACTATAGCAGCACATTGCTGCTAACACCTGAGTTTTGCAAACTGGCCAACATCACTGGACTGCTCAGTTTTGCCCTAAAAGAGTAACCATCACTGCTCTGCTCAGAGAACAGTCACAAGTGCTGTTGATTTCCTTCTGTTTTAACGGGAGAAAAATATTTCCAAAGATCCCATTATTGTTTATGACATATATGTCTAATGTATCAACACACATATGCATGTAAATATTACATATATTAAAAAGTTTTTAACAGGCCAAATTCCTTCCCAATTAAGTCTTTTGAATTGCTGCCACCTGCTTCAACAGGGACAAGCACATAATTCTCCTACTGAAAAATCACTGAGATCCATTTAAGGGCACCAATTTTCTCATCATTGAAATCCATAACAAGATATCAATATGTATCCCTAAATGCAGTTTAGTTATTTAAAAAAAATAGGACAACATAATCTCATAATGCTATTTGTCTCAAATTACTTTTTAACCTACTTTTTAACCTATTACAAACTTCATGTTTTTTTAAAAACAACTAATAAATATAATTTTTGAAAATAAAAGTTTCCTTAAATTATTATTTAAAAACATAAATGGCATAATTTGCACTTTTTTTCCCTTTTGTTTATACGCATAACCCATGTACAAATATGCAGATCATTACTATAACTGCGTTGGTAACATTAGCATCCCAAAAATTAATATTAATAAGCCATTAATAACATCAGAGTGATTAAAATACAAAAATAGAGCAATAAAATGCAGAATATGAGTTTTGATCACAATCTCACAATTTTTGTTCATTATGAACTATTTTCATGTGTCAGTCCAAATGGAAATTGACACTGTGTGTTTGAAATTTATATTTGGAGAAAGTATCCTTGCTTTGTACTTATAGGAAAAGTTAATTCCTATGTCCATATTTATCATTAGTTTTCTGAACCTAGAGACTACATGTATTTATAGTTTGCAATATGCAAAACCAAAGAGCCCCTTGGGATTCCTGCAGCAAGCCTGAGTATACTAGCACAGCTGCAAGATCATTCTCTCTTCAAACCACCTTTGACCTTTCTGTTAGTCTCTTATAACAAAACATAGTCTTTCCTTTGTGGGAGAGGAAGTTTGCCATGGGATGCTTACAATAGGAGGGATGGCCTCTTGGAGGCTCAGTTTTGCCACTGAAGCATTGACAGGGAAGTCACCTAATCCCTATAGATTTTTTCAACAAATTTGAAAAAGGAGAGAGCAGGGCAAGGATGTCTATTTGGACTTTAAAGCCTTTCTGTAAAAATTTTCATAAATAATCTACCCTATGCCCACAGAGTCTTTACTGAATTCTTTCTTGCTATATGCTTTTCTAAGGTTTAATAATACCTAACTTAGAGTTTCAGGGAAACTTTCTTCAAACTACACTCACAAACTTTTAATTATATTTACTGCTAGGACAATTTTCAGTATATTTAAGTGGACCATTAATAATTGCATCAATTTATTCCTTTTGTTAACCTACTCCTTTAGTGATTTGCCTGCTTTCAATACCTACAGATATCCATTTTCTCATGTGTTGAACAAATAATCTAGCAATGCAAACTTAACCAATTTATTCCTTACATCAAGGAAAATCCATCTCTCATTTCTTAACCTGATGGCACTTCTGATACATTTCACAGAGCTGCTGCAGCTCTTGATTGTACCTGTCAAACTCAACACTGGTACAACTTCAAAGGGTCTTCTACGAGTAAAAGATCTCCTTGCTCTCTTGGTACTCAGACTGCTGCATTGCATGCTCTCCATTCTCCCAGCCTAAGGAGCTCAAGAAAAATTAGGAAAGCAGATCTTCATTGCAGAGAAGGAAGGCAAGAAAATAAGAAAGGGGTTCTTGTGTTTGTTAACCTACTCCTGTGATCAGACCCTACCCTGTTACATTACTTTTTCTTTTCTTCCTACCACTGCACTTTCCTCAGGAATATTCCCTTTCCCAGCAGTTATCAATACCCTTAAAGTCACAGTAAGTGGTTCTTATTTTTTAAACCTATTGAAATGTTCTTCCAGCACATTTATTTCTGCTTGTGGTTACAGCAGCTGTTCCCTCTTGAAGATTTGCACTGTTTTGGTGGGCTGTTACATCTAGCAGCCAAGCACCCATACAGCTACTCACTCACTCCCCTCTCCCACAGGATGAGTAGAAAATAAACAGAGGGAGATATTGCTTGTGGATCAATATAAAGACAGTTTGATAAGGGAAAGAGAAGATGCATATGCAAGCAAACCAAAATAAGGAAGTTTTAGCATTACTTCCCATTGACAAGCCAGGGCAGTGAAGCCTCACTGTGCATAACAGCTGCCTGAAAAGATAAACACCAGAGACAACAAATAACCCCAATTCCTCCTTCTTTCTCCCTGCTTTTAACGCTGAACACTACATCATATGTATGGAATATCCCTTTGGTCAGTTGGGGTCAGATATCCCAACAGTATCATAGAATTGAACAATTTGGGTTTGAAGAGACACTAAGATCATCTAGATCAGAATGCTCAGAGCTCCAGCTAACCTGGCCCTAAACATTTCCAGACATGGGGTATCCACAACTTCTCTGTGCAACATGCTCTGAATGCCTCACCGCTCCCATGGTATAGAATTTTTTCCTACTATCTGATCTAAGCCTATTCTCTTTCAGTTTGAAGTCATTTCCCCTTCTCCTATCACTACAAACTCTTGTAAATTATCTTTCTCCAGGGAGGTTTTACAGAGAGACTGTCCTTTCCCAGCTTCTTGCCTGTCTCTAGCACAGACACTGTGCAAGCACTGTTCTGTGATAGCCAAAACACTGGGGTGTCATCAGTATTGTTTTAGTCACAAATCCAAACACAGCATCATATGTGCTGCTACAAAGCAATTTGCCTCCAGCCAGCCAGCCCCAGTGCTATGATTTAGATCTACAATTTAGGAAAATGCGTGGAGGACCCGCACAGCTGTGACATTGCTTGAGCTCCCTTTTCACGCAGACAGGTAGCTCTGCTCAACCCACAGGCCTGACAGTCCCAGGTCATGTATCCTTGTTATCATCTGATTCCAACCTAAAACACTACTCTGAAGATTGCTGAAGAGAAATCTTGGCAAAATAAAAGCCTAAGCGAAGACATTTAGGCAAGCACCAAATAAATATAAGTGGCCACGTGGGGTAAGAATAATTAAACCATCCCCCTTTTTTGCCCTTTTTTCTTTTGGTTTTAGACCAAATTCTTATTCACAGATTAAAATAAGCTTTCATATTTACTTTTACCCACATTTACTTCATTAATTTACTTTTTTGGTTAAGTATTTCCCAGCACTATAGTATCAGAATGATTAATCATATACTTTGATCTCTGTGTTTTCATGCAAGCTAGAGTGTCCTCAGAATTCATGTGGATATTAAAATGTTCTCTTTTGCCATAAAACCAAGTTGGTAGGTGATTACTTCAATGTGACACCTTATATAAGCTTACCATCATGCCTTCACTTTAAACATTGTAAGTCAATGAAATTATATTGCAGACATTGACAACACATACAATTTTGCCTGTTTGATATCCCATTACTGCAATAGCAGTAGCAATGGTTTTGGAAAAAGCTTTTTTTCCCCAATAAGCATGTGCCACCAATTTTGCGCTCACAAGTAGGGCATCGTCCTAGGGAGCACAATAAGGCCACTTAAGTGACTATCACAAAGTATTTGCTTGTTTCCAGAAGAATGTAAAGTAGTACACCCACAGGCCTACATAGAGGATTACTAGTAAAAGATAACCAGCAACTCCTACATGGAATCAAAACACTTCTACACAAAATTGATTGACTTGTGCAGTCAAAATAGCAAAAACATTAAATGGTCTCCGACTTGATACTTAGCTAGGAAATGAGATCGGTTTTGTAGCACCAAGATTTGTGCACAAATATTACCTACGTAACTCACCAAAGTACAGCAGAAAAGACAAACCCTAGTCTTCACGTAAGTAACACTGTTGGGCTCAAAACTGCCTCTTCATGTGGGAAGCCTAGAAATTCGTGAGCTTTGAACTCAAAGGGAATACTCTGGGGGGCAAGGGGAAAGGGGAGAAATCCCAGTTTTAGACGACTGTGAGTATTAAGCATTGAATACCAATCTCATTCTATTTCAAGTCCAAGTGTTGTATGGAACAGAAGTTAATAAAGGAAGGAAAAATCTGAAGCCACAATAAAATAAAATAAAACAATACAAAACAAAACACTAAACAAAAAATCACACATGGACTCCTTTTCGGTTTTCTAAGGTCATATATTCAGTGTGAAGGAACATTGAATTCTGTTCCATGTATCAGTTACAGAAAAGTTACTGAGACACTATGCTATAACCCACTCAGATTAATCAGCAACTCACCAGGAATTGGGGTGCATTAACATGAATTGCATGCTTAAGCAGCAATTCCCTGGACTTCATCATATCAAAATCTGCCCTATCTAGTAGTTTAAAGCATTTATAATTTTAGAAGTCTCACACAGCCAGATGTACAAAGCTTCAAACTGTTCCCAACTCTACATCATTTCCCAACCTGATTCCAGCAGAGCAACTGAATAATACAAAGAGGACAGACTAACCATAAAAACAGTTGAACAAACTGTTCAACTGGCTGGTTTTCTGAAGAAAAGTTCTAGCTGCAGACTTCCACTATTTTTTATTATGTTATTACAAACAAGAAGAGAAAACAAAAAGTGAATGTGCACTTATGAAGAGAAATTGTTAAATGAAAATGCATTAGGTTCCACCTCTCTCTCACAACTACTATCACAAGTAAGGTAAAGCATTGGAAAGACACACATTTCCTTTAATATCAAGGGGATCTGGAAGACCACAAACAAAGAAGAGTTATCACATGGACAAGTGACAACACAAGTAAACACCTCTGCTGGGCTTCCAACCCCAATGTTTAGTGATCACTCCATGTGACTTGTGTCACTCCATCTATATAGTTTCTTTCTCCTACATGAACTAGTGTCTGTATACATCCCTAGCAGTCTTTTAAGAAAAGATGACATACTGAAAAGCACTAAGGGAAGCCCAACCAGATATCTGTCAAATTTACATGTGACAGAGCAACTGAAGTGCTGTAATGAACACAAAGCCATATTTATACTGTGGCTAAATTATGGCTTTAAGATACTGTAGTCATCTATATCTGAAAGGTATAAACTGGTCCTTCAAGCATGTATCCCTGGACTAATCATACATAATGAAATCAAGATAAGTACAAGAAGCACTTCTGTTTGTGACATTTAAAGATCTACTGGACAGAGAAACATGTAACACAGGAATGCACATTTGTGCACAGTTGTGGTGTCTTCTAATCTATATCACCAAAAGTCTTTCACCTCAAACTTTCTCTGAGTCAGATAAATACTTTTTGCACTATAATCTAGTGAAAAATTGTAAAACACTGCACTGACAATGAAGGTAAAAGTTAAAGAACACATTGGTTTGTGTTTATTTTCCTCTCCAAAAATAAGTTAAATATTTGCTGGGTTTCCCTCTAAATGTCTCTACAGACTTAACACAGGATCTCACTATCAAAGGGGGTTCTCTCCTGCTTTGTATATGATATTAACATCATTAGCAAGTTATGACCTCAGTAACACCTATTCTAAACCTTTTGCCTTCACTAGGATTCTTCAAGTGTAATTCAGCACTTCATTTAAACTTCATTTAAGGCAATGAGATTGAAAAGGCAGACTAGAAAGTGGAACGCACTTTGTAACATTGTTGATGGCAATGCACAGCTGCGTCCCTTTTAGTATCCCAGTTGGAGTCATGGATACAATGGTAAAATCTGACTTTGTGTAGTATGCGTGCTCTGCACAGCTTCACACTAGTACGACACTTTTAACAAAGGACAATAATGTGTATAGATATTTACCTAGAAAAGAACTTCAACTTGGAGCACAAAAATCATTATTTCACAGCAAAGTCACATTTTTATCTTCCTGTACTGCTTCAAATCCCATTGGTTTGTCTTGCACCATTTATTTGTAAGGAAAAAACCAAACAAACCACATACTAAATACCAGATTCTAAATACCAAAGAGGAACACTTACACTAAACTTTAGAAAAATTTGCCACGCAATTCCTGTTTGCAACTCAAAACGGCAGGGGTAAAAACTCATTACTAATATGCCTTCAGTTTCCTTGTAGCTCAAGAATATTTATTACCAACACTGAATATCCTTATATAATGTGAAAATATTTAACATGCTAGAGCTTAAGTCTACCAAAAGAAATAAACTGTGAGCAATAACATTATAACTAAATATAGCTAGTCTAAGAGGAGCTCCTACTCTACATTCTCAACAACTTCTGGAGAGCATTCAGATCAGGTACTGTAATAAAACCCAATTTAAAAGGAGAAGATTCTCAAAGTGCTGAACAACTATAATGGATCACTGTCTTGGAAGAAAGGACTGAAAACCTTAAAAACAATAGACTTCAGCCTAGAGACTTCTTATGTCAAATTTTGAAAGCTGGAGGTAAAGGAAAACACCAACAGTGTGAGTGAAGATTAAACAAATTTGCCAGATGTGTACTTTCCAGGAGAAACCTGGAGGAACTCTGACCTGTTCACAGTGACCGTGCTGCCATCCAGGGCAGTTCTCTTGAACTGGCATGAAGCAAAGACCTCCCTTCAGTCAACATTGCAGACTCCACTTCTCAGTGAGCCATACAAGTGATGTGGCACTTGAATTCTGCAAGGTCCTGAGGTTTATCCCCTGTTCCAAGCACGCATTTTTGGCAGAATAACTTCCAAGCATGTTTTTTAATTTAGATTTTCAGAAAAGGGAATTAACTCCATAGCAGCTTTGTGGGGGAGAATTATTGTTGGTCTACAAAAGCCCCAAACCAATTAATAGCATGGGAAGAAGTGAGGAAATGGCTTTTATTAAAGTGTTCAAGACACTCTGAGATTTTTTTTTTGGATGGTAACCTGAGAGACATGGGCATCTTACTGAATCTAACCAAGAGATCTATTTAATGGAGAATTTCAGGAAATAAGATTGGCTTTCATAGCTTTCCTTTTTGGCCTTCTGTGGTGAATATTTCAGTTTATAAAGGGAAGACAAAAGATGTAAGACTACATCCCTTACATCTCATTCAGCAAGTAGAAGGAACTTAGAGACAAAATGGCAGAGATCATTTAGACCATAGGAGGAGGTAGAAATTAGACAGCATAGGAAAGTGAGCTGTGGTCCTAAACCTGACCTGTACAATATATTTGATGTTTGCATGTGGCAGTCGTGATTAAGGGGTGGATATATAGCTTATATTAAAAATTGTACATAAAAAATCAATAAATACAAAGTTTTCAATAATTTTACTAAATGCTTAATATAGATTTCCATGAATGGAATTCTTAAAACTGAAACATTTAATTTAAAAGGTAATAGGGGATGAATATTTTACTGATGGAACAAACAACACAAGTTACAGAAGACATTCCTACTCCATGCAGTGCATTAGTTTCAATCATCTCATTCTGTAGAATGGAGGATTGACATACAGAGATATCTATACTACTACTAATAGTTTATAGACTCTTAGCAGAAGTGTATCAAGTTGGTCAGATGATAAAAACAAAGGGCATTGAATAATTATTTGGAATACAAAGATGATAATACATGTGTACAATTACATCTTTTCCTCAAAAAGAAATCTTTTGTCTGCTTGTTATCCACAGACAATGCCACTGAAGACTCTAGAGAGATGGAGAAAGAATTCACTCTGGATGAGGACAATCAATCAAAATCTTCTCTGAAACTAGATATACCTTCAGAACAGATCAATAAATGCTACATGTTGATCTAAATCAGTAGAATCATGAAGACAGCATCAAAGTGATACATATATACACATTAACTACTGCACATGTGTATTTATTCAAATCGCAATTCTAAATAAAATTTTGAGTTTTGTTTTTATTGGTGCATGCACATCCATAGGCTGACATTGACCAAGACCCTCTTACTGCTCTATCAACCTCAAATTCTGCAAGAGAAAGAAACAGAGAAGTGAAATATTAATGGAAAGTGGGATTTTCCTTGCAATAACCTCAATAAATATGTCGGTCAGGAGAAAAAAATAGGTCAAAAATAGAAAGCTTGTATCTCCAATATCAAAAAAAAGAATGTTTGTGTCAAATATATTGGAGAAATTGCCATGAATGGTTTATCTGTGTGAAAATATGGTCCTTGTAATGCTTCTAAGATCAGCGAGAACTAGAATGATATGTTGAATAAGCAGGTTGAAGAAGTTAAAAATATCCATGGGAAGCTTAAATTTACATGTCTGCATTCCAGTATTTTAAAATGGGTAGGAGAGAAAAGCAAAAAAAATTGCTTTTTGGGACCATTCATTAGTTAGTATAAAAAAGAAAATATATTAAATGTGAATATTACGGTGAAGTCCTTATAAATTACATTCAATATTTTCCCAGTGTGCAAAATTTTTCATTTGAATTAATCTGTTTCCTCAGTTTTGGATCATTAGTATTTCCTTTCCTTGTGGTCCATATGCTCCTGCTGTTCTATGTGCAGTTCATCTTCCAACCTTCCTCACTCAGAAAGATAAAGTAAAATGAAATATACAGTACATTTAAAGCAGAGAATTGAAAAACCATCTTTTTATTAGCCTCATATGTAAGGTCTTATCAGGGAAGCATGCCTTAATTCACCACCTAATTCTGCAAAAATCTTTGCATAGAAATCCAGTTGCCCCTGCTCCTTCTTTTGCAAGCAGGAATTTTACTATAAACCTCAAAAACATTTTCATGAGTGAACACTTGAGAACTTAACCCTGCTGGGGGTGGCTGTAAAAATCAGCTGATGTCTCTGAGGAGGTCAAAAGAGGCTGCATAGGCTTAACTCAAAGAAAGTTCTCTAAAGGGCAGCAGTCATTGGGTCTACTGCAAAACACATAATTTAACTCTCTGTGACTCATCAGTGAGAATCATGCCAGACCTCTTGTCCAAAAAAGGTACACACCTCAACAGTGGCTAAAAAAGGTAGTTGTTCTACAAATTAACAATTGAATTTTTATGTGCCATGGTTTTTCACCTTCCAATGTTTGCAGCCAAAGCAAAGAGAGAAATACTTTACTCAAGTGTGTCCACAGAAAAATTTCACAGATGTTGTGGTACTTTCTTTCTACCCCTTTTCCATATGACTTTCCAATTTATCACAGGTTGTGCTATCGTTTGAGTTTCATATAAGCTACCTGCAATTGCTTACTCTTTCCATTAACTGCTAGAGACCTGTTTTCCAGTGCAATGTGCTTACTGCAATGGGCTTTTATTGTCAATATTTTCTTTTTAAAATTCAACTAATTAATTAACTTCTATATTTCATCAAAGAGACTTAACTAGAAAATGTTTAACACATCCTAGAATGCAACACTAAGGACCATTAAGAGAAGAAGCTGAGGTGGAGGATGCTTATCTTTTCATTTTAACAAGAATAATAGATGCTGAAGTTTCCTTACTCAAGGCATACATGAAAATACAAAAAAAAAATTCAGGTAAACATAAATTCTGCTTGAATTGTAAATGACCCTTCTACTAGAAATCAAATCAGGGCAGAAGCTTAAGTTATCTTCTGTACACATACTCTTCTTTGCAGCATTTTTCAGAATCCAGCAAACAAATTTAGACCTGAACTGTAAAAAAACTACCATTTCTAATGATCTTCTCACAAAACTGTAATTACACTGTATTTAACATATTTATGTGAAAAAGTCTGTCAAAGTCTTGGTTTCTTTCTGTGGTTTGAGATTGTTTGGGGATTGTGTTGATGGACTACACTCAATTTATTAACTGCCATTAAAAGGACATTTTTAATAATAGATTGAAACATACAGTGGGTTGGGTTTGCTGCTTCCCCCTTTCGTCCCTCATAGACCCTGGAGGGCATTTACTTATGCAGCAATGTGAGATAAACAGTCTTTAATTTCTGAACACTTCAATTTGTGAAATAGAATCTCAGAAAACACAGGCTATTTATTATTAGATTTCTCTGAAATCTACTAAAAGAGAACAGCTGTGGGAGTGGGGCAGAAGAGTATTTAGCTATTTTAGCTTTTAAAACCATAAAATCAGATTGTTTAAATCCCAGATTCAAGTGGCTTTCTCATTTACAAAGCGCAGTCCGATAGCTGACTTGCTTTGAAATTGAAAACAGTGTCAGGACATGGATGTGTTAGAGCAGTGTAAATTTGGAACAACTCCATCAACTTCAAAGTAGTTAAAATCATATACATTGGTGATTAGAAATTGGCCAAAAATTTGCTTGAATTCCTTAACTATTTCAGAGATAAACCTCGTTCACATCAGTCAGTTATTACTGTCACTGATGTTACAGCTATGTCAGACTCACTGATCACATTCTTCCTGATTGCTTCCCTCTTCCTACAGACATAACTGTTTACAATAAAGGCAAAATAATGCATGATCTTTCACCTGCCTGGAAACTTTAAGGATAAAATTATCAAAGTATCCTGTATCAATTATCTATTTACTACTCAGAAGAATGAAGCTTCTACACCAAAGGCAGGTAAGAATTTGTTTTAATCTGTGGAAATGTGAACAATTTCTAAAGAAATTAAGGAATTTACTATAATGAGTATAGAGGACTAGGAAATTACTAGTAGAAAGTATTTTTTTTATAGAACAGATAAATCCCACATGATTTCGAACCAAATGATTAAGCAGTTCTCTAATCATATTTTAAGCATTATCTAAATGCCAGGCAATTACAACTCGACAGAAACAGAATAAAAACTCAGCGTAATTAACATTCAAAGTAGCTGCTAATTTGTCCATTTATTCACAGCTCATGCAACTTCATAATAGAGTTCGTCAGACTAAACTGTTTAGATATGCATTATTTGTGCCAGCAGTTATAAAAACAAACAACACATTTACAGTACATCTTTCTCTCAATCTGCTCAAGCTGAGCAAAAGCACATTTGAAGCTCCGAGACTCACACACAGTGTCCACTTTAAATAGAAAAATCTCATTGATTGCATGAAACTCGGGTCTCATTTTTGTCCATCGATCCCCTTGGTGACCTTCTACAGCATCAAAGCCCAGAGCGAACCCAATCTGACCCCGACTTTATGTGCATTATTATATTGAGAGACAGGAGCTACTTACAGTCCATGCCATTGTCTCCATAGATATGTAATAAAGTATTCTAGAACTGCTCCTGCAGAGAACACTTCATGCACTCGGCATTTCCTTTTCTCTGTCTCTGTCTCTGTCTCTCTCTCTCCCCCTCCAATCTTAAAATTCTTCTCTTTGCTGTGCTGAATGTTTTTGGGTTTTTTTCCACATCCAGTGGACAGCTCAAATGAGCAACTTCAGACTTTGACTAATACTCACATAACTCTCGGTAAACAACATCCTTCACACAGATCTATAACTAATAATAATGCTCTTTATTAAGCTCTCCTGTGAAACAATATGTCTAATAAAAGCTGCTCTCCATGCTGTTTTAATTATAATAAATCACCTTCATTATGATGCATACTTCAATATAACATGCTTAATGCTTAGCTACCTGGGATACTACAATAATGAGGACAGAGAGTAGACATCTTGAAGAAAGTTATTTACACACACTGAAAAATTCTACAGTACCGTACTGCTTTGCAACATGAATTTCAACAACTTTTATCTTACCTTACTGTTCATAACATCAGAGATGAGAAGAACCAACCCCCCTGAAAAATGCTGTTTACACAAATAACAGGACCTTGAATACATCCACTAGCATGGAAAAATAAGTCCTTGCAGTGCAATCATTTCTCTATAAATGTATAAAAGTATTTTACCACCCTGTGCAACAAATCAGTGATGAGACTATAGGCAGTTGTGTGCTGGTGCCTAGGGATTTCATGTCAAAGTCAACTTCCTTGGCAATCCCTAGAGAACTGCGCTCTGCACATTCTCGTGAAAGGTGTGAAAATCTGATTTTCTAAAATGGATCAGTAATTCTCTATGAAGGGGAAAAGGATCAATAAATCTTTGCTAAGTAGATTGTAAAGGAAAAATTATTCTTTCAGTGACAGTACATTAGGATCCTCCAAACAATCTCAATAAACTAAAGACATAGCATTTCTCCAGCAGCTACTTTTGACTTCTGATATATTTTCGCAATCTCTGATCATTCTGCAATGCACATACATTTATATTTGCTAAGCAATGTTCCATGTTGATGTTGATTTATGAGTGTATGCCATTATGCTCGGCTGTGAGTAGAAGAAGAAAATTATTAGCTGCTTGTAACCTGATAGATGTGATACAAGGAAATGTCATTACAACCATGCACACATACAGTTTGTTACTATATCTCTCTGTACCTCCACAAATATTCTGTACTCTGTATGTATACGTCTACGCATACACAATAATATGTAGTACATGATTTTTTGTACATGTGCAAATGTATACATGCAACATATATAGATATATTTTCAGGCACTGAGAGTTAATTATAATGTATATAGCAACTGAAACTCTACTAGGTGCTTCACAGACCTGAAAGGTGTCCATCCAGTTACTGCAGTAGCACATGCCATCTGGCATTTGCACTATCAAATCCTAGAGTCATGTTGCACCTAAATATGTGATTTTTACATAGAAGCAAAGCAGCATTCACCTGAAGACAGCATGATAATACAGTTTACAGAGAGCAGTCAAAATATATTGCCAAGTCAGAAGTGGGCTATGCACGCAAGCAGAGGAATTTATTTGTCCTTTTTACACAATCTCTTTTTCCTGCTGCAGAGAGTAAGAGGATCCTGCCAGAAGTGTCTGTAGTGTTGTTTTTGCAGCAGTGGTAATATGCACAGTGTGGGCACTTAAATGTCCATTCCAATTCTAAATGCCAGTGCCAGCATGAAACTTAACATGCTGGGTTGCATTTCTATTCCTGGTGCTCCCAGCACACAAGTATTCTGGGTGGTAATCTTTGAGGGGATGCCTGCTGAGGAGAGGAAAAAAGAGCTTTGTCCCTCTCCCTAATGCTGTGAAATCTGAAAGGAGAGTACGCAGCCTATGCTGCCCAGAAAAATGGTCTGGAGATCAGGCTCTCTCTTACAAGTAGGCTTTGGTACAAACACAGAAGATCAAGTCTAAAAAAACAGAATAACATGAGAAACTAAATATGATAGGAATGCACAGGCAGGAAAAATTTTAAGTTCATCACTCAAACTGCCTCATGCTTGACAGAGCACCCACAAAGGACAGGGCGTTTCAAGCCTATTTGTAGTTCTGAATGTTTTAAGATGCAGAACTAACAAAGCTAATTACATCCTGAAAATCAAGGCACCTGAAAAAGCTTCTCTGGCCTTTTTCAGATCATGGAATGAGGGCAGAAGCCATCAATTTTATAGCCAGAAGAATCAATGCATTGTATACTTCCACCACTCTAGGAACCTGCACACAATTTCCTAAATCGTTTGAGCTTGTTTTTTTGGTTTTTTTGGGGTTGTTTTGTTTTTATAAAGAGGGCAACATAAACTAGAGTACTTGAGAGCAGGTCCTAGGTCCTGAGGTTCTCACCGAGCAGAAGCTGATCAGAGCACACTTAAACAGGCTCAGCAATGGCACTGTTTCATGGGAGAACATGAAACATGGAAGAACAGTTAAAAGTTGTGACTTTTCCCTCTCATTATCTCTCTATTGAGTCCACCAGAACTAATGAGACTGAAGTAAGCAGACTTGTAGTGACAAAAAGACATAAAGGAGACTGACAAATGTGGTATGATCAATTCCCAATAAAGTCACCTTATATCATTGCCATGAGGGATGGAAGGATAAAATTAAGTACTCTTGGACTGGCAAATCTCATTTTTACCCTTGGACACCATAGTAAAGTATCACCAGGAGTTTGCTGCACCTTCTCCTCAAACCTGTGTATTTTGGACAGTTTTGGAGGAGTGTCTCAAAGTACTTGGCAAGTTCAGATGATGAACCCATAATCACAAGACCTCCTCACTGGATTTCAAAGAAAATAAATAAGGGCCATATGTGTGCATGTACATGTGTGCACACACTGGGGTATCACAGCGAGGCAGCATCAACATTTTAAAGCTGGGTGCCTTATCTGCACTAGTCTGAACATTTGACCTAGGTGAAAAGAGATTAGTCAGATTAGTCCTTCCCTCTTACTGGGAACTCACAGAAACACTAGAAAGTCAGAAAAACATAGCTTGTCAGTGGCAGCCCGTGACCAGTATCCATCAAAGGAGAACCTGACCCATATAGATACAATAATATACACAAACAATACCATATGTGCTCTCTTCTAGCACAGAATCCCCAAACAATTTTGGGTATCTCAGAGAAATGTGCAGTTGTCTTCTTTTACCATAGATTTTGGAAAAGGCTATCTTAATTCAAACAAAAGAATGGGATATTCAATATCCCTCCAGCATCATGAGTAAGAAACAAAAAATGCCAAGGGCCTAATACTACTTGAAAGAAACATGCTTTTGCCCCATTCATAAAAGAAGAACACGTCTTGCTAAGGTCAGAGCTCATGATCTGCCCCACCAGGTTTTACGTGATACTGAATAAATCCCATTCTCTTTTATACCATTATGTATCTTGCAATTTCTGAGGATAGCCCCTCCTGATGTCATAGTTCATACTTGTATGCAACAATCAACTAAGCCAGAGTAGCACAAATTGTCTGGTTTACTATGTAAGCATTTATTCAGACCCTTCTCTAGCCTGCACATCCAGCACCTCTAGGTGTTTGGCTTCCTCTGTTATTTACATAAAGGTTGCTTTCTTGTGTTTTGTTCAGAGACATGATCTTCCTGGACTGCAGATAATATCATTTGCTTAGGAAAAATAAAACCAAAAACCAATCAACCAAACTGAAAAAAACCCAACCAAACCCACTTTTTATTTCTGAATGTTTCTAATGTCACAGATTAGGAGAACATTGAATTTAGGATTAAATGCTATATCTGAAATTTGATAACAGTTTCCTCAAAAGGGAGCAACACATAAAGTTCACTGCCTGCCTACTCAAACTGGATTTGTTGTTGCTGGACAAGAGCTATTTGGGCCAGGAAAGGGATTAATAAATTTTTGGTAGGTTTGTTGGTGGACGCTGCCCACAATTTCTCTGCATGCTTGCATGATTACAACCAAGACAAATCACGTGTATCTATACTCACCCATTTGAGACTACCTATCTATTTCTGATCTGCACTAAGAAAAACAGATGTTAAATAGTTTGCACCTCTGTTTAGAGATATTGGCTGAAGTGCCTAGACACCAAAGGACATACACATCTTCAAAGACAAATGTTTGTAGTTTGCACAAAGGGCCAAATCCTGCATCTACTAAACCATAAAATTCTCAGTGTTTTCAAAGAGGGGACACCCCATCCAGGAAATCCAGATAGGGTTTCATCAAGAAGAGGCCCATGGAAACATTGCATCTGTGAGTCAGGCTTGTTTCATATGATCAAATGCCCAGACCAAATTACACCAGTGATGCAACAGAATAAAATCAATCTCACCCTATGTGAGATTAATGCTTTAAGATGTGCTTTTTAGAATACAGAAAAGCTTCTTCCAACTACATTTTGAAGTAGCATTTTTGACTCATTGTCCCAAACAAATTATGTTAAAGAGATTCATTAATTGAATTATACTTTCTGAACCCTTATATGAATGTTATATGCGCACATATCTGCAAAATGTGCAGGAAGTGCAAAATTCCAGGACATAATTCTATAACATACTCTTAGAAAATTTCTAAAAGGAGCTTTTCTATGTCGCAAGCTAAAATTTGCATTTCTATTCAAAGGCACATTACCCTCATACAACTAGACAGGATGAATTTTCAAATTAAATTATGGAGTGACCCTGTAGAAAAGGCTGAAACTAACTTCTCCTCTTACTACAAAAAATTTCACCTGATTTCACAAAGAAACACAGCTCATCACTGAGTTAAGCTTTTTCTGAGAAAATTAAAAAAATATAATAAAAATAGTTTTGAAAATGAACCTATTCTAACCTGTTTTATCTGCCCTGTAGGAAAAACAGTTATCTTGAAAGGATGGAGAGATGGGCTGATTGAAGTTCATGGGCTTGATGAAGTTCAACAAGGAGAAGTGCAAAGTCTTGCACCTGAGAAGAAACAATCCTGTGAATGACAATTTGCTGGTGGACAGTCATCTGGAAAGTAAATTGGCAGAAAAGGACTGGGAGTTCTGATGTACACCAAGTTGAATGTGAGAAAGCAATGTGTCCTTCCAGCAAAGAAGGCAGAACCAGGCTCTTTTCAGTAGGATCGAGTGACTGGGCAAGGACCCTGCCGTGAAATACAGGAGGTTTTGTTTGAACATCAGGAAATATTTTTTCAATTACCAAACAGTGGCATAGATTGCCCAAAAAAGCTCTGCAACCTCTTTCCTTGGAGATATTCAGTAGTCATCTAGACATGGTCCTAGGCAACCAAGTATAGGTGGTAATCCTTGAGCAGGAGATATGGGCTAGATGACCTCCAGCAGCCCCTTCCAGCCTCAGCCCCTCCGATTTTGTGAATTTTGAATATTTTTCTTCCCCATTGGACAGTAGCAAGGGAAGAATAGACAGTAGAAAGAACCACTTTTACCTACCTAAAGACTAGTAAAGAAAATCTAGCTTGTTTTGTTGGGCTTCAAGTTTCCTGTGCCTTATCTAATAGAAGAGGAAACTAAAAACGCTGCATGGGGGAACAAAAAAGGGCGATAAGGAAAATAAGCCTCACGCAGCTAAAATGTGTTTAGGAGGGCACAGAAGGAAGAACAGAGGAAAAGAGAGGACCTGTCTTGGAGAAAACTCATTTCATCTGTGAGCACAGTGAAGCAGAGTAAGAATAGAGAAATGTTACTTCCAGGTTCTTTCATTATACATTTTGCAAGTGGACGTCTTGAAATCTGGAGGACAAAGTCTGCTTGGGATGACCTAGTAAACCTTCAATTCTTTTATTCATAATAAAGAAAAAATTAAAATTACCAAAGTTTCCACTGCAGTGTTACTATCACCCTGAAACACTACAGTAATTTCTGTAAATGTGAAGAACAGTTTTAAGGTGAAGAGTCTGGGAAGGAGACTTAGGTTTCCATCAGGTTCTGGGCAATTCCATGCTGCCAGAAACTGATGGAAATGCTAATGCTGCTGTCACTTGTTTATATCATCTGTCTTCTGTGGTCATCCTCAGGGTTGGTTAACTAACCATTAACATAGTAAACCAGTAAACATACCAAGAAAATGTCATAATAATGAAGCCTATATATGCTTTCAGAACCATATATCGCTTTTAAGTGGATGCACTGCACCCTCCTCTCAGTTGCTTACACAGATGATCTGGTTTAGAAATATCAGAAATGTCAAAATTTAAGAAATAGCATAGGAGGCAGGTCCTCTGGCAAAACAGCTTTAAAAATCCCTTGGAACTGTAGATACCAATGTATTTTTGCAAAGCAGGCCACAGCGCTATAAAGCACAAAATAAATTCCTATTAATTTCAGTAGATTTCTGCATAAACGTGCTCAGAACTTGTGTGGACTGCATGTGAACATCTAGGTCATGATCCACATCCCTGACACAAGTAGAAGAAATTTTACAGTACCCTGTATGGAGGTTTGAACATCATCCTTAATATTTTCTCACAAGAAGTAGTATTCTTATGTTAGTGAAACTAGTGTCGGAGCTTCCACAATACTTCACAATAAGCAAACTTGCTAGCCACATTTGTGAAAGTCTAATATGATGGCAAATTAATATCATTAATATTCATATGCATTTTATATTGAAAGTCACCATCTTCGCCTTGTTCAGTAAATTATCCAAATTATCTTCAAAACACAGAAGGAGTCACCTAGCCCCTTCTTTCCCTATATCCCTTCATTTCTTCCCTAGTCTTCTAAAATTATAACCAAAATCTTCAGAAAGTGTTTGTAATTATGTCACCAGCTCTACTCTCCCTGCCAAAAAGCCACCAAAAACCTCTGGGGGCACAAGCAGTCATTCCCAGGTAAATATGAAGAATTCCAAGAGCCATGACTGAGGAAGAGCAAGAGGTTGGTAAGAGAAAGTCTTTATGGGAAGACAAAGAAATCACCTTTGCAGCTGTCTCTCTAAGCAGAAAGCTTTAACCTACCCAGGCCATATGTAACCATCTGATGGCGCGACTGAGCTGCAGTCCAAGCTCTAATAAGCATTTGAAATAGGAATGAGACTGGTGGTGAACTCTTTCTTGGTAACATAAATAATTTAACTTTCCTTGGCTACCTTGCATATCACCACTGCATTAGAGCAAGTTACTCAAGAACAAACAGAATGAAAGATTAGGTATTTTTACATATACTAAAAAGAATGTATAGGTACCTGAAATGGCTTCTCTGTTAAGATTTCCTTTCTTCCTCTTCCTTTAGAGAGTAACAGCGTGGCAAAATCAGGCAACAAGACTGTTTGTGAACCATACTGAAAGACATCAAGTATATTTTGTTGACCAAGCAAAGCAGACAGGTCATATCTAAAGGGAACTGCCTGTTTTAAAATATTTTTAGAAAGGGAAAAAGTTATGTAAAGCTGATGCTATCAGCCCTCCTGTTCATGCAAGTGTCTTCAAAAGGCAGGGAATGTGTAAGGAGAACAGCCTTTGCAGAGCAAAGAAGCATCACAACACACCTCCTGATTACTTCATGCACATCGTTGACAAGTCTTTTAAATATTAAGAGGTATGTTCTACTCTAGTTCTACACATGGGACTTCCATTAATGTCAGTGGGTGTTTCACACAAAGTACAAGAACAGAAACAGCCCTTGGCATCTTTTAGCGTTGAAGAAAAAAGATTTCAATAAGTTTACTTAATCCATCAAACTGGCAGTCTCTAGCATTAGCTTCTGTGATAGCGCTGTCAATGCTTGGTCAAGCCTAAAAAACCTTCAAGCTTAAGCAAGTCTTGACACAGCAGAGGAGCAGAAGCTCAAGATGGCCAACTGTAGGAAGCAAATAAACTTTTAAAAGCAAAGAGAATAAAGGATTAAAGGATAAAGAAAATTATTTTCTCCCTTTATATCTACTTTTTCTGAAGAAATATATGTTTCAGAGAAAGAAACCTGCAGCTTGGCAGGCTGGGTGGCAAAAGAGACAAGTTGGGGGCTGGAAGGGGAGGGAAGTAGAGTGTAGCTGCTAATCCTGCTAAGGCAGTTTTGCAGTATTGACTCTAGCGTATTGGGGGCATACAAACTTTTTGACCATGCACTAACTAGTTTGCTTGATAACCTGGAGTCACTGGAGTTAAAGGTCTCAGTATGTATCTTAAGTCCTTGGGAAGAATGGATTATTTCCCAAGAGAGTATTTCATTTCACTGTCAGACACCCAAGCCAGAGCTTATCAATTGGTGTCTGCCTGTGTGGCAAGTATAAAGCAACTCTTCTAATGCCTTCCTTTCCATTTCTCTACTACTCCCACATCCTCAATTGGAACAGCCTTTAACCACAGGTCCCTGTCACATTTTTCATTTTTTTATTTAGAGATCACAGAAGCCCCATGAACTTGTTAGCCTAGAGTTTTGAAGGACTTGTAGCTACCATTTTGGGTGCAATGTCCTTGACTGGGGTATTAGCCCTCATGATAGTTGCAAGCAACCTATTTAGATCTGTAAGTTAGTGGAGCCAAATCTAAAACATAGGTTCCTCTTCTCATTTAGTATCCATCTGGTTCAATTATCACTTAGGGCTGCACTGAGGAATTTCTGTAATGGAGAAACTGACATAGGTACATGGTATGGCTGACAATGTAGCTAGATAACCCTGCTGAAATAATTTAAGATTTGTGGGATACCTGTCATTAGTATTTTGACCTTGGTACATAAAAGATTTGAAGCAATTTTAAGTCTACACAAAGTAGACTATTTGAAGAAAAAAAAGATGGTAGAGGTACAGGTATTTGCTGGACAGTGATATGCAAGTTTTTTGCCTCCCCTAGAAAAATTGATGTACTATTTTTATAGTAGCAAAAGCATCTGAGCACAAACAGCATTTGAAGACAAAGTTATAAGTACTACAGCAAGATGAGCCCTACAGCTAAATGTATCTAACAGGTCTGGTTCTCCGTTTGCCTCTTTCTTCTAATGCAGTATACAGCTGACTTACTTGAACCTATCAGTTCAGCACATGAGCAGTAACAAAGCATAGCAATTCTTGTGTTCCACTCCCTCTTTGTTCAGTTGCTCTTTGGGATGAGATCCCTCTTACTCACCACTGTCTGTCTTCCTTGTGTAGTCACATCAATCTCTCCTTGGACTGTTACTGAGGAAAAGCAATTGTCCAGAAACAGAAGTCTACAATGTAGCTCTGGATAGGACAGTTTCCCAGTGGTTGTTATAATCAGTGAAGTCTCTTTCATTGACTTCTTTAAGAGTCAGATAAAAGCAAGACCTTTTCTTTAAGGTCCCTGTGAATAAATTTCACCTGAAAATGACAGAACGCTTCCTGCCAGGAAATCTACAGAGAATTCAGGCAGAACTCTGTTTTCAGTTTCACAACAAACTTAGATTAAGTGAATTATCTTCTGTAGTTTTCCATTGTCAATTCCAATTATGGCTAATATTGCGTAAAATTCTAGGCTTAAATTTTTACATCAAGAAATGTAAGGTGAAGGTTAGAATGCATATGGGAAGGACTATGATTTTGGGTTGAATTCCTTTAGGGGTAGAGATTCTGAATGCTATTTTTGTTTACAGTCGAGCGACGGTGAAAAGGTTACACTGAAAGTGGTTTGAAAAAGTGTTTGTAAGAGGCAGATGAATAGTAGAATATATAAAATAATTTTTAAATCACCCTTAACTACTTCCTTACTAATCCACCAAGGAGTGCACCCAAGCACAAGTTAATTCACGTTCTCTGAAGTCTGTGGAGGAATTGAGCATTTCAGCAGAATGGCTTCTGCTTTAACAGACCTTGTATTTACAAACTGACACTGTAATGAATTCCTAACCAATTCCAGTGTTACAGGAATCACTGCAACTGAAAAATATAAATCCATGCCAATAGAAGGCAACTCATTTGGACCACTGAGGACTCATCATTCAAACAACCTTCCTCCCTGCTTTCACATATATGATCCAATGCAACAAGTCCCAAAAGGAGAGCCCATTATTGGAAAGAAACTTTTCATAATTGCTCAGCAGTCATGGTAGATTACAGGAGAAGGGTCTGATCTAACCACATTTCTGTCAGTTAAAAGCACCTTAAATCAAATTGAAGTTTGTCTTTCTCTAGATTCTACCCATTCTTCTGGAGAAAACAAAATCAATTATCTAATTAAACCATCATCTTGCATAAATTAAGTGTATATACCTTTTATAAACAGGATTCCTAGCAGTACATTTAAATCATAACTTGCACTTCTGCAACATCCCATGGATAATTTTAAAAATGAATGAATGAAAGAATGCCACTAAGACTACAGGATTTCTCACACACACCTCTACACTGGCTTATCTAGTTTTAATGTCTGGGACTTACACAGTTGCAAGCTAGAGCTGCTCAAATGACAACTATTTTCCCCTGCACGATATTTGGTGAAATAAATGCTGAAGTATGAAATCCATTAGTGCCATATATACTATACACTGCATTTGCAAAGGCTCAGTTCAGGGGGAATGGAAATTCCTCTCCACAGATAAATACAGCTTCCAAAGGTTTTTTTTATTATTATTATTATTATTTTCTTCCAACATTTTTTTAACATCTCTATCTGCCAGTATTCTGAAACTCAATGAAATACCTCAAGGCAAGTACTTGCTCACTATTTCCTGTTGAAGCAGCACAAAAATGTTCTTTGTGATATTTGAAGCAAGCAGCAAACATGGCAACAGTACAGAGGTGGCTTCACTTTCTTCAGGGAAGAGAAATTCCAAGATATATTTAATACATATTTATATGCTGTAAAAAGGTATCCCAAAGAGGTAAAGAGGTCAACAGGCACTGATAAGTACTTGTTTTTGAAAAGGGCACATAAAACAGGAGGAGTATGCTTGAAAGTGCAGTGGAGCAGAATCAGAGGTGAGGTCCGACTGATGGGCTCCCACACAAAACCACTGAGCAGCCAGCTCCAATCTAGGGCTGTAGTCCTGTGGGTTTTGCTCAGTTTAGTTTTGTATAGACCCTAGTGGCTGCAGAGCATGTGCAAACCAAACCAAACAGTTAGACAGTCTGCAGCAAATTCTGGTTTTCTGTGTTCTTTTCCAATAAGTTAGGAAACCAATTGTGCCACCATCTGCCATAGAAAAATGTTGTCCTGGATTCACACCGCTCCTGGAAACTGAATGAATGCTAATTTGGATGAGAATAGTTTCCTTTCTCAATGTTTCATTTCCTGTGATCTCAAACCAAGAGAGAATCAAGCCAATTATATTGAAGGCAAACACATTACAAAAAACCATCATGTGCTCTAAAGAAAATAAAATATTCTGCATGTATTTATGAATTAACTATCCTGCCTTTGAAGGAAAATTCAAGTACAGGGGGGCAAAAAGAGGTTTAAATAAAGCTATACTCTCATTTGCAAAATGATTACCTGATTACCTCTTTTTCCTTTCCTGAAATAAACTGGTACTCCTCGGAAGTCAATTTGCAGGAGCCTTAGCTTATTAAAAAACCCAACCAACCTTCACCTCCCATAAAATCATTCAAATAAAGGCCCAGTTTCCCTACTGCTTTATGCTAGGGTGGGAGAAAACCTGTTGTCTGCTACGTTAGTGCGAAATAACAACTTCAGAGAGTCAGACACATGCTGAAATGTTCCAGTTGAAATCAAACTCTGAGAAATTTTTTAAATGTTTTCAACACATCAGCATGAAGCATCGACCTAGTTGGAATCACTTAGATCTAAAGCAAATGCACTGATTGTTTTCACAGCATGCTTTTCCTCTTCAAGCTGCAACAGGCAGACTGGCAACTGCTGTTTGGAAAGGTTTTCAGCCCCCTGCCTTGGACTACTGTAGCCTATGACACGATCAATAGCAGGGTTAGAAGGCAGAGGGAGCTAAGGAAAGATTATGAAGATGAGGTGAGTGACAGAATTGCCTTACAGGATTTGTTCTTTCACTCACCTTGAGTCTTTTCTGCAAACAAAATGGGCAAACATTCAAATTCTTTCTCTGAAAGGGGACAGAAATGATGGAGAGACTGTGTGGCATGGGCACAGACAGCATTCTGCCCTTTGGAGCATTCTGCTCAACATATAAAACAAGAAAGAAGATCTTGCCAGCAGATATCTTTTTCGCTGTCTGAGTGCAATAGAGATGCCACTAAAGAAAACTTTTCTCTTGAGTATAATTAGCATGCATGGTGAGAAAAAGTTTGTGGTGAAATAAAATTTACACATTCTCCTTTAATCATTTCACCTCAGCCCTGCCTGTGCTATCAGCAGGCATCCCTGCTCAAGCTCTCCTGATAGCAACCATCATCTTTAGAACAAGCTCTGCTCCCTTTGAACTGGTGCACAATGGGAGAGCACTTCAGACACCAGTCCTGACTAACATGCCACTGCACAGGACACTTTTGCTGCCATGTTTTAAAGACCTTAATGGCTTTCAGTTGTTTGGGTATCATGTTATTAAATAATTTTTATAGTAACCCTAACAATCTTAATACAGTGCAGCTCTTGTTAGAGACTTCATGATAGAAAATGTGATTTAAAGTCCTCTAATACAGTTACCATGCTGTTCTCCTACTCTATTCCACCACCAGTTTATGAAGATACTTAGGTCAAGCTTACTGCAGTCATGTGAGAAAAGATGGAAAGAAACAGCTCAAAGGGAATGAGAGAAGGGCTAGTTAATGCCACTGTCTGTTCTTTCCACTTATGCACAGAAGAATCCCAGGAGAAAAACATATTTGGATATTAATAACATGCAGCGGACAGAATATTGTTGGGATCCAGTCAATCCACATTTATATTTTATTATGATAAAAAGATAGGAAATGCACATGAATTTCATACAGTTGTTTAAGTGCTCTACAGCAAAAGTAAACTATTTTTAACTGTAGGTTACCTAGGCTCAAGGTCAGTGCAACACTCCAACTTGGATAGGGATCCCTAGACCAATGGTATGGGCTGATGTAAACAGCACTATACAGCAATAATGGAATTAACCTCACTGCAGACCTTTTGTTTACAAATGGCTATAGCACCATTATTTGTGCTGTGCCTACAAGTTTGGCTTTCTATAATTCTTCATGGCTAAAAGAATACTTTCCCAGTTCAGATGCAGAAGAAAACACAAGTTACCAGCCAATAAAAGATGATTCCTCCAGTAACCATCATCACGTTCCTGGTTCCATCATCTCAAACATGGTATTAGCAGGAGCTAAAACATTTGGACCCTTTGCCCTCCTAGAGAGCAGCCTAGTGGAAGCAAACAGAAGAATGAATAGAAAAGCGCTCTTTTTTTTTTTTTTAAAGCCTTTTAATAAAGTGATGATAGGAGAGATGGCACAGGGAGCACTAAGGGGCTGCATCAAGGAACGCACCAGTATGGGAAGGCAGAGCCCCAGGGTGGTCACAGCAAGCAACCTGCTGGTCCCAGAGATGGCTGGCCCAAGCACCAAGGGCACAACATGTGGCACTACACAGGCAAACACAGGGTGTCTTGTAGCAGCCACGCAACTACAGCATGGGCTGGAAGATCTCCCCATCTTGTAGCACTGACTTTAATCCTGTCTTTTCTTCTGTAACCCAGCAAACAGCATTTCATGTTTCCCAACAGTACCTCTTAGATCCACTTCCCAATAGCTTTGCTTAGTAAAATGCACTCAGTGTCCCCCTTCCCAAACCTGAACACTTTCTGCTCCCACCCAACTGGCCCAGCCTATGTGCTATGCAGGTAGTCAGTTCACAAGATCAGTTACAGAAAAACACTCAGAAAGTTTGCTTTAGTTTTTTTCTAAATATGAGACTTTAAGCAACATTTGGCCGTAAGAGGCCATCAAGATCCCAACAGGAGACAAAAAAATGAAAGTATTCATACCCATATTTAGGGCTTTTCTTTTGGCAAGGGAACTCTCTTCAGATGAGTTTGTCACTTAACATTATCCTTCCTAATCAGACAATATGTTTGCTATTTGGGTCGTACTGACAAGCAAGGTTTTAATTAATCCCACCTCAGGTCAAGACAGAAGTTCCTTACTTGAACTGAGTTGCTTGGGCTTTGGAGAGAAGTCTGTTCTTTTGTGTTCATCTCCGCAGCAACCATCTTTTGAACATACAATGTAATGTGTAGGCAACATACTTGAGCAGCACCTCTTGGTTAGATGGATTTTTGTTTGACTTTGAAGAACTTTGGGAACCAATATATAGTGTCAATACTGTAAAAATCTCTGAGAACTTGTAATTACTATCAGTTGATAACTAAAGAGGTGTGCATTTACTTCAGTTTTATCCTGCTAGGCACCAGACTCGAATACATGTCTTACAAAAAGGCAAGGAATTTAACTCATGTGAAGAATGATTACAGAGTCTGCATGGACTGCGTATTCCACGTAACCCTGCAAAGTGACATAAGGAGGTACTTAATCAGAGAGAAGGCTTTTCTGCACACCAATTCATTTCAGCTTCATAAACTAAACCCACCAATTTTCAGTTAAATATGGCTACTTCACAGTGGATGCAAGTAGGACCCTAACTTTTGCTTATAGACAGACCATTAGAAATAACATAGCAAAATAGCAGCTCTCTAACAGCTGCATTTTTGTCGTTTGTGAAAACCTCCATTATGTAGCAAGAAGATTGATGCTAGAGATGTACGCCAGAAAGTAACACCAGTGTGAGTAGCACTGGGGTGAGTGAATGAAGGGGAGAAGAGAGCCAAGCATCTTTCTCCACGCAGCAGAAACATCACCTCCTGCTGGGGAACCTGGGTTGGAGACATGCTTCCAACATGAAGTCACTTACACAGGCACAACTTTCAAATGTATCTCATGGCAATTGATATTGGAACTACTGCTCAGAGTCCCAGCTGGGCACACATTTGTTTACCTATGAGCTTCCATCTCCAACTCTTCTGGCATAGCACTGATGCTACATTGGTTCCCTATGGAGCTCACAGCTTCTCCAGCTATTATTTAATGCATGGCACTGGACAGCCTCTGGAGAGCAAAGACGGTCACCGCAAGTGATCAGAGCTGTCGCAGCATATGCCACAGCACAGCCACAGTCGAGACAGCCATGATGTACAGAGTATCACCACACAATTTCAGAAGTCTTCAAGCACCTGCCCATACAGAGCAATGTCACTTCAGAAGGCTGCAAGCAGCTGCCCTCCTTGTTCTTCAACACAACCTTTTATACGCCTCCTCTTACATGCGTTGATTGCACCTGTGTGTCCCTCTGGGGATTGGTCAGTGCACCTGGGCACTCTGTATTCTCATTGCCTTCAATGCTGTTCACCTGTCCTGCCCAGCTGTAGCCCACTAGGGATGAGGCTCGGTCGCAGCTCCACTACCAATTACCACAAACTGTGCACCTACAATAGCTATGTACAAAGGCCAGGCCCTCTCCATGCTGGTAAATTTTCCATGGACAATAACTGGAAAGGTAAAGAACAGCAAATAAAGAATTTGAACTTTTTACTGTGAAGTTTATCAAACCAAGTACTATCTATAAAAAAAGCTGCTTAGGGTTCATAATTTTTAATTTGAAGAATTTTTATCTTTTGTTCCTCTCTGGCTTTTTGAGGGGGTTGCTTCAGATGGGTTTCCACATGGCAACAGTAGCAACCTGAGAAGCTGCATTTCACAGTTCAAAAGTTCCAGAGTGAATTTTGCAACACTTGTCCTCAGTGTCAGAGCCAACCATGGCTGGGTCGCCACTCTTAAGTGCTCAGGAGTCTGTCTTTCTTCCTCACCCTCATCATAAAAGGGACCTGAGACAGCAGCACTGACACCAATGGCTTGGTGGGTACAGAGCTGACACTATCTGCAACCAGCCAGATGAGGTTTAGCAGATTCTTCAGTCCCCAAGTTCCAGCTGCCAGAACGTGTCAGCTGCCTTTGTTGACAGAGCTGCCACTGCCAGGAAGATTGAGGGGGCATTTGAGTTCGGGCTCCAAGTCTTCTTCTGGTTTTGTCCTTGTTTCCTGCTGGTTGCTGTACGGGGAAGAGGGAGTTTTTGTAATCAAGGAGTTTCAGTTTCTACGTTGTTTTTCTCTTTCTTCTCTCCCTCCACATATAGCCAAGAGAGGTGGAAAACCTGCTGCCATCTTTCTCCTTGTCTGCCCAAACACTGTTGTCTGTGGAGGGTGCTGTCTCGCAGGTGGGGGTTCTCTGCAATTTTAGTTTTCTCTTTGTTCGTGGGGACTAAGAGATTTAGCAGTTTTGTAGTTACTAATGATTAACTGTTATTTTTTTACATGTTGCTGTTTCATTTTTTAGCAAACTGCTATTTTTTCACTTCAATCTACTAATATCTGTGTCTTCTTATTGGTGGAAAGGGATTGGTTAAAACTAATGGGAGGTAACCCATTTTAAAATATCTGCCTCTAAATTATATTAAACCAAGACAGCTGTGATTATATATTATTCTGAAGTAATATTTGAGGGCAAAAGCTCTATAAGAATGGAAGGTTTTTTGCATCGCAAGATGCTTGTTTCTTCCCAGCTGTCATTCAACTCACATAAGAACTCACATGAGTGTCATTATTTGTTCTAATTTAA
This sequence comes from Melospiza georgiana, assembly GCF_028018845.1. Taxonomy (NCBI): domain Eukaryota; kingdom Metazoa; phylum Chordata; class Aves; order Passeriformes; family Passerellidae; genus Melospiza; species Melospiza georgiana. The sequence continues at coordinate 54,712,078 of NC_080430.1, forward strand.
TAGTATTTTTAAACACTTGTTTGAGGAAAGTATATATCATATCACATGCCAGATGATTTGGGGGCAAAAAATCAAGATAATATTTCCTATGGAGAAGAAACCTCTTTGATTATTTTATAGAAATGAGCTGTGCTATTAGACACATCCTTCTCCTTTTCCTCTGTTGCAGGACAGCTGGAGTATTTCCAACCCTCAGCCTTGGGACATTGCTTAGAATACTTTTTAGCAAGCCAAAATTGCAGACTTTTTCATTTGCAATTTAGAGTTCATTTTCCAGAGTTAACCTCCAGCAAGAATTTTTTTAAAGCCTTTTGGAGAAAATATTTGCTTTTATTTGCTGTATAATTAAATGCACGGTTTCTATTTCCTTACTCAAGAATTATTTACATGAGTTTAGTAAGGCTTTCCACTGTAGCTCACAGTACTTGCCTTCTTCTCTTGCACTTACAGAGAATACAGGCTTTAGATTGGCTGCCTCAGACTTTGACATATAATTTTTAAATGCCTAAGAGCGGGTATATGCCAAATGCGAAATCAAGCATCAGAAGAGACACAGACAAATTTTAAAAGTTTAACCAGGAGGAAGAAACCCACAGACTGACAATTACAGCATTCATAAAACATTCAAGTACGTATGAAAATTCTTTAAAAGTTGCCTAAATTATGTGGATGGAGGTGTGCCAGGCAATTCTTCCATTAAAATATATAATTGTACAAGGTACAAGATCCCTCCAGTTACCAAACACACTTTTGCATTGCTCTCCAAATCCAAGGATCTAGAAGTTAATTAAGTTTCTCATTACCTTGGTTTGAAAGACAGGTATCTGCCAAGGAAGGCGGGAACCTCCCTTGGAATGGAAAATGTGACTCCCTTCCCTCCAAATTATTACAACTTTGAAATTATGGGGCTTTCAGGCAAAGATATGGGAAAAGGAAAAACAGTTCTTTACTAGTGTATGTATAACAAGGCAAGCAAACAGCAATGGTAGCAAAACAAACAAGAACAGAAACCCCAATGAAGTCTTCCCGCTCCTTGAGCGCTTTCCCCTTGGGTGCAGTTACGGTCACAGCCGGCAGGGGCACTGCTGGCTCCTGGCCAGGCAGGGAGGCTGCGATGAGTCCCCCGCGGCTGCAGGGGGCGCTGTGGCGCGAGCTGGGAGACCATGCGGTTAATGGTGGCTCAGCTGAGACGGGAAGTCGCGGCCGGCAGCTGGTCGTGATTGCCGAGCTACCGCACAGAAGTGGCCCACATGGTGACACACACATACCCCCTGCCCCCCCACCCCCAAAACATCTGGGAAACAAAAAAAAAGTGATTAAACAGATTTGCAGTGCATGGAAATCACAGCAGACCGAGATCTTGGAGTCCAACACACAGGAGTGGCCACGGCAACATGGTACAGGCAGAGGGTTTGGCAGGAGCCGACCCCGATGTTCTGGCACCACATGCACTGGTCCTGAGCTCCGAGCAGTCAGGTGGCGGGGAAAACAGCAAACCGCTCCTTCCTCTCCCAAACCTAGAAACCAAACCGACCAAAACCCCAGCCCCAAACCTCTGGAGTAACCATCTCACCTTTTCTCTCCCATTATTCCTTGCAACCCGCTCCCATTCAAGGGCCATTTCCATGGAATGTTGTGACACCCAGCTACATCTTTTGTTTTCTTAAGTATCGGTAGTTATAGTTTCCTAGCAACATATGGGACAAAATTCCTGGAGGGAAAGAAACAAAAGGAAAAATCCTAACCCCCAACACTCATTTATGAGATACTTGTAACAATTTAAATTTAGGAAATACTTGTAACAATTTAAATTTAGGAAATACTTGTAACAATTTAAAATCCTGTCAGGTAACATTAATACCTAAAAAAATGGGATAAGCAATGATTCCCATTTGTACAGCAACAATATTTTATCAGATGAAAATGGCTAATTTCTGAGGAGAAAAAAAAGGCAAAATATGTTAAATCTTTCTCTTCAGAGGAACTGAATCAACATATTAATGTCCAATTATATTATACTTAAGCAAGGATTGTGAGCATGCTGAAATCCATGTGTCTGACTGGAGACTTATAAAGCTAATCTATTAGCTTTATTTATTTATTATTTTATTAGCTGTTAAAGCTAATCAGATGACATTTGGATGACTCAACACTAACCACAAAGGTATATTCAAGTTGATAAGGACAATTGCATACCCACGGCCTAAGGAGCCGGAAGAGAAGACTTCTGTGGAAGAATCCCATACTGACCTCATTTACCCATTCAGAGGTTAGGCCATGCTCCAGCAAAGGATTGCTCTGAACTTTAAGGGCATAATTGATTTCAGCAGGGCTTTTCCCATACAAGCAAGGCTTAAAACTATTGTGACTAGATCATTATTGAAGCAGATTCATTTGATCCTGACAGTATCTAATTTGAAGATTGCTGCCATAGTGATTTTAAAGTATCAGAGGGTCCTAATGTACACATTTCAAGAAACTGTATGTAGTGATACTAAAGTATTACATAAAGAATAAAAATGTTGTACAGAATATTGTCATGAATATTTAATTAGCAAGTCTCTTGTTTTGAAAGTTCTTGTTGCTCCTGAAGCAGAGAATGGTTACACCCAAATGTAGGTATTACCAGAAACCAAAAGGGAGCAATAAAAAGATGTTCATCCTTGGAAAATGGGGTTCTTTAAGCCACTGAGAATGAGCATGTAGGTTTTGGAGCTGTTGGCATTTTTTAACTTCCTTCATGGTACACTGTGTATTAGTCAATACATAGCTTTTGGAAGTTAGAAATTTTTCCTTAATCTTTGTCACAACCATTCAGAGCAGATTTGGAATTGTTCTGTCTCCAGCACAGACTTTCTGTACCTATAACTACCACAAACTCTCTAAGCAATATCAGTTAATGAAAATATCCCTGCTCACTTCAGTAAAGCCAGGGTTTTCATCCTTTTTCCACAGACATTTGTAAACAAGTATAACAGATTTTCAGCATGACAATATAGGATAGCTGGATAATTACCATGTGTTTTATTTGAACGGGTAAGTTTCTGTTATGGCATTCCTTATGCAGCAAGATAGGGGTTTCTGCTTCTACTTCTCTGCAGCACATTCATACTTGTTATGTAAACATTATTTATACCAAGCTAAAAAACAGGAGAGCTTTGGAACATGGGAGGATTCAGGTAAACAAAAACAGTCTCTCATTAGCAAAGAAATTTTCTCAACTGTAGAGGCAGAACCCTGCTAAAATAGTGATTATTTCTTTACCTTGGGACATGTTCAAAGCACACTGAATCTTGCCACAAACTTCAATAGATTTTTGGATTAGTCTTTAATTAGTATTTACAGTTGGTTTGACTGTCTCATGATAAAGGTTTATTTAGCAATATTGATTATGGCATGTTTAGCAACAAACTCCAAACCATGTCCATGCATACAATCCACTTTTTGAACAAGGTTCTGTATTAGTCGATGGGACTATGGTGTTCTACATTCTAGGTCTTGTCTCCCTTGGTACAGACTGAAGTATCCTTTAGCATAATTCTAGAAAAGCTCACAGTCCATGGCTTGGACAGGTGCACTCTTTGCTGGGTTAAGAACTGGCTGAATGGCCGGCCCAGAGAGTGGTGATGAATGGTGTTGGATCCAGTTGGTGGCCCGTCACTAGCGGTGTCCCCCAGGGATGTGTGCTGGACCCAGTCCTGTTTAAAATCTTTACTGATGATCTGGATGAGGGGATTGAGCCTACTATTAGCAGATTTGCACATGACACCAAGTTGGGTGTGAATCTCAATCTGCTGGAGGGTAGGAGAGCTCTGCAGAGCAACCTGGACAGGCTGGATTGATGGGACAAATCCAACGATATGAGGTTTAACAAGACAAGTGTCAGGTCCTGCACTTTGGCCACAACAACCCCCTGCAGCACTACAGGCTGAGGACAGAGAGACTGGACAGTGCCCAGGCAGAAAAGGACCTGGGGATACTGGTTTACAGCTGACAGAGCATGAGCCAGCAGTGTGCCCACCATGGCCAAGAAGGCCAGTGGCATCCTGCCCTGTATCAGGAATAGTGTGGCCAGCAGGACGAGGGAAGTGATTCTCTTTACTCAGGACTGGTAAGGTAGTACTTGAGTACTTGAGTACTGTGTCCAGTTCTGGGCCCCTCAGTTTGGGAAGGATGTTGAGATGCTGGAGCATGTCCAGAGAAGGGCAACAAGGCTGGAGAAGGATGTGGAACAGAAGGCCTGTAGGAATGACTGAGGGAGGTGGGGTTGTTTAGCCTGGAGAAAAGGAGGCTTAGGGGAGACATCACTGTCTACAGCTACCTGAAAGGAGGTGGTAGCCAGTTTGGGGTTAGCGTCTTATTCCCAGGCCACCAGCGGCAGGACAAGAAGACACAGTCTTAAACTGTGACAAGGGAAGTTTAGGCTGGACATTAGGAAGAATTTTTGCACAGAAGGAATGATTGGGCATTGGAATGGGTGAGGTGATGGTGTTACCATCTCTGGAGGTGTTTAAGAAAAGACTGAATGTGGCACTTAGTGCCATGGTCTAGTTTACAAGGTGGTGTTAGGTCATAAATTGGACTTGATGATCTCAAAGGTCTTTTCTAACCTAATTGATTCTGTGATTTCATGATTCTGTGAAGTGGGCTATTTTACTGGGCTTTGCTGGAAAACAGTAAATACATAATGAATGAATGCCCTGAACTCCATCTCCTGATACAGTTACCCCTGCGAAGGGGTAATACTGGAAAAACACCCGAAAGAGGACAATCTTCTAGACTGGAAATAGCACCTGGCAGAAACACAAAAATGCAGAAGAGATTAGGGGTATCAGAAGCTATGTTTGCAAGCACACATTAGCATTTGTGATCTGTTCTCTACATGAGAAACACAGTGAAAATGCAGCCTGCACACTTGCATCTATAGAACTACAGGGCCATCAGAGGACAATGGAAGTCTCCAAGCGCTTCTGATATCCTGCCCAAGCTCCACACTGGAATTGATGCAATGCTTTAAACTCCACTGGCAGCAGGTTCTTTGCTTCCATAAACACACTGCCAGGTAAAATTGCTAGGCTCAACTCCGTATTTTTCCATTTCATCTTACAGGTAACTGAAGGGCTCAGAAGCAGAGGAATGTTGCATTTGTAAAACACTTCAGAACATATAAGTACACTGAAGACAAATTCATAAAAACAGGTGATTTGTAAGGGACCCATCAGAATCATCATCCTGGCCATCTCCTGGCCCTGTACAGAACAGCTCCAAGAGTCACACCATGTGCCTGAAAGTGTTGTACAAATGCCTCTTGAGATGTGTCAGGCTTGGTGCCGTGACCACTTCCCTGGGGAGGCTGTTCCAGTGTCCAACCACACTCTGGGTGAAGAATCCTTTCCTGATATCTAACCTAAATCCCCTCTTGCTCAGCTTGAGGCAATTTCCTCAAGTCCTCTCGCTGTTCATGAGAGTGAAGAGATCAGTTCCTGCCCCTCTGCTTCCCCCTGTGAGGATGTTGAAGAGTGCAATGAGGTCTCCCCTCATTCTCCTCCAGGCTGAACAAGTGACCTCAGCCACTCCTCATATGGCTTCCCCTCAAGGCCCTTCACCATTTTCATGTCCCTCTGTGGTGGGTTGATGATGGCTGGATGCCAGGCACCCACCAAAGCCACTCTCTCACTCCCCTCTGCAGCTGGACAGAGTAGAGAAAATATAATGAAAGGTTCATGAGTTCAGACAAGGACTGGGAGAGACCTGTCACTAAATACCACCATGGGCAAAACAGGCTAGAATTAAAGATAAAAGCTGAATTTATTTTTAAGAAGATCAGAGCAGAACAATTGGAAATAAAATAAAACCTTAGAAACCCCACTGATCCTTCCTTCCCAGCTCTTCCACCTCCTTCCCCAGCGGCATAGAGAGACAGGGAATGGGGGTTATGGTCAGTTCCATTGTTTTTTCTGCTGCTAAGGAGAGGAGTCTTCCCTCTGCTCCAGCATGGAGTTCCTCTCATGCAAAATAGTTCTCCATTAACTTCTCCAACATACATCTATCTCATGGGCAGCAGCTCCCTGTGAACTGCTGTAATGTGAGCCCATCCCACAGTCCTCCTCAAACTGCTGCAGCATGGGTCACTCTTCCACAGGGTGCAGTTCTTGAAGGACAGGCTATTCCAGAGTGGGCTTCTCTCTCCCATGGGCCTCCCACAGGGTCACAGTCTCCTCTCGGGCATCCACCTGCTCTGGCATGGGCTCCTCCATGGGCTGCAGGTGGATCTCTGCATCCCCTTGGTCCTCCATGGGCTGCAGGGGCACAGCTGCTTCACCATGGTCTGCACCACAGGCAGCAGGGGAATCCTAGCTCCAGTGCCTGGAGCACCTCCTCCTCTTCCTTCTCCACTGACCTTGGTGTCTGTAAATTTGTCCTGCTCATATACTCTCACTCCAGTCTTCTGTGGCTGCAATTACTTCTGCACTGTAACTCTTTTTTTTTTTTTTCCTTTCCTTTTCAATCTGTAATCAAAGAGGTGTCCTGTGTTTCCATCATCTCTAATTAGCCCACCCTCAACTAGTGGCACATCCGTCTTTGGAGATCTTGGCTCTGCCAGACATGGAAGAATCTTCTAGCAGCTCCTCACAGAAGCCACCCCTGTAGCCTCCCCACAACCAAAGCTTGGCCATGTAAACCCAATATACCCTCCTCTGGATGCTCTCTAATAGCTTCATGTCTTTTTTTATATTGTGGTAATCTAAACTGCACACACAACTCAAGGTGAGGCAGCACTGGTGCAGATTCTTTAAGAAATACACACTGGCATAATACTATTCAAGCATAAGCCTATTTGATACAGAAGTCTTCCACAAGTGGAGAGCATTGTAGTAAGACCAATACACATTCTGTTGAGAAGAAAGCTTGTTAGCAATACTGTAATGCAATACTCTAACCACAGCAAAGGATAGACTCTCAAATTAATCCAGTTTTTGCCTGTGATTTATTTAGCCTAAAAGGAATCTCGTAGTATGAAGCTGTAGTATGAAAGCTGAGTTTTGAGAATGCATATAGCTTTCTCATCTTTGCAGCTTAAATGTCAAAACTTTCATCAGGCTGTTGAGAAAAATAGCCCAATACAAAAAATATTACACTCATACCTATGTGAATAATGGCAGAATAATTATTTCTTTGTTCCTTCTTTTAGAAACAGCTTTCAAAGCTCTCAATTAATGTCCTACTTTTTCACCTGTTATCTGTCTTTCCTCTTTGAAGAAAAGTTTTCCACCTATCAAAAACCAGTTGGTTTGTTGCAGGGAGATTGCTGTGGTTGTGGTCCGGCCTTTAAACCATAATCCATGAGAAAGACACTACCAAAACGAAGACAAATGAATCACACACTTTTTTCCAAGCTTGAACTACACAGAGAACCACAGAATTACAGAATGTTTACATTTGGAAGGAACCTCTGTAGATCATCCTGTGCAGCACTCTGCCAAGACAGCTTACACAGAAATGCATTGAGGTGGGAGAGAGACTCCACAATCTCCCTGGGCAGCTTGTTCCAGTGCTCTGCCACCCTCAATATAAAGAAATTCTTCTTCATGTTGAGGTGGAACTTTCTGTGGTTTAGTTTATGGTCATCACTCCTTGTCCTGCCACTGAACACCACAGAAGAGCCCAGCACCATCCTCTTGGCAACTTCTTTTGAGATATTTCTTTGCATCAGGCCCAGCTTCCATGTGTCTACTCATAAGAGAGGTGCTCCACACCTCTAATTATCTTTGTGTCTCTTTGCTGGACCCTCTTCTTGTCTTTCTTGTACCGGGGAGCCCAGAACCAGATACAGCACTCCAGATGTGGCTTCACTAGGGGGTGTAGAGTGGAAAGATCACCTCCCTCGACCTGCTGGCCACAGTCTTCCCACACTCTTACATGCTGGAGAAGAGGCCATCTCTTTGTCATGGATCTTTGATCTGTATTTCTTTACTCTGATTTAGGAATCAATTCAGAAAGAAATCACAATCTTTTAACAATGGTTACCCAAATATTTTCTGACATGGGACTGCAACATAAAGTGACTCAGTTATACACCTACACACCTCAGATACTGATGTGAGCTTCCCAACAAATCCTAGTCTTATCAGATCATTTGTGAGGAGAAAAAAAAGCATTATTTTAGTAAAAAAATAATAAAATTATAATTATTCGTTTCTTTCTCTAGCCTGAAGGGAAGAGATGAAATAATGAAAGGAGGGGATAAAATATATACTTTATCCTCCTATGCTTTATCCTTCTATGCTCATGCTGGAGACAGCTAGCTGCAGATATAGTGAGTGTCCGAGGTGGCATTAACCAAACTGAAGCTGATTCAAAGCAGAAAGATACTGATCAAGAAACAAACTGTCTTTTAGAAAAGCAGCTTCAAAAAAATAATTGAATCACATTGAGGGAGGGATTGATACCATGGCCAGCAACATCTCTGCTAACAGAACAGATTTGGATGTAAGTCACATCTAGAGACAGCCTCATAGACTTGTTCTTGGTTTTGTAAACTTTATCTGAAACACTCTGGGCCCAGATTTGCCACCAGACAATTTCTGTGCCAGTCTACCTTCAGTTAAGGAATAAAAATGGAATTAGGGGGATTAACATTAATTTTGCAACAGCTAAAAGCTTTGTAATGTACTGATACAGAACAGGAAGGTGACGGAATTGAGCCCTGGTTTTACGCTTTTCTCAGTTCTTGCTGCACCACTACCACAAGCCTCGTTTGCTGATGCCTTGTAAGATGGGCCCCTGAACTTGTATCTGAGGAGATGCTAAATGGATAAAGGTGAAGAGAAAGAATATAACATGGATGTAGTTTTATTTTCCTCAGTTTTCTTGCACACAAGTGTTTCACACAGCTCTCGGCCACCATGTAATCCTTGCTGCTAGTCCTAATCTTTTGACCTTTCTGAGTCATTATTACAGTTAGTTCAATATGTAAAACCATAAAAACATTTATTAGAAAAAATAACTCAATTTTTAAACCTTACCAAAACACCTGTTCTCTAGCTGCTATGCCCTCCTTCCACACTGTGTCTCCGGCTTTCCTCTAGCCCCACCTTTTTCACACCCCCATGTTGATGGTTACTATTTCCCCTTTGCACATCACCCTGGTGTGTATTAGATACCTATTCCCAGTTCTCCTTCAGCATGGTGACATTCTCTTACTAAATCATGAGATTATAGTCACAATTGTAAATAATGTTCAAGAGAAGCTAAATAAGTTCCAGAAAATTATCCCTCCTGTCAGAGATAAAATTGGTGTAGTATAGGAATTAAAGTGACTTCAAGTTGCTGATAGTAGCAATTATATCTGTTCAAATGATAATCCAATGTTATTTCTCCATAGGAACCTGGAGCTTTTACTTTGCAGTAAAGGGACTCTATTTAACATAGAGTGGAAACAAGCCCTTCGTTTTGCAATGCTTCCATTTTTAACATTGCAAATAAGTAGTTGAGTCCATGGAGAATCAAGAGCCAAGTATCGCCTATTATGGGGGCTTAATGTGTCTACTTTGTGCAAACACCAGTGTCTATATATATTCAAAAATCTAGATGTCAATCGCTATTCTAGAAAAAGCTACTGGGTAAATTGATAGATTTTGTCTGTTGGAAATAGTAATGGCAAGATCTGTGGGAAATTTTTCATTCAAAATGAAAATTCAGCTGTGTTAGAGCCTTTAATCCTACCATTCATATGAAAGAGGAATAGAAGCCCATACCTTCCAGTCTGACATTTTATACGCAGGACAGTTTTAGTGCTTTAGTCAAAGTTACTTTTAATTTAAAAATTATCTTCTTTAATCTTTTAAAGTCATGCAAAGACAACAACTCTCTCTTTAAAATAGAATAAGACTTTTTTAGTCATATTTGGCCCAGAATAAAAATATATATGGGTATATATGTGTATGTATATTCACATACATACATACATACATACATACATACATACATACATACATAAACTTCCCACAATTTCTAGGGAGCAAAATAACAGTATATATCAACTATAATATTAAGAAAGAAGTCACATTAAAAGAACCTAATCTGTGAAGGTGTTACATAAACAATATAGTTCTTTATGTAATTAAAGGGTCATTATTATATATATTTACAAGCAAAACAAATTATTTGAATTATATTGCTTTACAGTAGAAATACTGTTTCCCACATTTGGTATGTGTAGATTTATATGTTTTAAAGAACTGAGAAATTTTGCTTGTGAGATTTGCCAGCAGAAATTTCTGAGAAGCAAGGGAACACACCCCATGGGTTTTCTATTTCTGTCTTTATCCCTAACCAGGTCCAGTCCTCTTTCTGTTGTTCCTTTCATCTAAGTTTGCCCACACACAGGCAAGTCCTCTTCCCTACTGTCCCTCATAGTTCCAAACCTCTCTTGGATCCACTCTTCAGGCTCCTACTTCTCCATGCCTTGTCACTCTCTAGTCCTACTAGAGGTTGACTACTTCTGCATTTATTGTTTCACTCCATATATTTCATCTTCCCCTTGCTCTTGTCCTGTCTTCATTTGAATCACACATTGTCTTTTTTCCATTCCCCATGAATATGGTAACTGAGTGCATAGAAAAGTAAAGGGTCCCTGGTGTCACCTCTGCCATTTCCCACAACAGGTACAGTGGGAAGCTAGTATTTCAAGGGGGACAGAAATAATCTGATACTCCTAAAAGAGGCAAGAAGATATGGGCTTTACTTGGTGCAATCAATAGGACGAAGATACTAATAAATTGGTGCTCATGGAGTTTGGAATTGGATGGAGCTTTTCAGGAAGCACTTACACAAATACCTGTCAGATGTGACTCAGATAAGCTGATCCTGTCCATGTGCAGGTGATTTTCGGAGGTTCCTTCCTGACGTTCCTTTTTCTGTGAATTTTTAGGGGATGTAGCTATTTAGAGTTCCAAAGTAAACATCTGCCAACTACATTTCTCAAAGGCTTGGAATATAATCAAGCATGGCTTGTCACAGGATACCTGAAGAGGCATGTCAAGCCCATTTTTCCTGCTCCTCACCACATTATCTTAATTTTGCTCTTAATTATGATGTATTTTTAAAATGGGGAAAAATACACCATATTTCTTTATCTTCCTTGGGAGCCACTGAAGTATTTTAGCAGAAATTTCCTTTAAAAGTATTTAGGAAGAGTTACCAACCAGGTGGAAATACTAAGAACAGCAGCAAAGGTCCTAAAATAGGAAATACTGGGCTACTTCAATTATAGAAGGTTCTACAAGTTCTGCCAATATTTTTCCCTTAGGCTCTCACAAAATGGGGAAGCAAAGAGAGAAATATCTCACAACTTCACAGAATCCCTTAAGCCTCCTATGTTCCCATTTAAAAGGGATTATGAAATAAAATTGAGTAGGAAGCTCCTCAAAATTTCAAAGGAAACTCTTGTGTCAATGCCAAAATTGCTATTTTATTTTTTCCCATATCTGACTAATTTTAAGGTATTCTTTATTAGCATAACTTTCATTCTGGGCTTTGCTTTGTTCTCTTTGCTGTTTTTATTCACCCCTTGACTTGGAGTTGAAGTATGCAACTTACAATAGAAAGTATAGAAAGAGAGAATTTAATTGATATTAATTCCTATGAATTTAACTTGTTTTCTTTTACACTAATCCAGATATACTAACTGAATAATGCTCTGGCAAGACAGATCTTTGTCAAAAGTCACAGCAAGCAACACTGCAGCCCACAGGGTAGGAAAAAAAAAAAGGGGAGAACTAGATAAGGCCTTTTGTTTTAAGCATATTCATGTTAAAACCAAATTGATTGAGAAAGCAGCTCTGACTACTATGGTTTGAGTAGTGCTCTCTTCCCTCCCTTTCATGTTTTCATCACTGCCAGCAAAGATATAGATGGAGACCAGTAAAACAGGATTTGGACCTTTCACCTTGTCTGTTAATGGATGTCTGTTTCTAACTAAATAAGGCTTTCTCTTTCCTCTTTTCCGCAGTCTGATTTCTGCCTTTCCCTTTTTCATTTCCATCTGGAAAAAATGGAAATTCTAATCCATTTGTTTGGACTCTATCCCTACTTACCTCAAGATGGGTTTTTACCATTTATGGAAATATAAAAGAACTTTAAAGTATGCATAAATAAATTACTCCTACAACTCACTTTACCACTGTTTGTACTTCCAGATGGTATAAAGACATCCCAGTATAAAGTAGAATTAGCCACTATCACCAGTGGTTGAACTTCTCAAAAAAAGATAAATAACCAAACACAAGCATTATAAAAACAAAAAAATAATCACCATTTTTTAAGTGAATTTTTTATTTTCAGATGTCAATTTCAGTCTTGTTTTTCCAAAATTAAGAGAAAACACATAAAATTTTTTTACCATTTGCCTTGCAGCACTGATTGGGAAAAAAAATAAAAAGATCACTTTGCAGAGAGTATAATTTATATCAGTCAGGATGGAGCACACTGGGTTTAATTTTAGTGTTCTTCTCTTTTTCTTTCTATGCCTTCTTTCTGATTATCTTAGGAATCACTAATTATTCAAACATTGTAGACTACACTCGTAAATTTGCTCATTAAAGGCTTCTGAATTTGACAGAAGAAACTTAGAGGCTGCTGGTGATCCTGTTTGTCCAAATGTAACTCTGTTTAGCTCCACAGAGTTACTTCTGATGAATCCTGGTAAATATCAGATAGAAAAGAAACCCCCAAGAAACCATCCTGAACATGCTCATGTTACACGTCTGTTTGAAATTTAGTGTGCTTTTATTTATATTCTTAAGGAAATATGAGGCTACTTTGCAGCTTTTTTTTTAATTAAAAGAGTAACTGAAATTCACCTATCTACCTTAATGTTTGTTGTATCAGAAATTATTGACATCATGATATCTTGGAGATAAAAAAATTCTCAGCACACTGACCAGATTAAAAGCACAGATCTTTGTGCAGTTCTTAATTCAATAAAATGCTGTGGCACTTCATGATCAGAAGGAAATATGCCTTCAGAAGCATCTGTTTCTTCTGTGTCCTTCATGAGAGTCAAAGGGTACTTTACAATCCAATCCAATGCTAGATATAACCTTTTAAATAAATAAACCGTGGTTTAAGGATTTAAAAAGCACTAGATCAAAGAATGTAATCTTTGAGATCTAATAACTACAGTGATGGGTCTAGCATAAGGACATGAGCAGAGCAGAACAAAGGTTTGCTGAATATCCACAGTGCCTCTTGGGTTAAAATTCATTACAGAGTCACTCTAAATCCCTAGTCAGGGGGCAACCCTAAATTTCTCTTCTTGCTAAAATCCAGCATGAACTTCAAAAATAAACTGAAAGCAATATATTTATGGGAAGAAACTCCAGTCTTCAGCTTCTTTCATGTTGTTGCTTAACTATTCGAAATTCAGCTCTTATTTTCCAAACACCTGCCAATTTCAGTTTCAGCCTCCACGTTTTTGGCTACACACCCTAACACACACACCCACACACAGAGATTTCTACTGCCCAGGATGTACTGAGTGGACATGGAGAACTGGCTTTTTTTTTCTATACCCTCTTGCAACCAGAAGAGATCCAAGCCTTTAGCATTACACTGTCTGATGCACAATGTGCTGCTCATGTGAGATTTCCCAATAAGTTGTGGGGATACTTATGGATGTGCTCAAATGGTTCCATGGTCACCCTTTAAATAAGCAATAGCACCAAAACAAACAAACGGACAGACAAACAACCAAACAGCTGTGTTCAGAGCTATTGTTAACCCTTCACATGCTGTTTTAGAGCACTCCAAATTTGTCATCTGTCAGGCTTTGAAATTGCAAGCGCTGCTCACCAACTTGCACACAAAAAGTTTTCTTGCCTACTTTGGTGACAAGCTGGAGCAGGTGGTGAATACTGCACACAGACTTCTGGAAAAATCTTGTTATCTTTCTTTATTTCCCACCATGGGCATTACAACACACAAACCATCACTTCTGCCTGCTGCTTGACCAGCATCTTGTCAAATCTGGCTGCAAGATTAAGCTTCCCCAATTCTGAATTCAATATTGCAACCCTAAGGACATAAGAATCAAACTAGAGCATTGTGGGTTTTGGAGTTGTTTTTTTCCCCTTTTAATGGACCAAATTGTTTCTGCTCCAAGACCATAGTTTGCCCTGACTATAATGATAAATCATCATGACTGACACTAAGCAAAATGAGTTTGATATTTTCTGCTTTATCCTTCCACATTAGAAGCCACTTTTACATTTGCCACAACTTTTAACCTTTCTTCCAAAATATTAGAATTATACAAATCAGGTATTATTTCTGCTTTGTATAATCCATTTGAAAAATGTGAAGCACATTTTGTACACAGAAAGGAATGGGCACAGTGAAGAGAAGGTAAGATTTAATGGCCAGCAATCTTGCAATAACTGTTGGTTTCCTATAGCAGCATAATTCTTCTTTCTTCCAGATTATTTTATTTCATTGGAACAGTGTCCTGCTAACAAAGCCAGGGGGAGGTCCAGGACTCCAGACAAATTCAGCATTTGGCAGCATTTGTTTCTAGGAGCAAAAGTTATTGACCCAATGACAGTGTCTTGGAAATACCAGACTTAACCATTATCAGAATTATTTGCATGTTTAGCTCTTTTTATTTTTTTAAGGCATATTCAGTAATGATCAGTCACATTTCTCCATTGTTATATTAAAAAACACGAAAACAATGACAGCCTTTAACATGATATACTATGAAAAATGAAAGTGGATGCTAGTTTGCCACTGATGGGAGACAATGTGATTTTAATTCATAAGTTTGAAGCAAGGATATGAAACATTCTGGTCATTGATATTGTTGTTTAAGTCTTAGTCTGTGCTGCAAATCTATATTTAGCTATTTATTCCCCCCCCCCCCTCCCCACAAAAAAAAGGATGTCTTCTAGGAGTGGGCTAAAACCATCAGTTTTTTATTCCAGTAGAACTTCTTTGCACTTGAAACATAAGAAAAGCTCAAGTAAAAACTGCATTAGAGCTCCATAAGTTGGATTTGTAAGTGAAAAAGCAGTTAGACATGTAAACAGTTTAGTGAAAAGTACAATATTCTGATACAGAAGTATCACTTACAATATGTCTAACAGCAGTTGTATAATACTATTAACATGACTTTCACTAATTTGCTTGCAAAAAACTAATGTTCTGTTATTGTCTGTTTCTTGAAACTTGTTTCCATAGCAGGGGGTAGTTAAAAAACACTTTTGTCCTTTACTTGTCCCTGTAATATTTCCTTTTTGGAAGTGCCATTCCATAGCTGGATTGTGTCTTCCAAACACATGAGTCCAAGTTCCCTGAAAATGCTATCAACTTACAAAATAAAAGCTACTCCATGGAATCAACTACTGAAATAGCACTAAGTTCCATTTTAACTTTTTTTTTTTCTTTTGCTTAAGGTCCTATTCCCCTTCACAATGCCCTTCTCCATTTGTGGATTCAGAACCCCATCCTGGAATGAGCCACCTTTGGAAACAGGTCATATTTAGCAAGCACTTAAGATATCACTCACTAGATATATCACAGGGTCAAAATTACTCTCTCAATTGTGATTTTGTAGCACTGCTTGTCAAATTATTGGATTTCTTGTAGAGGAAGGTGGCACAGAAAAGCCCACCAAGACAAGACCTATGTATTTTGACAAGAACCACTATCAGAGCTCTGCCCTGTAAATTCTCATTTGCATATGCAAAGGACATGGGACAGCTGTACATCTACAGCAGAGAGCAAGATGAATTTATGAGGCCCCTGTTATCTCTGAAAATAATTTATTCAACTTTGAGTCACTAAACAGTATCAATTACTATTTTTCATGTGAGTAAAAGTTTGTTGGAGATAGTTTTGCTATATGTCTGGCATATACAAATATAGATAGAAAAAACAGGCTTATCAGTAACTACAAAATCTACTCTAAACAACTCAAGAAAATTTAATTAATATAGTTCACCATGTAAAGATTGCTTGAAATAAAGATTTTTGCATCCCCTCTTTCTTCCCCAACCTTTTCTTTATGAAGCTGTCTCCCAATACCTCTTTTAATAATGGCTAGAAATTTTGAACAGTCCCTTGATCTTCAAAATTTTCTTTTGATCTAACAGTTAGATAAAGCACTACTATAGAACAGCACTACCAGTCAACAGAGAATCAGCGGCAAACATCAACTAATATTTCTCTTTTGAAGAGAAAATACTACACATCACAGAGGTTTTGAAGCCAACATTGAAACAAAACCCCTGAAGTGATAGTCTGTTTACCTGTAGCCCTGATACCCTCAAAAAGTAAGTGTTCAAGAACCCTTGGGTTACTGTCTTTATTCCTAATAGCCAGTTCTAATTGTAAAACAGTTTGCATAACAATTATTTAGTTAGCATTTAAGCCAGACTTTGTTATATTTATTAGCAGTAACACAATTGGCTTGTTGGACAAGGTCCTGCCAATTGTTATATATATGAGGAGCCCCATTGAATTCAGTATCATTCTCTGCACTTGAAGCTTTAGCAATTGCAGACCTCTTATGGGCTAAAGTGATTTGCTGATCAACTTATAAGTACATGCTTACGTCTAGTTAAGTTTAGTGAGAGATAAACATGCATATATTCAAAATTGCCTGATCTGAAGCTCTTCCATCTTTAGAATTTCAGAATGAAAAGCTACATTATTAATGTTGCTGAATTATGTAAATTACAGGAAAAAATATATTTTGCCATATCTTCATCTAATGTTGAAAGTGCTGTATACAGTTTCTCTTTGATTGTCCTTTTATTTTCTTCCATTTGAGTTGCAGTTAAGATCAGAGAAGAAAAATAAAAGTCTTGTTACAGCTACAGGTCACTGTAAGATAAGAGGCTCAGCAGTCACTTCTATGCACTGTACACACAAAAGTGGGCCAGACTGATATTTAGTTTATCAGTCTGGAATCTAGGAAACATAACAGAGGTACTTGAATGTAAATGCATTGTCAAAAGATAATAATCTACATCACTGAAGGAGTGTCACTTGTCCAGCAATTTAAAGGTCATCTGACATACTTCATTTTTCTCTTACAATTAGAATATAGTGAATATACACAGAGTACAAATCACAGCTTTTTTAAGATTTGACCTCTTAATTGGCTGCCCTGACCCACAGATGAAACCACACTGTAGTACAGAACAGAAAAAAGAAAATCAGAGAAAATTACTAAATATGTTTTAGAAAGCTGATTTCAATTAAAATCCAATTTTGGTGTGAAAAGAAGAAAAATCTTTTTAAGTATGAATCAAAATGATAAAAATTCATATTTTCTGCTGTAAAAACAGAAGTCAACAGAAAAAAATGCATTCTTTTGCTGGAATCCAGGCCTAGGACCAAAGAATTTACATATATTAAATTAACAAGATCCAAAGTCCTCTACAACAAATACTGTAAAATATTACAGCCACATTCCTGCATCTCCTTACAATAATAATTCTTAGGGACACAATATTCTAGAGAGTGTATACAATAGTGGGTTTCTGCAAAGATGGAATGCTTCATTATCAGAGTACCAGCTTGTTCATAAATATTAAAAAGTATGACGTTTTTCAAACATATTTCTTACTGTTTACATTGTCTCTCTACTACTGAAAAAAACCAGTCAATGGGTACCTGTCCATAAGTCTCTCTCTCACAGTCCTGAACTGCAGAAAACCACTGTTGGTGACAGCAAAGGACCACAATTTTTGTTCTGGATATACAGTGAGCAGCCAAGGGGATATGTAGTCTGGCCTTACTTATGCAAGTAGTCATTTTTACAGTGATGGGTCTAATTCTTACTTGAAAGAACAGGATTTGTCCCAAACTGCAGACAAAATGGCACAATTCCTTGCTGTCTTACAAAAGTGGGTCCTAATTTTACATATGGTTATTTTCTGTTTATTTATGTTATAAGCAATTCTTTATATTAGATTAGAGCTGGAAACAGATATTCCAAGAGAAAAAGAATTTCTCTACTGCTATAAGAAAAATCATGTAGAGATTGCTCAAGACAAAATAACGTTACAGATCTGTTGTTCATCTGGTAAAAATTAAACTCCTGGATACATATTAGTCTGCATTATAAAAACAGCACTGACAACAGATTAAACTTCTGAAAGGTGACCAAAAGTTGCAAAAGGAATGGCTTCTCTGAAACATGTTGTATTATGGTTAATCATGAGAAGAATACAAAAAAATATTAAAAAGCAACAAAATAGAACAGAAAGACCCACACTGGCTGCAGCAATGTATCAGATTCATAAACTGGGTTTTAGAGAGCTCTCTGTGGGGAAAAAAGCATGTTTACCCTTGCATAAATAGCATTTGCTACATGGTGAGATCACATGGAGGATGCACTTAAATACAGAAATAAACATGCTAAACCTGTAGAAAGAGAACTCAAACATAGCAGTAATAACTGCAAACACAGGCTTATTTGAAGAAGAATGTTACCTAATTTACTTCCTCTCAATATACAGAGATCTAATTTAAGCTGCTCCCCTCCCCTTTCCCACTTTGGTGTATTTGCAAGAACCAGTGAGCACAGAAATGTGCAGCCAGCGCGGGCCCTCAGGCCGGAGGATCAAGATGGCAGGCTGGCCTGGGCTCCCCTGGGGACAGCAGAGCCAGAAGGGTGATTGGACACAGTGACCTGTCTGCATGAGATGAGACAAAAACAGGAGGGCTGTAATGCTGATGAACTAACCTGTCACTCACAAGCTCAGGTCTGAGGGGAAACAAAAAAAAAAAAAAAAAAAAAAAAAAAAAAAAAAAACCAAAAACGATGGAGAGAAAAAAAGAATAAGAAAAAGGTATAGTAGAGGTTTTAGAAAGCATGCAAGGCAGAAAAATTACAATGTTATTGGAATAATTAGATGACATTTAATTATCTGTTCATTCAGATGGGCTCAGCATATACAGCAAATATGGCATAAAAATCCAGCTAATAGTTTCTATAAGAGCAAAACACAATTGAAGAAATAATGGATATTGTGGTTTGGCATGCAAGGAAGGATGCTACAGACTATTGCTGGCAGGGATCAGGGTTTCATGCCAAACACTCCAGTTATGAATCAAAATCACAATGAGCAATGAGCTTCTAGATCTTGACACACAAGGCAAGGAGGTTGTTCTTCAGAGTACTTGGATGTTTTATTGCTTGCTTGGGGGAGGAAAAATCCAGAGGGAAGGCTCTCAAGCAATTCTGCACCCTGGACCCAGTACACCCAGGTGCTGGGTAGCGGTCAGAGTTGTACACTCTGCACACCATTGCCATCACCAGTGGGAATCACTGTGGACTGGTGGTTAAAGACAGTTGAAATCTAGATTAAAAAAAAAGTAAAAATGCGCTTAATGATGAACAAGTATTTGGTGTTGAAAATGCCTTTAAATCAGTATGTTCCTCCTATTCCATTTGTATATGTATATTGTATACAATATGTATATTCCATTCCATACACAGACTAATGCTTGAACTACAAAAATCTGCTAGTTTCTGATTTCCATTGCATCAGCTATACATGTATAGTTTGGATTTTTAATTAGGTGACTTCACATTCCATTAGCAGTAAGCAAGATTGAATTTAGAGCTACATCTGCAGGATTAGTAAAAAAAAATTGTCATGGCAGAAAAAAAATACAATGCTGATATAAAAAGGCCAAATTACATACATTTATACAATTTTTTGGGTTTGGACGTTTGAAAGTTAACAAAGACTTTCAATAACTTTTTCTAATACTGTCAGGAAATAAATGCCTCTTCTAAAACTATGCAACTACTAAATATGCAAAGCTTAACTATTTATCAATACCAAATAGAGACTTAGATTTTCTGCCATAGGCCCTGCCTTTTGATAGTTATTTTTTCTTAAAGTACTTACAGAAAGTCTATGTCTATTTTCAGCAAAGTATGTTAATGATACTGATTGCCCTGAGATTCCCACATTTTAACTAACTCCTTTATTATACAACCAGAAAATGCATAATTTTTTATCAGAAAAAAAAATTAAACTTTTCTTTCTATCTTAGCACATAGCTAATAACAACCAAACATTGGACAATTAATCGAAACAAAAACATACTTGAAAATTTTGTGGATTTATGAACCCATTTTGATGCGCACACTTACGTATATGAAATGTAAATATGCACACATGCTGATCCAAAAAAAATGTTTGCAGCACCTAAGACAGTAAAATTCAGAAAAATAACATCTATAAAGTCTAGCACAGAAAACCCACAGCAGTTAATCACCTAAAATACCTAAATTCATTTTTCTTTCAAGTACATGCTCTTGCTATTAATTTTAGGAAATGAAATACACAAACACATGATATAAACATTTTTCCAGACATTCATATGAACTTTTTTTCATGCATGAAATATGGAATGTTACACACAGAAAAAAAAAATCCTTCTACCATTTCCAGCCTCAAAACCACTTTCTGAGAGTTGGCAAGCCTTAAACATAAAATAGCTAACTTACACTTTCTTACATGGGAAAACAAAATTTACATTAAAGAGCTATTACAAGCCTTTAGATTTATAAAGATTTCAGGGTACATTTTCTGTCAAGAGCACTTGCTCAAAACCTTGCCATTGTATCTCCCTTAGAATCATTAAATATATTTCTGTAAGACTGAACAAGTTAAGCAAAAAGGTAATTAGCACAGTCTAAAATACATATTTTTGCACAATGTAGTACTGGCAAGCATGCCCCACTTTTTTAGGTATAAGCCAGCCTAATAGAAAGCTGTGAACGTTTGGAGGATTTTTAATAAAAAATGTATCTTCTATTTTTAAAATATTTAAAGCAATAAAAGTCTGTGGTAAACATGGCATTACATATTTGACATTTTCCGCCCAAAAATGCATTACTATGTACGATGGTATTAATAAACCATGTGCTTTGAGGGACTTCAGTGCTTTGCCGTAATTTAGATGAAAACAATGTATAGAATGAGTATTTTTCTACCATTATATCAACATATAGAAAACAAACACTATGTCATCATTTCAGCAGCATGCGTTCACTGTACTGGAAACATATGCAAAAAACCACAAAGTTTTTTGAGAGTTCAAAAAATACCCTTTACCAGAGAATGATTTACAAGTCAGTGGTTAATGAGAAAGTGTTGAGCACTTAAAATTTTGTTAGAAGAAGAAAAACAGGCACCCTCATCTGACTCTGACTGCTTTCACAGGAAAACAGCCCTCCCTGCTCATCAGAACAAAATAATTTCTTTCCCCACTTCAGGTTATTATTTGAAGCAAATGAAAAGACAATGATTTTTCTCTCTTCTGGCTAAAGCTCAAAACGGCATGGTTAAATCACACATATAACAACTACAGACTTATCAGAAATCACAAAACAGAAAGAGAAGGACTCACTGACCCATTTGGAAGACAAAGACGACAAAACGGAAAAGCTCTAAAAATCAGCTTGTGAGGCCTTTGAGAGATATTCTTCTGGCATTTCATCACAGCAGCCCCAGTTCACTTCCCTGGATACAGGGAGGGAGAACTAAATAGAGCTGTTTATTAAAGCTGTTGTGCTGGATTGCATTAGGAAGCACGAGCAGACCACCTGGACCTTTCAGATTGTGGCAGTGTTTAATTTGCAGGCTGCCCCTCTGCAGCAGCAAAGACTACTACATTTACCAGGCTCAATCACACATTATCTGGATTAGGAGTATAAGAGGAAAAAATAAAAATAAAAAATAAAAGCCACAGCATCTAGCACAGGAATACAGTCAATATAAAAATAATGAACAGCATTACAAATAAAAAGCAACTCCCCAGCAAACATAACACTTTCACTCCTCGGTTCTTCTACTTCAGCATATTTAAACAAAATAAAACAGCAAATTAATAAATACATTGATTTGATAAAGCTCAGACTGTAACGGGGTTTATTAGAAGAAAAGGATGGTAATTTAGTTTTTTCTAGTGATTCCCTGGCCAGATTATTGTGTTTCTTTTGCCTTTTTCACTTTCAGTACTACACTCGCTGGTAGCAGAAGATACAGATAGAAAGATGGTACTGTAAATATGAATTATGTGAATCATATGGTTAGACCCTTGTGAAAAAAAAAAAAATAAAGGGGGAGTTGAGAAATGGCTGACTCCATACCTGACCAATTACAGCTTGCATGGTCCCTGTGTCCTGCTGAGCTGAAAGATCGCAATCCATCATATGTAGTCTTTGAAAAGGAGAATGGGGGTTTCTGGCATGCATCTGTCAATCAACTTCTGCACTCACAACCATCACCAAAAGCAAGGGAAAAAGTCAAGCTGCTCCACCAAATAGGATGAAATAGTCATGTGACCTTCAGCACTCTCACACACATACATACTTCCATAGAACGTATGAATTTTCTGCAGATATGAAATGACATTGACAAATACCCAATACCAAGTAAATAAAGTGAGACAAACAGCTACTCACCAAAGAGAAAACACTTGCTGTAATCTTCAGTCTAAAGATTTAATATACCTAAAAGGTATTTTAAACTGAGTGTTTTCTTTAGAGCCTAAACTTTTCAGATAAGGTGATATGATTTTATATATGCAGACAGTGGTCAGAACTTTAACCCCTCGCGTCCTCTTGCAGCCTCTGATTGTGTTTCCCCCTTTTAGTCTTCTACTTTATAGCTTTTTGAGTTCTTGATTTTTTTTTCTTTAAGTTTCTTTTGTGTCAAAGTGAAGTGGCTTGTGTTGCCATCTTTGGATTTGCAGAGATTATGAGAACTTGATGGAAAAAAAATTCTAACAGGAAAAAAAGAAGCAGGAGCTGAGAAACCTGTGTCAAAACATCACAAGTCAAAACATCTCACTGCTTTACTCCACCAGAAGTCAAATGTTTTCTTTACTGGAAATATATATTTAAGTATTAGTTTATGTGAGCTCTGATGAGCACTCCAAATATTAAATATTCAGACTATGTAAATCCTACTTACAGAATCCTTTCCATTTTGAAGGTTAGCAGAATTTTGGTTCATTCACTGCTCCACTGAACTGACATAAAATGTTGTTACTTAGGAAGGCAAACATTACCATTTTTTTCGAATGGAAGCAGTTTGTTTCATGTATCTCCCCCTCTGAGTTAAGATTTGCAAGAATTTCCAAGACTATTTTTTATTCTTGTCAAAATATATCACCCCACTTGTCTCCAAAAACTGAGTGTCCTGAACGACATGCTGCAGCATTGATTGCTGATACGTTATTGGCCAGTGATTGCTGAAGGGTGACATTAATGTAACCTCGTAGCACTTTAACCCTTTGAAGATCAATACAGTCCTCTGGCAATATAGTAGAATAACAGCCCATATACTTTTTGCTGTATTACAGCTTCATATAAATATTAGTGCATCTTTCTACCCTCCTCAAATTGCAATTCAGTTACTAGTGCAAACAACACACTTTCTAAAGGATGTCAGAAGCAAAAATGCAGAAAAAAACCCAGTCTAGTCTCTGTGCTTAACCTAACACACCCTTTTCATTTCAATAAGTTCCTGGCAATATTTTGACATTATTATTTCATTTTTAAAGGCATTGAAAATATTGATCTTAGCTTTTATGGTCAATGAAATGTGAGAATATCAACAATATTCTAATTGTAGGCACTTGTCAGTCTCCTACCACAGAATTTCAAGATTCAACATCCAGAAGTGTTTGGAATGTGATGGAGTGCATGTATATGTGCATATATGTGTGTATGCATGTATATGTGTATGTACATGCATACGCATGGAAGTATAGAACAAATGAAATGTATGTTGAGAGAGTGAGATAGGCAGGGAATATCCAGTGTTTGAATTTTTATACTACAATTATTTTTTAAATGTTAAGAAAAAACTTAAGAAAGGAAATTTTGATATGTATTTTGAAAATTAGAAATAAGAACAATTCACATGTAGATGCATGGGGACCCAGAAGTGTTCCTAGGACAACAAAATATTTCGGCATAGCAAAGTTTTCAAATCAAGCATTTTTAGAAAGATATACAATATTAACAATGAAACATTGCCTCTGGAAGGAGGAGGAAGGAGTACCTGAAATGTTGTTTCCAACATTTGCTATGCATTTCATCTATAAATATAAATAAAATGCACCATTTGAGCTGAAATCTTATCTGTTTCTTACTCATGAAAGAAAATACACTGAACTAATACCTTGGGCTGCCTTCTGGTCAGCTGAGAATTTGCTGCGTCTCTTCGTCCAGGACAATTCTATGGAAAAAACAGGCAGTATTGTGAAGGCCATAATCACCATCCATATCATCACAAGCAATTCAAAGTACAACCCCAGTAAGTGGGTGAGTGAGTAGAGGAGATTGCCTCAGCTGTCTCCAGGAAAACAGACACGCTAAAATCAAATACTGCACATGAATTTGAAAGGAAAGTTAAGGATGTCCATTTTACAGTTTCTCTTCAGGAGAAGCCTTTCTGCAGTGGGTATGCACAAACACCTTTCAAATTCCTTTCACTCATTTAACTAAACCTGGTAATTAGCACTGCAAGGTTTCTATTAGTGGAGACACTGACAGAGACATTTGTTGCAGAACAGAAATAAGCACAGTCCTGTATGCACACAAGTCTGCTGCACCCTTACATACCATTAAGCAACCAGTGGCTTGCACACAACACCAGCAGAGCTGCAAGAGCTCCCTCCTCCCAGAGTGAGATATATGCTACCTCTCTTTTTACCATACTTAACCTACACTTCCAGGAAATGCCAATCTACTATCTAAAATGTAAAACAAAATCCCTGCAGCTAATGCCTCTGCATAATTTACAGCACCATTGATAATCTGAACAGCTTCAAGAGCCTCCTGTGCTACTGCTGGAGCTGCCCTTACCTCTGAGGAGCTGGAGACCTTTTCCCTCAGCCAAATCTACCTGATCATGTCTGTAGGGGCTGCACAGCTGATCCCTGAGCACTGCTTCATCTTTGCTTCTCATCCTTCAGGCCTTCCACTGGCCATCTCCTGAAAGGTGTGGGTCCCACTTTGTCTTCTTACTTACTCTGAGGAATTATCTCCCTAACATCTCCCACTCTCCCCTGAAAACACACACTTCCTTTGCTGCTGGAAAGGTGATTTAGCTCTCCTGTCAGCAGTCAAAAAGGTGAGAGAGCAAGATAGTGCCTAATTTGCCACAAGGCAGACTCAGATGGAGAGCAGGCTGCAAAGGGGAACTTGACTTGCCAGGTTTGCTCTAGCACAAGCGTCAACTGAATACCTTTAACTGCAGTAGACTTTCCCTGTTTAATTGAAACAATAATTTTTAAAAGGTACTTTTGATTAGAATAATGTGCTTGATTTTACCTCACAGATACACAGCTAAGAACTTGTGAAAAAAGTATTACTGTGTAAAATAATTTCTTTCCTGTTTTCCAGGAGAATATGTTTCCTGGGTGGCAAAACCTAGTATTTAGAATTATACAGCAATGCAAAACCCAATTACTTCATAGCTAAAATGTGTTAAAACACATGGTCATTTTAAAATGCTCATTATATATGATTGTGTATTGTTTTTTCCATCCTGAACTAGAAGCCTTGTGATCAACAGAGCCCCGGGGTTTACTAAAATGCCTTTAGGCACTTGATTACATGCCATAGCAGAATTTGCAGCAGATTTAGTGAATTGAGCAAGACGCTCCTGCTTACAGCATTGGTACACTAGGGGGACTCTTTTTCCTCTTTTCTCGAGTGACAGATGCAGGGCACTGTCAGAGCAAGCTGTCGTACCTCACACTACAGGCCCTTTACTCACCCCTTAAACACGCAAGACCCAGTCTTGCCCTCTTCGAAAATTACCAAATCAAATTCTATACTGTCAATGACTCTTCCTCCCTCTCTCACTCTCTCTATCCATCTCTGTCAAACAGACAGTATATGGCATTTTGCATCTTGATTTTCATGGATATGTGAGTGGGGTCTCTGTATGAGCAAACTTCTGCTGAATTTTGCTAATTCCAAAATACTTGTTTTGTATTAAGAGACAGCAATGGATTACAGTTCCTGCCTCTGCAAGCCCATTTTGGCTAATCAGTTTTATATTTCAGAGGGAATTCTGCTATTAAGAAAACCTCTGACACTTCTAATTTCTCCTCCTCCAGATTTCATTAATGTATAATTTCTGGGTTTCCTCCCACTGCCCCAGAGCTCCATTTTTCAAAAACCAAGCCACTGGCACATACTCACTTCAAGGATAACACTTCCTTCTCTTCTTGTATCATGAAAAGGAAATTCAGGAAAAGATGTTTCTGTGCCTAAATTGCTAGAACAAGGCATAATCTACATTATACTCCTTTCTGTACAGCCAGTGGAATGGCTTTCCCTCAGTGTGTATCCTTCACTCTCTAAAGAAAACATTTGCAAAAAACTTTCTTTTCTTTGTTATTTTAGAGAAAAGGGACTTGCTATAACACTTTTTATCTTTGGAAAGGTAGAAATAAATTCTCCCCCCTTCCTTCTAGATCTAAGAAGCTGGTTTGATTGAAAACCTGGTTTTGTGTTTTAGGAAGGAAAAATGTTCAACAGATCTTTCAGTTTCCTGATTCAACTGGAATTTATATAAAATTAAAAATCTAGGAAACTACATAGTGAAGAGACAGCACCTTCCTCCTCTACTCCTATGCTAAGTGATGAGAGGTGATTACACCAAGGATGATAGAATCTAGCTAATCAGAGGACTCACACCTCTCAGGTGAAATTGAATTGTGGAGGAAAAATATGTTGAGAGGGAGGAGGGATTAGCAAGAAAGGGTAATAATTACTGGGTAATGTTTAAGAACATACTTTCCAGGTACATTCCAAACTCCAGCATTCTAATAAAACCACATTGTTCATGTCTCATGGTGTTTTCTGCAGAATCTGATGCAATGGGCTTTTTAAGACCTCTCCTTATTGGATATACCATGGATAATGATGGAGATTATCACCATGTGGGTATAGCATATCCAATAATGGAGATTTACACCATGTGAAGAACAGACCATATTTGGGTGAACTAACATCATTCAAGTGAGGCAAATAAGAAATCTGAAAGGGCAAAAATAGGATCCTTACTGTGAACGGAAAAATCTTTTTCCAAAATCTTTGGCAGGATATAGAACATGTCAAGGACATTAGTAACATAAAAATAAGGCATATTTTTCTGTTAATTGAGTAATAGAATGTATTAATGAGTCATATCAATAACTATGGAACTCTTCAGAGTTAATGCTCTTACCACACTGTCATGGTTATAGAGCAAAGGGGTGGAGCTTCTAGCAGTGTTTAATTCCATACCACCCACATCATGGCAGAGGCATGGTTTCAGCAGGAGGGAGCCAAGGCCAGAAATGGAAGGATTGTCATCTTTCACCTAGCTCAGGGGAGAGAATGTGCAGGTTTCAGGGTCAGCCTGGCAGAACTGGCCCCTTTCTGCCATCAGCAGTCTCTTTCCTGTTCCTCTGAGTGGTGAGTTTTCTGGTTTAGTGCTGAAAGACAGCACCAGCAAGCCTGAGATGCCGCTCCAAGAAAAAGAAAAGGGAGAGAGCAGTGGTGGCACAGAGCGGAGTCCAGCTGAGTACCTTCTTTTATCAATATTGTTGTGGTTATTGCGATTTTTCAATAAATTGTGATTTCGTCCTAAAATGTCTCCTAGTGTTTTCTCCACTTTTGAAATAGGATGGGGAAAAGGGGGCAGCTTGAGTGGGTTTAATTTTCCTGCTGGGTTTTAAACCAACATGTGATGGTGTTCACAGGGGTCTCAGGTTGAGGGAAGAGACGAGGATCTGACTCCATGTTTCAGAAGGCTTGGTTTATTATTTTATTTTATATATATTACATTAAAATTATACTAAAAGAATAGAAGAAAGGATTTCATCAGAAGGCTAGCTAAGAATAGAATAGGAAAGAATGATAACAAAGGTTTGTGGCTCGGGCTCTCTGTCCGAGCCAGCTCACTGTGATTGGCCATTAATTCCAAACATCCAACATGGACCAATCACAGATCCACCTGTTGCATTCCACAGCAGCAGATAATCAATTTTTACATTTTGTTCCTGAGGCCTCTCAGCTTCTCAGGAGGAAAAATCCTAAGGAAAGGATTTTTTATAAAAGATGTCTGTGACACCAGCACACACACCAACAGGGAAAACCAGATGGTTTCACAGTGTGTGTGATGATGATTAACTTCTTGTTCACTGGTATATTTGCTTTTATTTACTTGAGCTGTAAATTGCTCATCTTGCATAGGTGCTACTCCACTTCAACACAACACAATAAAGTGACAGCATCAGAAGAGACAAGAAAATGAGTGGAGGTGGATGTGACAGAAGGGGAGTGTAGTGACAGTGAAAGCACACATTTCCTACACACTACATATGCCTCAGATTCCCAGCTCCTAAGTAGATGCCTCTCTTCCATGGAAAAAAATGAAAAAGCCCAAATAAAATTATGTACGAATATACGTCTGCTTCTCTTGCTCCAAGCACTGTAGATGATGTTTGAATATTTCCTGTATCAAATAAAGGTACGCTATATACAGAGATGTACTTCCTGGCATTACATTAGGACATGTCTCAGTGAGAAATGTTTGATTTTCTGATTGTCAGCTCACGAAATTTGGTTACAGACTTTATATCCTGCTGTATATTACACAGGATCAGGAGAGAAAATGTGATGGGTTTGAGCTACTGAAAGGGATGCTATGTACTCATTATTCCTGAGTTTGTTTCATTTATCAGTAAATTGTGCTATTTGCTTATTCGTGGGGAAAGTCAATGAGTGATGACATTTATTATAAATGCAGTTAATAGAAAAACCTATATTTAAGTTTTGCTCGTAATTTTTCCTTTGAGATGTTTATGACTCTTTGCCAGACTTTTATGCTCAGACACCTGCTGAGGATCAGTTTGTGGTCTACAGTTTGGCCATATGTCAACCAGAAGCTTACATGGTGAGGCAGGATAAGCTCATGGAGGGCAATCAGCTGATGAATACTTTGACACCCTTTGGCTTAGGAAATACCTTAATTGCAAAATGTTTCAGGATGAAGTTAGGCAAGGAGACTGCCAGGGAGCAGCAAGTGCCTGCTGCTCACTGAAGGCAGGCAAGTCAGGAGCTGCTGCTGACCTTGGCACAGGCGGGGAGCTGTGCTGACCCTGGCTCATGCCCCATCAACAGGGCACCATCCCGTATGCCCTGGTCCAGACAGGCAGAGCCAGCAGCTAGTAACCTGTTCCAAAGAGACCCTCTGATAGAGGGAATGAGCCAGATCCAGGGGCTTCCCAGGGAGACTAGCAAGAGATACAGCTGGAAACAGGCCTGGAGACAGGGCTGTATCATGGGTCCCAGGTCCATCCAGGAGTCAGGGCTGGAGACAAGCTATGACTTAGGTTGAGTGGTCCATCCAGGATGGCAGCTCTCTGCAGCTATATTTAAAGATTCTTCAAGTGAACAGATATGTTCTGGCAACTTTATGCACTCATTGCACCAGTTTTGCAAACTCATAACCATGAGTATACTAGAAGACTGGTTTTTATATTTTCATCCAATAATTAAAAAAGAAAATAAGTTTCTTTGTGTCTGGATGATATAATGACACTGACAATCACAGATGGTTTCAAGTGGGCATATAAAAAGCAAACTCTTCAATCCTTCTTGACACCTCTCCTCCAGGTATGTACGGCCTCTAAAGAGAGGCTATTGCCTTTTAGTGTTGGATGCCCACCTATCCAGCCACCTACTTATCCATGTCAGCAACAACCTTCCTTTTCATTACATAGCTGCAGAATTCATTTTAAAGTTCATCAGCAAGCTTTATTTGTGCTCCAGGAGAGTAAAGTGTATGCCCAAAGACAGCAGGGACATGAACTGCATCTCACTGACCCGCCAAGGTTTGGTCTTTTGTAGTGCCTGGACTGAGCACTTTCTGCCATGAAACTTCTCAATGGAAACTCAGTTAATGCCAGCCATGAATATTTCCTCTTTTAAGAGGCAGACACCAGTTCTCAAAGGAGCTGGACTGACACCACAGCCCCGTGTTCAGAGCCCACACACACACCTCGTCCATGGCTCAGCTGGCCAGCAGAGGCTGGATCTGGTTGTGACTGCGGGGAGCTGGACTCCAGCGGGTCACTCATGGGTGGAGCCTGAGAGATGCATTAAGGGGGCTCCACCCTTCATGCTTTGTGTCATCAAGTATAGGAAACAGGGAAGTTCATGGTCAGGCCCTTCGAATTCAGATAGCAAAAAAACATTGTTCAAGAATGTAGGTTTCCTTGTCCACCTCATATTCTGGATTTCATGGCATCCATGAGGAAGAAAAGTTGTATCTCATGGTGTAGTTCTACAGCCTCCATCCTCCCCACCAGCTTAAGCTCTGACAGAAGAGACATTCCCTACATCAATAAACACTCCTTGCATGAGGAACTGCAGGGTAGAAACAGGTACCACCATGTCAGGTGGGTTGACACAAGTTCCAGCTCCAGTCTGAAGACATTGGAGGAGGCAAATGCTCTGGGAGGCATGAGTAGATCATGGGGTGACAATATGCCATGAATGGGATACAGGAAAAGCATTCCTTTGTGTCAGACAAGAAAAGCAACTATTGTGTAAAGCCCTGATGAGAGCTCACCTGTACCACTATGGATATTTCTCATTCCTCATGTTCTAAAGAGACAAATTCCATCTGTAATGAATGCAGACAAAGATTAAGATGGTTATTTCTGGGCATGGAATGCCTAAAGAAGAAAAATGCTGACTGGGAGGAGCAGTACAAAGACAGATAAGATTATGGCGATCTCCAAGAAAGGGATCAAGAACGAAGACTAAAGGATGAAAAGAGTTATTGAAGTTCAAGGAAAAATATGGTAAAGAACACAAAAACATTTGTGACCTTTTTCTAAAAAGACAACCTCACCCTAAACAGTGCCCTATCAAGTGTCCCTTGATGCATTGGTGAGGAATGGTGGTGAAACCACACATGCTCTTTATATCCCTGCAAAGTTCATGAAGAGGGAACAAAAACTCTCTCTTTCATCTCTGCCATCACCACAACCAAAAGACTGTCTTTGGTATAAATGCCCTTATTCACACAGTCTGAAGGTACACACCAATCTTGGCACCAAAAAAAAGACAATACAAAATTACAATAATCATACCTCACTTAATCTTTTAGTAGTCCAACCACAAAATCTTAAAGAAAAAGGAGACTTGACAGGGCTTTAAGTAAGAACATCTTCCCACACATAGATGTAGGCAAATATCTCTCAGAAAGGTTAAAGTGAGTGTTGCCTAGAATCAAAAAATAAAAACTTTCCAAACAATATTAAAAGCGGTAAGATAAAAAGCAATTCTTTAATGAAAGCTTTCAGGTACACAAATATGGCTACACACACATGATGCAGGATTTTTACAATTTTTATAAGATTAAATAATTAGTATATCCTGCAGATATATCCAGCTAGATCAGTTGCCTCAGTAATGCACCCTTGGCTCTGCCCCTTGGAGTTGGTCCAGGGGGTTCTTTGCCCTATATCTTGTTGCATCTCTCAAATTCCGGTGAAAAACAAGATGTTTGTGCCAGAAATTCTCTTCTTAAGAATAGGAATAAACAGAATTTCAACGTGTTAAAAATTATTCGCTTATTGCTTTGAAATGTAAGAGAGGGAAGGAAAAATAACAGAAAGTATACAACTATATATAAAAATATCTATAAAGCAACAAACATGAAAAAAGCTACAAATCTTTAGGCATCATGAGAGAAGTGCTCTAAAAGTTTTACACCATTACTGAAGTGTGCTTTGTATCCCATATAAACCCAGCCAATGGAGGTGTTGGTATTGATCAAATAGGAAGTTTCAGACAGAGAGTTTCAGACAAGCCCTGCCTTAGCCTCAGATTTTTGGAAGCAGCTTAAATTTAGGTGACCCACACCTAAAATTGCCTCAGCCCACACGTTTTAAGGATGGCAGACCTGGTCTATTATAAAATGAGTTATTTATTGAATAAAGTCGAGATAGCAGACAAAAGGCTTTAAACAGAGTTACTTACTACACATTATAAAACAAAATAACTACTATCAGATTACATAAAACAGTGCATGACATTACGGCACCAATATTAAAGCCAGCAAAGAATTAGTATTGATTAGGACTCAATGTAACTTACCACCAAATCAACAAGAGTGTACACAGAATCCTTTCACTGAACCCTCAAGGGAGTAACCACAAAGTGGACATCCCAGCTTTGGAGAGAAAGCCCC
The DNA here is from genome assembly GCF_028018845.1 of Melospiza georgiana. Classification (NCBI taxonomy): domain Eukaryota; kingdom Metazoa; phylum Chordata; class Aves; order Passeriformes; family Passerellidae; genus Melospiza; species Melospiza georgiana. The sequence continues at coordinate 54,744,384 of NC_080430.1, forward strand.
ACACAATTCCAGGGAATGTGCAGAAGACCTGCTTTGTGAAACTTTGATGTAGTTTTTATAATTTCTAAAATGAAGTGTCTGTCAGTCAAAAATTCCAGCTTATCTCTCCACATCTCACTTCCACAGCAAGATGAGATGAAAGCATTGCCCCCATGGTGCCAAAAAAACTCATTATAAAACAAGCTCTCCTGATTGAGTTATTTCACCAATTAGCAAGCTCATGCAAAGCTCATGTGAGGGGCAAGATGCCCTGAGTTATTTCACCAGCTAACAAGCAACAGATAAGCTCTTGGGGGGATGGAAGGGAAGGTGGAGGGGGGGCAGAGCACAGGGAAGGGGGGTTGAGATGCCCTGCTACAGTGTTTAACAGAGGAGTTGCACATTTTAGTTGCAGTGAGACAAGCAGATTTGACTACAATAGCATCAATGAGCCATTCTCACAATTTGGAAGTCCTGTTTGCCTGACTGTGCTTTGGGCAGAGATCAAAATGTTCGAGGTCTAAAAATGACCAACCTTTTCATCACACCAGTCAACTCTGTTCACTTGTTTTTTCAGTGTGTCTGTTTCCCTGGTGGTGTTATGGCACTGGTCCATCTCAGCCTATGGCTCTGGCTACACTTTGGCTTTTCCCTGGCCTGCAGCTGCTGAAATCAGCCCACCCATGCCCCAGGAAAAGAGTTTGTAACTAGACAGATCAAGTCCCTGGTCTTCCTTACTGTGGGACTTCAAAGACATTAGCTCTGGCACAGAAGGGAATGGCTGATAGGGGTGGTCTCTGGGCTGCAGGGCTGAATTCTCCCATGGCCTGAGAGAGGAATAACAGCACAAGATTGGTCCTTAGAAGCCAAGCAGAGGAGGACATGTCTTGAGTACCTGGAAGCTGTGTCTAGTATATAGCCACCAAGGGCAAGGGCCGACTCATGGACACAGGGACAGCCTCAGGGCCAGCTCTCCAAAGGCCTTCCTCTGAAGGCCTAATACTGCGTTCAGTTTTGGGCCTCTCACTACAAGATATTGAGGCACTGGAGCAAGTCCAGAGAAGGTCAACAAAGCTGGTGAGGGGTTTGGAACGCAAGTCTTATGAGGAGCAGCTGAGGGAGCTGGGGTTGCTTCCTTCCCCACTGAGGAAGTTTAGGGGGACTTTATCCCTCTCTACAACTACAGGGGTTACCCCTGGTGAGGGTCAATCTCTTCTCCCAGTTCACAACTAACAGGATGAGAGAAAATCACCTCAGGTTGCACCAGGGGAGGTTTAGATTAGATATTAGGAAACTTTTTTGCACTGAAAGGGTTTTAAAACATTGGAACATTGGAACAGGTTGTCCAGTAGAGTGGAGATGACATCATCCCTGGAAGTGCTCAACAGCTGTGTGGATATGACACATGAGGACATGGTTTGGCCATGGTGGTGGTGCTGGGTTGATGGCTAGACTTGATGATTTTAAAGGTCTTTCCCAACCTTAACTATTCTATGGTTCAATGTTTTTATGAAGAACACTGGACAGAGGGCAGGGCTGCAGTGAGTGGGGTTGCACATGGAAACTCCTGTGTCCCACTCACAGAGCAGGAACAGGGTCAGCTTGAAGACATCCAAGAGAAAGTCCTTAAGGAGCTACTGTAATTACTTGGTGGGGGCTGAGGGAGGCTGGATGAGGTTGCTGAAGATTATCTGCTGCAAGGCCAGCTCCTATCAGGGCCATGCTCAAAGTTCGCTGGATAGATGTAAATCCTGCTTCAGACTTCAGGGAACAGACCTCAGCTTCTCAGAAGATGAGAAGGAGCACCAAGCCAAGTTGTAAGACCAAGGAAATGCCTTCTGGAAGAACACTTGAGGAGCACTGCAGAGCACTCTGTCTTCATTCCCTCTGAATCTAGGGGCAGCAGCCATAAGAAATGAGATGCTGAGATGTTGACAGGATCCCAATGCTTTGGGCTACCCACTGGTGCCCTGTCAGGCACACAAAGATTTGTGCCCCTGAAGGTGATCAGACTGGTGGCATGTGGCCAGACTCAGAAGCCCCAAAGATGACTCCAGGCAGGGCAGAATAGGGCTTGGGCATCTTCTGGAAGGCAGGGCCAGCCTGTGGGAGGAGTAGACAGGTCTTTCTCACATTCTCTGAGAAAAGTTGATGGCCAGTGCTGGGGTCAGGGAGGAATTTTCCTCCAAGGCAGTTCTGTATGCCTCTGAAGCATTGAGCATGACCACTGCTGAGGGCTCATGTGATCCCCTTCTTGTACATTTTTGATCCCTTTGGCAATCTCTGCTGCTCGTGCTACATGAAGATGGCCTGTCATGCCCTTCATCTGGGGGAAGGAAGCCTTTTTTTTACAGTGGGCTGCAAGTGTCCCTGGGGTTTCTTTGCTTTCCTCTGCCACACAGAGCACAACCAGGATGGTTTGGGCCATTTTGGCCAGGTGCCAGGTTTTCTTGCTTCTTGAAGGTGTTCCGCATGATCCTTGTCTGAGGAAAGGAAGCTTTCCAGACTCCCAGGGTGGGCCCCAAGGATTACTCCTTGTCCTCCTGGGGATTACTCCTTGTCCTCCTGTCTGTAGCACTGGGTACAGCCCCCTGTCAGGGCTCCTCTGGGCCCCTGGGACTCCATTCTTGCCTGCTGCCCTCACACCTCCAAGGCACCACTTGTGCCCTGGCTCTCTCTGGCTCTCTTGCCCCATGCAAGCTTGGAGTGGGGCTGAGCTCTACTCTTCCCTTGGCTCCATTTCCTATGGGGTTCTTGCATCTATCCAGAGCTGCCATTTTTCAGTTCTCTTGCCTGCAATACAAGCACGGGCCATGCATCCCTGGCCAGGAAGCACAGCAACAAAGGAAGTCTTGGAAGGCAAAAATTGTGCTTGTCATCAATATGTGTTATAATTTTTGAAATACCCCACAGTACCACATATGCTTTCTTTTTTTATGTGAGGTTGGTACAGATCCTCAGTCTTTGTGCTCTCACCCTTCAGGAAACAAGAGCTGCTGGCCCTGTATTCCTGCTGCTGTATTCTGTAGCTCTGTCACTTGCTTTTTCCAGACTACAAAGGATGGGTTTTAAAGCTAAACTGAAGAACATATCAGCCTGATCCTGGCTACACATGCACATTGTAGTAATGGTTGTGTGCATCAGGTCCAAAAGAGATGGAGAAAAATAAAAATTAAAATAATATCCCATTTTCAGTTATAACCTTTGTGTTATGTGTCCTTGAATGTGTCTTTGGAGATGAAAAGGCCCTGACATTTCTGGAAAATAATGATCATTGTTACTTGACTGATGATGAGCACAGGAAACAGAACAGAGCAGTTGTGCCGTGTTAAACCTAGAGTTTTGCATAACAAGCTACCACCCAGGTCTGAGGGCTGCAGCCCCAAGAGCAGCTCTGCAGGGCAGGTCCCAGCCCAGCCAGGAGACAGAGGCAGAGATGGGCACACACACAGCAGGGCTCAGCCAGGACTGAAGGTCCCAGGCAGAGCTGGGACACGTCCCTGGGCCCTTGGCAGGAGATGGAGGAAGTGCGGAGAGGCAAGTCCCATCTACTGATGCCTGTGAGCACACCAGGACTCTGCCAGGACTTGTCAACTGGAATAGTGTTTGTTAGCTACCAGTCACTGGACTGGGAGTCCTCCCCAGACTCCCAGTGTTGTTGGGCAGTGTTGTTGGCTCTGTATGAGGTAGTGTAGGTTGTGGCGTGCCTGTTGGAAACTCCAAATAGAAATCATTAACCTTTAAGAAATAGATGGTTACTTGAGGGAAAATTTCTTTCCCTCCCAATCATGCTCCCTCTGGTATTACAAAGGAACTCTGGGGGAAGCGAGTGGTGGAGGAACGCCATGGAAAGGGGGTAAAGGAGGCAGGAATTTTTGGGAACATAAAAAAGGGGTAATAGGACAATGGAAAGGAAAAGGGGAAAGTGAAAGGGAGGCAGGGAGGCCACAGGAATTGGGGAAGGGTATTAGAATTAGTGGGACTTATCTGACTGAAATGCTCAGTCATTATGGAGGTGGACTTTTGGGCGCAGGACAGCTCACTGGTGTTCTGTGCTCTTTTGGTTTTTAGGCTGTTTCTGGGGCTTGATAGTTTTCGGATTTGTGTTATATTCCCTTGGTAGGTGTGTGGACTTCTGTGACATGGATAATATTTCGCAGGTTTGCAGTTTGGTGCATGTTTACTTCCTTGCACTGGAACTCCACCAGGTCCTGTGACATTGGCTGCTTGGGGGCCTTTTATTCCTTGTATTATATTAAATTCCACAATTTCTCCATCTCCTAAGTTGTGAAGGTATTTTCTGGGGTAATTCTTTTTTATAGCAGTCTGATGAACAAACACATCATCTTTGTTATCATTCTGGGTGATCAAACCGTATCTGTGTTTTACATTGAACCATTTCACTGTCTCCAAAACATTCATGGCAAGGACTTTTTTATCTTTGCCAGTGGATTTGTGTTCATGGTGCTGGACATGTTGCTGGCACTGGTGCTGGTGTTGAGGTACCGCTGTGCATAGTTCATCCCACTCCTGGTGTTGGCAGCCATGCTGGAGCTCAGCCCCCTCACGGAGGTCTCTCTTGGCTGGCACCTGTGGGCGCTGCCGGCATGAGGCTTCTAGCAAGGGATGGCGGTTTTGCTGCCAGGACTGCGCCTTTGAGCCCTCGCTGGCAGGGCTGTCTGCCTGCCCAGTGACAGCAGCGCCCCGGGGCTGCCGGCCTCACTGCCCACCCTCGGCCTCCATGCAGCGGGCTGCCATGGGACGCGCTGGGCAGCGAGTATCGGCTGCCTCGCCCCGGCCATGCGGAGCAGTGGCAGGGCAGCTGTGCGCTTTCCGTGGGGGCAGCAATTCGGTGTGACGCCATGTCTTTTGGTGCTATAGCAACCGAAGTAAATGCGTCCGTGGGAGGAGGCGTGAGGACCAGAGGGCAGAAGGGGAGACGCCGTGGCCCCAGCCAGGCGGTCTCCGCCATCTTGAGCACGTGAATGTGACCATGTGGCCGTGGCCATGTGGTGAGAGCCAACTTGGGCAGCAGGAGTAAAGACAGGAGAACTTGAAGGAGTCTTTCCTTGCGACAGGAGAGAGGGTGCAGGGGCACAAAGAGGGGAAAACGGAGGCAGGGTTTTCAGCTGGGGTTCACCATCCCCAAGATTCAGAACACATTTCATCATCATATTAAATAAAGGATAGAATGCTTTATGGAATTCTTTACTAGTTGTTAATTTTTTCCAAGCTACTTTCAACAATTCATCGGTTAGGACTGATTTCTGTGAAATATAAGGAAAATGATTAAATAACCAGTGCAAAACACTTCAATTCCCCCTCTGAGAAACAAAACTTTTCTTGAATAAAAGACTTTTTTTGGTGGAGGTAAACTTCTTGTTCTGCATGGGTGAATGCTGCTTCCATCTTAACCCAGTCTTCCAAAATCTCCAGAGTAAAAGGAGGAAGGAACCAAATTTTCAACTTGTAATATATGTTATAAAATTATACATGCTTAAGGGGAGAATGAATACAATATAAATTGTAAAATCCAATGAGCCTCTGACCAGGAGCAGCCTGCAGACAGATAACTACACTGGAATTTCAAAACTCCTGAAGGCAGCAGGAGACAAATGCTTCTTTACCAATGAAAGAACATGGCCAGCACAGAGATGGGCTTCCTCTGGAGCCATCAGGGAACACCCAAGGATGATCATCACTTGGTAGATACCATCAGTCAAGATAACCGAAGTTGTGGAGAAACATACATCTGAATACACGACTTCTCCTGACATGATCAGTGCCCGCCACTACCCAGGACACAGCAATTTTCCAGCCCTGCACAGTGAAAGAAAACTTCATACATATGCAGGGTTACAAAAGAAATCAGGGCACCTCTGCCTCAGGCATAAAAACTGTATAAAACAGCCCCACAGGAAAGGCATTCATGAACAGAGGGAGATCTGATGCGATAGAGGCCAGATTCAGGTTCACCCAGTGCCAATCCCACCCTCGACGCTGTCTCTTTGACTGTGGGTTTTTGAGGACCGTATTTTGGTCGTGAAAATAAAATCTTTCACATTTATTGATTTGTATTTCTGGCTGATCATTTATAACAAACCTCACCACACTGGGGTAAAAAACCTCAAATTCTCGGGGTGGTCTAGTACAGATGTCTTCCAGGACAAGAGTTCTGTGCTAGGTGCACCCCTTGTTGCAGCCTGAACTGCTGCTAGTAAAGTCCAGGGTAAAAAAGCAAAAAGGACCTTTCCGTGGTATCCACAGATGTTTAATTCAGTCTCTCGGTAAGATCTTCAGGTCCAAGGCACACACATGGAGGGTCTCAGTTTCTCTCTCCCAAGGGGCCAAGGGGTGACCCTGGTCTCGGGGCAGTACAAAGATAAGGGCCAGTCAGGGAATAGGGAGAGAGTGGCTCAGGGACACAGCAATAGACATAGAAACAGGGGAAGGAGCCAATGGGATCTTATTGGCTTTTTGAGGGAAGCTTCTTGTGTCTCCCCAGCTCAGGGGATGCCCCCCAGGGTCTCCACAGAGGCCTGACCCTGAACTGTTACAAACCTGAGAAGAGATAGGTGAATGAATGACAGGGGTCCTACAGAGGAGAGTCCTTAGGAGTCTTTGTCCAAAGGAAGCTATTCCCAGTTTCAAAATCCCAAAACTGTTATCTGAAATGAAAACTATTTTTAATTGATTATGACATCCTCAAACCATATTAAATAGGATGTAATAGGATGTGAATCATCAGGACAGCTGCTTTGGTGACACAGAAACCATTTTGATCCTATTTTACAGAATGTGTTCTATATCGCTTACATGGCATGATCATAGCTACCCAGGCTGCTTTCTTGGGATATCTTTGGGGTATAATTACCCTGTCAATTAGAGTTAGAGGTATTAATGTGGCAGTGAAATGATAAAGATTGCTCATGTCTTCTATTCTCTACTTGTTTGTATTCATCAGTATTGAAAGAGGAGGACTTTTCACATTGCCTTGACATGGATGCTAATAAGGCTGTAATGAGAGATTCACTGCATCAAATAAAATAGGTGCCAGCAGCCATGAAGAGAACAAGTTAAGATAATGGTACAGTGCAGTCCAGTAATGAAGAGGTGGAGAGCGTAGTCCTCTGGATAGGGAGAACACTGCTAATTTTCAAGGATGAATGTATTTAACCAGTGAATGGGTAAAAGCCTTTAAGAAGAGGGAAAGGATGACAAAAACCAGCCACTTCTGAAAAAAATGGAAGAGGATGAAACTACATTGTATCAACATATGAAGCTATAGAAAGCATTTAAAACTGAATATTGAGTAAATGGAAGTGATTTTCAACAAGATTCTGAACTAGCATGAATCAAGAAAGCATTCTCAAAGTATATAAAGATATATTGACTTCCATCTCCTGAGACTACAAAGAAACAGACTAAGTACCATGTTCATGGGACACGTGCATGCATTTTGGATTCAAAACGTTTCAAATGATCTGCATTAAGTTGGACAGAGTGTAAAAATAAGAACTATTATTAATATTGTATGCCACAGGCTATATCAACATATCAAATGTAAATGGTTTTGTGCAGGTCAGTACTTGTTTAGTGCTTTCAACATCTTTAGTGGAGCAAATGCCTATAGTGTCCCTGGATGCTTAAACTACCTTGGTTTTCAAGATAAAGTAAAACATGTATAAAGTCCATACACTTCTAGATTATTTATTTGTGTGACTCATATAAGTCATATCATGCTGTGATTTTAATGAGTTCTATCTTCACATGCTCCTGCTCCTGGAAGACCTTTATGTCCTTGCTCTGTAACTTAATTCCCTCAAGTTGCTTTATACACAAAATAGAATTATTTCTGAAAAATGGGGTTCTAAGAACTCAATAGGTATATTTGAGTGGAAACAAATGAGTATAAGCAGTTGATGCTGCTAGCCATAGCATAGTAAAATTGGAAGAATCCAAAAATTCAGAGTAGTTCTCTATTTTTACTTCCAATTCATGGACTATGATTTTTAAGATACACTACTCTTATTTTCAATAAGTTTTTTGTGCCAATTTTAATGTACAATTCTTTAGGACTTGACATGAAAATACTAAAAGAAGAATGATAAGAATTTATACCATAGAATTACCATTACATAAAATCATTAGGATTTATAAGAATATAAAATATGTGTGATATCAAAAAAATGAATTAATTCCCTTTCCAAACATTCAGAACCTAAACTACCTCTCAGCAGTCTTACAGGAATTGCAATTTTTCCAATGGCCCTTAATGTCAGTACAGCTTCCCTCACATATCAAGGGCAGCAGATCGCTTAAAGAGCGTAGATTCCCTGAGCTAGCATTAACAGACCTCTGTGTTTATTTCAGGAAGATTTTACAATTGTTAGAGATGCTTCTCTGAACCATGGTAAAAGCATGATAAGCCTTCAAAGGGACATTTGGGACAATTTCAGACACTGACTGAATACTTCAATTAGTATTTATTCCATGTGCAACAACTTGAGACTAAGACCAGATTTTACACCCTTGCAGTTAAAAATGTACAAAATTATTTACTTAAATTCCTTGTAGGTGGTTTTTTGGAAGTTTTTTCCCCATTCCCCTTCCACTCCTCACATAGAAAATATCTAGCATAAGAGTTTCTCTAGGTTCTGGTGGAGAACCATTTGTTGAGCTGAAAAGAGATGTCTCCACCCTCTAGGAATATTTGTAGATGGGATAAAGTGTTCTGTTCCCAGGCTTCATAGAGCCATCTTCTGTGCCACACTTTTTCACAGAGGGGCTGCCTTCTCACTCATTTGCAGAGCCGTTCCCTTAGCAGTATCACATGCTAAGGATTCAGATCAGCTTGTGCCTTTATTTCTGTTTTGGCCCAATCCAATAAGCACCTATTATCGAGACATCAAAGAAAACAATAGCAATAACTGTCACATTTGATGCTACAGAACTAAAATTAAATATCTGAAGCAGGATAAAGCCACAAGATAAATGTCTTCAAAGTCAGAAAAAAAAGAACGTTATGTCTTTAACCTGTTTACATGAAAGTATTTTCTCTGGTCTGATAACCAAAGTTTCAAAGATCTTGTCCTATATAATATCAAATCCTATTACTATTCAGCAGGGGAAAAGCTATTCCCTTAAAATCAAGGTACTCTTTAAGAGCTTCCAGTAGGAAAAAGCCTGTATCGTGTGCACAAGCACACACAGAAAGCATCTCAAAGGGAAATGTTAGCCTCAAATTAATTTCCATCAGATTTGATTGAAAAACTCACACATATCTGGCCATTGGAGGGTTGCGACCTGACTCTGCCTGACTGGGATTTGGTAATCAAATAGAGACTCCTGCAATACATATATCAGTTTTGCTGTAGTCAAGAAATATAGCTGTAAAATGTGCATCATATCAGCAAAATTAGAACAAGCTGATTTTTTGTATGCAGCTTCATTTGTTCATTAACTAAATAAGTGCCCATAATTAGAAAAAATAGCAAAGTACAAATAAAAAATAACTTCTAAATGTTATGCTAATAATACTGTACCATGTCTGAACCAGTTTGTATACTTGAACAGATTTTTCCTACAAAGATTTCTTGTGCACTTGTTGCTGGCCACTATTGCAGCCACTCTAAAAATAGGCAAGACCTCGACCCTTTCTCATGTGGCAAGATCTGAAAAACTGCATTTATCCTTCATTCAATTTCTCAAATAACTGTTCAACTTTCCTTCATTTTCTCTCAAATTCTATTTCTACAACTTTAACATCTAAAAAAAAGAAATAATAAAAGAAGTAAAATAAAAAGAGAAAATGTTCTATTTTTCAACCACATCTAATAAAAATAAGGTACCCAAATGTAAAGGCAGGAGTGTAACTTCACTGTTCCATGGTTGACATTACCCTGGATTCAGCCAGACTCCTAGCTGTGCTGGAAGCCTCATGCAGAACTGCAAAAGCATAGCCTGTTTGTTTTGACACAATAATCCCATACAGAATCTATGTCAGCTGTCAGTCATTGAAAACAGGAATCTTGAATTTTATCATTTAGATCAGCACTGCACACAATTTTGAACTTTGACCTCCTTATATCACTGATTTCAGACTCAAATTTTGAGAGAGAACTTCAGATCCAGATTGATCATGATTTAACTAAACATAGGGAAAAAGAAAATATATTAGTCCAAATTAAATGGAGAAAGCTGTGAGAATATACTATTTGTTGCATCTACATACATTTTATTTAGTTTATAATATATTTCATTTAAACTTTCTTTAAAGGCTCTTTAAATGAAAGAGTTTCAGAAGAAAGGCAAATGAGGAATAGGAAACTGAGGGGAGGGAGAAGAAAAAAATATAGACTTTGGCAGAATGGCATGAAAAAGCAGGAAATCAAAGAACTAGGAGATGGACAGCTGAAAAATTGAAGGAATGAGAGTTGAACAGGAAGAAAAGGGACAAGAGCCATCATTGGCAATCATTGGCAAAAGACAAAAGCTTAGAGACCAAGAGGAAAATGTCCATTTTTCAGAGCTAACAGATGATCATCTCAAGCAAATTCCTTGGTTTCTTTCAGAACTTCTGTGTAGAGAATAATGAGCCTGCTGGATCTTATGTCTGTGTCGGTCCAGCTTGGACAAGAGGACCAGCAGGCAACACAAAGGCCTTACTCTTGAAATCTGAATGGTAGATATTTGGGACAGGAATGGATGTTATTTCCCTTACATTATTTCCTCAAAATAATACTCCCAGCTTTGGGGACCTGATGAGGAGAAAACAGAGTCATTCACACTCTGGAGACCCTGACTAATGTAACAGTAACATCACCTCCCGGCTACCTCTGTCTCCATCATGTAGCTCTCCCTTAAAATGTCAGGTTCAAAACTAGCAGAATTGACTTATCTTTTCCCCTATTTTTACATATATTTTCCAGTCTAATAAAAAAAGAGATGAATGAGAGGAAGAACACCATCAGAAATTCACTTGTAAGCTGAAGGAAAACAGAAAAAATAATTGGAAGAACTGTAACACTAGCACTGCAGTCAAGCATTCAAGTCTCTAACTGCCAAGCACTTGCTGAAAAATTTCAGTTTCATCCCTTATTGCCTCAGTTCATGTGTATTCTTGGAGTCATTTTGATTTCTGTAATATTTTCCATTGTACCTTCCTTTTCTATCTTCTTTATCTACCAACCAGGTGACACTGTATTTTTAACAGGCATCTCCATTAGGCTATCAACTAAGTGGCTCCCAAGTCCTCTGTCACAAGTCACTGAGACAAGGAGATAGGTAAAGTAGTTATTGATGTTTTCTACTGCCTTGGTAGCTGACACTATTTCCAACTCTTTTTGGAGGACAAGGAAAAGAGGGAGTATAAAAATAACAGAATAGGGTCACTTCAGAATCTTTTGCAGGCAACTGCAACCACTTTCTAGTGACAAAATACAGTTTTCTGGCTATCATACATTCACAAGTAATCACATTCTTTACAAGGGATTGAAGTTGCAACACGTGTGCTTTTGGAGTAGATGATTTTTGAGGAATTATGCTGGATACAACTGACTACCAATAAACATTAATGCTTTCACAGAGTAAGGGAGTCTTAAGGATCAGATTCCAGAGGTATGAGTTAAAGCAGAAGGAACGAGTTAGGCCTGTCAAAACTAAGAAGCTAAGACCAAAACCATGCATAATGGGGACAGCATGAACACAGAGAGCATGAGGGGATGCAGAGATCCACTCACAGCCCGCGAGAAAAGGCGTTTACGCTGGAGCGGGTGGATACTGAAAAGGTGCAATCTAGTGGGAAACAGAGAGAGAAGACCCTTGCTTCCAGAGATAGAGAAAGAGGGCCCTTGCTTCCAAACCAGAGCAGCTTATCCTTAAACAAACAACACCCATCAACTAAAATGATCCACACTGTGCAGTTTTGGGAAGACTGTTTTGCCCATGGGAGAGACTCCTGCTACAGCAGGTCAGGCAGGACTGCTACTCATAAAAAATTAAAACCCCACTGGGGAAGTTCACGGAGAACTGTCTCCTGTGGGAAAGACCCCATGGCAAAGCAAAAGAGACTACTCTCCCTAAGCAAACTGAAGAAAGATTTCAAGTGAAAAACTGACCAAAACTCTCACACCTGTCTCACTGCCCTGTCGGCGGGAAGGAGGGAGGGGCTGGACCGGGGGAAATGGTGTTCTAAATGTTTATTTTAGTTCTCAATACCCTCTTTAATTCTGTTAACAATTTTTTTCTTTATATCCTTTGGGTTTAAGCCTGTTTCACCTTTAGTATTTTTTCCTGATCACTTATGAGCCCTTCAGTTTTTCTTTCCCCCTCCTCTGTCAACTATAGCTGAGGAGAATTAGTGAATAGTTTTTTTTATGGGTGCCTGGGTTTTAGCCAGTGTCAAACCATGACAGAAGTCAAGAGTATCACTTTACATTTACCGTATTTCATTTTACTTTGCTAAACACCCAGGAGCAACCACTTCTGAAAACACCTGTGGTGTGAAGTAATACAGCATTTATTATATTCTTCAGGAAGGCAGAATGGCCTCCAGAGAAAGGTAATTGTGAAGCCTTGCAGTCATTGCTTTCCTTTCATAATTTCAGTTCCATGATATTTTATTGCATCAAAAAATTAAAATTTCCTCTTAAAATATAAACTTCAAATATGGGTATGTGAAGAGAAAGCTAGAAACTATGACCTTACTCTTCTGCATGGTGTGAAAAAATGAGAGAAAATAATCATATGGACATACCATCTTTTAATTTAAGCCAGTCTTATAGTCCTGACTCATGTTTTTGAACACTGTTAGGAATTGCAGTTTTGTTTGTGCTTCAGACTTACCAGTACAATAAATATATTGTTAAGCAGAACATCATCATAAAAAACCAAAAAAATATTTCTAGAAACTGGTTACATAAAATATTGCACCTTTCCTTTCAGATCTTCAAGTAAGTGAAGTTGAATTCACTGAATGCTTGCAAATTCTATAAAAGTCTGGTCTGGGATCTCTTCATGAAGAGCCTTGTGTATAACCATTCTCATGTTTCTGTGTACCTTGAATACCAACAATCTTAAAGCAGACCAAGTAACACAAAGATATTCAGGGTTTGCACAAAAGCACAGAACTGTTCATTTAGAACTTGTAATGGTCTGGTAAACTCACAGGTAGGCCAAGGGGCAGGGAGAGGGATCTCTTTCATTTACAAGTTCTGTAACCTGTGTTGGCAGCACTGCTAATATTAGTCCTCTGAAAGACAGGCTGCTAATGACAGATCTTCAAACACTTCAGCTTCTCCTGGAGTAGAAATGAAATGCTCTGGCTTAGAAAAATTGACTGGGGTAAGCTGCATGATTTTTGTTTGCAATATTAAATGCTTTGCAAGACAAAGAAGAAAGCATTGGCATCACTTAAACAACAAGAAGCTTGGCCCACCTTCAAACAATGATAGTGATATAAAAAAAAAATCCCAACCTTTGATAAAGTAGTAAATAAAGGAGATGATCTTGTCATTGGATGATACACAGATGATCTTGTCTAAATTTTCTGTTCAAGCACTGTCATCACCAAAGGGTTAAAAGAAATGGCAGCTATGCAGTCCAAGAGACCTGGACTTGAAGATGGTATTTGTGATCACAATCAATGTTGAACCAATTAAAAGCTTTGAACCTATTCATGTCAGTTATTTGGAGAAGATTTTGCTAATACAAAAACGCAACAGAACAAGGACAGTAAAACAATGTCTTTTGAATTTGTATCACTTTCTTGTCTACTTAAGTACTTAAGCATTAGCAAAAAGTCAGCTAAAGGAAAAAAAAAAGCCAAAAACAGTAATAAAATTAAAATCACCAAAGTCTTGAAGTGAAAACATTAGTACTTTTGTTTTCTAATTCTTAATATCATTAGTGAAATATATTCATCTTCAATTGCAAGGTTTTAACTTAACTGTAAAATCTATTTTAATGCATTTATTTGTTGTACATTTTTTTCTTTTAATTGAATTTTTTTACACTCTAATAAAACCTTCTGTGTTTCCAAGATAATTGCTTTTATCAAGAAAAAGGTAAATGGCAAAAGAAAAATTTAAATACTCACTTTTTCCAGGCACAACAACTATCTCACATAATTGCTTCTTATCTCTGTAACAGTTTAACAACAGTTTCAAACTTATTTCAGTTTTTTACACATTCTAGAATCAGGTTAGAAGTTGCAGAAATCACCATTATCAACACTGCTCCAGTTCTGCAATTAGTATTGAGTATTCCAAGGTGAAAAAAGGATTATAAAATGGATGTCAGAAGTCAAATTGCCAATGGTTCAATATATACTATTGCCACTTCAGAAAATGAATCTTTTCCGTTGTGTGAACAATAACCATGTTTTAATTCTAAAAATGCCTTTCTTTTAGTGTCTACCAAGGTTTCTTCCATAACATAATAGTGAATTTGATTTAATCCCTTCTCATTTTCAAAATCAAATTTTGGCTTTACTCTTTTTTTCCACTCATATATGATCTCCTTGTTCCTATGTTTCATGAAGCTTGCTGAGAAATTCTTGCGGGGAACGAATATGGATTTCCAACTCTTCTGAAGAGAAAGCATTTCTCTGGCTTATGGGAAAAACATTTCACAGAATCCTTCTGCTTCCTGAGCAATGCAGTAAGGGCTTGTGTTTCAGCAAAGCATACTTTATTCAACATATGATGCCATCACCTCACCGGCTGACAAAAGCCAACAGAGCTGGCTTGATGTAGAGCACAACAGATGGAGCACAGACTGCTGCCTGCAGTTGCCAGGACTGTGGTCTGGTTTTGTTGGGACTGAACAGCAAAATAGAGTTCTCAGTTTAAGAATCTACCTATAAATTGCTGATATCTATGAGTAAAGACTTCTGTGGAAATGCCTCTAGATTTATAATAGTGTTATTTTAATTCAATTGCCACTAGCTACCATCTCTTTACATAATTCATCTACACCACAATGCTGCTCTAGTGAGACACTCTGCTAGTCAGTACTGCTGCAGAGCTGCTCCTTCTGTCCAATCTAAAATATCAAAAGACCAAAGTGACAAAGCACCAGAAAAAAATTTATTAGAAATTAACTAATGAGGCATACATCTAAAAAAAGTCTTTCTGTAAACTGTAGTACTACTTCTATGCATGAAAGTTTAAATTGCATTTTGTAATGGTGGAGAAAAGGGTGATGGAGAGAGACAGGAAGACTGACTCTGTGATCAGAATCAAATTTTACTGTGGGATACAAACACATACTATTTTAGGGAACCTAGTAATGTGTACTACAATGATTAGGTTGAAATCACATACACAAACTTATGCATTTAACAACATCTCCTGCTTGCAGAGCTTAATGGGATTTTTTTTTTCCCAGTAAACCTGTCTGATTGAATCTTCTTGCAATCCAGGTCTAATTTTCAAAGTTCCGTTTGCTTTTGCCAAGGCATCCTGTTATCAAATCTCTTATGTTAACCAGGCCCAAAGTCCATTGTCTGTCTTGTGTCCCCCAACATTCTGACAAGAAAAGAATGCAATTCCAAAATTTAATTCTCACAATTTACCTCATCCCACTGCATCTGGAATTTTTGAGTAGAAGAGCAGAAGGGAGTCACGCAAACACAGAAAATTAATTATAATTTAATTGTTTTCAGAGTTTGTTTTACTTAGGTCAAAAACCTAATGAGGTAAAATATTAGTCAGAGTGAAACTAGACAGAAATTCTTTCTATTGACTTCAATGAGCTTTAAATGAGACACAAAGAAAAGGCCTATCTTGCCAGTCCTACATGACTAAGAAGTAGAAAAAAGAATATTACAGCATGATACAAGAAACAGGATAGAAATTCTAGTCCTTGATCAGCAAAAGCACAAGCTCTCCCAGTCTTTTGCATCTCACTTTCTCTGTTCTCCAGGACACACATGTGGTGCATTTCACTCTGGAGCCTAGTCCTATCTGCACTTAGTCAGAAGTGGGTGGAGGAAAGGGGTCTGAAGTGTCATAAGTTCAGGTGAGAAAAATGCAGACTGAGTGCTCCAGAAAACCAGTACATGGAGGAGCTTTCTGCCTTCAGCTCTGAGCAAGGCAAAGAGAAACACATCTGGAAGCTCTACTCACCTGTGGAATTGTCTATATTCTAATAGTCTTATATCCTAATAGTCTTAGGATTTTTAAACCAGAACACAAATACTGAAGAATATTTGGTTATAGCACAAAGATTTTCTTGGGCTAGAAAGCCTCCTCATGCTCTTTCCTCAACCTCCTCTGCATATACAATTTTGTTCTGGGGGCAAAAGAATATTGGTATAGAGCTTTTCAGAATAGCTACTCTGTAATATCTATTTCAGAAAATACCTAAATTTAGAAAAACCATAAGGACATCTCCCTATGAGGCCTGACTTTTCGAGGTGGCAATGTTCCTTAACTGCTCAGCATGTCAAAAGGAGGCTCTTCATATGCGTCGGCATTGCTCAGTCTCCGCTTAATGTACCACCAAGACACAGTAACAGCCTATAATTCCTGAGAAGCTGAAAGAACAGAAGCTTCCTGTGGTCCTGTATTAATGCTTCAGAGGAAAAAGCTGCAGGTGGATGTTCACTCATTGCAGATTCTCATTCTTCAGCATGTGCCTGTATCAGTTATCCTACATACCTCTGTTATCTGGAGATTTTCCTGCTATTAAACTTGACCTTGGAAGGTACTTTGTACATTGTTTTGCTTGGAAGAAAGGTCTTAGAAGAAAACAGATGCTAATCTCAGTAAGCTTGTATTTTAGGTATTTATTCACTAGCAGACATTACTTTGTGCTTTTAATAAAACTTTCAAAAGATCATACTGGCGTTTATTATGCATTGCTGTGATCAGTTAGATACTAGAAATAGCAGCTAGAAGGATGCAGCAGAAAAACAGGGGGAAAAAAGCAATCTTTATGTTATCTGTTAATCATCATGACTGTAGCTACAATGGAACCAGTGCCCACCTGACTAACACAGCCATGTGTATTCAGCAGGTGCAGTACAAGTGGAAGAGTGTGTCACAACTAATTAAAAGCCAGAACTTGCTGGGGTAGTGCCACACAGTGCCTTGGAATCCTTAAATCTTCCTAATGCTAAGGGCTTTCCATTGCATTATCCAACTCATATTTATTACCAGATCAGAAACCTAATTTTTGAGCCATTACTCATGATGTGCATAGTATGTGCTGTCATTACTGCAGAGAAGTGAATCTGGCACAACATGCAAAGCATGGTAAGAAGGATTCTGAAACTATCACTGCTTTGTAAACTATAAGAGGATAAGGTTCACTAAGATATCTGTTGATGTCACATGAAATGTTTTGTCATCCATTTACCTGCCTAGAGATTTAATTCTATATTTAGGAAAGAAGATCTGTCATTACCAGTTTTCTTCTGTTCAATCCAATGAAGCGTTCAACACACCATGAACAAGAATGATACTGCACATTTAGCTAACAAAGTTGTTCTGCCCCTGACATTAACACTAGAGATACTTTCTTCCTCCCAGATTATTTATTCAAGCTCTAAAAATTAAGTAACTTTAAGGACCTGTAGAAAAATTAATCCACTGAATAGTTTATTCTATTTTGTTCTGATGCAACATTAGTTGAAATTGATAGGAATGTTTCTAGTACTTTTAACATCACTGGATAGTGTTCATAAACATAGGAAAAAGTGCCAAAATCTTACAGAAGAACCATTTTGAAACAAGTATTTGAAGTAGACAGGGTTAGTCTTTAATCTGAACAGCCTCAACTTGTTCAGGAATTTAGATATAAAGTTGGAATGACACATTCTTCCCTGCAGTGCCAGTGACTTCCCCCATCAACTCAGATCTCACAAAAAATAATGTGTCATTTAGACATATATTTTAAAGCAAGATTGTTCAGTTTGGATAAGTTCCCAAATTAATTTTTTTTTTTTTTAAGAAAACTAAATAGGAGAAAAACAGTAGGTATGCTAGGAAAGGACACCTAGGATCAAATCCAGTCTCATAATACTTCATATTACTATATCATGTATTCCTACTTATTTATTTATCTTTATTGTACTACAATCAGTTTTCTGGATTTATCTTAATCAATAATTATAAATGGGTCCAGTGCAGTTAAGAACATGACTCCTATTTAAATTATGAATGAAATGGGGACTGGGCTTCTACTTTTACATGAGTGGTAAGCTTGTGATATAGGCTCAGTTAAAATTGTGTACCCAAACTCATGCGGGATAGAGTGCACTGTGTAAGAGGACTGAAAGGCAGAGTTCACAAAGAACTTCTGATAATGTGGAAGCAGGATGAGAGAGAACACTGACACTTTACAGGCATACTGGAATTGAGTCCAATAATTAGGCAACAGTTGTCCAAGTTTCTCCAAATAAAATGGGTGACAGACATAGAAAAGGAAGCAATCATGATTTGCCATTTATTATAAAATCTTGCTTTCAGCTTGGTAATCAAGGAAAAAAGATAGCAACAGATATTTTATTTTAGGGTTTTTCAATAGCATCAGCAGTTTCAAACACAGTGTTCATCATCCTGCTCTGGCCAAAGCTCAAAAAAAAAAATAAAATATCTAAGGCTCTATTTTGATGTATGGTCTGCATCTGGTTTGAAGGCATACATTCAAACCTGTTGACTTGTATTAGATCAGGGCTCCAAAATAAATAGCATTGAGCTAATTCCAACAGATGTCCAACAGTCAAAGTCCTGATGGAGACAAACCAGTTTATGACTCCTGAGAATTTAAGCTGTTTTGTGATACAAAATAATGATCTGGGCAGAGAAAAGCCTGCTGGAGATTTACCAGCTGGCATAAGCACTTTTAGAAATAAATCACCTTTTATTGTATTTGCATATTTTCTATTCTAAAAATGAAGAAAAGCAAAAACTTGAAAATTTAAAATATTTTACATTACCTGCAGTTTAATAAAAAAAAATGTTGATGTTTCTAGCAATCGCCAGTCTTCTGAAGTGGTCAAGAAAGATAGATAAATGCCCCTATGGTATTAACCTCATTTACCAGCTATCTGAAGTTTAAAGAAGTCAAGAGGCATATAGAAGATATAAAATATATGGCATAGCAAGAACAGAATGTGTGTTTCCTGGGTCTTTAACGAGGTTGTGGATATTCATGCTTTGCCAACAGCTAGTTCGTTTTAGTCCCAATTATGAGTACATACACACAGACATACATCCTAAGAACCTGATACATCACAAAAAAATTGTACTGAAGACAAGTAATGCCCTATCACAGGTAATAACCTCTGAAAGTTTTAATGTGAACAATAGCATGTGTCTATTCTGCAGATTTTTCATTAAAGTACACAGACTGATCTTGAAGAAAAAAAATTATATTTGAGGAAGTAATAACCCAGAGGTTAAAAAAATATTGATTAGGAAAAAATGTTTTCTTCATAAAGGCAATGTTTCTATTTTAACAAAAAGAAGCTATTTAGTCTCCAGGAAAAAAAAAAATAGAAAACAAAGTATGTTCTTACAGCACACATTTCATTTGTTGTGAGCTTTGTTGAATAATGAGGATTCATCTTACAACCTTCTCTCACCTTACCTATCACAGTAAAAGATTTAAAATTCTTCTGGAATGTCTGTTCCATTTCCTTTATTACATGGAAAAAAATTAAACATCCATTTTTTTTTCAATGTAACTACCTGCCCTTTGGTATCTAATACCTTCTTAGAAGATAAGTCCTGGTAAATTTAGTATGGATTACCACAGACTTCTTCACTTCTAATGAGACATAGCTTCTCCTGATCTTTTTCATCTACCTTCAGAAAAAAAGATAAAAAAACCCCAGAGCTTGTTTCTGTCAGAGTTCTTTCTTTGGTGTCAGGGAAACATGCTGGAGCTTTTCCTCCTCCGTCTTCTAAGTTTTCACCTTGATCTTGTAAAATATTACAAATAATCCAAATGCATATATCATTCTGCTGTTTTCTAAATTCAAACTGAATAGTCAAATAGTCAAAGATAATGATAATGATTACTTGAGAATATATTTTTCCATCTTTGAGAAATGCATTCAGTGGTACATTTCCAAATTTCAGGACTGTGGTGGGGGACTTGTAGAGTAAGCCAAATGCAAATTAAGATAGCTGAATCAAGGCCCTTCTGAGGACTTCAAAGGGCTTTGGAACAAGCCTCAGATTTTTAGGACATTTCATCCTAGATATCAAAATACCTCACAACAATCAGCACATTTCATGACTTCTATTTCATTGATGGGGAAGTGATGTATAAACAGTGAAACAATTCTCTTCCTGTTTAGTGACTCTGTGGCATATCCCAGGATAACAGCCAGCTCCCATTACTTTCCCATTCAGCCATCTCAATCAAATTTTCTCACAGAGATGGCCTTAGAAAATAATACTTAGGCTTAATACTCCAGTAATTCTGCTCCCCAAATGACTAATGTCTGAATTTACATGTTATGTATCACTTGACAGAGGAGATCTGTATACTCATTCTTCAGAAGTAGAGCTAGATGTATTAGCAAACCTCCAAAATCCCAGTGTGCTGTACCTGCCACCACCAACTCACTTCCATCTTTTCCTACAACCTTTTCATCCTCCCCATCTCTTACGAATACCAGCTACTTCAAGGGTTAGACAGAATTCAAATAAGATCTTGTGTTGATTTAGAAGTGTATTTTTTCAGCTAGAAATTGTATCTTCTCAACTATGTTCAAAAATAAGTAGTATGTTGTTGTCATCACTATAATATAAATGACTAATTATAATAAGGAGCTGGATGCCTATAAAATAAACAAGAGTTATGAGTGCTCCTGTCCTGTTCCTTCTAAATCATATAATCTGCATTAAATGTTGGGAGCAGGACTACCTGCATGATAATAAATAGTTAAGGGGAAAGCCTGATACTTTGTCATGGAAAAGCATTCTTAATAGGTGCGGCTTGACACATGTCATGAGAAAAGACACTTGTGATTGCCCATTAGATGAGTAATAGCAGGTAATTAATAAATTCTATTCTCACGTGATTCACAAACAATGAAGCAACCAAAAAGAGCCAGGTTAATTTCCAGTCTGCTTGCAAACAGGAGAAGAAAATCAGTATTTGCTTAATGCAAAAAGGATATACTTGAAGCAGGACATCAAAGGTGGAAAAGCTGTCCTATAGCGAAAACATAATCCCGGGAATCAGGAGACAGATTGTCATGGTCCAGCAGCTGCAACCTCAGAACTGGACTGGCCAGGAGTAATGTGATAAAAGAAATGTAGATGGGTCAACTGGGTTGCCTGAAAACAACAGAACTTTAATGGATAAAATAATAACTAACAGAAGGTGCACACAGTATGAGGTTAGCTCTAAAGGACCTGAAAATGGGGGAAACACAACAATATATAGTGAATGATTAGAGGGCAGGGGACCAACTATGAACAAGAGCTAAGAACGCTACCTTATATGCAACACACTAACGACCAGCTAGGAATGGGAACTAAAAACATAACCATATAAGGCGTAACCTTATTAACATAACAATTCCCAGAATCCCATTCTTCTCACCCAAACGAAAAATATTTCTCCCATGGCTTTAAGTTAGTGGCTGTCTCAGGTTGGCCGACTCCCACATTTCCCCCTTTCTAATCTATTAAAAATAATGAACATAAAGACTTCCTAAAAATGTTCAACAAATAGCTTATTAAACATGGTAACAACATTAAAACAATAACAACAACTACAATAACTAACAATACAACTTCGACTAGAGACAACTAGCCTGATAAACCCCAACTTTTAAGTAGTCAATTTACCTAGTCATTATTGTCTTTGACTTGTAGTTTCTTGACTCTTTCTTTTAATATTTGGATGCTTTTGTGAATTAACTTGCTGTGGTCTTTCAGATTTATGCAGCACATGCCACTGAAGTCCTTGCAGCTGTGTCCTTGAGCTAACAGCTTATGGTGGCCTTATTTTGCAGGGTGGCATGCTTGATGCTATCAATATTAGTTAGTAGCTCATTTAGTGCTTTGCATGTAGTGTGGGTATACTTACTCAGCTAACACCTAAGAGAGTCTAACATTTTCAAAGCTCTTGCTGCAGCACTCCAAGAACTAATGCCAGTGCTGCTATTCTCTGTCTTAAGACCTAAAAGTTAATTTTGTCTTTGTAATCTGCTTTAAATTGCTGAACAATTTTTTTTTGCCTAATCTTTTTGTTACGAATCATTGTGAGGTTGGATGTCAGTAGAGTAAGCTTCCCTAAGCTACATGGTCTGCTCTTGATGTCTGATGAAATGGTGGGCTATGCTCTGCCTCCACAGATGAGAAATGTTTCAGATGGTAATTGTAATGGGGAATCACTGGATCAAGAGAGGATGGATGAGGTGTAATTAAACCACATGCTTTCATTATAATGGGGGGAAATATCCCACCATATTTTTTTGCTCATTTCTTATTTGTCGGGTATCAGTGCCACTCTGTATTTTCTGTATTGCTTCTGTCTTATACGCATAATGAAATTTAACACAAAAATCTATTTTAACAGAATGCAAAAGTTCTAATTTTTGGGGTTCTAGTGGTGCATGTAGTAGGTCCTAGGCTTAGTAATCCCAATTATTAACGGTGCATTGTGGAGATGCCGTTTGCAGATGGCATCCTTAGTTAACAGCCACTCATCTGCCGGCAACTTTACTAACCAGGTGGAAAAGGGGTTGTCTGGAGTAGTTATTGATAGCTATTGGTAGTTTTTGCTGCGTGGCATTGGTTAGTGTTATCAAAACGTTTTGCTTCGGCTGTGGGACTTCCTAGGTTTTAGTGAGGAACATAGTGTTGACTAGGATGGATATAGCGAGTAGGAGTCTTTTGCAGGTCATGTCTGAAATTTGGTAATACTAAGAATTTTAGTAATAGTAGACCATTAGGAATTAAGGGTTACTATTTGTAGGTTGTTGGAGTTTTGCTTTTCTTTGTGTAATCTCTTGGGATCTTTTTGCTTGATGACTTGGTGTTCTTGTAGCGGCTGTAGGTACAGCTTGGCATTTTTAGTCAGAATCTACTGAGGATTTTTATCTGTGGAAACACAAGTATATCTCTTCTTCCAAGTAATCATTGGAAATTGTCTCAAAATTTGGCTTGTTTCTAGGTCTTTGATTAAAATTGCAGTTTTTTTCTTTTAATTGCGCTTGTATTATGTTGGAAAAATATCTGATAATTGGTGCATTTGGTTTTATAAAAGAGTTGTTTAGAAAGTGAAATATATATATACCTTTAGTAAGCTTCTCTATAGTGGATAATGTCTCTCTTTCCTCTTTCTGTTGTTCAGTAGGCACTTGAGAGACCTATGGGCTTTCTTGGTAATTAATTGGCCTGTGGGGGAGTGTGGAATGCCTGTAGTGCGTTTGATTCTCTACAGCTTAAAAAATTGTTGTGTTTTCTGAGAAACATAGGTGGGTCTGTTATGAGTTTTAATTTCTTGTGGGATTCCTAAAGTTGAAAAGGTCCATAAAAAGTGTTTGATGGTATCTTTGGCTGTTTCTCCAACATGAACAGAGGTAAAAATTGCTCCTGGGAAGGTGTCAGTTGAAACATGTAAATATTTAAAATGGCCAAAAGATGTGAAGTATGTAACATCACTCTGTGAAATTTGGAGACTGTGTAGCTCTTGAGGATTTACTCTTGCCCTGACAGATGGTAGGGAATACTTTTGACAGTTGGGGCATATGGTGATAATTGCTTTGGCTTGATCTTTGGTAATGTTAAACATGGGTGTTAGTGTGGGAGCATTTTGATGGAAGAATGAGTGACTGAGTTGCGCCTGTTTAAAGATGTTTGGAAGTGTGGTTAGTATAGTCATTGTAAAGGTGTCAGCTTGTCTGTTTCTTTCTGCCTGAAATCTTGGTAATGAGGTGTGTGAACGGATGTTTATGACAAAATAAGGATGCTGTCTCTTGGAAAGAATGAGAATTAAATTTTTAAGTAAAGAGTATCATTACTAACTGAGTTCAGAAATTAATTTTTAGCTCTTTTGACGATTTCTGAAATATAAGAAGAATCAGTAATTAAATTAAAAGGATCTATGAATTTAGACAAGGTCAACAACTGCCAGTCCAACTATTTGTGGTGACCCCTCCATGGTCTCAATATCTGACTTCTAATTATGTGTTACCAGATCCTGTAATACTATAACTCATTTATGAGACTGTCTAGGCCCATCTGTGAAGAGGTAATTGCATTAAGAGGTATATCACTTTTCAGTGGTTTGGGAATTAAGTTAAATGAGGAATGCAAAAATTTGTGTTTAGGGTAGTGAGTTGAAATTTCTCTGGTGAAATTTTCAAATGCAATTTGTTAATGTTCTGATTGCTGTCATAACTATTCCAAATATAGAGTAGTTATTAGTAAAAATATAATGGAAAAAACTTTTTCCTGAAAGGGAATTTAAGCATGACCTAGCTCTTATGACAAGCTGAGACATCATTTCTGGTTTTGTCGTTATAGTTTTCCCTGGCTGATGGGGTAGGAAAACCCATTCTAAAATTAACAAAGGAACAAGTGATTTAGAATCTCACTGAAAAATTGAGCATGAAGTTGAGGTTCTTTCCCCAGAATAGCTAACAAAAATGGTAAATCAGGATTCATTGATGTGCTTGCTGAGTTTGAATGGGTTGAGACACTTTGTCTAAGGCATTTTTTGCCTCATCAGTTAGATGTCTGGGTGAATTCAGTGCTGGATCTCCTTTCAGTAGGACAAACAATGGAGCCAAATCTTTATTAGTAATCCTAAGCAGGGATTTAACCCAATTGATGGTTCCAAGTAGTTTTTGTAAGTCATGGAGTGTCTGTGGATTTTCATTCAGTTGTAGTGGTTATGATCGCATAATCTGGGAAAGAATTTGAAATCTCAAGTACTTCTAAGGTGGCATTTGCTGTATTTTTTCCTCAGTGATGGTGAGCCCTGCCCTTTGGACAGCTGTGTTTGTAGCTCTTGGTGCAATCTCTAGGGCTGAGCTGGTTTGTGTAGTAATGAGGATGTCATCTATATAATGGTAGATGATGGTCTGTGGGTGTTTCTTGCAGAACGCATCTAACACCTTGGTGACAAAACACTGGGAGATGGTTGGAGAATTCTTCATACTTTGTGGTAGCATGGTCTAGTGGTATTGCTGGAGTGCAGCTTCATGAGAGTCCACTCCAGGGACCACTTGGATCGTGATATGACTGTCATGTCCGCACTGGTGTTTACTAGCCTTGTTAATATAATTTTCTTGTTGTTAAATTTTAAAGTGCAAGTTAATTGAGGTCTGCCGCATAGTAATGGGGACTTGAGTCCCCATTACTAGGGATTTTGGTGTGCTGTCGATGTTTTGTTTAGGGGGTAAGATTGCTTGTGCAATTTGTAGTCCTTGGGGAAAAAAACAAGGTGGATTAGGATACACAGCTAATACTGCAATCTCCTGTTGTGAAATTGCTGATAGTAATGATGGTAAAACAAAAAGAATATCTCAGTCTTTGACCTGTAGTTCCCCACATTAACAGCTCCTGTGGCTGATCTTTAGGCTCAAGCTGTCCAGTGGAGATGCAGTCTGCTGAGCAATCTGTCAACATTACTGGCTTGGCACTTCCCAAACCCAGCACAGCACCTATAGGCAAGGCTACTGGATATCCTAAAATGGTGCACTGAAGCTTTGGGCTACTTGCCCTTCTCTAATGGCAGGCATTGATGGCTGGGTTATTTGTGTCCTTGTGCAGGGCCATCCTGCACTCCACTGGAAGTGTCCTGGTGGCAGCCTGCTACAACTTCTCCATTTTGTGCAGAATTGGTTAGTGCTTTGATAATTTCTTTTGTGTCTACAACTCCTAGGAGTGAGTTTTGCTCCTCACTGGGGGTAGTCCTTTATGAAATATCCCTTTTTGCTGCATCAAAAGCAAAGCTTTGGGTTCTGTTGCTGTTGCCTTTGAGAGATGACTCGCATTGTGGCAAAAGCTTCTGCAATTCCTTGTCCTACCACCTGTGCCTGAAAAGTGACTGAGTGTTTTGGTGTTCTGAGGCAAGCCTGTATCATTTGTGTCAAAGTAGGTTCTGGCTCAGGTGGTAAAGAACGTGGAACCATTTTGCACTCTGGGTTGGCATTGGAGACAGCTAGCTTTCTGAGTAGCTTTCTGAGTACCATTCTAGCAAAATTTGTCTTTTGACGGCAACCTTGAGTCTATCAATAAATTTCATGTAAGGTTCATTAGGCTTTTGTCTGATGTCCACAAAGTCCAGGTTAGGGGCACTGTTATTGAGCACCTGCATAAGGGCCTTTCTGGCCACATCCTTGATGTCATTTAGGACAGGTCTAGGGAGGCACACAGCTTGGTCATTGGGTTGGGTGTGTGCCCCTTCTTCTGTGAGGCGATCTAAAGTTAAATTCGCCCATGCTTGGTCCCTAGCATAGTCTACTTTCCTTCCCAAAGGGTGTATTCTGTAGGGGATAACAGCATGGTCATTATGTACTGCATATCATGGGGCACTATGTCATGTGTGGTGAAAGTAGCCCAAATTAAGGTGTTGAAGTAAGGCGATCCCTTCCCATACTCTCTAGCAGCCTTACACAGTTCTTTCACCTCCCCATAGGCCAATGGCTCCGATATTGGGTTCACGTTTGCCCTCCTTTAATAGCACACCTTTAAGAGCAATAACAAATTTGGAGACTATATCCTAATTCCCCTCCTTTACTGCAGTCTTCTCGATCCTTTCCCATGGAGCCTCAGTGTTGCCAGATCCAGAAAGGCTGAGATTTTCCTCAGAGGAGGAAGATATGAAAAGGAGCAGTCAGGGATGTGTCTTCTAACACCTCTAACTCCATGCCTGTAGATAGCATGGATATCTTATCCTGCCTAGGATAAGACAAGGGAGTGAAGCTCAGAGGTATATGGTCTCCCCAGACTCCATCCTATCACCAGTGTGGAAGACCAAGATAGATGCACCACTGCTTTTCTATTCTTGATTTTTCTAGCAGTGAGCATAACTGCTCTTGAAATGATTTAGCAGGAGTGCAGGGACTTTTATGTAGTTGGAAATGTTATGTCAAGGTATGTTTTCTATTTTAAAAAATGGTACAAAGAATAATTAATTCAGGTAATTCTCATGGCCAATGTTAGGGAGGAGCTCAGATTAAATAACAGCACTATTCCCATCTGGCTTCATAATCTACAGATCTATGACATTTTCTCACAGCACAATAAATTTTCAATTTCAGACTTGACCCTTCTCTACAAGATCCTTTTTATATTCAACTATAAGTTTTTTAGTAGGATCCCTTACTACCTACCTCTCCCTTTATAATAGCCCTTGTTTATCTTTAATAAATGGCTTTATGTTGTTTACTGTGCTTCACATTTTTTCATCTTCTTTGTGTGTTCTACACAGCACAAGTAGGTATCTTTCAATAAAGACTGCCTGAGAGCAAAGACAAGGAAAGTGAGCAAAAGAAAGACAGATGGGAGGGAAGGTCAGAGGAAGAAAGAAAAGACTGATGAGAATGTTATTCCTGAAGGATTTGAAAACAATTTACTGTAATTCAAGAAAATCTTTAAATGTCAGGGAATAAAGTTCAACTATTTTAAAGAATTTGTAATAATCTTTCTGATTTTTTTACCACTCACATTTTAATAAAAATAGCTGATCATTTAAACTTAATTTTAACACACTGCAGTGGTGGAACATAGTAGTTATGCATACTTCCATTTCTTACCTTGCCTTCTTGATGATACTGTAAATTACACTGGAGTTATCTTTAGCGAAGGCAGTTACTATGAAGGCAGTTACTATGATGGCAGTTACTATCATGTTACTATGAGTTACATGTTAACTACATGTTACTACTATGTTTTAAATATATAACTGATTTTTTTTATAGTCATTGTTAGGATACTTATTTCACGAAGAAATGTTGTAAATAAATTTTAGATATGGATTAAGAAGAAAAAAGTAAGTAACTGCACAACACTATATTGCTAGCAAGTCAAACAGGATTGGTATTAAAGTACAAAGTTCCTGAACATATTCAAGATTATAATTATGTAAGCTATAGTATAAATTGAAAGTGTCTTACAGAAATAATTATTTCAGTGCAGGGATAAAAAAAAAAAAAGAAAAGTCCTTGTAAGTTTATTTCTACAAACAAACCAACAGAAAGAGGAAAATCTTTGAACTTCCATTGTATTGACAACATTATCTATGTTTTATACAGCATAGTGTTTTTAAACACTGTTAACTTAGAGACAACATCACCTTTTTTTTTCTTTTAACTGAAGAAGTGGGGATGAAAAGGGGTGAGAGATAACCCAGCTGAACATTTTGTTGGATGAATTAGTTTTATTCGAATGCAATTGAGAGCTCTTGGAGACTGAAATACAGTAATATACCAAAGGATACTTGCTACTTGTTATGTTTCACAGTGGTCTCTCACTTTCACAGAGAAAAAGTGTGTTAAAGCAAGACAGAAAAATTTTAATACTATTTGAAGTCTGAATGTTGGTCAAGGTCCAAGTTTCAATGCTAATTCTGATTTCTGTGGCAAAAAAAAATAAATCAGATACTCCTGTCAGACTTAAATTTTTAAAATTCAAACTGGCTGGTATGTCATCATCCTGTTAGAAATGTCCTGCAGAATTCCCATCCACTGGAAGCTGTGCATTGAAATAGGCACTAAGAACATTAAAGGCATTATGGTATGGCTAAAATATTTATTTAGATACTTATGAAGAGTGCCATTTTTGCTGAACCAAGTTAAAACTAAGCAACCAAGTACAGCCACCTATCACGAGGTGAATCTGAGCCAAAATGCTCTACCTCAAAGCATCTATAATCTCACCAGACATCACAAATCTCTACCTCTAGTACAACTACTTTAACCCAGACTTCAGTTCTATGCTGGCAGACAGAGTGCAAGTAGGTTTTAAGGTTAGGACAGAACATTTACTTCCCTTAGGCAGTGCTATATTTCCCACTTATGCTGAACTATGCTTAAGCTTTTTATCTCCAAAGGTTGACTGTTCTCAGGCCCAAATCTGAAGGATGCTGAGTAATTTGTAGGAGGAGCTGAAAGGTTTTAAAACCTATTGATGGCATTGCTTGTAGATGACTTTCGGCTCTTCTGGAGGGCAGATGTGGAAGGGGTGGCAGAATCAGATGCAAACATGTTAAATTTTCCTGACATAATAAAAACCTATTATCACGGCAGATTGAATTCATACCGTAAGTCTAAACAACAAAAGAATTAGTTTTGCACTATTCTGCCAGAAATAAGCAGCACACTATAAGTAAATCACATTGTTTATACTACTTATTCTGTGTGCAATGAAAACAAGAACAGCTGTTCCTTGACGGCTCAGTTTGTGAAAAATGAACAAATGTACACCGTTAGCTGTTATAATAGCAAAGGTTACAAGATCTGCCATCCTTTCCCTTACATTCTGTTTTTCTTGGCACTTACAAAGTCAGTTACTAATGCTCTTTCCAGTTTAAAAAGTGCCACAAAATACCTGTTGATGTAGAAAAAAAGGAAAAAAGGGGGGTACTGGGGAGGGGTTTTGAGGGGTTTTGGTCAACCTATTGAGGGGTTTTGGTTTTTCCGCTGAAAGTAGGGAAAAACCTCATTGGCAAAATTTCCTTTTACAAGATATACAGAGTGTCAAATAACAGAAAATATAGCTTGTGCATTACATATTAAAGGACTAATCCTGCTCCACTGACAGCAATAATATATTCTTTCACTTGATCTGAACAGGACTAAGATTCAAGAAGAACTGAATGGGCCTATAATGGGCAGCATTCTGGGTACGCCACACAGCTGTCAGCAAACACCTCTTACAATCTCTTATTTAAGTTTATTAAGTTTCATCTTGAAATCAGTTAAATTCCTTGCCAGCAAGATTCTTCTGAGGACCATGCATGTCTGACACATGGGAATCTATTTCTCATTTCCAGCCTAAATGTACTGAAAATATCTGATACTGATTTGATCTCACACATTTTACTTTGATAGTTCTTCCTCTTCAGATCCCTTTTATTGCTAGAATGAAGTTGCTAAGCCCTTCTTTTTCATCAGTCTTCTCCAACACATCAGACCCTAAAAGTGGTCCTTTGGTCCCTTCCAGTTTCAATCAGTTTTTTTTGTAACTAAGGTCACTCCAAATTTACAATTATATCCAGGTGTGGTCTCAACAATATTTTGTACAATGTCAGGCAAGCATCTCTTTATCTGTAGATATCCTATGGTTTATATGGCCTGGATGACCTTTAAACACTTCTTTGCCATGGCACTTTGACAGTCCATAACAATCCATAAAAAAGATAGTTTCTTTTATAATTTTCAAATTAAATTTATTCAGGATAGCTATTTTCATATGTTCTTGCACTGAAACTGTAACTTCGATACCTCTCTCTCAACCATGTGTACCACTTTCAGTGTGACTTTAAAGAACAGTTCTAGCTTTCCTCAGCCAAAATTCTGGCAATTGGTTTCTAAAGGTATAGCAACGATATACATTATTTTCATAGCCAAGGTAATAGTCTCTTGCAATTAACTGTATGGCCTTAAGGTTTTGCAGTGTGGTATTATAAGATTTCTCTTTTATTGCCAAAGGTAAACTGCACTGCGCATTCTTAAATTCATGGCTTCGAACCCAAGGACGCATAACACTGTAGCTCCACCTTAGATTCTAAATAGCTCCAAAGGCAAAACCCAAACTATAAAAGTTCTGCCTATTGCTTCTTAGCTTTGATTATGTTTGTAACACATAAAGAAAAGCCGCTTGCGTACAACAAAGACAGTCAAGTCTTATTTTATGCTTTTAAAAATCAAGATGCAGCAGCTTCCAGAATTGTAGAAGACATTTAGGCTTCTGAAATCCTTCTCGTGACATTAGTGTGGGCCATTTCAATACTCATGATTAAGTAAAAAGTACAAAGAGGACCAAAGCTGCTACACGTAGGCTCTGATGGAAACTGGAGGATATAATGGCAACCGGAGCTGTGCTCGACCAGGCGCTATTGAGATGGATGATGAGATAAATAGGTATGATTCATGCTGATAAAAATTGAAACAGTAATCAATATAGACACAGTAATTAATATTTGGGAATAATAAAATAGTTAAAAGTTGTAATGCCAAAGAAGAGAGGGAGAGGAGTGGCTCCACCCCCACTCCCAGCAGATGTTCTCAAGGACCACAGGAAAGAAGCTGAAGATACAGTTGCTAAAAATGAGCAAAACCTGGTTGGGTTCTAGAAAATGCTAATTATAAGGGATTTATTGCTTTGATATGTAGATCTAGTGATATGTTAGTCTTGGCTTACATTGTACTGGCTTGATGCGCATGTGTAACCCAAAGGTGAATTAAAGGACACAGATGAAGACTACGAAATCTTCATCAGACGACCCCCAAAGACTTGTGCCACTAAATTGAGTGGTGGCGCATGCGTGGTAAAGGTGGTAATGAAAGCAGAGATAGAAGTATGACAAACCGAAAATAGGAGGAGATGGCATTGACACATGGCATAAAAGGGGTGCATCTTTACTTGGCAAACTTGTATGTGATGTGGCAAGGGTCCAAGAGCCCTGCACTCCGTACCCCACAGTTATCTTTTGCTTATGCGCTATTATTGGAACCAAATTATCCCTTATTTTAATCAAATTATATTGTATCCAATTTTATATTTTTTTTATTTTAACTATTCAGTTAAAATTGCTACTACTTTTAATATTGTTTGGGGTTTTTTTATGATGGGATAATTGGGCAAACATAATAATGACAATTAAAGGGCCCGGACCGGGAGCACTGGCAGTGCTGCACACAACAGCGGCAGCAGGCAGGCTCTCAATGGCTCTTGGCTTCAGCTACACCCGAACCCTGATCAGGCGCCAGCTCATCAAGCACTGCGGTGGCTGCCTTCAGTCTCATCACAGCTGGGTGTACCATGGAGCTAGGAGATCATGCTGCTCTCCCTCAGAGAATCGATGGGTTTCAGCTTAAAAAAGCGTCTCGCAGCTAAGGAAGGTGGAGAGGAAACTTAGCTGGGCTGCGCCCTCCGTTTTGTACGGCATCGCCACCCCACTTCAGCTGCGCTGAGGAAGGAAAAAGAGCGGGGGGAGGGAAGGAAACGCTTGCTTCCCGCCGAAACTACATTTCCCAGAGTGCCTCCGCCTCGCCGGCTTCCTGCCCTCCCATGACAGCTGCCTGGCTGCGCCATGGCGGAAGCCGGGGAGAAGGTAGAGACTGTCAATGCACTGTGGCCGCAGCGCCGAGGAGCGCGGCTCAGAGCGGGACGGCGGAAGCGCGGGACCGGGGCGGGCGCACCTGGGAGCGGAGGGCCGGAGGGACAGTGGGACAGTGGGACAGGGCCTGTGCCAGGGGCAGAGGCCGGCAGCCAGCCCTGCGGGGTGCGGGGCCGTCGGAGGGAAGATGGAGGCAGCGGAGCCGGCGTCTGCCCGGGAGGGTGGGTTTAGAAGGGCGTCCGATGCCGCTGTGGAGCCAAGAGCTCTCTCTGCCGAGGGACATAGAGACATGACCAAGTGCATTTCAACAAGGGAATTTTTTTCTGAGAAAAAAACTTGAGGATTTTGGGGTTGTTTCCTTAATCGGGTGTTCTCCTAAAGCTCCCCGTCCTCCCTAGATTGCTCTTTCCCAAGAAAAAATTAAAATAAAGGAAAAAGTGCAGTTCCTGGCCTTTTCAGGTACTTTCTAAATGCTTGTTTGCTGAGCCAGTATTTGAACAGACAGCTGAGCTGTGCAGTATTTGTCAGTCATAAATGCCCAAAAGTGAGAGAGTCTTGGAAATACTTCAAGGTAACTGGCCGTGAGAAAGTTAGAGCATCTGGTTTGCACCTTCCCTGCTGACAGAGTTTTGTTGGGAGGGCTTGGCTTCCCTGGGGGAGAATTTTTTCCCCCAAGACTGATGAGTTTTTAACTGTGACAGCCTTTGGAAGGATGAAACAAACTTGGACAAGTCTTCTCTAACAATACAGTAGATTACACTAGCCTATGTTTTGCTCTCATTGGACTGTGACAGGAGAGTTACTTTATTCATTTCAGTTTATTTCCTGTGGGTAGCATGCACACCTCTGTTGAAAGGGCTGTGTGTGTGTTGTGCATGTGTTTCTGTAAAACTCAACTTTTGTATCTTTCAACTTCTGTCAGGTTTACATTATGAGCCTAAACACATAGTGGATTACATATGGTGTTTGTGAAACCAGGGGAAGGGAAAACCCTTTACCCATCATACTGGAAAGCCCACTTAAGAATATTTTGAGAAGTTATGTTGTATCTTTTAAGTGAGAGATTATAATGGTGAGAGATTACTTCATATTTCTATGGTTTCCTGATCTGTGTTCCCTTACTTCACTCTTGGGCTACTTAAGCAACAGTGTTTGTCAGCTGCCTGAAGTGTACTGCTGATTTTCCCCTAGAGTCTGAGATTGCTAAAGACTGCTATTCCTACATGACTTTGGATTCTGGTTGTCTACAAATCCCTTTTTAGGGATTTCCTTTCCACAGTTACAAGGCTACTAAAAAGTGGAAGTGGAGGATAATGCTTTCAGTTCGTGCATTGGGAGACAAGGCAAAGGAACCTAACAAAGCCCCAGGGCAATCATAACTACAGTTTACTGTTCAAGTTTGCCTAAACAAGTAGGAAAACCCAGGGAAAAAGCTTTTCATAGTAAGTTGCTACCAAAGTGAGTTTGTAGGTAAGTATCAATTCTAAGCACCTTCAGCTAAGTTCTTGTCAGAGAACAAATACAATATTTGCATTGCTTTCCTAAGCCAAAGCTCCCTTTGATTTTTTTCTATGTTATTTTTTTGCAGTAAAACATAAATGCCATGAAGCATTTACCTGTATTAGTATGCCATTTATGAAATGTAGTATCTGATACTGCAGTGCCTTGTGAATACAGTAGAGATACCAGGGTAGATGTCCTAAATAAAAATAGATATTTTCTTAGTTCACATGGATTGATTATTGGAATCAATTTCTGGCATGCCCTAATTTTAGATGTCAATATCCTCTAGGGATGCCTTGCACATAACTTGTGGCTCAGTTAAGTGGCTCAGGTGGGTGTAAGGACCAGCTGCTGTCTCAGTAAGTGAGCTTATAACTCCATCCTGCACGTGTCTTGGTCTGACAGCACGGTGTTAGATAGTGAATTCATCCTGAAAGTAAGTTTCTGTTTCTAGACAACCAAAACAATTGGAACCATGAGGAGCAGATGTAGTTGGTGTAGCTACACTAGCAGAAATGTCACTTGCTGTAATTCCTTTGTTTGGGAGAGATTTTTTTTCCCCAGTCTGTGTGAATACCACAAAATACCACAACAATAGTGCTATTAATTTTGATTTATTAAGGATTTGAGTAGGTTGCTCTTGATATTCAGAAGAGAAAATCATTGTTTTTTATTAGCAATCTGATGATACTTTGTGTTGGACTTTGTGTGTTGTTCTAGCTCATCCAGTCAGCTGGCAATATTACACCACACTGTTGTAGTTCAGTTCTCACTTGGTTATTGTTAAGATGCACAAAGATTGTATGTAACAAAATTGTAATTTCCTGAAAAGTTACAGCAGCTTGTGATTAGAGACTGGGAGATGAACAGGCAAGCAGTTGGGCTTGCAAAGTTCAACCTAAACTTCAAAGGATGCCAGGATTTTACTCCATCTTCCCTTGATTCCCATGTACTTTTTACTTGCAATTTCCCAATTCATGACACAAGTGTAGACTACACTGATAACCCTTCTATGGGATGTGTGTTTTAGAGGTGAGTCTGTCTGAAGTGTGTAAAATGGACTAAATGGATGTCAGTGATTGTGGTAACACCTTGCATGAAGCTTCCAGTAGCCGGTAGGAGTGCTGCTTTGCATCTGTCCCATCTGCTGTGATGGTCATGATGGGCATCAATGTGAGTCTCCACTAATGAAAAGGAAGCCTTTGCTTTTGGTGTACAGGTCACAATCAGTGCATTATATAAACATAGAAAAGAAATAAATATGAGAAACAAAAATTTACACTGGTTGTCAGTGCATTAAATTTTCTCCCTTTTCCATTTTTCTCTAAGCTGTTGGTAAGGGTGTAATTTATTTTTTTTTTGTCTGGTCTGGTGGAATTCTGTACCTATTAATCTTACTCTTCAAAGACTCCCTTCATCAGATTTGAAATGCTGCTTTCTCTCTTACTTGTTCTTTGTTTATATCATATTTTATTGTTAAAATGCTTACATTCACTGCTGGTGTATTAGTTGTAATCCTTTATTGCTATTGATAAAGATAAATACGTTAAGTAAATCTTCGTTTTGCTGACTTCTTTGAGGAGGCATTTCATCAGCAGATTTTCTCAGTGAGCAGATGAGAGATGAGCTGGAGTTGACTTAAAAAAATTTTTTTCCAGGGTAGAAAGAATCATCTTGCCAGAGAGATGTTTTAAAGGTACAGTTGTTTCGAAGGCAGGAGAAAGCCACATCTTGCATTAACATCACATGGGAAGGAGAAAGTCATTGAATGCTGGATTTCTATGGAAAATGGTTTGAAATTATTAAAGTTTAAAATAAGCCTATTAACAGCTAAATAGTTAAATAGCAGAGGGGGCTTGTGGATAACTTGAGAATGCTGTTCTGCCATGAAAGTCAAGATATGGGCAGTTTCTTTGCAAAATTTACTACTGCTTCTGGAAGAGGGGAGGATAATCTCAGGGACAGATTCTCAGATCCCCCAGTCACTCTCCCTTCTAGGGTAACTGACAGCAGAGTCCCTGCTGCTCCCGAGTCTCACTGAGACACTGAAATGAGAGTGCAAGCACAAATCCAGTATGAATGACAAGGATGGAAACTCTGAACTTTGAGTTGCTTCTGCTTTGTCTTTCATTTCTTAGTAAGGGTTTAAAAGTACTTCTTAAAGGGAAATACTGCTCGGTTATGTATATACATAGCTATTTACACCTTTGTTTCTTGTGTCCTTTTCAGGAAACCAGGTCTTATGAGGAATCAACAGATGAATCTGAGGTAACCCTTCTTAACATGTTTCATACTCAGATTTGTCAGCGTGGTCAGTGCTAGTTTTTTTGTCAATATGGAGTGAAAAATACTATTTCACTGGTTGTTTTTAGAAATTTGGCCAGTATTATGTACCAAGGATTGTTACTCTGATCTTAAATTATTAAAAAGAAGCTGTGAATTGCTATTAGAAGCTTCTTTATATTAAAAAAACCACATTCACCCCATTATTGTAAAATTAATTATGTTGAGAGATAAATTGAAGTGCATTTGCTTCTGTTTTGATAAAATGAAAATTTGTAAGTATAATTATATATGCAGTAATACTGCATCCAGGTAATTACTTTGTGGTTTTAATAGCTTCACAATCTCAACTTAATCATGTCCTGTAGACTCTCTATTCTTAAGATGATGTTTTGTCAACAATTGTCTCATTTTCTGGAGAGGTCTGCCTACACTGCTGTAGGTGATGGGAAAAGGGGGGCCTGCAGTGAAGAGAGGAAGGAAGCTGGAGAGAGTTAAGAGCTTGTCTCTGAGCAGTAATGTTATAAATAAAGCTCTCAGGAAGATTTTGTTTTTCACCAAGGGACAAATCTCCATGCTGGGTTTAAGCGCTAAGCAGACAGAAATCCTCATTTCTATGACAGCGGATAGTGCAGAGACTGTAGTGGTGGATTCTGAAAAAACCTTTTTGCAGTGGAAGGGGGCTTTGTTTCTTGTGAGATTTTTTTTTTTTTTTTTTTTTTTTTTTGCCATTGAGTGGTTGTCTTCAGTGGCACTGAATGGCAATACTGGTGAGAAGCAGAGGTTTTTGGCCCTTTAACATTGCTCTGTGGAGCAGCTGCCCAGGCCAGACTTTTTTTTGTCCAGTGTGAAATGCCTTCATTCTGAATAGTGCTTTGTGATGTGGAGATAAACAATCACTGGGCAATGTGTCAGTAGAACAGTAATCCTCTCGAGGCTTGACATTCACAGGATAGTGAGCACAGATACAGATACTTACCTGCTGAGGTGCTTTTTTTTATCTTAAAGCTTATTGCAATGAGAAAATGGCACTTTTACTGGCCTTTCAAGATTTCAGCTTTAGCAAATCATTATTTACAGCAGAATTAATCACAAATGGGTTGCCAGGTTGGTGGAGGTTTACTAATTTTCCCTTAAAAAAATAGGCATCATGCATCTTTCACAAAATTTAAAGTCCCAAAATTTCAACTAGACCTATGTTGAAGTTGACATCTAATTTCACATGCAGAGAGAAGTGAAAATTTATATATTGAGAATGCAGATATTGGGTCTAAAGAACAATTGTCATTCTAATGTCTATGAAAATGCTTTGCATTAGCCATCTTTAAGTCTAGTCTTTAGTATATTGATCATCAGTATGAGAAATGAGTCCTCACTTTTAAAAATTTCAAAGGTTTATTAAAAGCTTAAGAAAATACAACAAATGAGTGAATAAGGAGGGACAGCACGCTTGGAGTAGGTGACCCAGCAGCCACAAGCTGGCCTACAGAATGGCTGCTCTGTGTTTTGCACCCCAGGGGTTGCACTGAACAGCCCTGTCCCCTCTTAAAGCCTGTCAGTCAACTCTTCTTTGCCGCTTACTGGTGGAGATCACTTTCTTACAGCTTGGTTGCAGGTCAGGTGTTGCCATGCCGTGTCTCCTAGTGACAAGCCTGCCCCCCTCCCAAATGCCTCTGCGAGGGGCACAGGCACCTGCCCTCCTTCCACATGTCCCCATTACCAAGGCTGTCCCTTGGCAACAGTACCGGGAGAGACTATGGGGAGAACAGAGGACATCTAACCAAAAAATCCCAATAACAATACTATACATTGATAAAACTTCTCTTAACATGCACATAATAGTCATCTCTTTATTGTGAGAGCCAACCATCACGTTACCCATCTATAACAATCAGCAAATCGCTAACGGAATGAAACTGATTAGAATATTTCTAAAGATTGTTCAGATAAAACCAAAATGGTAAAAGCACAAAGTGTAAAAATGTTCTCAGTGCTTGCTTATATTACTTGAAGTATGGTCAGAGCTTAGATCAAACAGCTTCACTCCTAACTCTTGTGATCATAAAACTGTAATTATTTCTTTTGAATGGCCTGTAGTTTGAATAATCAGGGATGTATTTTATGGTGGTGGTTCTAGAATCAGAGACTCTGATTCCTGCAGCCTGTGTTGTTTTAGCCACTAAAAATATATTTATGGCATGGACTTCATAGACACTTTACCATAGTACTAAAAATCTTTACATATACAGTTACTCTTGCAATAAAATTAATTTAAATTCTATGAATTTTGAATATTGTTGAATATTGTTACTAATTATTCCAGAGGGCACATGACACATATCTGACTTAAATTATAGATGTGCTTTCTGTTAGGGAGAAATGCAATATTAAAATTTCCAATTTTGAGTAAATTATACCCCTAGATGTGTAAATAAGTATGGATTTTTTTTTTCTGATGTTTTTACCCTTCTGTGCCATTATTTTAGCAAAGGATCAAATATACATTAATTCTATCTCATGCAGGAACTCTCTTACTATCATTCCTTTAGCATCTTCTACCAAATAAGATTCTAGTGCTGTTTTGCTCCCTGCTTGGTTTATTTGGAAGGACAGGCTCTTTAACAATTGCCAGGATGCCCATTTGCACAGACTTGGTGGTAGAGCTTGATAGTAAGCCTCAAATGTGGAAGTCTGCAAAAACTGATTGTCTTGAATGTATGTCATCTGAAAGCTCATCAATGTAAGTTTGGTTCCAGCAATGGCTGCACAGGAAATTGAGTTCCTAAGGCTGCCCTGGTGTAAAATACTTCTCAGCTGTTTAAGTCAGAGTGTGTAAAATGCAAAGGTATCAATGAGCAGAGATAGTGCATTTGTTCAGATCTTCCTTCAATATAGAAATAGCTGAAATTACTAGTAAAATTTGTAGAACTGGTAGCACTTGTAGAAGTGTTGTTACATTTCTTTCCTGGTAACTACAGTACAGTTGGCACTTTCCTGTCATGTTCTTATATATGATTTGGGGTAATACATCCTTTTTCTTTTCCCATAGTCAGACTACAATATATTATGCCAGGCTATGATGAGGAAGCTGTATATCTAATAGTCCTTTAATTCTTAGGGGAAAACCTCCTTCTTTTGTGAAGTAATTTTACTCAGTCTTGAAACACAGGTATTTTCTTTTTGTATGTTTGGCTTTAGACATTTGGTTTTGGTGTTTTTTGATGGGGTTTTGGGGTTTTTTGGGTTTTAAATTTTTTTTGAAGTATATTTGCATTACTTATCCCAACCTTGGCTAATCATCACATATGCAGCCAGATTTAAGGGTGGATCTGAGCAGGTTTGTTTGGCTGAAAAATCCTGGTTTCAGTGTGGTTTCATTGGCTTACTTAATTTTGTTTTATAGCACCTGAAGCTATATGTTTGGACTGTCACATTTGATGAGATCTAAAAAGTAGATAGCAAAGTAATCAGGCTTTTGGCTATTTGGAAACTGTGGAGGGAAAAAATATCCATAAATTATGTACAGCCTGAATCTGAATTTATTTTCAAATTATTTTTCTTCCTTGCAATGCATCTGTTGCTGTAAAATCTTTTCTCAGTTGAGCTGTTTTCTGTCAGACAGATAGTTATGTTTTGCCAACTAATTAGCAAAGAATAAAAGACTTAAAATTTTCTCCTCCATTCTAATTTACTACAGGGATTATTAGCAGATTGTGCTGATCCATCATGTGACTTTTTTACAGGAAGCACCCTTTCAAGAACAAATGTCCCTGGAATTATAAATGCATGCTATGTCCCAAGAAAAGATCCTTGATTATGTAAGGCATAAGTCACTGTTTGTGGTTTTGTTTCTTTATGTCCCAAGAAAAGATCCTTGATTATGTAAGGCATAAGTCACTGTTTGTGGTTTTGTTTCTTTTTTTGATGCTGCACTACAGCAGAAATTTTTTTTGCAATTGTTTGCTTATTAAACTACAAAAAAAAAGCCATGTGGGTGCAGATGTTCTGCAAAGAGGTATTAGAATAGTATTTTGTAAAGACAGTACACTGATATCTGTATTCTTGCATTTTTGTCAGATACATCAATGTGTTAGTTATCAGTATTGCATATATTTTCATTCCAGCACTTCCATTTTTTATTTGTCCCCTTAACATTTTTTTGCTGTTTTGGTCACTGTTACCCTGGGAGAGGGACATGTTTGTTCATTTAGTTTCTTGATTAGTTGTTTAAACACTATATTAATAAATTCTATGAGAGTTTGTAGAGAGAAAGGTACTGTAGAAATTCCTGGTGAATCCAGTGCTCCAACTATTTCTGGTGGTTTAGAAATATCCCTCTCTGATACATTTTACCACTGAGACTAGTGGTGGTTTATTCTTTAGGGTTTTGAAAACAGATCAGAGCAGGAACACAGCTAGGAGAAAATGCAAGCCTTAAAAAAAGGCAACTAAAAATCCTTGATATTTTCTTTCTCTTTTCAGTGCACTCCAAGTTTTAGTCTTGTAGGTTGGGTCTGGATTAGGTCAAAGCAATTAAATCATTTCAAGTAAATAAAGCATCTGGTGAAAAAGGCTCCTTGTCATATTGTGTTTCCATCACAGCGTTCTCTTAACATGGGGTGTGGAGCACTGGGCTGGAAGAGGTAAGCTGTTCTGTGGATTGTAGCATTTGAAGGGGCATCAGCATTGCGAGAAAAATGGATGCTTGAAAAGTAGATGTGGCTACTGTACTTCAGTCTGAGTTGCCTTTTTTTGTCTACGGTTTGACCTTTTCCAAAGTAATTATTTTAATCATGCCATGTTTCCTTATTACCGAATAGTTGTACACTAGATTATTTTTTAAAATGTAAAACGCGAGAAAAATGCTCAAAAATATATTCTGTTTCATATATTGGACATCTGAAGAGAGATTTCTTCTCTCTGTATGGCTTTAAATTAAATTGGCCTTTTGGGGAGAATGGAAGGAAAAGTTACATAAATTCCAAGTACTAAGTTCTCCTTATTGATGAGGAAATGTATCATGCAAATAATTTATCAGTTTGAATCAGTAGGGTGAACATAGTAAAATATTTATTGAAGTTTAAATGGAATCTTTTCCTGCATTAATTTGAAAAACAAGTTTGCAGTGACTAGTAACTAATATTATAATAAATATTATTAGAGGATTGGCTCGCAGGAAAGAAATGAATTATTGCAATATTCTTTTAAGATGTTCTGGTTTTGAATGAAAATTAAATACTTCATTTAATGAGCTATTAATATTAACCAGAAGTGCCTGTTCTATTTGTGTGTTGTGGAATACATAAAAAGTAATAATGCTGCTGTGCTTACATACATTAAAAGCGATTGCAAAGCTACTGTGTTAGCAGAGTATGAAGACGTGGCTTTCCCAAAGCATTAAATGTATTTCACTGTATGGAATAACACTCCTGGCTGCAAAAAGAAAGTAATGGTGAAATTCAGCTCTTCCCCAGTGGTGGGTAGGTGAGCTTCAAAAACTGCTGTTCTCAAAACCGCACTGTCAGCATTTCCTATGCAGTAGATCACAAGGTGGCAACCGGGTTGCTTGAATAGTGTTCACAGGGGAAACAAATGTTTGCCCAAGTTCCTTACTCAGCAAAAGGACAATAAAAGTAGAAATCCATAGCTTCATTGATATTTGGACTGAGTTTGGATTTTTCTGTGCTGGAATTGGATTTGGACATGGAAGATGAAACAGCCTATCCTGTGCTGCCTCTGTATAGCGCACTTGGTGTGGATGGATGTATCCTGTGTTTTTGAACACTGAAGTGGATTTGGAAGTTTCAAGTGTTCTTTTTCATGCACAAAACCATCAGCAAAATAAACTGAGGTAGTTGAAATGAAACCAAATTATATTATATTGACTTTCTACTACTATTTTTTTTAAACATGCCATTTTATGAGGATTGGTCATGGGCAAGTATGTCATCTCTGTGTTACTTACGCTTTGAAACTTGGCTGATGCCCAGCTCCTTCAAATCTGTAGGAGTAAATCTTCAATTGGTGTTGTGCAAAAATAGTCTAATATTCTTTATGTCACAACAGTTTTGTGAAGAAATAAAATGCTCCCTGTTTTGTCTTTCATCTGTGTCATTTCATACTGCAAATGCAGCCCTTTTTGAGACATTCACAGGCAGCCATGTAATCTT
The DNA here is from genome assembly GCF_028018845.1 of Melospiza georgiana. NCBI lineage: Eukaryota > Metazoa > Chordata > Aves > Passeriformes > Passerellidae > Melospiza > Melospiza georgiana. The sequence continues at coordinate 54,786,587 of NC_080430.1, forward strand.
AATTCCATGCTCCTGGTGTATATCTGCATTTTCCCAGAGTATTAAATAAATCCCTATGGAAAATGCATGGTGAGAACAGAAAGTTGCTGTGTGAAATTTTACCATCCTAATCCATATATACCAATTTTACAGCTAGGTACTGGAAAAGCGTTGGTGATTGCCTTATGAACAGTTGTAAAGGAATGAGATCAGAGGTTATTCATGTTTTTCACAGAACTACCATTACTGTATTTTAACCATAGAATTAGGGGAAAATATTTTTAGCAGCGTAAGTCACAAAACATGCTGTCATAGTTTAGAAATTTCAGTCTTCGTGCCTTTTTTGTGTACCAATAGTTGGAGATTTCTTGTACAAGTTGAAAACTGTAATGGGTTTCTAGCTTTTATTCACTATTGCTCTATCTGCTTTTGAACCAGTGACTTCAGGATAAAATGCTCTTTGCTATTCTCATTCTTAAACCAGTTTTTTTTTTTTCTCTGCTTTGTTAAAATTTTCCTTTAGGAACAATTTTTTTTAATGAAAGTAATGGAGGAAAAGAGATTTGTGTTCTCTCAGTGAGCTTCCAGAGGGTCTGGTAAAGTGCTCAGGATTTAAATTCAGCACAGTAAATAAAGCAACAACTTGCACTAAAACGGTATTCCAGTTTTGGTATTGTCAAGCAGCCGGGTTAAAGGCCTTGGTCTGAGTTTTTCTTGGTATTCTGTTAATGTTAGAGATTTCATTGCATTGATAGAAATTGAGTTAGGATCCTAATTCTGAAAATAGCATAGATAGTCCCTTTATCACTGAGGTAGGAGCTGAAGTCTGAAAACCATATCCTAGGGATGGAGAAACGGTAATGATGAAGCTGCACTTCATAACAGTTACACAGCCTGTTACAATAATTGTCCTTGTTTGTTCTGTGGCACTTGATTCTTCAGCAGAGGTAGATATATCATCCAAAATAGTGGGGGATGGAGTGCTTTCTTCTGTTTGGTTCTGGATTTTTTTTCTTCTGAAAGAAGGCCAGGTAAGACCTAGAAATGGCCAATCAGGGAAGCTGTGTTTGCATCACTCTAGAACACAGAGCATTTGTTTTTTCTTTTTAAAAAACAAATATGGGGACATGTACTTGAGGAGCTTTAATAAATGAGTTTGAGGTGTGTGATGGGTTGATGCTGGCCAAATGCCAGTGCACCTATGAAAATCATTTATTAATTTTTTTCTGCTATAGTTAAGCAGAGGGAGGGGAAAGAAAACTCAAGGGGTGAGATAAGGATTAGGAGAAAACACTTTAAGGGCAAAACAGGCTTAAAACTCTAAAAGGTATAAAGGAAGAAAAATTCGTTAACAGAATTAAAAGAGGATAATGAGAACTAAAATAAACTTTCAGAACACCTTTCCCCCCATGCACTTCATGAATTACAGGGAAACTTGTATTATTGTCCTCACCATAGCTTTCAGAAGAATTTTAGCTCTGACGCTTGGAGCACCTCCTCCTCTCCCTCCCTCTTTTTCACCTACCTTAGTGTTCTCATGCTGTTCTCATGTGTCTTCACTTTTTCCTTTTCTCTGACTCAGGAGAGAATTGGTGTTTGTCGGTGTGGTGGGTTTTAGCGCTGGTTAAATACCAGTGCACTCACTAGAATATACTTACTTATTTCTTGTTCTGAGATAGGATTAGGAGGAAGGCAAAGTAGGCTCGAAACTTGGAAAAGGTATAAAGAAAACTTTATTAACAGTAATGAAAAGAAAGAATAATAAGAATCAAAATAAAACTTTTAGAACACTTCTCCTCCCCCCTACAACTTTTTCTTTCTCACTAACAACATACAGAAACAATTCAGTCAGTTTATCACTTCTAGAATAGTCTTTCTTCAGGTCACTTAGGGAGAGAAGTCCCTCTTGTTAATTTATGGAGACTTTTCTACAAGAAAACAGTTCTCTTGTGGCTTTTAATTTCCACGAATAGCCATCCAGAAATCTGCAATCGTGAAGTCCCTCCCATTTTTCACAGCCTTCCCGACAGCTACGTTTATGGGCCATGTCAACTTATGAGGTACTATTTTAAGGATAAGCTGTTCAAGAGCATCATTTCTTCACAAGGAGAATCACTTCCACGGCTGACTTTTTCCCTCTTCACCAAAAATCAGTTATTGCAAAATCAGCACAAGCTATCTTTTTAAGGACCAAATTAGATTCTAAATTATACTTCATGTATTTCTTGATTGTAAAGAGTAACAATCTTCTAGAGGTTTTGCAACAATGAAAATAAATAAAAAAAATCTTCATTGTGAATTTCCAGCTATGTTTTCAGAATTAATGATTATTTAAATTATTTCTAGACTATAACATGGGTTCCAGTTGGTGTGAGAAGAAGCAGGATTTGGTCTAGGGTTTTTTCCTGACTTCCATGTCAGAATGGCAGGCAACAGGTTGTCTTGTGTGCAGTTTCTTTCAAAAGTGGCAGCATCAGAGGCAAACACCAAAGAAGTCTGACATTACAATGGAAGAACATTGAGTAAATAGCTGTCTCCTTTACGATGATAGTGTTACATCCTCATTGCCCACCTCAGTAATTTGCATCTTTTGACAATTTTGACTTCAAAAACTTTCCAAAGAAAAACCTTTATCCTACCCCTATTCTGACCAGAATTGGTCATCATCTTCAAATAGATTTTTCCCAGTGATGCTGAGGAAATACAAGACTCTACTGGTATGCACACATAATGCAGTTAATAGTGGGTCAGATTACTTGAAGTTGAACATGTTTGCTTTAAGGGTAGAAGGAAGTGGACAAATGTCCAGAAATATTCCTGGGTTCCTTCTGATAATACACCAATTTAATGTGTAGAGTTCAAAACTTCTACTCCTCATCTTTAAAGTACAAGTTATATTCTGATGCTGCAGTCATAAGGCAATAGTAGGATTTATAAAGACCAACTGTTTTGTGACTGTGAAATAGGAATATAAGGAGGAAGAGGGGGAGAAAGCAAATTTACCTCATCACAGGTGTAACCCAGTTGTTATTGTACTTAACGTTGTGAGCAGGGTAAGCATTTAGTAGGTAAAGATTAGGAGTTTTTCTTCATCCTCGTGTTCTTAAAAAACAAACAAAATAACCTATTAATTGGTTTTACCAGATAGTGCAGGGACTTTGGCATGGTCAGGGGCGGAAGTCAAAGGGATCTCCCAACTGTGTTGTGACATGATGATGTCATTTCCTTAAATTCATCAACAGATGTTAGCAATTTGTTACAATTTGCTGCTTAATATTTTCTACTTTTATTAGCCCTCCTGCATGTGTTAAGTCATGTGTTGCTCCCATGTGATATTTTCACTTGCAGCAGGTTTTTTTCCTAGATATTTTTATTCATTTGCCGTATTCCCTTGGATTGCAAATGAGCAGTGTGTTCATTTGCATATGTCAATCTCGAATTAGTAAATAAATAAAATTCCTTTTTTCCTTCCATGTATTATAAGAACGTCTGTGTTTTTAATATATGGAAAGAGGTCGTGGAAATACAGGATGGCAATTGTCTGCATTGCCAAATCCATTTGCTCAGTGGTCAGTCTTGATCTCTGTCCTCTGAATGTCTCTGAGCTCTGTGGGTCTGCTGCTGTGATGGGAGCTGTGGCCTGCCTTTTGCAAGAACCACCTGTAGTATATTTGGTGAGCTGTTCATGCTGGATTCTGGTGTCCTGTGATCAGCTGTTTCATGTCAGGCTATAAGCCGTCATTAAAAACCCTGTATTGGGAAGCTGTGTCATGAGGGTTGCCTGGCTGGAAGTGAGCTTCTGACTGAGGACATGGTAGTTTTGGAGAGGAAGAAGATGGGGTTCCTGGCATACTGAAAAGTGTTGAAATTGGACTTGTAGTCTAGGCTGAGAGGGCTTGGTAAAGTGTTTCGGGGAAGTTAGGGTATCAGCAAAGATCCATCTGAGGATTACAAGGGGATGGAGCAGAGGAGAGTTGTAAGAGGGGGCTTGGGGAAGACTTGTGAGCCTTCAAGACTCTGCAGTCTTAAAAGTGGAGGTTAAGTGTTAGAGTGGGAGCCAGGCCCTTTATGTGTTTTTTATAATTGGATTATAGGCGGTTGGATTGGTACTGTGAAGGCAGTCCTTCAGTCCTTTAACCTTCATAATATTGTGGTGGGGCAGAGTCACTGTTTTCCTTTTCCATTTGTGTCCCAAAACTGAGAGTAACCCTGTCAGCAGACCCCATCCTACAGAGCTGTAATGGAGAGTTGCTCTGCCTGCATCTTGCCTTGTTGTCCAAATCAGCAAAGTTGAAGAATTTGCTCATTGTCCTAGCTGACCAAGGGTGTCTAAACTGAAGCATTATTTCCAGGGTGAAGAAACTGTATGGTTTGTCAATTACTGTCACTAGATACGAGAAAAGTATGGCAAGTCTTAGTTTTTTTAGCATACAGCTACTAGAAAATGTTTTGGTGTGAAATACAATAAAGAAGGAAGTGAGAAATTATGCACATGGATATTCACAGGGTGATATTGAGAATATAGAGGCTTCTGTCTGATTGTCTGGATTACCAGATGGTCTGAGCCACATTTAGCCTGAATATAATGTGGGTAGAGAAAACTAGAGATGACACATAAGTGAACCTGCTTGTCTGAGGGACTTAGTGTTAGATATTTTCCCTGTAGATTTTGGGGAGTGGGATTCAGCAAATGTAAAATCAGATTCATATGTTAATCCCTATCTCTTTACCTTGAATGAATGGAGATTAGTTGGGTCCTAGCAAAGGTCTGAGGCTGAAAATAGTTACAATTTCTTTATTGGGCCGAAGGAGGCATTATGACCCATTTGGTGCAGCTCCCAGATATAGAAATGCTGTGAAGGTTTAAATAAAAAGCTTTATCTATATCTTCTGTTGGGTAGTACTTGTCATGGAAATCTTGTGGCAGTTAACCTTAAGTTTGTAAGGTTCTTGTTGGGCTCCCTTGTCCAAAGTAAGGTTTGCACAGCCATCCTGGGTGCAATCCTGCCCTTCCAAGCCATTCTGGTGATGAAAAGGGTTTGCAGAGAGCCAGGGGGTCAGATGTTGGTGTTAAAACCTCACTGATGATGTTCCTTTCATAGCAGTCTGGTTAGAAGTCATCCATTCTACTTCTCAGCCACACACCAGACACTTGGCTAAGTACTCTTTGCACCCATGTCAAATAGGGCATTTACAGATGAAAGACCATTTCCAGCCAACCTCACAGGCCCTCAAAACTAAAGCTGAGACAATCAGTCAATGCCCTGATCAAGACATAATTTCTATTAAAAAAATTAGGATTTGGAGGGGGTTATACCTTGGATCAAGTCAAGATGTCAAAACCAAGGAAAGTAATAAATGGTGTTGGCAACTGTGTTCTGCTGGGTATTTTGCTGTTCTTTGAGCTTCTGCACATATGCAAGAGAAATAAGGAACTATCCCTGGAGACTTAATTTTGGCGCTTGAGGTCTTTTTATGTTGGTTTCTATTTCTTTTTATATTTGTCATTGAATTTCTGTAAGAAGTGGAGATGCCCCCAGTGGAGCACTAAGGAGGTGTTCATTTTTGTATAACTTAAAATACTTTTTGTATTCATTTTTGCATAACTTAAAATGTTCTATGAGGTTTTATTTTAATTCAAAAATAATTTGTTTTCTTTGGTTCTACTGGAGATTTTCATATAGTGTGTAAACTAGTAATTCTGGAGCTCTAATTAGCTGGTTTAATTTTTTTCTTCTGTGTGATAGTGATGACTATTTAAATAAATAAAGTGCTGATATGGTTTCTCAAGGTCTGACCTGTATTAAATGTCAAGAAACGTTACTCCCACAAATTTCCAAGTAGTAGTCTCTTCTCACTTTTTTGCAGTAGTATTGGGGTTGCACTTTCTGCAGCAGAATGAGGTTTTTTTTTAATAAGGCTTTATAATGTGTCCTAAACATTAAATGTTCAGACACATGGTGGCAGAGCATTTAAATGACCCAGTAAGCTAGAGAGTGTTGCAATTTAGGAATAGTACTCCTTGCTTTAGTGCTCTCACTGAGACTCTTACAAACCACATGCTTCTTGCTTGCTCCCCTCCTCCCCTTCCCCTGGGGTGGGCTGGAGATTAGGGGACACAAAAGGGAAAGATGATGGGTTGAGATAGGAACAGTTTCCTGGAAACAACAATGAGATAAGAAAATGAACAGTAACAGCACAGTACTAGTAACTCAAGTGTACAAAAGAGAGAGAGTGATTCACATGTGAAAATACTCACACCTGCTGCTCTGGGTTGGAACCAGCATTACCCAACCCATCCTCTGATCAACCAGAAGGAGCCCTTTCTCCTCAGAGAAGGGGTTCCTTCTCCTCAGTGTGAGTCCTCTCCACACTTGGCAATGGCATAAGTGGTGTAGGATAGCCTCTCTGTCCTAGCCATGCCTCCCCTGGTTACTGCAAAAATGAACCCTGTCCTGGCCAGGAAGAAATGAAGTAATTCACCATTTTTCTTATAATCTCTGAAATCAATGGAAACTTGAAAGAAAGCATGTAAAAGAAGAAAATTAACTGTAGAGTTTTTGTTTATCTTGTCTTTTTTTCTTTTTCAGACATAGCCTTTTAAGAAGGCCTGTGACACTAGGTCTTTTTTGGAGTAGGGTGTAAGTGTGTCCTTTTTGAAATTGCTTCAGTGATTTCAGCTGTCTTTGTATTGGAGTTTAAATGCTTTGCAGGATCAAAACTTGCAGGCATAAACAAGGCTGGAATGGACATTTAGAGTAATAGCAATTTTATCTGGGACCAGACAGAAGATGTGCAGCAAAGGGGAAGGACACTTGCCTTATAATGTATGCAATGTTTATTTCCATAAAGGCTTTGAAAAACTTTGAGGGCAAATTGTGTGGTAAGGATGACACTTTGGTGATCAGTACTTGTAACATAATTTGAGTATCTGTAATCAATAGAACAATGTTCATGTGACAGTCTGTCCTGTAGGCAGATCCTCTGCTCCAGGAGCAAATGTGGGCTAATGAAATAACTCTGGGAACTGCCCACAGGTTCCTTCTGGAAATTTTCTTCACAGGGACTGATTTCAGATTTTTTTTCTTTTTTGCTACTCATGGTTCCAGCAGAGCAGTTCCTGTCGGCAAAGCTAGGAAATATGGGGCAGAATATCTGAAGAAGGTTGTGAACCTGAGTTTGGAAAGGCTGGCGAGAGTCCCTTGCAGTGGTACTGGCCTGTTGAGAGAGCTTGTTGCACATGTGTAGTTTTTGTTAGTTTTCTAAATCCGTTCCAGAAGAAGAGTTGATATTCCATAGGTACTGGGTGAATGAGAAGGAATTTGGTTTCGGTTCAGGAGTGTTCAGCAATGACAACTGGAAGAGCTCTCAGTATGAAGGAGTTTGTATTAGTCTTAGGGGCTAATCACAGTATTTCATTCAGTTGGAAATGTGCTTTCAGTGAGAAATGTTTATGGATGCCTGTTCTTTACAGCATATTTTAGCGATATGCCCGCTAGCTTTAGCTTTAAAAGGCAAGTGAAAAATCAAATGGAGTATGAGTTTCAAGTTAGCATTCCTGTTGTTGAAAAATGCTCATTATTTATTTTATCACATCACCTTCCTCCTGGCAGCTCTGTGGATCTCCTTGCCTTTCAGAATTTAAGGCTGCCATGTGTGCTTTACAAAATTGCTTCACACATTTTGTGCAGTAAATGTTTATTTTTCTCTTAAAACATTTGTCAAGAATATCAAAAATTAGTATTGTTATTTCAGATAATTTTAGGTGTTAAATATTGAAGTAATATTAAGTGTTGGTACAAAAAGCAGTGTTACAAAATTTATTTTCAAATTTTTAGAATCCTCTAGGAGGGTTTAATTAAAAGTGTCATACAGTTAGTAAAAATACATGTAAATTCAGCAATTGATTTTTTAATTATTTTTTCCCTTAAAAAAGGAAAGCTGTGAGTTCTCTTGTATGGGGTAAATTTCACTCTATTTGTATCTTAGCTTTGCTGCAAGTCAGGACTTGTACTATTCCTCTAGGTCGTCATAGAAACACAGCTAACTGACATCTCAACTCAGGCTGCTCATGGTTTAATTTGTGGGTTTTCAAGATTATTAAAATTTAACAAAAATTATTGATTTGCTTTTATTAACACTGGCTTGTGTTTACTTTAGAAGTTCAAACTGCATAAAAGCTTTTCCTAGTAGAAAAATACCTTTAAAATTATTAAACCCTGATACTCTAAATAAGAGATCATCAAATTCATTTAATATATCAGTGTCTGAAGCAGTAATCTTGAATTTTTGAAAATCACCTTTTTATTTCATATTGTTAACAGTAAAGTGCTCCAACCTCATTTCAATTCACCTTTTAGCTTGACTTCTATTTAACATACAAGATACCTGTCAAGAAAGCGTGAAATAGGTACATCATCATGCCTAATATTTGGGAGTTTTCATTTTATTTACTTACTTTGAAGCCATGGCAGAATGCTGGCAGAATGCTTTGGTGCACTGACTTTTGAAAGTATATATTTTTTGTATATGCATGTGCAGAAAAAATTACTTAGTTTTCACTCATAAATAAGACAGGTAAAACTTATTTAGAGTAACTTTATTTAATGGTCCATGGATGAATGATTTTATGCAAACTACTCCAGAGACTAGAATTAACTTTTCATGTTGGTTGCACATTGGATGTCCTGGCCCCAGCAACATGTGGGATCTTATAAAAACTAGATGACTGGCGTTCAATTTTTACTTTTATGGATTTATTCAATGATTGCCCATGCATTTCAAGTATAATCTTTGTAAACAATGTATAAAATACAGTAATGTGTTAATTGTTATAATGGACACATACTTCCTTACACTCTCCTTCCGTCAAATGTATGCTTTTTACTTTGACTTTACCTCCTCCCTCTACCTTGTAGCCATTTATTAACGATCTGTAGGCATGAGGAATTTGACTGATTTATATACAGACCTGTAATTTGACATTGTCATTCTGTCTAGTAACAACTTTGTTCAGTGTTAGATTTACTGAATAAAATTGTTTCTTAGTGGACATTTTGACATCCCACTTCATACTCCTACGTCATGCACTGCTGACATCCCTGTATTAATCTCATTTGTATTCTGTCATAAAACTCTCACGTAACATTTTAAAACACTCTCTTTGCAGCATATTTCTATAAGCAAGGGACTAGGTATTGGGTGTCTCCATAGGTGTATATGGCTTTTTTGTGTTTTGTATGAGGTTATGTACATGTTACCATATATGATGGTAGCACACATAGTAAATGGCCGTACTATTTAACTTGGAAAAGACTGGCTTTAGTACTGCAAAAGCAATTTTAAAAAATGTGGTTTTTTAACCTGTTAACATGTCTCTCTTCCAAATTTATTTTTTGCATCGTATCTACAAGAAAGTGCTGCACAAATAGAGTTCTGCTATAGGCTGATACTGTGTGTTTTTAGGAATTGGAAGGCAGTGGTTGGTGGGAAGTCAAGGCACTTCTTTAACTAGACCACTGCACTGGTATATTCTGGTTGCTTAAGAATGAAAGATGTTTTATATGGAAAACATACTTGTTGGGGAAGATGAAACAGGAAAACCTTATAAATATGATTGCCTGGCAAAAGATTTTGAGAATATAGAAACTATAAGCGAGATTGAAATGAAAGCAAGCTTTGAGATACCTTAGTTACTGAACAACTGGAAAACAATGGTGTGGCCAGACTGGAGGTAATCCTCTTTTGATGAAACAAGACCCTCTGCTTGCAGACAGGTCCAAGGCTCAGAGCAGACCCTACTAGCTTGGCAGAAGGGGTCCAAGGAGTAGATTCAGGGTTTAAAATGTAACACAGTATGGTAATATAATGATTCTTGTAGGCTATGTATAAATGCTATAGGATTTGTATCTTGTATTAGATTGGTTAGTGAGAATTAGAATATTCAACACAGAAGAAGAGTTAATGTATGGTAGCAAGAACCTTGCTCTTTACCTTCTCCCTCTCTCGGGCCTGCTCCAAGCTGTGTCTGGCAGCTCCCAGCAGGGCCCTGCTCCCAGGCCCTTGGCAATCAACCCCAAGTTCCACAGCCTGGCTTCAAGGATCTCTCTTCTCTGTCTGTCCTGACCGTCCTGCCCCCCGTTGCTCCTACACATACTCAGTGTTGATGTATTCATTATAGTCAATAGCAAGTGTAGGAGAATATTCTTGCAGGTATGTGTTTCCCAGTGAGGACCAAGGGATATGTAAGGGTTTGTGTATGTCTGTGCATGTATAAGATTGACTGAGACTTACTGAAGCCTGTGGAATCTCTCTGGCATTGTACCTCTGTACACCAGCTGTTACAGATAGATGCCTATGACCAAAGAGCTATTTTGCAACTAGGATTTTATTTTCCTAAGAGATAAGCATGTTGGGTCTTCTTTGAGCAATAAATTTGCTGCTTGGGGGTTTTTTGGTTTTTTTTTTGGTTTTTTTTTTTAGCTTGGATTCCTTTCTCTTCACTCTTTTCCCCATGGTCCTTCCTTGCATTTAAGTAGTGACTGGGTGATAATACCTAACATGCATGAAAAGAGCGGAACGCTTCAGTATTTACCAGAAAAAGATCCTAACATGCAGAAGATAAAGGTGATTCATAAGAGTATAATGTGTCCAGGTTCTCTTCCCAGAAAACATATTTATAGTATTTTTTTTTTACCATAAGCCCATTGGTGGATTTTATACAATTAACTTATTCCTAGTGGATTCTTCTTATTTTTGTTCACAGCATTTTGCCTCTATCCTTCCTACAGAGGTGCAGCATCTTGTAAAGGTCGTGAAGTTTCTTGTAATGTGCATGCTTCAGCTTTCAGTTCATTGTGGCTACAGTGGCACACTTTATTTTATCATCCTTCATTATCATATTCATCCTTCTTGTATTTTACTTCTAAATTGCAAATTACTAACTTTGTGTAACAAAGTACACATGCACATTTTTTTCTGCTTTTTAGATATCAAGTAAGTGCCTCCTACAGCTAAATTGACATGCTGCTATACAGACTTTGCACTCAGAACTTTGGAGTAAAAAGAAAAACCAGTAACAAAAAAGCACAGCCCAAACCCCTTCAGATGATTAAACTGTGAAAGTTTGGCTTTTGATTGTAATGGCTGTTGTGAAGAGATCGCAGTGATCCATCTTCGCCTGTTGCTGTGTGATAGTTTTGGGGTATCTTTTAATTTGTTTTTTATCTAAAATAAACTTCTAAGTATTTTTGTTGTTTTTTCTCTCTTGCTCCCTTTTCTTATACTCCTAAAAATTTAGGAAGATGAGAGTGAAGAAGAACCTAAGCTCAAGTATGAACGGCTTTCTAATGGAGTGACAGAAATTCTCCAGAAGGATGCAGCCAGCTGCATGACAGTGCATGAGAAGGTATTATGTGACTTTGTGGCTGAGATAGCACTTCTGCTCAGTTTTATATATTTATCTGTCCTTATAGTGCATCAATATATTTCTGTGTAGAAGTGATGCCAAATCTAGTTGCACTGCAAGGCATCAGTGACATAAACAAAATTTACCATTAACCTGTATTGAGAAATCCACATTTTCTCAATGTTAAAACAAGTAGTTCACATGGTTCAATTAACAGCAGATCTCTCAGAATCAATTCCCTTCTTGTTTGTATCAAGCATTTTTCAGTGGTAAACACATTTTCTCAATGAGGAAATGAGGTAAGAATCCAAGATGCAGTGATTTGTTATATGAGATGTTTACATAAGCTACTAGAAAAATGCTCACTCACATTTAATAATGAAAAGTATTAAGAACTGCAATCAAAATGGAATCCTAACTTTTCTTTATTCAGAAAGGAAGTTGGCATATACAGTGCTTATTTGTACAGCCATGTCAGCAAGGATCAACTTGATCATGCCAGGAAATTAGCATATATTTGGCTGTGGAAGACATGTTAATACAGTGGAGAAGAAAGTAAATATTGTGGTTTTTGTTTGCTTAGACTTTACTTTTGGGGAGTGTCATACTAACACTTGCCTGTCCCCCTTCCCTGATTCAGTATGTTAAAAAGAGAGGAACTGCACGTGCTAGAGATTTTGATGTACCAGAGGGATGATAAGGATAAAGACATACCTTAACAGATGATACAGATAAAGACATATCCTAATAGACAATGCAAAGTAAAGAAATTTCTAAAATAATTTCTATTTTATTCTTAAAAGAAATAAGCTTCATATGATTCTTTAATGATTTAAACAATTGCTTTTGTGTTTTATGAGTTTTCTTCTCTTTTATACATACTGTAAAACATATTAGAATATTGAGGCATTCTGAAGTGCAGCTGAAAATCTGAGCTAATTATTTGTCAACTACTAGTATGTAAAACATAGTAGCTATTTTCTGAATATATAATTTTTCACAGCCAGTAGTATCTCCTTAACAGTTATTGTTGAGGGATCTATCTTTATTATTTGGCTATATTTTTAGATTGACTTGTGCTATGTTTCTTTTCCTCAGAGGACTGTTGCTATGGCTCAAGAGGCTCTTAAGATGAAGCTTGTGTTTTAACAGTGTGAATGAAAACAATAAGTCTTTTTAAAATGTTTTTGACAACTTAGAATTACACAGATATTTGGAAAATTGGCGAGCATTTCCTCTTTGTCTGTAGCCTGTTTCTGTTACCTTTTATTCCTGCATCTCAGGTAAATTTTGAAAGCCAAGAGTTTAACAGGATTTTTCTATAAGGATGTGCACAGATACAGCTTTTGCTATAGTGTCACAAAGCGTGACAATACAGGAAAACTGTTGAAGTATCCCAGTACTTTCAGTTTTCCAGCAAACTAGATACACTACTTATGAGAAGAATCAATATTGTTACAAGCCAGGTACTGTAGTCTTTTAGGAATAGGTCTCTTGCAACAGAGAACTTAAAAATGAAGCTGGGTTATAGGTTTTGCAAGGGTATTTCTGTTTCATTCTTGTTGTTTTTTTCAGGATTTTTTTCCTGAACGGACAGGAAAAGCCTTGCTAAATGCTATCATTAGAAAAATCACTCAGTAATATGTAAAATATTGCTCTGATTAAAGCACTTTAACTTTGATGGGAATCCTGAGATCTGGCTTCTGCATTCAGACTAATTTCCCCCCAGAATTTTTTTTTTTTTCATTTTTGCTGCTAAAGCATCATATTTTCACCAGGCTTGCTGTCTGCACTGGATGACTAATCGTCATGGCACCTGGTGCATTCAAGCAGGCCTGTGCAGTGGAATAGTCATACCTAGTTATGTCTGCACACCTGATGTTTTATTAACCAGTATTGATTTTTTTACCCGGGGGACTTTTTTCTTCCTGAAAAAAGGCAACCTTGCAGGAGTGAAAGGCATTGCAGGGAATGAATTTCTAATGAGCCCCTTCTTTCCCTTTCTTGCCTCCTTTTAATGTAGCTTCATATTTTAAGTGCCTGAACAGAAATTTCATTTTAAGCAATTCCATTTTGATAAATCCTTTTAAACCTTGACTTTCTGTAAGGTTATTTTTTAAAGATTGTGCTGCCTGACTGACACGCTTAGCAGTGCCTGTAAATTTGAGCATTTCATTATAGGTTGCAATGAAGCATGCTCACATGCAGTGAAATACAGAGAATTGAGTAGCCTAGACTATTTCAGTAATGCTGAAAGTGGGAGCGTGGGGGAGGGGGCAAATAAAAGAAACCTCTGTCATAAATCAAGTAGTACTGAAATTCTATCTTTTCTGTTTAGGTGTAGTTCACATGGTTCAATTAACAGCAGATCTCTCAGAATCAATTTCCTTCTTGTTTGTATCAAAATAAGTTTGTGATAGTATGGATTTATGTCAAGATTTCTTTATTTTGCTGCTATTTTTTAGAATGAAACTCCTGAGATTTCCAAGGAAGTGTATTTGTCTTGGGAGTATTCTATTTAGGAATGTTACTATGTGAAGGAAAGCAATCCCAGGAATTATCTGTGTACTTAAATGCACTGTCATAGACCTTCCATAATTCAACTGTATTTTACCAGGGGCTTACAGTTGGCCTTTTGCTGTGTTTGAACACTTTTTTTTTTTATTTTAATAATGAAGAAGAATTAAAAATAAAGCTCAAAGGAAACATTAGGATTGAAACAAAGCTGCAGAAAGGATCTAGGAACTATTTCAGATCTCTGTTGGTTCTTGCTCTCACGCTGTATTTTTAATTTGCTGCCACAGTCCATCAGCTGGTGTATACAGACTGCAGACCCACCATTAGTTGTCAGTGGATGAGGGTCCTCATGACTCATTCTGACAGCTAACTTGCACTATCACAGTAATATGGGCTTGAAGCCCTGTTTTATTCTTTGGGTACAGTTAAAATAACCTTTCTCTATAGAAAGTGGTGGGCTTTTTTCTTTTCCCCAGTGTTGCTAATCCTGGAGTTCATTTAGCATTGCAGTATTTCTTGTGGTGTCTTTGTGTTTATGTAATCAATCTCTTTCTTTCACAGTTTTTGGCACTGGGAACACATTATGGCAAAGTTTATTTACTTGATGTCCAGGGGAACATCACACAGAAGTTTGATGTTGTAAGTATGATGTTATTCAGAACCCATTTACTGGCATGTAAAACTGCTGCAATGTACACTTAACACTCATGCTGCAGTAAGTCAGTTACAAGTGCAACTACACTAACACATTCCATAACATAAAAACCAGTCTGTGGTCCTTGCAAAAAGAAGTTATGCTGGATGTCTTTGTGGTGAGCACATCTCAGTTTATATATAGGAAACTTCTTCATGTAGCAGAAGAGGAAATGCATATTTATGATTGCAAGTGGCTATTAAAAATGGAACCCGGAAACTCATTACTGCCATAAGGCATGAACCTGTTCATTAGCTGACTACTGTCAGTTATTAGCTTGTGCACTGTCACCTTATCTAGTTGCCACAAGTAATTGAAAAGTGATGACCTTGCTGGCTCAGTTTATCAATTACAAATACATAATGCTAATATTTTATGTAAATGTTTTGAAGTTTGAATTATTAAGGGATTGTATTGATTGAAGAAAAAGAAGAAGCCTTTTTCCTTATTGTGCTTTGTGATATCAGACGAATAAAATGCTACATTTAAAGCTCTGTTCTAGAGTATTAAATGTTCCTTTTTATTGTGGATATTAGTTCATTACTTTCAAATTCCCTGTCATTCTTGGGGAGTGGAAGGAAAAGAATTAGAATTTTTTTTTCTCCTCCGGTCTTCAAAAATGTTGGTAGCCAAGCACTGTTTTTTCATAGCAATATAAGCACTAGCCATAGAAACCACCACAAGATGTGGACATGTTTGCAAAGAGAATATACATTCTAAAGCTGACACAGCTGCATGGAAGGGGTCAAGCGTTTGTTTGTATTTTTGAAAAATCTAATTATGAATTGTGCAAGGGAGTAGAGCATAAACTTAAGTATAAACTTAAGATGCAGCTCATGAAGGGATTTTTAGATTTAATTTTATTCAGATTGACAATGACCTTACTGGGGATTCATTAAAGTCAAACTAATTATGAGCTTCTATTTCTTTTAATTTTGTATGTTCATCAGCCCTGTAGCTGAGAATGCTGACTGCATTTCAGAAGAGGAAAAGCTCTTGGTGTCTCCCTTGCAGTTCTTATTACTTTACATGCATGCTTCTTGATAGAGCTTCTCTGGGAAGTAGGAGAAACTTCTCTATTTGAGGCAGGTCAGATTAAATATACCTGAATTATTCTCCTCCATTGCTGCAGTAGAAAACAGAGTCAGAGACTCACTTAAATGAAGTGGAGATTTTGTATTGAGTCTGGCATTAACTGTCCTAAACTTGTATTTGTTCCACTCAGTATAAGGTGCTTGGAAAATTTTAGTTGTAGAACAATATTTTGTCCACCACCAATGCATGTTCTCTCACACTGGTTCCAAGAGATGAAATCATCCTTCTGTGAAGACTTAGGGAACTGCCTAGATGTAGAGCAAGGAACAAGGGGACCTGTTACCTGGTAAAGTCTATAAAACAAAATCCCTGCATTCTCTTTATACGCACCCTCCCAAATTTGCTGTTATTTTCTTTGTTTTTCTTTACTGAAAAGTCCTACCAGCGCCTGCTGGGAGGCTGGTTTCTTATGAAGTTAGTGTTGAACTATAAAGTTACTTTCTGCTCAAAGATGTTACTTTTCCAAACTTAGCCTGCTTCAGCATGATTTTTGCACTGTGTCTCTTGTAAAGATGACAATGATTTCTTTTGAAACTATTGTTAGAGTACAAACTGCTTTTTGAGCTGGAGAATAGGAAAAAGAAATGTTTCTTGGATTCTACTCTTAATGTTTATATCTCTTTTTGTAATGTACATGTCTCCGCTGCAATAGATTATATCATGGATTAGTTGGAAATGGTGCTTCTTTTTTCTTTTTTTTCCTCTTTTTTCTAGTTTGAAGAAGAATGATTTTTCTCTAGTACCACTTGTCTTTAAAAGTAAAGTTTCTCAAGGAACTACTAACTTGTAGAACAGAACAGGCTGCCTATGTGAGAAGAAAGCAGCTCTATGATGTACATGGCTGCTTAAGCTGAAAAGTTTTCTGAATTAATAGTGTCAGCTGCTGAACCCATAGACAGTTTATTCTGAACTGGCTGCTGTATGCCAAAGTATTTTCCTTCTAACCTGAACTTCTCAAGATGTTGAATTTCAGACTAGAGACATTACTACAAAACATTCACTGGGGGTCTCAGTTCACTTCTCTCCTTCTAATGCCTCTTTATTGTGTCCCCTGGGGAATTTGCATTAAAGTATTGCCATGTTATAAATCCCAAATGAAACCTAACCCTTTCTGGAAAAAAAAAGGGAATTACTTCCTGAAGTCACGCAGGGACAAAGCATTTCTGTAAATGTGCTGGTGAAGACTGTTTTCACTAGTGGTGTTTTTTCTGGTTCTTTTTCTCTGATCCAAAAAGAACAAATTCCTTCTCAGACCCTTATCATTGGTGAAATGGCATATACAGCTCTATCTTGAAGTTGTTAATAGGGGAAGTACCTGTTGTTACTGATTATTGGAAATTAATATTATATATAATTTTTTCTGATTAAAATAGCAATATTACCACTGAAATATTTTAATTGTTTGCAGTAAACAGTGTACCTGGGGAGTGTCTTTTATGTATTTTCCTTTTTGAAAGGATCTTTACAGCAGATGTTTCCTGTCTTGTGACATTGCAGAAATTAATAATAAGGATAGCAGTGTGATGCCCTTTGTACAAAAGAAAACAGTTACATAAGGAACTGTACATCATCTGAGACTTTATCTCCATTTTTCAGGGGGTTGTTTTGGTTTTGGGTTTTTTTTTAAAGAAAAGCTGGGATGTGAAAAAACTAATTTTTTTTATACATCTGTTAAATGTGTAATTATCAAAAACAAACCATACGTGGGAAACTTAAAAAGCTACTAGATTCAAACACTGTTAGTATGTAAAATAAACCAGAATTATGCAAGAGGGTTTTTTTAAGCATTTTTTAGAAATTCATTTCAATGCCAAGTGCATATTAAATATTCTTAGAAAATACCATTATTGCTCTCTTAGTCCTCTTGATTACTGTTTTTCTTTCCTAATTTCAGGAAGGCATGTTAAAAAAAATATAAATGGTCTTGGAAATTGAAGAAATAAGAATTTTTGCTTTTATAATAAATTCTTTTTTTTTCCATAATGCATCTGCATTTGAGCCAAATTGTAAAAAGGTACTCATATCAGAGGATTTGCAGCAAAATGAGGGAGAAAATTCACCAGTGTGTTGCATTATCTCCAGAATGGCCAAGTTTTGAATGGCAGCACTCATTTTCAAGACCGAATGCATTTATCATTTTAATTTGAGCTAAAAACAGCTGTAAGAAACATTAAAATATAAAGTTTTGCATCCCTAGATGTTCTGGTATTGTAACACACTTTCTTGTTTATTGTTTAAAAAACCTATTAGGACTACACTTCTTGATGTCCATAGCAGGAAATCAATGTGGTTATCCTGGGTTACAAATTCTGTAGTGTCTACTCTGCTTTGACCAATAAATATTCAAAGAGGCTTCTGTGAAACTTACGTTAAAAACTAAAAATTATTTTTAGAATGAAATCTTACTCTCATCCAGCTCTTTGAATATCTGATGCAGAATCCTATACCAAGTGGATGACTAGTCTTTTCAGGCTTGCAACTCTAGTCAACACCAGTAGAAATGTGTGCTTTGAAACTGTTGTAAGATATTTGTGTTTTGGGGGGAATTGAGACAGGAGTTGGGAGGCTTTGGCCTTTTGTGTTGCTTGGTATCTCAGCAGTTGTGCTCGTGCACTTGTTATACCTCTCTCCGCTTCACCTAGCATTTCTGTAGCTCTTGCCAGGGTGGCTTGTCTTTGACAATGTCAGTTGCCTAAGATTTAGTGGTATGCATCCTCAATAATGTATGTTTGACAAACTGGTATTCTCTTGTATTAGGGTTCAGTGCATTGAGTGAGCTGAAACGTGTCAAATACACTGAAAATTATTACTAAAAGGCAACAAGAAGAGGCAGGAAAAGCCTGCTAATTCCACTGACAAAGGATGATGCAGAACTGATTCACAGCACGTTAATTCCAAATGTCTCTCCATCTTTCTTTCCTTCTTAGACTGTCTACAATTTATTCATATAATTACTGCCTGAACTGACATCCTGTGGATTAAGGATTTGTAGATATGAAGAAAGCTGTACAAACATGTTTAGTTACGTAACAAATCAAAAAGCTTTCAAAGGGCAAGAAAACCTGTCCCCATTCTGGTCTTCTTCTAAACATCAAGCTTAAAGCAAAAGTAATAAGAAGTCTTGGATGGTGCCAGTGATAGCCTTTTAGAAGGGGGAAGATTGCCTATTTTATAAGTAACCCGCATTTGAATGTTTAATGCATTGAAGGTGTTTCAGTAGTGATGTATGAGTCTAGAAAATGATCTAAATAGTGGTTTAATGCTTCTCTTAATACAAAGAAATTGAAGTCTTTTAGCATGCAACAGCTATTGTGAGTTATTCAAGACCGCTAGAGTTTCAGAAAGAAACCTCCTCACAGCATATCTTTTTACAATATGTTTCTTGCCTTGCCTTGCCTTGTGGTTATCTTTGTGATTGTCTCGCATTGTGTAGCACTAGCTCTTTAATTATAGTTTTTTTATTGGAGTGATAGTAATGCAAAAACACTACGTCATCTCTGCTGCCATGAAGGCTTGAAAGGGAGTTCCTTCTGTGGCGGTATTATTGCCCTTGAGTGTATTGAAGTTACAGCACTCACCAGTCTCTGGAGCAAGACCTTGGTTGAAGGTCAGTGTGTGGCCTATTGGTTTTGCTGATAACTCAGCAGGTTGCAAAGAAAACCAGAGGTTTCAGTTGACTTGTTGCCTCTTGGCAAGAGTTTAATTGTTAACAACAAAAAAATATTTCTAACAAAGAAACAGCTGTTCTTAAGCACTAAGTGCTGCTGCTAGCAATGATACAAAACCTGCTAACTGCTGTAGGAGATTAGGCAACATCTTTCAATGGGGAAGGTAACTTACCTTTTCATTGTATAATGAAGTTGCTTTGGATGGAACTTTGCATGAGAGTTTGAGACTAAGATGATGTAAATATCACTTACTTTGACAAGCTACTTCAAAGTCCCTGTTTTTTATCTTTAACGACATCATTGTAATTGTTAGTGTCAGACTATGTAGGAAAACTTAGGAAGTGAAGCAGCAGAATTTAAAGATCTGGGTAGGTCTCTGTTAGGATTTCCATGGTGTTACTGTGCCTGTTAAATTTGAAGCTGATATCCTGTTTTGTTTATAAAACCAAGTAGTCTATTTTAAGTGAGAGTTCCAAAAGCCAAAATAAAAATTATGGTTTTGATAGAAGCAAGTGTCTATTGCAAAGGACAAGTTTCCTTTTCAACCCTGGGACCTCCCAACAAAATAGGTGTTGCATTTTTATGTCTTAAATGCTTTATGCCAACTGCTAGCTCTTTCAAATGGAAAAAATTGATACAAATGTCATGTTTTGGGATTTTTGTCTTAAGTCTTGAATGTCTACACCCAATTTAATATCACTTCTGCTTCTCTCTGTCTGTCTTTTCATTTTAACTGCAAAGGATTTGGAAATCCAAATGTTTTTACAGTAGTTGTGGGAATAATTCAGATGGCTTTTGAGTCTGGCTTTTTTGTATCAAGGCTTAAAAAGTATGTTTTATATGTTTCTTCTGGTACTGTGCTTATTAGGTTGCTTGTGACATGAACAGTTTCCAATGGGAACTGTGGAGCTATTGAAGATTCAGAACCATCTTTGGCAGGAACCATGGTGTACCTGTGGTATCTTGCATAGACTGGCAGAAATTTTGGCGTCATGACCATTTATTCCATAGATCTAGAAAAGTTTCTTGTCTGACAAAACTGAAATAAGAAAAAAAAACCTCTTGTACGTTTTGCACCTCATCTTTGTACTATTGTATCTGACTTTCCTATGAAAGGAGTATTAATGAAATTTTTAGTTAACCAAAAAAATCAAAGGGATATGGAAGGTATTTGATACTAATAGAAATGTTGTTTGGATTATGGATGAAATGTGGGAGTTCTAAACAATTCTAGAATCACTTATAATTAATTTTTGTAGCTCAAAACTTAGGAAGTGTCACCATTTCATTCAATTATTCTTTCAGGATTGTACTTTCAATAACTGTAGCTTAGTGCAAAAATAATGTTAAAATTTTAGCTGGAGGTATGAGTTCAGCTACAGAAAGTCTTGTATGGTACAGTCATTTATTTCTTGAATGTTGTTAACTCATACGAGTCAGATGTGTGCTTGTACTGCAGCAAACAGTAACATGTATGCTGTCAATCTAATTAATTTCAATTGAAGTATAAAGCCCGTGTATTTTAGCAGCTGATTTTGGAGTAGCAATTGTTTCTGCCTTCTCTTTTGAACTCTTGACTAGCAACTAGGTGGCCCATGTCCCTTTTTTGAGAAGGATTACAGCCCCATCTTTAGACCTAATGGTCCTTCTACAACTTCATTACCCTTCAAATGCATATTGTTTTCCTTTTTTTTTAACATAGAAGCATTGGAAGAAGTCTCCTTTTTTGTTCCCCAGTATCAATCACTTTACCTCAGACTGGGTATCTTGTTGTTTGTCAGCTGCATTTCATGACCAGCTCTAAATGTATTACATTTAAGGTACCTTAGCAGCCCTCTTTATTGTCTCTGACTTCAGTAGAAATCTGTTATGTCACCTTTTAATGAGGTAAAGGACTGTGTTTACATACTGTTCTGTCACAAGCATCTAGACATAGGAAATAGTTCACTTTCTCTTGACTTGGTAGGATGCTGTCGTATTCTGCATGGTTTTTTCGAAAAAAAGCATTGAATAATCTAGGGTGAAGACATTTGAAAAGGGGAGAATGCAAAACATAAAGGACATTAAAGACATTACTACTGTAGTATTTAATACAGCATTGTTGATCAATGAAAGCTTCCAATTTGTTTTCTTTTTTCACCAGACCTTGTTGCCTCTTATTTCTGTGGAGGATCAAGCAGAGGACCTTACTGTAATTCTGCAAAGTAAATTTACATGTGTCACTTTCAGACAGTTTTGAGCAAAATTATTTTTGATATTATTAAGATACATCAAAATCATCAAAACAGGTTTTTTTTTTTCCTTTTAACTCTTTCACCATCCAGGTGTAGTAATATTTGCTGTTTGAATGTGTGTCACGTCTCAGGACTATTTAGAAAGTGGACCACTGTGCCAAATTGCTCTGGAGTTTTATTGGCACCAAGGAAGCAGCAAGTTTCAGGTAGCACTAATTTAGTGTTTTCATAGAAGACTGGTAACTCAGAGGTGCATTTTCTAAAATCTAATAACACTTAAAAGCACAGGGAGGATTTGGAGAGGTTTGATTGTAAGAAAGCTAGCGTGTTGCTAATTCCTAGGGCTGTTTTCCTTTCAAATGGGGTATTATACCTGGATGGTATTTTTGTCCATAGGGAATGCAGGCACTTATGTGCATATATAGAATAATAGTAGTTTGCCTGTCAGAATTATTAAGAGTTCAGGCATTAATAAAATATTATTTACATTAGAAAATGTTTTCCTGGTTAGAAAGACTGAATTCTGGAGGACAATGTTTTTTATACAAGTTGACATTAATGACAGGGCTACAGCCCTTTGTTTCCATTAACAATAAAAATACAGCACTGTTAAAAATAGATAATGACATAACAGGGGCATAATATGATGAGCAAAACATGAAGGCAAAACCAAGTAGTTTTTTCTATGAGGAAGACATAATTGATAATGAACTTAAAAATTCTAATAAAGGTTCCTTTCTGGAAGATGAGACTTATTTGTTTTAAAAGACATGCCAGTGTGTGTAGTACTTTATTGCACTTGTGATGGAATATTAAACATGTACAGTCCAGATTTGACCAGTGTCTGGTGTTAATACCCTCAGAATGGCTGCTGATAAAAGTACCTACTGTCAAGTGACCATCTCCACTGTGATGGTCTTTACTGTTAAAGAAGTTAGTTTCACTCAGTGTCCTCTGACACAGAGAAATAAAGATATAAGAAACGTCAGAAATTGGTATTTTGGTGTTGGAAGGTTCACCACTGTAATCCTAAACTGGCTGCTAGTTGAAGTCTAGTTGTTGAAGGTCTTGGCAGTTTTATGGATAGGAGCTTTGAAATGTCAGCAATGTAAAGATGGAGTGAATGAACGTGTTTGATTTTTTAATCTACTTTAAATAAAGTTTATGATATGCAATCAAATGTACACTTCACTGGTATTGAAATAGAGCCTCTTTGTATGTAAATGCATTGAGGAACTTGTACAGGATCAATTAATCTTCATATTTAGCCTTGCCTATCGTACTGTCACAGTGAGGATATGGCATACGATACACTGCTTACAGTAAATTACAGCGCCCTTCATGATACACAGTTTCTACCAGTGTGAGTACTCTCTGTCTCCCTCCATCTTTTTGGTTTGCATATGCTTTTAAGATCCTGACAAGACATCCAGTATTGACTGAGTATCTCTGGGGGACTTGTGAGACTTTACCAGATGTTTATAATTGCAAATAAAGAAAGTTCCAGAGTTGGTGTCCAAAGAGAATACAATGCTTTCAGTAATCAGAAAATGTGTTTATTATTGTATGTGGCTCTGACTTATGCTAGTCTGTATCAGTGTTGATAACTGAAAATTTACATGGAAAATGACACTGTAGCTGTAGGTGTTGGCTGAGCTTGAGCATTGATAACCCAGTGTAATATTCCACTATGCCAGGAGTATAACTGCTTATGTTGTTTTCAGCCAGGAAAGGGAATTCATTTCCTTATAATATTTCTGCGTCTGTCTGATTCCATCAGTGGAGATATTTTCACTGATTTCACTAGCCACTGGGTTTGGATCATTTTTTGTAGCAGAGTAGTTGACAAGCCAAAATAATTGGGAAAAGTACTTACTGAAATTTTCCATTGCAGGAGCTTACAGAAAGAAAAAAACAAAAAAGAGAACTATGAAGAAAATAATGGGCATGTGTGGAGAAACAGTGTTTCCAGGCTCCATGGGATGATGTCTTCTATCTTGTGTTAGGTCAGAGATTGGGATGAGCACCATGGCTGTTCAGAAAACCTTCCTGGAAATGATGTTGGCACAACAGTGCATGAGCCCTAAGCAGAATAGTCAACAGCCCCTTTGCTTCTTCAAAAGTTTGGTGGATGCACCAATAAATTCATCTCTAAAGAGAAAACCTCTCCTGACAAGAGCTTTCGCTCTATGTCCTGCTTGGCTTTTTTCATTTGTCACGTTTCTGAAATGTGGCTTATCAAGAAATGGAGTAAAATCTCATACTTTCCACTTCAAGGATGGAATTCTACAAAATTCTGTTAAATACATTAATGATGGTGGTAGTATTCTGTTAGAAACAAGCAGTGAAAGTGCCCCTTAAGTTACATCCTCAGAGTTTTAGATATTTTTGGCGACTGTTCTTCAAAGCCTATTTTAATAATTCAGTAGCCTCTCTTGAAAGTTTATATTTAAAGATGAATTCTCACAAGTTCATTGTGTTTGGCAAACTATTCTGAAAAGAAAGCAGTAACAGAAGTTGGTGAGGTGAACCTCTGCATTGCCTGGAATAGTCTTTCTCCCCAGGGGGTGTTGAGTTTTCCAAGGAAGATCTATCTATCACCAGCAGGCTTTCCTCAGCCCTCCCCCCGTACTTCAGCCTTCTCCATGGCTGTGTGATTGGGAATATTGCTTCATATTCTCAGATGGCTTCAATACACAGATAGCAACAAAGAAGTAGGGAAAGGCTTAGGACATAAAATTGTTGAAGAGCCCTACAGTTATACAGAGGATGGCAAAGGGGATGTGGGGGGAGAAGGAAATGGGAGTAGTTTGCTTACTTTGGTACAGAGTTCCCAGGAGGATATCTCCTTACACTGCAGTGTTTTAATAGAAAAGAGATTTTTCTTTGGATCCATCAGGAATTAGCTAACAGTTCGATTCTGCTAGGAAGTAGTCGAGGCTTTCAGTATAGATTTGGTTTTGGTAATAGTTCCATCAATCGTAAACAAGCATTCTGATTATCTAGTAACTACGAGAGATTTAGGGAGATCCCTTGTTAATATTTTTTTTTTCCCTTGGATGTTTTGGTTTTTTTTTTTCTTAGTCCCTGCAGTTGACAAACAAGGTTAAGGGATTCACTGATGTGAAAAATATTGAAATCACTGTAGGTTTTTTGTTCTTTCTCACTGTCTTAGACTGTATTTCAGAGACTTCTTGTCCTCATATTCCCTTAGTTTTTGACAAGCTTTTGAGATCTTTGGTTTTTGTAGATAAGGTCTGCCTTCCTGCAGACAAGATAAAAGTTAATGTTGTTATTGTTCTGTGTCCTAGACCTTGTCACTCCCCTGAGCCTTCCCCCCTTCCTTTTCTTCTAACCAACATAATCTCCCATTTTTCATTTGGAGAATGACAGATTCAAGAGTGTTACAGGATATGCAATGGAGCAATAGTTCCCACCAGAATTTTGTTGCTAATATTGGTGAACTAAACCTCTTTGGTGTGAATATTAGTAAATTTTCAGGAAATGAAACTTTCGATGTTATAAATATAGAGTATGCTTCTTCATTGCAGGCAGTGGTGAACATGTTTTTCTTTAACTCCTACAGTTGCATTTTCAGTTTAGACTTTTGTGTTATTGTGCTTTGTTCCTCGGCTATGTGTAAATACATATGTGTGTACTTCTGTCTTTTTATGGGTAGATCATGGTACAGCACTAGAATTTGGGTTTCAAGATGCTTTTTCCTGTGTTGTATCAATGAAATTTTGCAAATATGCAAAATATTTGCGAGTCAGTGCAACACTGCAGCATTTGGAACAAGAAAACTGCGTGGGTTCAGTTTCTTTTTAAAGACAGTTCCTCAGTACAAGAGATCTCTGGGTATGAGTGTTTTGAAGTTAAAAGAGGTGGGACACAACATATGATAGAGTTGTGCTCAACTGTTGCTGAGGATTTGGGATGCTTTTCAAAGCCAGTTCCTCATCCTACATGGAGCAAGGTTTGTGTTTTGTGAGGATCTTAGCTTAGTTATGACAATAACTGAGGTGGTTTCTGTTTGCAAATCAGTATTTTACACTTGGATACCTCTGCCATGGTGGAAATAATACAAACATAATAATGGTAGTCCATACTCCAGTAAGCTAACCATGTATACAACCAAGTATACAACCGTGGGTTGATTGATCATATTGCTGTACATTGGAGCTTTACATGCTTGTTTATGTGAATGGCATGCAGATGAAACATGAATAAATGAAAAGTATGCACATTTAGGAGACAGTTTTTTTATTACAATGCAACTTTGTACATGCAATTTGCCTTAGTATGGAGAACAGGCAAATTGCATGTACAAAGTTGCAATGTAATAAATCTGTACATAATCATTGTACAGATCCAGACTGATAGTCATGTAGCAGAAAAGACCCTTAGGTGTTTTTCTTCTTTCAGTATATATATATATATATATATTATATATGCATGGTATCACGTCCCTCTGAGGGAATCTGAGGGAATCTGCAAGGGGTTCTTTTGGAAATGGATGATTAGGAACTAAATTAAGCCAAACAAGGCAAATGTTGTATCTGAGAACTGTTTATTAGTGATGAAAAAAAAAAAGAAAAGTAAAAGAAAAAGGAGTTGCCCAAACGAAAGAGGGCTGGAAAAGAAGGAAGGAAAATGGAAAAGGAGGGGAAAGGGCAGGGAGAGAGGGGGGAGAGGAGACAGAGAGGAAAGGAGGGCGTTGCCACCTGCGGGTCCGGGGAAGTGCCGCCGGTGTTCGGGCGGCGGGCCGTGCAGGCCTGGCTCCGAGCGAGCCGACGCGACTCTCGGGGAGGCTCCACAGACACACAGACCGGAGGCTCGGGACCCTGGACAGGGTCGGGGCGAGCATCGCGGTGCCGGGCTCGGTTGGAGCAGCCGGGTTGAACGCAAGTAGCTCAGGCAAGGACGCGCGGGCCAAGCGGCACTGTGGTGGTCAGGGACAGGCGCGAAGGCAGAAGAGCCAAAAGGCAGACTGGGGTCAGGGCAAAGGAGGGAGCGAGCAAGGCAGCAAGGGCGCAGTGGCGAGCCCCTGAGCAGGCTGAAGCCAAAGGTAAAAAGCAAGTCTCAAAAGCCCCTGGCCAAAAGACAAGTCCCCAGAAAGACACAAAGCATAAAACCCAAAAGCCCCTCAAAGCAAAAAGCATAGTCTCCAAAGCCCCCCACTGCTCGTGGTGAAATTACTTTTTGTGCTCTCTGGCTCTTCCCTAAGCCTGCCTGTTGGCTGGAGACCATTGGCCCAGTCTAACCTTCCAGGGCAGTCCATTGGTGGTGACCTTACATCGTCTGAGTGGAGAAGCCTCTCTGGGGAGTTCCGTGTCTCCTACTGACTGCCCCTTGGGAGGAGGTGAAGTCCCATGTTGCCAGGTGGAATCCTCCCGGAGACAAGGCTTACCTCCTGCATGTGGCAGTTGTGCAACCCCTTCCTCATGTGCCCCTGGCAATCAGTGTCGAGATAAAGCTAAATTGGTTCCTCGCACACAGATAAATAATTGTGTGTAAATTAATTTAGGAAAAGTTTATGAAAAGTCTTTTTAAAGAATGGGTGAAAACACTGATTAAGGAGATTGTAGAAGTGATGGGAACTTCTTGAAGTAAAATGAGCTTTGCTGTAAGTATGATTGAACACTGCTTTGCTTTTCACACTCCTAATGTGCATGTGGTTTGCCTGCAAACCATGGCTAAAAGGCATGAAGTCACAGACAACTATTAAAATGTTTAGATTCCTAGCTTGTAAATATTGCATTTCTCACAGAATTGGAGTGAAATCCAGTCTTATGTTTCATGTTCATCCAGTTCAAATCCATTGGGATGCAGCATTTGTGAAAGAATCAATTATCCATTTGTTAGTCGGGGGAGCTTTACAAATTATACATTAGCAGATTGATTTCTCAGGTTCACCATTGGGCGACTGATTGTATAAGGTGGGTTGATGATGAGTGTCAGGGGAGAAGGAGTTGCCACAAAGAACACAATTAAAAGAAGCTTTCTGAGTGGCCATGAATTTACTCCTAATTGAAGAGCTGACTTAATCCATAGTAAGAGCATTTATTTCAAGCATTTTACATTAGGTAATTGATTATCACATGAGGTACATTTGCTGCTAGATATTTGATTTTCCTTTCTTTTAAATTTAGGATTTTGCAAAAGTCTGCATTTAGATCTTTATGTTCAAGGTGTCTACTAGCTTTCTCTCCTACTACCTAAACTTCTCTTTCGTCCATTAAGGTAATGGGTTTTTTTGTTCTATAGTGTCAGCTTGACATTATTGATTTTGAACAGTCAGACTTACTTATGTTGTCCAGAATTCCAAACATGTCTCCATCAGAAAGAAAACTGAAGCTAATGGAAATTCAGCTGAAGGTATTTCTTCCTTTGCTGGTGCTTCAAAAGTTTATGAAATTCTGAAGCTATTCCCAGGTAAATAATTTCCATTCCTAACCAACTGGACCAAACTTTTTGCTGAACTTGAATTATGATGCTTGAGAAATTAAATGTGTATTATTATCTCTTATACAGTACTGGAAGTATGATTGTGATCACAAAGTTGTTGTGTATTTTTACTTGATTGGCCTAATGGTAGGGGTCCTGATTAGGTGCAAAAAAGATTATCCAATGTAGTGCTAATAAAATAAATAGTACATTTTCAACATTTTATATACAGCGCCTCTGGTTTTATGACATGAGGCTTAAGATTAGATCATCTCTCTTACGTGTTCTAAATTTTAGATTCATTTGCATGTTACAGGTTTTTTCCAATGCACATTTCAAATACCTTTACAACAGTCAAGTGACCAAATTACAGTGTGTATCATGGTTCCAACTGTGTTAAATAATCAGTGCTTCAAATTATGATGAGTTAGTGACGACTTTTGTCTTCTCTAACCTTGAGTGATTCTTCATCTTTTGTAGATATGTAAAGGTAGATTGGGCAGGAGGGGTATTTATTCCTTTACTGTAAAATCCAAAGCCTGTTTTCTTTTGTCAGACAAATACATTCATCAGTGTGTTAGCTGGACAAAGCTTTAAAAAAAACACAAGGGAAAGGCAGTTGTAACTTTATGCCTGAGTTTATAACATTTATTTAAAAAAAGAAAAATAAGAGCAAGGTGGGAGGGGGTGACTCACAATATTATATGTTTTCCTCCTTTCTGAAATATCAAAATTATCCACAGGGTATTGGATGCAATTGAACACAATTAATTTTGATGCAATTTAATTTAATTAATTTAATACAATTAAATTTGAAATAGTAAGTAGCTTTGCTGACTGGCACAAAAGTATATTTAAACAAATGATGGTTATGAAAAGAAGAACTGGAACTGATTCTGGAAGAAACACTTTAGTTTAGATAATATATGTACCAATTTTATCTGTGGTCTTTTCTTACTTATTTCCTGAATAGATTGAGATCTTGATTTTCAAACAGCTTTCCAGTGGAACATAATTCTGAAAATCATAGGTTTGACTGTTATTTAACTCTGAACAAGAAGAGTCTGGTATTAGAGTTCTTCCTGAAACTTTGTTTTAAAATGCATGTAATATTCAGCCTTTATTTTAAAATGCATGTAATATTCAACACTTTCTGAGCTCCACAGAAAGTTCTGACTTGTAATGTCAGCAGACAGGCTAATAGTCAATGTGCTAGTTTGACTTGAGTACAGAAAAAAATTTACTCTGTTTGCTTTACCTTGTGTATATCATTTCCTGTCAACACTTAGCTGGAGGGTTGTGTAAATGAGCAGGTCTCTTTTAGTTGAGTTCAGTTGTTTTCCCTGATTGTCATCTGTGTATGGTGGAGACAAAGAGGAAAAAATAATAGGAGAAAGAAAAAGTTAATAGCAACTGATGAAGGTGTTGGGCATGCAGAAGGCTTGTACCAAATTGCTACTTAAAATATATATGCTGTTATGAAATACTGTATCGTTGAATTAGAAACAGAACAAGTCTCGAAGTATTGTGCACTATTTTGAATGTTAGAAAAGTGCAAATACTCTGGAATCACTCTTTTTTTCCACTGACAACATTCTAGAATCTTCGAATCACAGAATGTTAAGTGCTTAGAATGTAAAGATTACATAGTCCTAATCTTCCCTGCCATGGGCAGGGACACCTGCTCCTAGACGAAGTTGCTCAAGGCCTTATTCAGCCTAGCTTTGAACAGCATCAGGGTTGGGATATCCACAACCTCTCTGGGCAACCTGTTCAGTGTCTCACCACGCTCACAGTATATAATTTCTTCCTAATATGTAGCCCAAATTTTCCCTTTTTCATTTGTACTCGTTACTCCTTGTCTTATCATTGCAGTTCCTGATGAAGAGTCCCTCTCCAGACTTTCTTGTAGGTCCCTTTCAGGTACTGGAAGTTGGGGTCTCCTTCTTTTCTCCAGGCTGTACAGCCTCAGCTTTCTCAGCCTGTCTTCATAAAAGAGGTACTTCAGTCCTCTTACAAACTCCATGACCCTCCTCTGGACTTGCTCCAACAGTTTCATGTCCTCCTGATGTTGGAGACACCAGAACTGAATGCAGCACTCCAGTTAGGATCTCACATGAGCAGAGTAGAGGGGCAGAATAATCTCCTTTGACCTGCTGGCATTCCTTGTGATGCAGCCCAGGATTCAATTGTGTTTTTAAGCTATGAGCACACACAGCTGGCTGGTGTGGAGTTTTTCCTCACCTGTAACCCCCAGGTCTTTCTTAGCAGGGTTGCTCTCAACCACTTCTCTGTACAAGCCATTGGTGTGTCTGGGATTGCAGTGACCCAGGTGTAGTGTCGGCAATGAAGAGGGACGGGGACTCCATGAAATAGTCAAAGAATCCAAATTTATTGTGAAGTACAACTGCTTATATACTTATTCTAGGAGGACTAATAATGTTTTACTGCCAGGATTGGGTTAATCATCACATAAACAAACTTATGCATTTTACAACATCTCTTGCATTTTACATCTCTTGCTTGAAGAGTTTGATGTTATTTTCTTTTTCTGGTAAGTCTGTCTGATTTAATCTTCTTGCAATCTTGATTCTATCCTCAAAGTTCTGTTTGCTATTACCAAGGCATCCATCCTCATTGAGGATCTCAGCCTCCTCTTCGTCCAGGGTAGCCTGGTCTCCTGTTTTCTTCCCACATCTTTTCTTTCCCTAGTATCTCTTTTGCTTGCCACATTCCTGTAGAAGCCCTTCCTGTTATCCTTAGTATCCTGCAGGAGAGGTTTTGCCTTACTGAGCACTGTTAATTACCTGAATAGGATCATACATTTAATCTCCAAAGTATTGCCATGTGGCTTTCACATTACAACAGATAAATTCCATCATCCTGATCCTTGTCTTCAGTGTTTATGTGAAGATAGCTTATGTAGTCCATTTTACCTATTTTCTACACGTAATTTTTTCAGAATCAAACTTTTTCAAAGCCATTTGACTGGAAAATAGGAATAGTGTGGACTGTAGGATTGAGCCGTCAGCTCCTCTGGTGTGTCCTGGTTTGTGTCATTTTGTCTTAGGTTTTGTTGCAGTAGTGTCTCCAACAAGGCCCGTCACATTGGAGTGCTGCCAGATCTGCTGTTGCTGTGATGCCAGTCTGATGGTGGATGTAGGTGCTGGAGTTATGAGAACATGACTAGTTGAACAGTGTACCTTAGTGTATGACCCTGTGCCAAGACTGTACTACTGAAGACAGATGTTTTGTCTTTGCAATTGCAAAATAACAAATGAAGGGAAGAAACTTAGTGGGAAAGTTGTGGCAATGGCAACTTAGATGCAGCCCAGAACAAAAAAAACCATATCACTTCCATGATAAACTCAGTTAAACTTTATATGCTTCTCCTCTCAGAAGGCCAGAGGTGTTCCTGGTAGTAGAGGGAATGGTGCAGAAATGGTTTTTCCCAATGGCCACCCCTAGATAGAGGCAAAGTCTTCTCTTGCACCTTGATGAGCAAAACAGAAATTTAGAAAGGCATTTTTCAAGGCAAGACAGGAATGAAAGTACATGCTGTTTATGAAGATTCTAGAAAGTTGCACTGACAACTGATACAGGATGCCTTACTCAGCATCCTCCAGTCTTGGAATTAGCCAATTCTGTGTGCAATATCTGAGAATAGAGCTTTTACAAGGATGTTGGCCACACAATCAGGTTGATGGGCTTGAGCTGTACTCCTCTGCTGATACCCCCTAAATGTGACAGAAGGAACACAGCTGTGGAATGTGCTCCAGCTGCCTGCCCTGCTAGTCATGCACTGGTGTCTGACCTTGAAATGTAGCAACTCAGCATAACCGGTCTGTGGTAAACAAAAATACTTCTGGAGCACATAAGTCAAGGAAAATTGGTTTAAATTCCCAGTGAACTACTTTGTAAACAACACTCTGTAGAAAGACCACTTTGTAATAGGCAGTAATTTCAATATTTCCAGGTGCCATTTTGTGGCGAGACCAGGAATTGTATGTTTTGTACACAAGAAAGCAAGAAAGCAAAAAGGCAGTGTAACTTTCCCAACTCATCAGACAACTATGGCAGTGCAGTGTTCAGTTGTTCAATCAACCTTGATTTTAAAAAAGCTTCTAGAAAATATAATTTGGGCATATGATATTTTCAGAGAGGATGGGAGAAAAGCTTCCCTTTCTCTGAGTTGGAATTTGTTGTGTGTGTGATAGATTATGGGGGGAATAACTTTCCAGAGGGTGTGAAAACACCTCAGTTCATCTGCTGTAGAATAGCCCACGTGGAGAGTGTGTTTTTATATACTTATTATATACTTTTAATGCAATTCCAACTGCCATAGCATATGTAAGGACCTGTGATACTTCAGACACAGTTGTGTAGCATCTAATGTGATCCCACAACTCCAGTGCTCTTCCAGTGACACTTTGTTTTTACACAAACGTATGATGGATTTCTTTTATCATGCTCAGAACCACAGGAGTAGTCTAAGTTGTGGTTAATTCCATTCTATTTTTTATGAGAATAAGAAAACTGGTTCTTAAAAGTCTAAGAGACTTACCTGTGGGAAGATCCTTCAGTGATTCTTGAAATGATGAGCTATTTGTTACAGAGGGTGAAATCAGGATCATGGTGCATAAGAAGTTTCTGGTGCCTGAATATAATTGACTTGGTTTTTGTATGCAAGAGGATATGCATCAGGTTATCCAAATGATGTTATGAGTTAGCCCTCCATACCTCAGGTATGAGTAGCTGTTTAAGCTAAGTAAACAGTAGCAGATACTGTCTAACCCTGTAGGTTAGAACCAAAAGTATATTTGGATAGGGAAGGGCAGATTTATTAAATTGGGATGGTTTTCAGGCCTTTCTCTGTATTTCTCTAAGAACAAGTAAATCGATGTTGCACTTCAATACCTTCTAATACTTCTGAGAACAGTATTAGAGCCAAAAATGAATGTAAGAGAAGGAATTTGAAAAAACAAATAAATACAGGCCTAGCCATCAGACCAAAATAGAAAGTCTCCAGTTGCCCTGATGTGTCTGTAGTCACTGCATTTTATCCAGAGTTTTGATAGCAAGAACTAATAGCCAGTGGTGCATAGGCACAGATGCTTAAGGTCTGGGAGCCTGGCACTTCATGGGAGTTCCAGAGCCCTGAGGCAGGTAACTGCAAAAGGAAAGTCAGAATTTTGGAGTGGGGCAGAAGGCTGGAAAGAAGTCTTTTGGCTTTGTCGTAGAAATACCTGTTCTGTAAGGATTTTTTGATTCATGCAACTAAACACTACTCAGTCGTTCACACGTAAATCTTTCAAAGTGCAAGGAATGTTAAAGCATGTCCTTGGTGATGTAACTTTAAAAGTATCTTTTCCTTGTTTTCTTTCTCTAGAGCCCAGTGAAGATAAATCAGATCAGCCTGGATGAAAGTGGAGAGCACATGGGTGTTTGCTCAGAAGATGGGAAGGTACAACAAATCTCTTTATATATTTGTTGAGGTAGCAGGTAGTCCTAGTATTATACTAGGATAATTGTGATAACCTGTGGAGTTGATTCCTGCATTGAGCACCACTACTTTGACCATACATTTTGAGAACTGAACTCACCTTTGAATACTCAAAATTAAAGTCAAATATATTTTGCACAAATATGCTGTAGGAAAAGTAATTACAAGAATGTCAATAATGTAACTGCTATTAAGCTGATTAACAGCTGTGACAGGAGGTCATGTCAACTTAATCATTACTGCTGCGCCAGTTATACTTCGGTGACTACTCTGCTGTTCCTGCAAGACAGTATTTTAATGCCTTTCTGCTATAAATCCACAAAATTGGATTTTGTGGACATGATTTCTGTGGGCTGGTGGTTTTCATTTTCACACACTTTATGAATGTTTCTCTTGAATTACAGAATATTTTGATAAACAATCATAGTTTATCAGAAGAACAAAGTGTCTTACAACAGCCACATTAAATAAATGTAAAATCAATATATGTACAGTTTCTTAAAAAACCTGCTTCCTTGACTGAGGACATATATCATTTGTGTAGTGTATAAGTAGCAATTATCAGTGCTTCTCTGGAATGTTGAGCTGTGACATTTAGTCGTTTTGGTGATTGATTTTCCAGTTATAAGAATGTCTTTTTGTTTTTTCAGTGGAAGACAGTATTTTCTAATGTTGGTTTGCAATGATAAAATTCTAATGCACAGTGTGTATTTAAGCTTATTTTTAATATAGCGCCCATATACAAATGCAGTGCATTAAAAGTCATTTAAATAATTTCTCAATATCCAATTTATTTCTCAGGAGAACATTTCTTACATAGTAGACTTGGGGGAGGAGGAGTGTTGGTAATCCTAATGTTGCATTCAGTTGAAGTTCTTTAAATTAAAGTACAGCTGGAATTTGCAATGGGAAAAATGGGGAAAGATCCACTTTAGACTGTGTGCGTTTGGGTTTTTTCATTCCAAATAGAGTTTTTTGTCCGTCAACAGGCAGGCAGCCAGTTTGTGTATCCAGGCCTTTTGTTTCTGAGAGATATCTTATGTCAGTACCTTGGCACAGTAATTAGGATACTAGTGCCTATCAAAGTGGTTATAGAATTTTACATCCTGGGTGAAACCCCACAAGAGTATCCTGTTTGTCTAAGCAAGATAAGGCAAGGGTCAGTAATTGTGCAAGCTAATAAAAATGTTGAGCTAGCATTGTTGGTTTAGGTTTTCCTATGGTGTTGGGAAGCAAGCACTTAATGTGAGGGCTCCTCAAATATGGCTGTGGGTGACTGTCAGTAATCCACTATGCTGCGGTGAGACTGCAAGCCATACACATTTTTTTTGTATACTAAGCTAATATTAAATACACTTATTTCATTTCAGATATACTGAAAAACCTATAATCACTACTCTGGTGTGGTTCTATTTGAAAAGACTTCAATACTTTAAATGGTGACTCTGTCTTCATTTAGTGAAATAGCAGTTGTGGATCCCGTGTATGACATTCATACTATACAAGGCAGTCTAAAATACAGTGCCACAGCCACAGGAATGTAGTATCACAGGTACCATATTCAGCATAGTTGCATTCACAGAGTCCAGGAACATTGGTGCTTCACCATATTCTACACTTGTGAAAAACTCATCTGGAGATTTGAAAGATATGGGTATATTAGAAGTTAGATTTTCCACATGATCCAGAAAGGCTCGTGCCTGTGAAATAATCCACCCCTAAAACTGATCAAAATTAATTGTTTTATGTTGTGCTACTGTATAAGAAAATGGCAGATTTCCAGCCAGATAATGTAGCACTTAGAGGTTCTGGTCATAAAAAAGTGTAACTTTTGTTCCTTATAGCTCTTACCTTACTAAAGTGGGAGTGTTGATATTATGAGCAGTTAAAATACTTGTACAAGTAGTTACAAAGTCTTTATTAACTTGATTAAATCTGTAAAAATGGTGACAACCTTTTTTAAAAAAAAACAAGGGGGGAGAAACAGTAAAGCAGTACAGTAAAACAGTTTGGTTTTCTTAAATCAGTTTTAAACAAAAAAGCAGATGTAAAGAAGAAGCCTGGGAATTTTGAGTCAGCTGCAAGTATATTCTACCAATTAATGAAGATATGTTCTCTCTTGCCATAAGTAGAGTGCATTTTCACATATCAAAATGGATCCAATATGATAGAGATGGAAGTCATTTATTTTCTTGCAGAAAGGCCTTATGATGAGAACCTCCTCCTCATATCTGTTCTGCTGGTATATTTTATTTTACTACTTTT
Source organism: Melospiza georgiana (assembly GCF_028018845.1). Taxonomy (NCBI): domain Eukaryota; kingdom Metazoa; phylum Chordata; class Aves; order Passeriformes; family Passerellidae; genus Melospiza; species Melospiza georgiana. The sequence continues at coordinate 54,822,396 of NC_080430.1, forward strand.
TTTTCTGACTCTCAAACTAGATTTGATCTAGCCGTATAGACTGGGGGGAGAGCACAGAAGAACAGTACAATTTTCTAACCTTCTTGACAGTCAGCATCCAGACCCAATGTCAAAACCTGTCCCATGTATGTCATGCATGTCCAACAAATGCTTTGGGAGCCACTTGCAGCTTTTCTGTACTGCACATTTGGTTCTTTGAAAACCTTCCTTTCTAATGAAGTCAGCTGCAGCTGATCGCCACTGGCATGGAAAGGAGCAGAAACCATAACCAACGCCAGCCTTCTAGTCTAGCTGCTGGGTATTGAAATGTTAGGGTATAAGAGAATTTTGGTGCTCAGATAAATAGAACAGGAAGCAGGCTGGCATCCTCAGAATTGTAGAGATTTTTAGATTGTTTTTTTTCTATTAGTTTTGTATGTAGTTAATGGTATACTATCTTGAAAAACATGTATGTGACTCCCGATTTTGCTAAAGCTTCCATGACATTACATAAGAGTGTAATTGGCACTCTTATTCTGGCCTGTAACTTTTTTATATGAAGAAATAGAAATTATATTGAAAACTCACGTGCTTAACGTGTTTTAGTGTCATCTCTAATGCCTGTAACAACATTGATGTTAAGGATATCCATGAATTACATTGATGATTTTTCAAGAAACGTGACTTGATTTCCTGCCTTTTGGTCACTGAAGGTTGCTTACTTTTTCAACATGTGGAAGCAAAGAAGCAGCTAAGTCTGGATGCACTGGAGTGGTGGGTTCTAGATATTTAAAAGCAGACAGGACTAGCAAAATGTAGTGGAATCATAAAATCCTTTTTCCAGCTGCCTAAGAGCATCGTGAACAGAGTGGGCATGGAAAGTAGAAATAGATAAATCCAATATAGGTTTGTAATAGCAAAAGAATCACTTTCTTTCTGAAGAATATGAGACATTAAGAAGTAATAAACTGTTAGATGATGTCCCTAGAGTAAACATGATAGCATGTATTTTTTGTGGAATTGTTTTTTTCCTCTTAGCTCACTCCATGTTGTTGTAATACTCCAAAAGAAATATATTGCTGTATTCAGTGATATATTAGGAAAACGTTGAAGGCCCTGTTGCTAATTTTGATTAATTACTTTTAATTTGAGACAGGTGTTTTGTAATTTTTGAGGATTCTGTTTTCACAGAATTTGTAATGTTATGTTTTAACTGTGTATTTTCTTTTTTTTTCTCCTTTCATTTTCTGTCTTATTTTCTCTTTCCTCTGTTTCTTACTTTGTGTAGGCTATAGTACTGAATATGATGTGCCAACTGATGAAAACAAAAACCCAGAAAGCAAAATCCTCTAGACATCAGCCCAAAGGTTTTCTAGGCTTACAGCCAGGTCCAATTCAAATACAACCCTTTGGCTGGCTTACATAATCACAGCTTTGTGATACATCTCACAGTCTCCAAATATTGATTTTTCTAATCCATTGGAGCAGTAGCTCAGCCCTACACAGTGCATGCAGAAGTATTTTTAAAGTGTGTTGTTAGAGGCAGTATATTCACTAATGAGTAATGGACTGAGCTGATAATGCTTAGGAGATGTATCCAGGAGACAAGCTTGAAAGGAAAACGAGGTGCAGGGAGATGTTTTTAACTTCACGAGCCTGCTGAACTTTGAGCCACTCTAAGGATGTCCCAGTTCCTTGCAGATGGCTTAGTTCCTCTTGTAGTTTCCCGAAGTTTAATATATTTACTTTGTCTTCTTGACTGTCTGCAGGAATTTTGGGTGTTCTTGGGCCCTGAATTGATCTCTTTTGAGCAATTAAGCCTCACATTTTGTGGCCCATTACTGATATTTACTGACTTTATTCTTCAGGTCTCTCTCTAAAGGGATTTATATTTTCTCATTACTGTTATTTTTTTATTTTTCTCTCTGAAGGAATCACGATGGGAAGAAAGAAATAAGGTTGAAAGATTTTTTAGAACTTTAGAGTCCAATGCTGAACATGCAGAGCAGAATTACTGAAGGGATTACCTTTTCCTGAAAATTTTCCAGAAAATAATGAGAGCCTATCTGAGAGCATTCTTAAGTAGATTTTCTGTCAGATACATTTCCTCATGATCACTCCATGGGATGCTCTTTTTTCTCCCTTCCTCCAGTGGTGTTCATCCCTCCTTGGATGAGTTTGTTTCAAGAATTTTTGACAGTGGGTGGAAACCTCTTAAAAACATAATGAAAAAACAAACCATTTATTATTCTTCCTGGAAAACATAGTTAGTAAATCAGTTACTAATTTCTGGCCATAAGTCATCAGCCCCATTTTATTCCTAAATTCAGCAGGAACTAGGCAGTTAACTGTCTGATCTGAGAGTAAGGAAAGGGAATATTTTCTATTGAATGGGGTGACATGAATCCAAAAGGGAAAGGGAATATTTTCTATTGAATGGGGTGACATGAATCCAAAAGAGGGCTGTACTTAAAATAATCTGGAGGTACCTTATTCTGTAGTCATATCATCTAATAGCATTTCATTAACACTTGATATCTCTGTACTTGTTCTGAATTAAAGGGAAGGAAACATTTTAAAAATCTGTTCATTCTCTTGACAGTAGAAACTTTTTTTTAATTCAGTGTTGATGCTTCTTCAGATGGATTAATTCTGATAAATATGATTGCTTATGGTTGCAACTCCTTTGCTGACTCTTAAATGTACTGATACCTCAATATAAGTGAGAAGGGAGGAATCTTCAGAGAAAGAAATTTCCAGTGATCATGGAACAAAACAAAATAGCACTGTATGCACTTGGGAGGAGGGGAGGATGCCTAGAAATATATGGAACTTGGATTTCAGGCTGGTTTTGCTTTATTGTCACAAGTTTCTTTTCTTATGTAAACCCTGTATTGCTTGGAGGGAAAAAAAAATCCTACCATTCTTTCTCAGAAAGGAAGAATTTTTAATTTATTTTCTCCTGAATGTTATTCTGTTGCTCTTACCATAGTTAGGTTGCTATCTGTTAAACAGATTGGATCAGCCTAAAGCGAAAGGAACTTATTGTTTTTACTGTGATTGTAACAAAAAAAAAAACAAGAGGAAAAATATTCATAAAAGTATTTCTGTACTGCTGCAAATATTAGAGATATGTCACTGTAGAAGACCAAGCCATATCAATTAGCTCTGAAATGTTAATTGTGCCTTCCTTTAGGAAAATAAATGTCATGTTAGCATTCAAATTAATCTTCTAGTTGTTAGGTTTTTACTTTCAGTGTTAATTGTTCAGTGTATATCAGGTAAATAATTTTCATTTTCAATATACTTTTTCAGGTACAAGTGTTTGGATTATATTCAGCAGAAGAGTTTCATGAAACATTTGACTGTCCTATTAAAGTAAGTGCTTGTTTTAATCTATAGTAATTGTGGTGGTGTTGTCTTTAATAACAGAAAGGTCACATGCAATATAAATGAAAGAGAGGAATATCACTTCCTGACAATGTTATTCAAGTAACTAGGAAATAGTTTTCTATCTCAATATAAAAGCTTTTGATCTGGTTAGGTAGGAAGAAAGCCAATCTATGTTTTGTAAGAAGTATTATTGAGTTTTTCAAATACAAAAGGAAAGTGAAAGAGAAATTGTCCTGTTTCAGGTGTTACCCGTCTCACCATATTTCTTTGTAGATTTGCGATACAAATTCTGATGGTTCTGCTAAATGGGAGGTCAATACTTTGCAACCAGTTCATATCCATTAAACCTGCCTCAAAATAAGGCAATGGGCAGTGATACTGATGTGCCCTATCTGAAGGGAAGACTTGAGTTTAACTCTGCTTTAGAAAAGTGTGTCTGTCTGGCTGGTGAAAAAAGGACACCTACTAGGCATATGGGAAAATCCAGTACTTTTTAACAAGAAATATTTCTTGCAGGAGGAAAGGCGATGTGGGCAAATGTTTGCATTTTGCTGCTTGGGGTCTTCCATGTTGCAGCTGCTCTTTGGGGTGTGGGGGAAAGGAATGAGATGGTTAAGTTTTCACACATGCCAGGTGTGACATGCCAGACTTGCCTCCTAGGGCCTTTACTGCTGGTACAGCTGGATCTCCACTCTTGACATTGTAACACATAAGGCAAAGAGACTGTGTAAGGTGCTACACAATGTTGTCCTCTGGCAGGGCTGAGGTATATGTGCCCTTCAGGCAGGCCCCAGACCAGATTTAACTGGGGTAACTTGCTCACAGCAGTCCTGTTCTGATTGGTCCTAATTCTGCAGCTTGCTCTACAAAAAAGTAGCTGTTCAATGCAACATGATGCTCAGTGTCACCCGTGTCCTGCAGCATATAATCTGAAGAATTATCTTCTAAGAAAAACAACCAAGTGTCTGAAGCAACTAGGCTTTACTTCAGAGAAAGAACTCAGCTGTAATACTTGATAATTGACAAAGGGTTATCTAGTTTAAAAAGTGATGTGGTGCTTTATGTAAACTCTTATTTAATCCACAATTCTCTATTTCCCTTTTCCCCCACCATCCCCAGATTGTTGCTGTTCATCCTCAATTTGTAAGATCCCACTTCAAGCAGTTTGTAACAGGAGGAAAAAAGGTAAGCATTCATAATGAACTTTGGCTACCTTTAAATAGCCCTTGATATAGCTCAGAAGGCTATGTATGTGAGTTATAACACCTAGAACAAAGACTTTTGCTTTTTCCTTCTATTTATGCATTGTATTCTAAAACATTGTTAATTAGAAGTGACTTCAGAGGGAAAGTGCAATTTTTATGTTAAAAACATGTCAGAACAAGTTGAGATTCAGAGTAGAAATACCATTCTATCTAGATAGCCTGAAAAAAGAGTAATTTATATGTCCTGGGCCAGATTTTCTCCATTTTAATTTGTTGAAGTGGGAGCAGAAGTTAGACCTTAAAACTGATCGTGTTATCTGTGGGTGCTTTCTTGGGATGGGGTTTTGTTTTGTTGTTTTGGGTTTTATTTTAAGGAAATAAACCCAGGTGTCTTCATCAGCTCTTGGCCATGGTGAGGGATTTTGTTGGTTTTTTTTAAATGAACTGAGGGGAGTTCTTGGTATAGTAGAGCTCACCCCATTCCAGGCACTTACATGTCTAGGTGGTCTTCTATTTGGATTCAGTCGATGTTTTAAATTACATTAAGTGTCTTATTAGTGTAGGATACAATTCTGACTTCCAGATTGCAGGTGTTTCCATGTCCTACAGGTATCTTATATCACATTGCATATTTTCAGTCAAAATATGAAAAGTTTTATTTGGAACATTTTCTTGAATTCATGGAATTTTATTTGCCTTCTGTTAAGAGTTAAGGATGAACAATCCTCACAGATGCATCAAACCAAATGCCATTGCATTGCTCTTACCAGCACACAAAAACTACAGGCTTCTAGTGCTGAATGCATCTTAAATTTCATTAACAGTTCAGTAAAATGTTTCAAAGCACAGCTGTGCTTTAGTTATTTAAGTGGTGTGTGTGCTTGACAGATTTTTCTGGCTGGTAGAAGTTGGTGTTGTCCTTAAAATAATGCACAGTCAGTGTGTGTCTTTGTCAGCCACCAGTTTGTGAAGCTTTTTAGTGCTGATAAAAGGGGCATGGAAGGAGAGGAGCAAGGAATTAATAGAACAGGCTCCGTCAGGTGGTAAAAGATCTTGCATTCACCTGATGCCGAACAGAAAAAAACATCAGGGAGTTAACACATTCTCTTTGGTTATCTTTGATTACTTGACAGGTTGTTTTATATTCTGTCCTCTGGGGAATGGTATACTCATTCTTAATACATTCATGCTTTGCTGAGGAACTTTCCTCCTCAGAAAAACTTTAATTGACATCTTAACATAAGGTATTTAGCATTGAAGCAAATGTCACTTGACACCTGAAATTTGATTTTATTGGTACAGAAAACCAACAAACAAAGCTTTTAGCCTTGCAGTAGAAGCCTTTCCCCTTCTCTCCTTTCCTCCAAAAGGAGCATATGTACTTCTGTAAAAGCAACCACAAAATGCTTTTTGAAAATTCAGAAAGCTAAATTCCACCTACTAGGAAAGCTACTTTCTTGCTTTTTCTGAACATTTACACCTCTCCTGAACTGTAAAGCCAAAGTGTAGTATGGAGGCAGCAGGCAGCTGAAGAGTGAGGAGAAGCAGGCTGAAGCATACAGCCTCAGGCTGTGGACCTCACCACTCTCTCCCTGTGTCTGGGGAATTGTGCCTACTTAAGCAATGTTAAGCAACCAAGGTGAGCTCCTTCAGGGAAGGGGACAGTCCTCCTGTGGCTCCTGAGGTCTGTGCACTTTTAGCCTTGGCGTGTATACACTAACTTCATCCCTGATAGCTGGCAGTGGTGGGAAGCGTGTTGCCTGTTGTCCTCATCCACACCAAGGTAAGAGTAACAGTAAGAGTATCTTAATTTTGGAGCAAATGTAAAAGAAAAGCTTTGCTTAAAGCTCTCATAGTATGCTCCTTGCCTGAGCTGCATTAAAAAACATGGTATATATAATGTAAACTCTTAATTCAAAAGCTTGCTGGATCCATTTTTGTTTTTACTTTCTGAGAATGGTGACATAATGTATGCAAGCAATTTTAAAGTGGAGTGAGTTTTTTTGTTTGCTTTGCCTTCATTTTTTTAGAAAAATATTCTTCATAACAATATAAAATGTGTAAAAAATACATTTTTCAATTCAAAGATCCACTCAGGGCATCCTGGAAATATTAAGAGATGGAAGTGGGAAAAAGACCCTAGCAACATGCTTCAGGGATGCACATTGCAGGTCCTCAGTTCCCTACACAGGTGGATGTCTGGAACTTGGGTGAATTGCTGTGTAATGCTGGGATTTGCTACGTCTTAGAAGCTCAGCCTGACCTAAAGCTGACTTAAGACTAGTGCTCCCTAGGGTATCTGGGGTAATTATTGTGTGTTGTAAGCCTAACTCTACTGTGCATTTGTTTATATGGTTGCTTAACTTTGCTTAAGTAGGCATATAGAGAAGCTTTTCTCTAAAATGTATTATGAACTAATTGAATTGTTTGCATATTAAAGCATTAGTTTTTAAAAGAAAAGAACTTCTGTTAAAATTGAGATAATAGTTTGGGTTGGTAAAGCTTATTTCACCCATTTTCCTAAGTGAATTTATATTATCTGTGCCTAGAAATAAGGCAGGTACTGTGGAAACTGACACTGTTGCAGTGAGAAGCACTAGGTGCCAAACTAAAAGGAGGTGCTTCCCAGTTCCCCTCCTCATCTCTGCAATTAACCACAGCACCATTGTGCTTATTTGGCAGATGACGGTAACCCTGAAATAATAACACTGTATATTGTAAATAATAGGGGATTTCTGTCCAGAGCAGACAATAGAGCTTCAAAGCAAGGGAGAAAAGACAAATACTGTGTTATTGCAGGCCATAACCTTCTACCTTTTAAAAAAAGGCTCTAATCTCAAAAAATAACAGGGTAAAAGCCAGCTAAATGAGGGTGGTAAAGCTGAAAACAAGGTTTTCTTGATTTAACTCTTAGAGTGCTGGTCTTCCCCAATACATCAACTAAATGTTTTTGTGAAGTCCAAGTATCCGTTATGTCATGAGGGTTAAACAGACAGAACTAATAAAGAAAGAAGACTGAAGATTATTTCAGATGCAAAGTCAAGGTATCAGCTACTGTGACTTATGTAAAGACAAGGAGAGCAGGACAAGTTGAGATTCCTCTCTTGGCAGTGACATCATTTCTATTAACATCAATAACTAGATACAAAGGTTTTTGTAGGGAAACACTTAGGAGAGTGGGTCCTCTGGAGTGATTGAGTCACCCTGCTGAATGTGTGCTAATGAAGGCGTTTTTTGAGTCTTCTCAACCTAGCATGGTAGTGGGGACCCAGCACAAATTAAGCAAATGTATTCTGAAGTATAGGAGTAGAATATTCTGTATCATAAAGGACTGGGTCTCCTCATTTGCCTAGGACATATATTTTGTATAATAAATATTGATTTTCATGTCCACTCTGAAACATTTTAAGGGCTAGAGAACCAAAATAAAACTGATTTACCCAGTGACTGTCAACAGTGTCATCTCTCTATATCTATCTGTGTCTATAGCTACACAACATATTAATGGGTTTTTATATATGTATTTGTTGGAAATATATATAAAAACCTTTTTAATAATGTCTGTGTTTCTTTTGCTGCAGAAGATACACTATAAGAACTGATCTTCAAATACAGATGTGTCTGATCATGTTTGTCCCATTTATCCTCCTAGAATTAACATTTAAATATATCAATGCTTGTGTTTAAATATTAGACTCTTTTTTCTTTTATAAAAGCAGAGAGAACTTATTGTTATCTGGGGGAAATTTCTTATTAAAGAAAAAACAAACAAAAAAACAACCAAAAAAAAACCTATTTCAATGTCAGAATTTTGGACCCATGGTAACTCTTACCTGAAATGCAAAACAAGACAATCTAAATTCCTTTCCACTCCACGTGGAGCAACAACATATACAGAGAAAGCATGGTGATTGCAAACAGTGCAGAAGTGGAAAGAGAAAAGCATTGTTGAGGATCTGTGACTGCTGTTAGGGGTAGTGGAATTTCTATGTTAAAGTCAAGGAATGTCTCAGATATTTTTTTTTAATTGTTGCGTTTTAGTGTCAGCAGATGCCCTTTGTGTGGTATGTAGATGACCTTACCTCTGAACCCTATGATGTGTACTTCATAATAACTGAAGTACTTTGACAAATTATTAAATTGTCAGGATGCTGTTTGCAGCACAGTCCATTTTTAGAAAGCAGATAGTCAGCTGTTTGGCATTATGTTGGGTAGAAGAGTACTAGACAAGAAAGGCACATTGCTTTGTAAGCTATAAAATGTCACTCAGTAAATACTCAAAGGTCTGATTTAAGTGAAGAAGGAGTAAATACTGTGGCAATTTCTGTCCATGCATTGGATAATTTACCATAAGCAGGAAACAAACTGTAGCAGCAGGTAAACCACAATACTACTGGTCTGTTATTGCCTTGCTGCAATGCATAATGCCCAGATGTATCTCATATTATTAAACAGATGAGACTTGGATATGTAGTGTGTCCTGCTTGCTTAATAAACTTTGCTTACATTTCTTCTTTATGGGTATTTGGGTAGGTGTTTCTTCTTTATCACTAAAACAAAAATTCTCCTTGTGCAGCCATAAATTTGGTTTGTGTAAAGGAAATGGATCATAGTCCTATGTGCATGCAATCTATAGTTTCGTGTTTTACAAATGTCTGTGTAGAACCCTTTTTTTCATTGCCTGAGGTGGGAACTGAAGAGATCTAAGTGTATGAAATGTGTCTCTCTGCCTGTAAGACGGCAGGATTTGCTTTTCAAGGTGTTAATTCTGTAGCTTTTTTTGAATAAGCAACAGCTGGAATGTGGCAGTTGAGTTATTAAAAGTGAAGCCTAATAAAAGTCCTGTGGCATTTGTTTGTATTAAACATCTCAAAATGTCTAGCTCCTCTGTCCATGAAGTACAGCAGTAGCTCCTGTTTCATCTCTCACTGTTGCCATCACATACCTCCTGATACTGCTGTGTGCCTCTGCCTCCTTGCTTGATTTCCCTTGACTGCACTTGCTGCCCTCCTCTCTGTTCACATCCCAGCTCCCTGCACAACATTTTGTGATGAAATCTTGAAAGCTCATCTTCAGCCACAAGCTTGAGGCTTACATTATTCTGTGTCTTGTTTGGGCTCATTCCAGTCCCATCGTCTGTTTCAAATACAAAGTATAATTTTTTATTGTTGCTGTATGTTTTCCTAGGGATGAACTATTAAACAGTAAGTCTTCATGAGGCATGCTGTTCTGTGTTACTCTCTGGTATCTGTTAATCTTGACTGTGCCTGTAAATATTTGTTATATGCTGAAAACAATAAATAGCTGTAGCGATCACTTGTAACCATGGAAATAGCATTTTAGATTTTTGTGGTCTTGCCTGGCTGAGGTGAAAGTGGTGACAGAGGCACCAAACCACAGGACAAATGACAAAGATAGGCTCATTCTCACACTTAGACAAAGAACAGGACAAGGAAATTACAGGGACTTTTTTCCTAATTTTGATTTTGGGAGATAAACACTGATCCAACAGTTCTGCAGTAGGGAATGGAAAAGTGGCTCTTCAGTTACAAATTGAAGATGTAAGTCTTTTTTTCTTCACTTCACTTTTTCTTCACTAAATCTTCTTCAAATCTTTACACAGAAGTCACTGTGTTGAAACAAAGTAGTGATGCTAGGCATCATTAAAAGTGTGTTTCCTTTGAAATTTCTGTGAGAACAGACAGATTTTATTTCAGTATATTGAAGCTAGTAAGTGGTAGTAAGAATAAATTAAATTGAATTACTTCACCATGTTGATGCTTCCAAAGTTGCAAATCATTCACCTTTTTGTTCAGAGGACTGGGAATTCCTGTACATAGTTTGAGACCAGGATTACACGTAGTGTGTTAATGCTAATTGCATGACAGGCTCCATTAAGTCCAAGCATTCATCTATTCTCTTTCCTGAATGCACTCTAAAATAGAATGTTGAGCTCTTTTTGGTGTAGATTAATCTCCTGTTGATAAAATATATGGAGAGATTTAGTCACTAATCCAAAATATGTATTCATGTATTCACTAATCCAACTTTTTTTTAAAACCAAAAAGTGTCCTGCTCCACCTCTTGTCTCATACATTTCAGTGTCTCTTTTTTCTTAATGATCTGGTGGACAATATGCAGTTAAGACTGGCAAAATAATTAGTGAGCTAACAGAAGATTGCAATGTGCTGTGAAACAGTGTGGGTGGGGACCTTGATGCTAAAGGTTATTTTATTTTAGTTGTATTATCAAATTGCAGTGCATGCAAGAAACACTGAAAGAGTGTTCTAAGCACAACTGTATTGTATGTAACAAAAGACTAGAAAGTTCTATGAGAGCAAATGAAAATCAGGGAAAACAAACTATTGCAGAGAAGCCAAGAAAGTGGAATTTTGGCTGCTGTTGAAATATAAGTACTGTGAATGCTGACTACCATAATTTAGGATTTATGCAAATAAAGTCTTACAATATTTTTCTCCTACCAAAATAGAGGGAGGTGGTAGGAAGAGCCCCTCCAGAAACCATGGATTTCTTCTTACAAGTCTTTTGAAGTTTTAAATTACCTTCTAGTATGATCAACATTTCAATGTGGAGACAGAAAGGAAGGTTAAGAAAGAAATTAGGCTCTTCATTTTGAGAGAGATGCTTTCAATAGGCAGCAGTTCCAAAATACATAGGAAAATTCTGGGTTCACAAATTCAATTTCCAGGTGCCATTGCTCTAAGAAATAATAAATAAATCACAGTGTGTATATCAACAGCACACAGATAATTGCACTGAAGAAAATTTAGTTAAGCATGTTTTGAGATTGCATTTTTTTTAAAGCCACAGTGTGAAGAGCCCTTTGGCCTCAGTGTTTGACCTATTTCAGTTGCTGATCTGAAGATGGGAATGATAGGGTGTTTCAGTGATTCAATTTCCATCCTTATTATAGCTGATACCAGCCTGTTGTCTGATACTGCCTTGATCTAAAAGCTTGTATTCTTAGGGTTGAGCATAGATGGAAGCAGGATTTTTCAAATTACCTTCTCTCTTCAGAAGAACTTTCTCAGATCACTTACTTTTCCTTGCAGTTTGTTATTCAGAGTCACGAAGAAGCATGATGTTCCCAAACCATGAATAACAAAAAAGATGCAAAGTGTCATACCAGGTTTGCTCTGGATTTTGAGTATAATAAATTAATTTAAATCACAATTCAGTCACAAGCAGAAAAAATTCCAAGTTCAATTAATATAATTGACATCAGCTAGGTTTCACATCATCCACATCAGCTTCTGGATCTTTGTCCAGTAAGTCTCAATGCAAATACCACGTATTTTGCTGCTGTCTTTATTGCATGATATAAGCATCCAAGCAGCAGTTCTTCTTCTTCTCCTTAGGAAAAAAGTAATTTTCAAGTCTGGATCAGCACAGCACCTTTTTTTTTTTTATGGCATCTTTAGCATCTGAGTGGAGATCATTCATTTGGGCTGAGGGCTGCTCCTATGCTTAACATCTACCTACCAGTCTTCCAATGGAAATCCCTCCATATAGCACTGAATTGTGGGTGTGGATGTTACGCTGCTTTCAGTGGCTTGCCCTGGTAGCTGTAAAATAACGTGTTCTGTGAGAGTTACTCAGTGACCTTTTCATATGTGGGAAAAAAAACTATACTGTCTGAAAGTTGGGCCTTCACATGTGACCTATGTGAAGGACGCAAAATCACTTCGCTTGAATTAAAAGTTTGATGTCTGCAGTGCAATTCACACAAAAATTTCTCAATAGACTACCCTACCTATGCTTGCTTTAAACTCTTGGAGAAAATACTTGTCTTCTGGTGCCATCTGGTGGCTTTAGGAGACAGGCAGTCTGATAATTGCCATTAAAATCTTGTATTTTGTTTAAAGATCTTATTTTAAACAACTAATATCTTAACACTTTATGTATTTATCCAAATACAAGTGGCAGGAAACCATATATAAAAAGTGCATACGGCTGGATCTCAGATAGGAAATATTAGCAAGAATAGTACTCCATTTGAGTTTAAGCATGGTAGAAATCCTTGCACACAGCTATTTCACACCTTCCAGTGTGAGGTGTGAGCTCGGGAGCTTGGGTTCAGGTTGTGCATATCTTTGTATGTGGGTGTACTCATGCAAAAGTTAGCAGGACTATGATCTCAGTAGATGCTTCAGCTTCATACTTGGGTATCCCTCCAAGTGCTGCACTTTGCTTCTCTCAGAGTGATTCCTTGTAATCCTATTAAATAATTTAATGAGACATACAAAATCAGAGTGCTCTGATTTGGAAGGGACCCACAAGGATCATTGAGTTCAACTCTTGAGTGAATGTCCCACAACTGGATCCAACCTGCAACCATCACATTGTTAGCACCATGCTTCAACTAACCGATATGGGCTGTCTTTCTGTGCGGACTTTCTGCATGTAGTTGGGTTTTTCTTTGCTGCTGAATAGCATCCCATAACATCTCTTATGCTTTTAGATATTCTAAAATACCTTCCTTAGAACCTGAGATTACCAGCACACAAGTTTTACAGTCAGCAGCACTTGTGGTATAGTGCAGTTTGCACATGTGGGACTAAACCACAGTATCTCTAGATCCCTGTGGAACACTGTGTAGTTCCACATGGAGGCAAGCAAAAGGTCACAGGCTTGGGGATCTTCTAATTTTCTTTGACTGCTTATTTTTTTTGGAGGCAAGGAGCCTATTACGAGATTGATGAATGTCGAGATCAGTGAGGTGACCTGGTTTCTTTAACAATTTTCTGAACTGTTGTCACTAATGCTGTAGACTTAGGTTTGGAAATACCCTAATTTCTTTATCTTTAAATAATTATTCTTACTGTTCTTTGGAGAAACTTGATGAAAGGCCTTCTGATTACTATTTTTAAAATTTAACAGGAATTCTGTAATGTACAAGATGTTTGATGTAAATATAGTATAGCGAAATGTTTGATGTTTTTTGCTTTTGTTTTGTGATAGGTGTGTATTTTTCATTACTCTTAAATCCAAACAGAGTAAGGGATAATGTAGAAAAAATAACTTCAATGTCTGCATACAGTACTGTGTCAAATATTTATTGTTGCACTTCTTCATAGTTGCTGTTATATGAAAGAGGTTGGATGAATAGATGGAAGCCTTCAGTTTTACATGAAGGGGAAGGAAATATAAGAAATATAAAATGGAGAGGGCACTTAATTGCTTGGGCTAATAATATGGTAAGTATTTTTCACTTCCATTACATGTACAAAAAAAAAATCTCTGTGTTGCACTGATTATTGACATTTTTCAATGTTAATTGCCAGAATATTCAGGTGAAAAGCTGTGAATTTGTAGAATTGCGTATAAAAGGCATTGAAGAATAGTGGTTTATATGTTATTTCTTTCTGGAAATTTCATCTGTTGTTTTCTGCTCATTAGTCAGGGTTCTCCAATATGATTGCCACTTCTGAAGAAATTAGGAAAGTAGCTCTACATACCACTGTGATGGTCACTAATGTACACTGTTATTAATTAGAATTTTGATTAGTGCAATTTATTGAAGCAAACTGAGGAAGGAATGCCTATGTAATTCCTCTTTATATAAATAATAGAACATCTCCACTCTCTTCCACCCACCCAAAAAAAATAAACTGTCTGGATTTTGTCATTTGTACTGAAATGACATTGTCATATGCACTTTCACTATTGCAGATTATAAAAAAATACAGTAATAATTTCTCATTTTGTTCGGCCACTAAAAGAAAGTTAGACTTAGAAAAAATAGGCCTCTTTTGTTCTAAGTGTAATTTTAAAGGAAACCATTGCATTCATTCTGAGTGTTACATTTCACCTATCACTGTATGTTTAATTGATGGGTCAAGCTCTATGTTTTGCAGCTCAGCAGTGAGGGATATGTTTTTAATGTGTATAATGTCTAAATTCCAAAGTATTTTTTAAAATGTGTTGAAAGTACTTCTGAAACACTAGCTTTATTTTTCTATTGTTTTTCCATCCTAAACAGAGGCATTTATTAAAATATTTTAAACCATTGTTCTTTTTTATATTTCAAAACCAGTTTGATATGAAATTGGTAAAGGCGGACCTTTGTCTATTTGCTTCCCTTTAATAACTCTGTTAGAATGGAAGCTTCACTGAGGGCTTGACTGACATAACATTAGATTATTTGAAGATTTTGTTCTTTTCAGATCCATATAATTAAATACATATTCTAGGTATCTGCTGGAATGGATAGGACAAGAGCTATCCCTAGAGATGATGTGCCACAACAGAACACAGAGTACTAATAAAACATTGAGAGCCATCTGTCAGAGACAAAAAGCCATGATCAGGGCCTATATTTCAAAGAAAAATGAAATGACATTTGCCCTCTAAAAGATTAATATTTTTGGTTATTGTCCTTTCTCTTCCCCTTTAATTTTTTAAACTCCATTCTCTAGCAAGGTTTTGTGTTACACTTCTTTTTTCCCAAATCAGAGAAAATGTTTATAGCCTTGCTTCTTACTGTGTGTGCATGTCTACCTAGTTTTTTATTTAGATAAGGTCTAATTCTGCTTTTCCGATGCATAGGTAATCCAAGTTTTCTGCTTTTCCTTGCCTCTTCTCCATCCTCCATGGCTAATAGTGCAAGTTTTACAAACTGAGACATCTAAGGGATAAATCCTTAGAGGCATTTGGCTGCTGGACTCCCATTTGGACAGGTTTTTGCTCATTCATGATGGGAAGTTGACTGTGGAAGGCCTTTCAATTCATGATGCAAATGGCACACCTCTTAGAGGAGAAGCCACTACTCAGGCATTCTCACACCATTCAAGGAGTCACACACACACTATCCCACACTATCCCACACTTTAACTTCAAGGACTGGAGTCCTTTTTCAGTAGGCAGCTCCAAAGGGCCAACAGGGACCCTTTTGATTCCTTGCTCACTTCTTGTGCACCTGCTCGCAGGCAGAGCATGGGAAATTACATAGCAACAACTAAAATATCAGTGAGCCATCAACATTATTCTTACAGTAAATCCATAATTCAGCACTGTACCAGCTACTAAAAAGAAAATTAATAATTAATTAGCAGCCAAAAACAACAGGTGTAAGTTCAGAGCTTACCGCCTAAGACTTCAAAAAAATCCAGCTACTTATGCTAAGCAAGTAAACCTAAGCAAGCAACATACTATAGCACACGATATTATAACTCTAAGTAGCTTACTCCTATGTAAAACTTACTATATTAAACAACTGTCTCTCAACACTTATAACCAAATAAGATCCTACACTGTTAGTTTGAAAGCTACTTCAAACAAGAGCTGGTCTATCCCATATAAGATTTGCTGCCATGTAGAAAAACAGAAGGTGTGGTATGGGTCACTAAAAATCATCCTTGGAGACAAAGTGGTGAGATTTATAAAAAGCAACTTTATTAAAATGCAATTCAAGCAAGATTAAAAATTGTATCAGATGAGCTCAGAAAACACAAAGGATAATATTGTTTATGTTACTTAGAGATCTGCGTTCTGTACATTGCAGATGTTTTGGTAAGTTGTTGTTTGTTTGTGTTTGTTTGTTTGTTTGTTTGTTTTTGAAACCTTGATGTCTGCTAGCTGATGAGTTGCTAGTGGAAGTGTGTTCCATGCTCACAGTTACTCAGTGACAAAGATCACTGAAAAAAAATCCCACACCCACCCTCATACCACTTACCTTGTGGTTAAAAAAGAGGCAAAACCTGGCTTAGACCATAACCCCCCTGGCTTAGACCATGACTTTTACAGCTGAGGACATAGAAACTCACAATGGGGGGGGACAGAAATAGGCAGGGGAATCTTTTAAATCAGTTTTGCCACTAGGAAAATCCTAACATGGCATGGCATCATGGTTGCTGACCTTTCAAGGTCTTTTCCATCCCCCTTTTCTGTGATTTGAAGACTCACTCTCTAAGACCTACCAAAACATTTTATTTTTGAGACTTATGTTTTAAATTATGAAGAACAAGTCATTACTTATTTTGAAATTAACCTCCATTTTGCTATTGGAAAGGTTATAGCTTACCTTGTCTAAATGATACAGAAAAATCTAATTATTGGTTCTTTTTTTCCTCTGTCTCTTGAATGACTTTAATCTTCCTGGGTTTTAATTTCTTGTTCTATTAGTGTAAGAGATTTCCTGAAGAGGGAATAAAAAAAATCACAAAAAGTAAAAAAAAATTAAAAACCCAAACGTTGTTTAAATATGCTCACTTTCCTGTTTTAATAAGAGTTGAAATGCATATCTTGAGACTGAATTAGTTTATCTTAATGTGCTGTTGCTTTTCTTTTTCCACGGTGGAAATTTCTGTGTCTCTGCAGGGACTGTTGTAAAAAGGCTGGGATTCATTTGATTTCTCCAGGAGTAGCACCAACCTAATAAACCGAACTGGTTCATGACTGGAATTGCTAGTCTGTCACTCATTCACTTATTATGTCTTTTTATTTGACATGTGAATTTAAAACATCTACGTTACTCTGATCCCTTTACTTCTTTTGTCACTTCCTGGGTTAGATGGGGTTTTGTATCAACAGTTTTTTCTGGTGGCACACTCAGCCCTGCTCTGAAATTTATGCCATAAACTGCTCTGGCTGCCTTAGCGTACAAAATGGTGAGTAGGAGTTTGTCACACTGAATAAAGTTCTCTTGGTTTTAAACTTTCAGGGTGTGAAGATACTTGACATGATCTCCAAGCAAAGAATTACCAACGTGCCTCGAGATGACATAAGCCTTCGCCCAGATATGTATCCCTGCAGCCTTTGCTGGAAGGATAATTTAACGCTGATTATTGGCTGGGGAAATTCAGTAAAGGTGCAATTACCTGTCTTTGTAATAAATGCTTGCTGTTATAACACACAAACAGAGGATTGTTTCTGAAAAGTAAAGACAATCGAAAAAAATAGAATTTGGTTTGACCAGTGTTCAGAACTCTTGCTGCCTTAGAAATGTCATTGGACTCACCCTCACTAGGAGGAGGAGTGATAGGCAGTCAGACAGATCTCAGTGTGAGGGCATGCAGTGAATGTATTCCTCAGGGACATTTCACTCCTTGGAGAGATTTTGTCTTTGGAAAGCTTTCAGTGTGCTGTTGAATTCATTTCTTTGGACTAGCATTAAGGAAGAACAACTAGCCATGAGGTATTTTTGTGAGGGGATTGGTTTGGGGGCTGAGGAGGTTGCAGCTGCTAAAACAGCCACATGATTTTGGTCAACCATGGGGGGAAAAAAAGGATGGGTGGCGGGACAGGCTGCTTAGGGTTTTGTTATCTTTCAACAGGAAACTGGCATTTCAAACTTGTGTGGTGCAGACTGATTATCATTTGCTCAGACCAGCATATGACATGAGTTTGTTACGAGCCTGTTAGCTGTTTTCTAATAACAGACTGCTGCATCACCGCACAGTGGGAAATTAAAAGTGCCTGATAGGAATAGATGGAAAGGGAGGATGGAGTGAGGTAGGTGACATGTAAAAAGCTTTTGGAGCATTAAGCTTAGAGTTTTATAAATGAGGAGGTTTGTCCTAAGTTTGTCATCTGTCTTCCCCCTTCTATTTGCCTTCTAAATGCTTCACAACATTTGGTTATTTGCATTTCTTTGTATATACATACTCCCCTCTTGTAACTGGGAGGAGCAATAGCAAACTTAGTGAATAGGAATCAGGTACCTTGAAAGGTAGTGAGACACAAAGTGTGAGAAGACACCAAAACCAAACTCATAAATAAATGCCTCTGTGAAGAAACCACAGTGGGCATGTATTTTCATATTTCTTTTATGTGGTCCTATGTGGTCCTCTTCTCTTCCAGTGTATTTACAAGGCTGTGAACTACAGCCACTACTTTTCTGTGTGGTTTTCTTTACTGATGCATCATTACTGTTTCACAGCTTGTGTTTTTCAAAATAAAGAAATCCATATTGGAGAATTCCCGGAAATTACTTTTATTATTGAGGCAAAGGTAGTGTCATTTTAGGAATTAAAGCTTCCTTATTGTAACAATTCAAATCTCTTGTTTCCTAGATTTGCTCAGTAAAAGAACGGCATGCCAGTGAAATGCGTGACCTTCCAAACCGCTACGTGGAAATAGGTATGGTTGTATGAATTCACTCCTTCCCAAAAAGCTTTAGAAGTCTTCTACATGCTAGCCAGAACAAAACTGTTACGCTTTGGAGGCAACGTGTAGTTGTAACGTAAATGTCTCCTCATTTTTAGTTGCTGAGGTTGTCATAATGCCCTCTTGCCTAGGTGTGAGGGTTTTTTCTAGAGAACCTTAAGTTCTGTGATGATGTAATATCAAAGATACTTGTGTGAACAGTGGATAACTTAACTTTCCCTTCATACAGATTGTATGGAGGGAAAACAGATGAGTTTTCATCTTGCCTGAATGATTGATGGTCACTGTAGCAGTAAAGAGAAAATAGATACTACTTCATTTGATTATATGTTGTTTGAGTACACTATTCATAACATTTTTCTCTTTTTTTTCCCCCCCATAAAAATCTCTGGTGTAGTGCTAGGAAATTGATTTTAATTTATTTTTGTTTCCTTTCTTGGCTTTTGAATTTCATATTTTCATTTGCTTTCTTATTTTTCTAGCTAATCTGATGTGCATAAATTTTTATTATTGCTGATTATTGGAAAAGTTCTTGACAAAGTGGAATTCAAAGAAGATTTGGAAGGGAAGTGGGGATGTAAACAAAAAGACACAAGTGTCCCCAGAAGTGTCTGCTGGGGAAAAGATGTATCTAGGAACAGATAGTGCTGGCCCTCTGAAGATAAACAGGCCCTCTGACTCTGCAGATCAGAGTGGGAAACAGTTTGTAGGCGTGGATGCTCCCTTGACTGTAGTAACATGAGATTGTAAATAGGATGTTCAAGCAAGATCCTGAATCATGTCAGTTTGGAATGGTGTATGGCATATGTGTGTGTATACTCTGTTTTCTAATTTCAGGAAGGGACTGTTCTAAAAAAGCTTCTGAAAATCATCTAGGAGACTTGTTAAGCTCTGCAGGGAGTCTGAATACTGAGAGATTGGTGGTGTGCCTGAGAATTAACTGAGACCTGAAAGCTATTTGATGTTTAGGATTACATAGTGCAAACAGACTATTTAACTGCAGAATTCTAGGATATTCACAATAATTTTAACAAGGAAAAGTTTGGTCATGAGTTTTAGCCTCAGATCTTGTATATAATATTTTCTGTATCTGTAAGTAGCTTTTAGAAAATAACTAAATTAGTTTGGTCACATACTGAGGTATGTGGTAATAGAGGTAACTTCTATTTCATCTGTAATGTGCTTATATGGATGGTGCTAGTTTTAGGTGACTGTCTATTGGAACTTGATTAAAAAGCATAAAAAGTTGTCATTGGGCTATTTAGGTGCAGACATGAAGGATAAAGACTTTTTCATCTTAAAATTTCTGGCCTATGGTTTTCTCTGTAGTATAGAGGACTGGTATTTGATCTCACTTAACCTGTTAATGATGTGCTTGAGATTTTATTTTCAGGTTTCAAGTCAAAGCACTGAAATTGCTTTGATAAATGCCGTCCACGTCACTCTAGAACCTGGGAGGATTGGGATGGAAAAGAGAGAGACATTGTTTGTTCAAGTCTCAGTATAAATTAATAGTCTTTCATAGAGTCACACTGAAAGTCTTCTTGACTGCAGTATGTCATGCCATAACATCCATTTCAATTTTACTTCATCATTACTTTTCAAAGGTATAGCCAGAAAATCTGATCTTATATCAGACCTGCAAACAGTATAGGTTTTTTTGCAAGACTACTAATATCCAAAGTGAATGTATAAATTTATATGCCTGCATAAAGTAAAGAATTTATACAAAACAATAATATAACCCTTCAATGCAAGAACAATTGAGTATCCTTCAAATATTTTGACTCATAAGATCTTGTCAACAGACTTAGAAAAAGCAAAACCCGTAACACAGTATTACTTTTGTCATGTTTAGTGGTGTGGTGTTTTTTGAATTTTTTTTCTCTCTGCTTTTACAATTTTTCACCTGGAAAGAAAACCAGAAGTGGAACAGGAAACTTCATAGTTGCTTCTTTGGTCATCAGGGTAATACATATGGAGTCTATGATAAAACAGTGTCCTGTCACATGTCAACAGTTTCAGGTTTATGCTGTTTTAAAGCCATTCTGAGGGCCCCTAGTTCTATAGTGGTATCATAGAAAACTGTGATGGCTTTAGTAGATAATAAATGTTCCTTCAGTACTTTGCAGTCCAGTGAACAAGGAAACAGTATTTCCTGCATTGCAATTTAGGTGCATAGAATCCTGTTTAACAAAGTACTTCCTCATCTTCTGCTTGTCTCAAGAATTAGCTATACTTACTCTAAGGTGGTAAATAATTTCACTATCTGCTGTGATGCCGAACCCCACAATGTGTGAAAGTTACACCGCTGAACTGTTCTGCATGTTTTATCTTAAAGAAGATAATGCTGTGATTATCTGTAGGAGAAACTAGATGAATTATACAAGTCTCATGCACTGAGATTCATGTGGCATTGCTAATTCAATTTACATCTTTCAGTATATTAGTGGTGCTTTTCTTCAGTAATCTTACTATTGTTTTTGCTACAGTTCATTACCTCTGAGAGTCCTCATTCAGTGTCAAAGATAAACTCCAAGTGAGTGTTTCTATTTAGGTTTAAACATATGTTAGCTGAGCAGATCCTATCAGTTTAGCTCTGTCAGCAACTGCTGTGAAGTAGTGTATTGATTAGAAGGTATTGGTATTGAATTACAGGCTTAACGTGGACTAAATGCCATTGTGATCCTTCTTAAAGAGTGCTTGACCTCTGTGCTCACTCCTGAAGCGTGTACAAAAGCTGTAATGCTGCACAGCTTCTGCTCTGAACAGAGAACCCTTCCTCAACTGGAGCCCAAGAGAAGGCTCGTTGCTAAATAACTAATTAGACTTTCCAGTTAATATAATACCTTGTCAAAGGAAAATAGGAAATTTAGTCTTCCTTGGCCTTGGCAGGATTTTATATACTTTTATGGAGAAGTACTTTATCTCTGCCTCAGTTACTCGGGTTGTTAATGATAGCATAAAATAGAGATAAACACCAGAATTATGTAAAAGACTTCAAGTTGATTATAGAATTTATGTTCAATTTACTTTTGTCCAGATTTTGTCTGAGGAATCTCAGCTTAATTACAGGTACAAGCCAGGCAGCAATGTCTCTTGAATACTTGTCTCCCTTTGCACTCTAGCGAATTTTCCACAAAGCAGTTTTCTGTTTTAAAAATTACATGTTTCAAGGCTATGCTTGTAACAACGTATCTGTATGTTTTACAAGAGAGTAGCTTCATGGCAACTTAGCATCATGCATTGAGATTGCACCTTTCAATCTGAATACATGGGAATATTTATTTTCTTGTTTGTAAAGCGAGATTAATGGGATCTAATGTGCCGACATATTTCTCTTTATGTAGACGGAATGTAAGGCTTAATTGATGAATGTGATGATCAGGAAATTTACTTCATAAGGTGATTTATGCAAACATTTCATTTAAGCAAGTCTGCTATACTCTGAGAAGCCAAAAAAAAGAAGAAAAAACCCAAACCTAGTTATATAGTTGATTCTACTTTGACTTTTGTTCATCTGTTTTGCCACAAGCCAAACTTATAATTTATAAATTTCTTCATAAAATGAGTCAAAATTCTTCAAGATTTTGACTTCTTTGTCATCAAACCTCAGAATTTCTAAGCCCCAAAATTCTTCAAGACTGAATATTTTTCCTGTTGGTTAACAAAGTGTTCTTGGTTCAATGGAAATAAAGAGTTTTTCAGAAAATCGGCTTTGTAGCTTAAGTGATATTTAAGTGAGGCCTTTTCTTGTCCTCTAGTTGGAACTGAACTCACATACTGTTGGGGGAAAAAAAGTTATATTTTATGTCAAGTGCAACTCCATGCACAAGATAATAGCTAATCAAATCGTGCCATTTTGTATTCTGTTTTGGTTTGCATAATTACCTAGCTCACTAAAAACATCTGCAGAATTTGTATTCATTGTTATAGGTCACAATGCACCATACCCTTAAGAGTTCTCAAGATGGTATCCCCACCACCAATGCTTTTAGGTGGAATCAGAGGTAAAACACTCTGACTATAACCAAAGTTTTACTCTTCAAAATCTGCTGTGGTAAAGCAGGGGCTGCTTTTAGAGGTTTGACTAAACAATATTGGTTCCTTTTAGTTTCAGTGTCGCGTACGCGTGGATCTTTAAATCCCAGAGAAAGTGGCTATGCAGTTTAGGTAAATATTATAGCATATATAGTTTCATTTCTGTATTTTAGTGTATTTCATACATTTCATTTAATGAGCAGCAAAAAAGATTTACAGGTTTCTTCATTTGGCTTCCAGGTAATTTATTTGACATCTGTACATAGATGCTGAACATGGAGTAGATCCACTGTCAGCCTGTCTTCTATCTTCTCT
This sequence comes from Melospiza georgiana, assembly GCF_028018845.1. Classification (NCBI taxonomy): domain Eukaryota; kingdom Metazoa; phylum Chordata; class Aves; order Passeriformes; family Passerellidae; genus Melospiza; species Melospiza georgiana. Next base: position 54,845,456 of record NC_080430.1, read on the forward strand.
TATGACAGGCATAAACATGTATGACACATGGCCATACCTCAGTCATTTCCATTTACTTCAATACTGCATTTGTTTTAATTATTTTAGATCCTTTTCAAATTAACAGCATTTCTGCATTGCCTTTATGTTGGATTTCTTTTCCTCCTTGATCACAACACAGTGTCCAAAGAGTAAGTCAGTTTAACCTATTATTGTTCTGTGCAGCTGTTACTTCCATCTTCTTTTTTCAGTAAGACTTTTTTGATTAGCAGCATCAAAGGTTTTTATCAGGTCAAGAAGCACTGTCTATGCCAGTTATTCTTTTTTCAAGGCTGTAGCTGCAGAGCTAGAGCATTGTGTTTCAACAACGCCTCTTGAGAAAGATGAGCTAAGAGAAAGCTGGTAATGAAACCAAGGAAACTATATTCTGTTCAAAAACAAAACTTGAAGTGGTGATTCTTATTTGTTTGTTTATTTATGTTTCACATATCAGTACTTCTGTTGATCTTAAATACACCATTACATTGGGCATTACAAGCATTTTCACTGGCAAAAGGGACTTAAATTCTAATATAAGACAAAGAAATACACATGGATTTTAAAGCTGTGTCTATAATAATTATAAATGCTAATTCAACTTGCTCTTTTCGTCTTCAAATACAAACCGCAGTATTTTACATACCTTGGAGACTGTTCTCCTAGCCCTTCTATAAAGCTGAATTTAAAGTTTCTTTGATAGTATTCTGGATTTCACTTTGTTTTTTCTTTTCCATGTTTTTTCTCCAGCCTTCCATATTCTTTTAAAATGCTAAATACTAAATTTTAAACTGAGAATAAGGTATGTAGTAAGGTATCAGTTTTGAACTGATTTGTTTTAAATCATCAGTGAGAGCAACATGTGACACAGTCAAAGTAATCTCATCAGTCTTGTAGGCTAGAGTGAGATAATTACGTACGTGGTTACACATGTGAACCTCTTCTCTGTGAATGGATTGAGTGCTCTGCCCCTGTGCTATAGTGTGGTCCTTCAGTGATGCCAAAGTGTCAGCAGTCATTAAAAGAGAAACAGTGCTTGGTTATTCCTAGAGAGACAGGTGTCAAATATATACTCCGTTTCATTATATTTTCTCTCCTTTTGTGAGAGGACAATTATTTCTCCTGTTCCTTCTTATTATTTTAGCTGAAGAAAATCAGCTTTACTTTTAATGTCATTATGCTGTATTTTCTGTTTGCCTTGCTAGAAAATTTTAGCAAATATATATATATATATATATATATATATATATATATATTAGCAGTTTTAGCAGTTTAATATGCTAAACAGTAAGGAAGGAAACTTTTTGTTTCTTACTTATGCTTAGATTCTCCTAAAACCATGTTTTGGGAGAAATTAATGAAGTATCTGATGCTTTTTTTAAAAGCTTATAGTTACAAGGTTTGCTAATGTAAGCACTTGGATGATTCTTGCTTTTGTCCCCATGAAAGAGGACTTCACAAAAAGTGGTGCATTGTAAATCCAGCAGAATAAAAACAAAGAGCTGTTTGTGGCAGAGGTCTCATTTATTAAGTCTTTTTGTAAATACAGTTCAGCACTCTGTTTTTCTTTCTCTTCCTTGAAATAATCTCATATAACTATCTCAATTTCAAGACCAATTTCAGAAAAGTATGTTTTCAGTTTTATGAACAAGAAAAGGTACTATGAACTGTTGTTTTCTTTGTAATGATTGTATCTGTAAATTATTTTGTGATGTTTAAAGTGATGATAAATAAATAATGATCTTTGTGTTTTCCTGTATACCGATAGATGTAGCAGGTGCAATTCTCTTATGGCCACATGGACATGCTATGTATATGCAAACCAATGAAGTTGTACTACTTACCGCTTATTTTATTGAGTTTGATTTTTGTTTTGCTTCCTTTTTCAGTGTGATTACTGAAAATCAGACTGCACCTTCATTTCAGATGTTTCATCTCTAACAACCTGGAGCACAAACATTTCCTTTTGCAAACTTTAATGTAATTTAATCTGTTAAATATAGATCTTTATCTGATCCAACTGGGAAATCTCTGGGTTTGTTACATGTGTTGAGTCTTCAGTTCTCTAAAGTGGTGCTGTATGCTGTTGATTGTCTCTGAAAATCAGCAAGTTTTTCTTAGGCTGTAGTTCATACACTTTCATGGTTTTGAGTCTGTTTTTCTTTCCTGTATTTCAGTTTTCCAATTTGACACTGAATTCTACGTCAGTGGACTTGCACCTCTCTGTGACCAGCTTGTTATACTTTCATATGTAAAGGAGATCTCCGAAAAAACGGTAGTTTTTTTTATCTCAGAGTTTCTTCACAACATTAATTTGGCCTGTGAGTTGGGCCTTAAACTAGTCATACAAATATGATTATCTAAGAAAAAAATTGTAGTCTGCTGGTAGTGAACAGTGGAATGTCTCTGATCCATAAAACAAGGTCAGTGGAGGTGATGTTGAAGACTAATGTGCTTACCTCTCAGAAATCATGTTGGGTTCCTTCTTTCCTTGCAGAATGCAGAGAAGGTCTCTAGCTAGTCCTTCTTGCTCTTTTTTTCCTTCCTTTGTGTCCCCCCCCCCCCCCCCCCGCTCCTTTTTCTCTCCTTTTCTCTCTTCCTGATGTTTCTGCACCAGAAGAAATAAAGAATCTTGTTTGGCCATAAGAGGAGCTTGCTGACACTGTATCTCAAAAGAAACAAGAGTAGGGAAGTTGATCAACTCAAGCATAAGAGTGACTGTGGAGTGGAATGAATGATTGTGCGTGAGTGGCATCATTGTCTCCCGTTCTTCTAAGATCTTTAGTTGTGTACCATCAGATCCATGTGTGGAGAGGTAGAATTTAGAATTCTTGTCAGCTGTCTTTACTGTGCATGGACAAGTGCCGTGTCTGTCTCCAACATCGATTTCGTATTGCCAAATAAAAGGCAAGGCAGTGGAGGAAATCCTTGAAGCTGCAGTGTGAGAATGGCAGATGCTCTTGATCATCTCTTTGATAAGCATGTCTGCATTAGACAACCATCACCATAGTAACCTTAAGAAACTGGGTGCACGAGTTGCTAGGCAATGAAATGCTGTAGGTTCAAACAAATGCATGAGCTTTCTGAAATCAGTGGGGTTAGCTTCTAGTTCTACTTCAGGATGTCAGATTATTATTTCTTTATTTATATTAAGGAGAAAAATAATGTCACAGCAATGTTTCCCAAAAGAGACAGCACAGTGTGGGAGAGTCGGTGAAAGACAAGAAAGCAGACAAATGGGAAAAGGAGGGGGGAGGAAGAGGTGGCTGAAATGCTAGGGAGCAAGGAAATTGGGACACCACTGTTAATGAAAAAGTAGTACAGGAAAGGAGCTAGTGTAAACAAGGTAGTGACTGCTAAAGGTTAAAGTCATTTTAATTGCATTAGGAGAGAAAGATGAAAAGGGAATTTCAGGTGATATAATGGTAATTGAACATAGGAAAAAGTTTTTCTCATGTATTTGCTTTTAATTAGCCTTTTAAACAAACTCCAAATGCTGGACTTCACTAACTTCTCAGTTCTCTGGATAGCTGTAGGAGAAACAGAGGTACAGTTGTCCCTGATGGTGCATCTGTGTCCTGTTGTGTTGGGAACTCCTTTGTTAGTGTCTTGGTTCACTTGTCTTGTTCGTGTGGAGCCCAAACTGCCTGAGCTTGCAGCAGAATTGCTGCTCACTACAAAAGTGTCCTTTAGTTGCAAGGAATACTTGTCTTCCTACATTTGATTTCACAGCTTGCAAATGACAGCTTCTTACTTACTACAAATTAGATCACAGTTTAACTTGCTTTGAAAGTTTTTTTGGTTTGGGTATTTTTTTCCTGGAATAGTTAAATTGAGAAAAGACCCAAGGAAAAGACCCAAGTGGTGCTACTTCCAAATGAGTAAGTTAGAGCTGTTTAAATCCACTTTCTGTATGTTCTTGGTCTTTTATTCTATATTTTGCTGTAATTCACAGCCTGAAGTAGAAAACTTCAGGATTGTCTTCGACCTTGACTTAATTAAAAATGCAGCTAGTTGAAGACAGCAGTTTCACTTGAACAGAAGGTGAAAATCCATTATGTCATTTTACCATAGCCATCTACATTGCACTTGAAAGTTCATTTTACTCTAAGTTCATCAGAACAGCAAAGTTTTTGTATTATTCTCAGATTAATTTTTCCCTGCCTGCTGCTGGCTGCCTATCAAATACCAGCTTAAAAAAAAATAAAATTATTTTAATACCAGAATACCAGTCTCATAGAGCTCTGTCCTTCAGGGCATGAGCCCAGTTGGGTATGTGCTCTAAATTGTTCTGTTGCTTGGTGAATGAAGCAGTTAATAGTCATCTGTGATAGCCCAGAAAACTTCTGTGTCCAAGAGCAGAGAAGGAGCGAGCAAACTCAGGGGTAGGATTGGACCTATGTCTATCTATATCTCCTCCCCCAGACTGATCTTCTTCGAGGAAAGCAATCAAAGAGTAACTTGGGTAACTTGGAGTAACTTCCCTCTGAGTTCCAGATGCAATTACTCTGTGGAGCACAGCTTTGCAACTTATATGATTTGCAGCTGAGTAGCCAGTGCAAAGTACTGCACGTTTGTGAATGTTTGCAGCTTTCAATTTCAGCCTTGTTTCTAGATGACCACCAGTTGGTATTGCTAAGGTAAATAATGTAGGAAGTGACTAAGGTGTCATTTTTCTAGGAAGTGGAGTGTTGTGCAAGGCCTAGACTTGATATTGTACAACCCCTGCCTGAGTCCTGTGAAGAGATCTCTTCTGATGCACTAACAGTACGAGGATTTCAGGAAAATGAATGCCGTGATTATCATTTAGGTAGGTATTCTCAATATTGTTTTGTTTTGTTTTCAGACCCGCTTAAAAAAAGATTTGGGTGTACTTATCCTCCCTTTTCATTTTTATGTCATTTTTTTGTCATCTCCTTGAACAGCTGTAACTGCTTATGACACTGAAGTGTAGAGTGGAAATCCACAAGAACCAGTCATATGAAAGAAAATAAATGTGTGTATTTAAACATCATGATTTTAATGCCATCTATTATGTCAGACATACTGGAGAAGGCAGAAGTATATACCTCATGTAATATCCAGTATTGTCAAAGGCAATATCTTTGAACGAGATTTATTCAACATATGATCCATAGGAGCTCTTTGTACACAAGAGGCTTCAGGAATAATGAAATGAGTGGCACAATGTCTGGAAAAGCTGCTCTAGAGGGAAAGATTGAATAAGTATCATTTCAACAGTAAGATGTACATGGGTCAACTTAAAAGGGGCCCATTGATATTTAGCCTCTCTGTACTGACAAAGCTGCCAGTTGTATTACAGACCTCAAATGGTAAAATGGAATTAATAGGAACTGGATTTTGGCAAGCTCCACCTACAAGATAGGTTTAATTATGTAACAGGAAGGGACATTAAGCCCTGGCACAATATATGCTGTCTTTTAAAGATGGGGTAGTTTTCTGATCTATATGTTGTAGCTCAGAAAAATGCATGGCAAAGCTGATGCAGAATTCCTTGGTGAAGATTATGTAGCCTGTCTTAGACAGAAGCATTTCTTCTGGCTTTTAAAATCCATTAATCTGAATTTTAAGTATCTCCTCTGCCAGCATGCTTCAAATCATAGGCTTGGCAAACCTCTTTGTGTACATCTATGCCCTTAAGCCACTAGAATATCTGCTCCTCACCTCAAAAACATCAATGCTGCTATCAGTAGAATTGGGGTTTTTTGTACATCTTCCAAAGCAGAACATTGATGTCCAGAGCTGTACTTTTATGCTTTATGAATATTTTAGCTTACCTGAAAAGTCTAAATGTTATGTATGTTTTTAAGACAAGCATTATTTTGTGAATTGCTTATCACTTCAGGAGTGTATTTGTATGTGTTTATAGAAACTCATCTGGACAGTGAGTGGTTTTCTTTTCTGTACCTACAAAGTATTCATGTTTCTTCATGGCTCTGTCCAAATGATAACTATTTAGAGCAGTCATCTTTTGCATTTGATTAGACCTTTTAGTACTTTTTCTTTCAGCTTACTCAAAAATAAAGGCTTATGGTGTAAGAAAATGCATTATACATATAACCTTAACTTGCAGCATTGTAAATGCATTGCTGTAATGATGTACTGTGTCCCCAGGGGTTATGGCATCTATCATTTATGCTTTTGATGGCCTTGACCTTGATGGGAAGGATAAGTTTATTGCAGGCTGTGTAGTGTAATAGTCCTCTAAGAGTATAATAATGGGTTCTAAACCATCATAAAGTTTGCACATAGTGGATGAATCAGAATTTGCAATAAGTTGTAGTGGTTTTTTAAAATGTATTTAGCCATTTAAACCACTTTTAATTTATTGGAGAATGCAGCATCCAAACTAGTGTGTCCTGCAGGAGCAGCTTTGCTGTCTTCCTCTTTGTAAATTCCCCTCAAGGGTATGCTAAAAAGCAGAACTTTACTTAAAGAAAATATAGTAAAAATATTAAAACTGTGTATGCATTTGCAGAGTACTCGGAAGGTGAATCGCTTTTTTATATCATCAGCCCAAGAGATGTGGTTGTGGCCAAAGAGCGGGACCAGGATGATCACATTGACTGGCTTCTTGAAAAGAAGAAATACGAAGTAATTTTTACATCATTCTTTCCTTCAGACTTTCCTTGTTTGGAAATTGAAGTAGGATGATGGAATTTGCTAAGTCATTTGGATTGGATATTTCTGTTCCTACAGTGATTGAGTAAATGCTTGTAAAGGATGGGACTTGACTATGCATTACTCCATCTCTTACAGAGTTAATCTCACTACTGAAACAACTAATCAAAATTTCACTCAAGTGAGGTAGTTGAACTAGATGCTGAAAATACTGCTCTCATCATCAGTTATGAAATGTATTAGCTCACACTGAAAATTATTAAAGCTGGGTTTTGGCTTTAGAATAGCAGAAGAGTTAACTAATGAGCTGTGCTTTTAAAAGTAAAATATTATGGTCTTAAACTGTACCTGCACTTGCTGAAAGTAGTGTTGCTCACAATAAAGCTCATCCAATATTAAAAGACAAAGGTATACAGCTCTCTTGGAAAAAAAACAGCTCACCATTTGGTTGTGTAAATACTGATGTTTGAGTATGCATATCTAAACATCTAAAATAGTAATAATGCGTTCTTTCATACCATATGAACACGCACACAGTGGTCTGAATTCTAATATCCTGTATTTATTGACTTAGAACATTTGTTATGATGCATAAAGTTAACTTGGAAACTCTAATTTATGTTTGTTGTGTGCCCATTAGAAGAAAAAAAATGTGGAAAAGCCATTCAGCATGTATTGCTTTTGCTAATATAATCATGATATTTCTCATGCAGATTTGTTTAATCCTTGTGGATGCTTTTCCATTGGAATAGCAAACTTGCATGATGAGTGTAGTTTTGCAATATATGTAAATCACAGCATTTGGTCCCTGAAGACTCCAGTAATTTGCAAGTGACAGCTGTGTGTGTGCCTTTATGAAAGCCATTCAAGTTAGTAGACAGGCCTGTTATGATATATCTTAAAGGTTTCATTTTTATTTGTAAAAGTGCCAGATTTTTTTCTATACATTTGAAAAAAATAGAAGGAGGAGAACAGCAAATGACACTTAAATATAAATCATTCTGACTGAAGAAGACATTTGGGCTGGGGAACTGGCAGGTAGCTTTCCCCATTCACCCCTTTTCCTGTTGATTTTTTTCACAGGTTTTGGTAATGAAGTGATCTCTTTTGAAAATGATGAAATGTGATTGCATTGTGTGTTTTGTTGTGATTTGATCTTAATATAATAATGTGGAGTGAACCCAGATGGAAACAAAAGTAGTTTGCTCTTTGCTTGACTGCTTTTGTTTGGGTAGGAATTCAAAGCTGTTCATCCAACCATGGCATTAAAAATTCTAGTGCTCCCAACACCCTATTCTGAAAAAGAGTTGATTTATACAGTTCTGTATTGAAAGTTTGTGTATGTGACTGGTATCTCGGTTTTCTCCTTTTTGAATATAGGAAGCTTTGATGGCAGCTGAGATCAGTCAAAAAACCATAAAAAAGCACAAGATTTTGGTAAGTCTCAAAACTTACATTCAAAATATAATATCATCTTTCTTTTAGAATGCCATGAGATGCAACAAATACATTCCCTGTTTTTTATAACACCAGGAAATAACTGTTAGGCATACTCCAACTGGCATCCGATTTCTTGGTTTCAGCTGTTAGTCCATAAAACATGAAAGGATCTGCATTTTATGAAGGTGCTATTGGCTTGAAAGGAAGAGAATTCCATTTCTCTGATTACTGATGGGGATTTTTGTTTGCTTTTACTTTTGTATTAAATTTACTGTTGTTTGAAGTAACACATAGTATTTCACTATTAGAGATTGCTGGCAGGAGTGACAAATTTCCCCTTAACTTATACCTCGTAAACGTGACAGGATTTTGTAAAAAGTTTGAGATGCTCCTTTTCTCGCACATAGTTATTTCCTATGTTTATAGTCCCTTTCACAGAGCAACAAAGGGTATCAATGTTTAAAACAAAAGGAGAAATGGTGTAATAGACCATAAAAGTGTCACTAATTTTATCTTTTGTTTGTTTGCTTTGTTTAAATTCATTAATACTGATGCTGCTTTAAATTGAAATCTGTACAAAATATTCAAGATGTGTTTAATTTTTTGGCCAGAGTACTGGTGTTATAAGCATGCTGTATATCAGTATGTCTTAAAAAGATTTACTCTTTTGTAGTCCAGAAGTTCAATCAAGATTTAAATGGCATGCCATAACCTATCACAGAGTTTGCGTTTAACAAAACTACTGTGTGACCCTTGCAAAAGATGTAAAGAGTTAAAGGGAATCCTGGCAATGCATTAGGAGGAAAAAAAGAAAGCCAGACAGGCAAACACCAAACTAAATAAAGAAACCCCACAGCTTTTCTTTTGCTTTGCAGAAATTTGCTTTGCAATAAATGATTAAATTCAGTGAAATACAAGCAGTTTTTGAGATTTTGGTCTCTAAAGCAAAAGCCAACGGACTGTGTTGAGGAAACAAATTGTTGACATCAAGCCCTAAGTGAAGGATTAGTGGTACACTGATTTGAAACAACCCATGCTCTCACTGCCTAGTGACACCACATTCAGAGTACCTGACAAGTCTGGTAGTCTTGGGGATTTTTTAGATGGAAGTAATTATCAACTGCTCCTCTGCACCTCTTGAGCAGAGCACAGAGATCCTAAAGTAGCCAGATCTACATCTCTTTTCCTTAACCATCTTCTCTGTTCACTGGGAAGCTGGTCCACTGGAGAATGACGATTTCTGTCAGCCTCTTTCTTGAGAATGGTGAAGTTGAAAATACGAAGGTGGTTCCTATCGTAATGAATTCCTAAAATCTTGTGTATGTCCATTTTTTTTCTAACTTTGTAGTATATTTACCAGTTGAAGTTGTTGCACACCCCTATTGATATTCTGCTATGGTCAGTTCTTTCCTTGTTATGGATCAAAGAAATGTTGTGCCTCAGAAGATGCAAATGTTTAATTTTTTTAAGAAACAAGGACTTCATTGTACAGTTTTGGTTTTTTCTTTTCTCCTCTTTTTTTTTCTTTCTAGAAACAATGTGCTTTTTTTAGTGATGTGATTCTTAAGCTATGCAATCAGTACACTGGGCTGTGTCAAAATGGATATGAGTGTTGAGATTACATTAGAAGGCTCATGCCGAACTTTTAATATATATTAAATGCATATCAGAAACATTTTACAACAAACCTGTGTGATGAACTTTGAGAAAGAAAATTTGGTATGTAATAACTAATAATCTTGTTAAGTTCGCAGTAATTCCTCTACTTTATTGAGCAGCATTAGGATTTATATTCTCAACCAACTTTTTGCCATTCTCTGCAAATTGTTTTGACAAAGAGCATGTTTTATACAATGACTGGTGGATTTCTTTTTGAATTAATTCAAGCACAGCAAGATCAGCTAAGTGTTTCAAACAGTCCTTAATAATTAGAGGTGGTATCTTCTCAGCACCAGTGAGGTTATGGGAATTATTTAAAAGAGCACCTTTAGTTGAAACTGTGAGCAGTATATGCAAGTATTTTGTATTGACTGTTCTGTGGTAAAGGAGAATCAAGGGATGCACTTAGGGCCTTGAATTTCCTGCTGTATGCACTACTGTTACCGTAGTTCTGCACAGTAGTCAGGTAGTTCACTTCCAGACTTTTAGAGCTAATTCTCTGTTTTCATTTGCTCTAGGACATTGGCTTAGCCTATATAAATCACCTGATGGAGAAAGGAGAGTACGACCTGGCTGCTCGGTAACCTAGTATTAAAGATCTTCTTTGCTGGCTGAAGTGTGTCTTTGTAGGGAAAAGCAAAAACAAATTTTTGATTTTGATGTTTTTGCAGATGTTGATTTTCTGTGTTTTGGAATTTCTGAAGTTTCAAAACATAGAGGTGTATTGCAATGCCATATATTTTTTTGCCTGTAGTTACCTAAAAGTTGCTGTAAATTTTAACTGGAATTGAGGCATACATTTTTGAAAGTAAGCCTTGATTTTTCAATGTCACACTAGATTTTCAAGACTAAGGTTTTCTTTGGATTTTTATAAACTCAGTTTATTAGTGTGTCATTGCACATAAGAGCTTCAGAAAATAATTTGATTTTGTGTAGATATAAACAAAAATGTCAAATATGGGAATGTAAAGTAAGGATCAGAAATTACCCAAGGTTTTTGTTTTCGTGTACATGTAAGCATAAGCATATCTTTTTAAGTGTTCAGTTTTTCTCAGGTGAAATTTAAAGACTTTATTTTTAAATTTAATTTAATTTAACTTAAATTAATTTAAAGAGATTAAAGACTCATAAAGCTGACCAAGAAGGTGGCATCTCTGTCTATGGTGTGTGGATTTCCACTAGATGATGTTTAAGCTCCCTTCCAATCCAAACCATGCCATGATTCAATGAAAGCTAATATGGCCCTCAGCACTATGGGTGAATGCATAATAAGCAGTTGATCCTCTTGGATGCAACAAAATTTTAAGGTTTGAGAGGAGAGCCTGGCATACTGTACTTAAAGTGGTGGTTGTCAAAATAAGTCACTTTAACAAGTGTTATGATAGGGAGAAGAAAGGAATCCTTGTAGTAATGCTGTCACATTTGTATTACTTTCTGTACCTACTTTTGTTATCATCTCTTTCATTTTTCTTGCAGAAAATGCCAGAAAATCCTTGGCAAAAACACAGAACTCTGGGAATTTGAAGTTTACAAGTTTAAAGAAATAGGTCAGCTTAAAGTAAGTTAATTTCTATGTCTGCACTCAAGTAATTTATATGTTGTACTTACTGTTTGTATTGACCAAGTATCTAAAGCATCACATTTAATGGCCCTGTTCTGGTATTGCTGTCCCAGATCTCTGTTTGTTTCTAGACAGCTGTCTTTCCGATTGATGTGTAAATTACTAAAACAAGATTGGAGGCATAGTGCTACATATTTTACTTGTTGGCAGTCTCCAACGTGAAAGACCCACCCCAAAGCTTTTACTTGCTAAGAGGCTCACAGTTAAATACATCTTTCCCATTTACTTTTCATTCATTTCCTGTATGTCCTAAAAATACTACCCCAGGTATTAAGGAAAATAGACTCTGTGGGTGCCAGTCATTCTGGCAAATCCAGGTCCGTTGCAACAATTACACAGCTTTAACTGTTAAAGAATTGCAAAGGAGCAGTGAAGACCTGTGTTGTGTGGTAGAAATGGTGGTGAGAAAGAGGAGCAGTCTGTGCTGCCTGGTGTTTTCCCTAGTCACAAGCCAGCTACTACAACAGTACACATTTAATGTGAGAGTCTCAGTTAATAAATTGCACAGGACATAAAACCTAGTACTGTCACTGCTAAACCAATTGAAAACTTTATGCACACTCCCTTTGGTGACATGTGTACATTTACTTCTGAATTTTATGTCTTCCTATTCAAACTCAATGAGCCAAAAAGGACATACTATTAAGATCTCACAGCATGCCGTCCCTTGCTGGTTTTGAGCTATTTAATTCTGTTCAAAAACCAAAAGTGTTTCAGCGTTACGAATTTCAGAAATGTCTGACTTCAGTTTCAGGGCCACTCCAGTGCAAAACCAGCCTTGCCTTTAGTATTACTTCTTTGTGGTTTGGTGCACTCTTTACTACTTTGAAGCTGAAATCCTGTGTTTCTGTTCTTTTACTTCTGTCCAATAAAGGGCTTGAATGCAGGTACAGGTGAATTTTTGATACACTGCTTCTTCTTTTGGGTTCATTTTGGTTTTTAGCTGCAAATGTCTGGAAGGGATGTTTGTCTTGTCTCCGCTTACATCATCCAGCAGACTGTAAAACAACAATATTTGCAGGTTTGTTGCAAAAACATCTCACCTCAATTACCGCCTTTCTAAACAATTGACTGTTTTCAGCCTTTAGAATTTCTCTTTTCTTCTTAGAGCCTAGGCCCAGGATCTCTCAGAAATACATGAGATGCAGTCTATTACATTATTCAGCTTCAAGTTGCAGTTCTAGAAAATGCCTGCCTTATTTTGCTATTTCAGTTGCATAGAACTTGTCCTAGATTTCTAAAGATGCCTGAGTATCATAAAGGATGCACTAAATTAGGCCAGATCTGAATGAAGGGATCCTTGAAATGCTTGGGATCACTTGTGTGGAATTTTTTACCTATGTAACTAGCAGATATTAAACACCATATTGTAACTGGCCTATAATGGCTTTCAGCCCTGATGAGGAGACTATTGAGATGTGGAAACAGAGTTTATTTCAAAACAGAATTGTCTTATAAGTTGTTATATTGTCTTATAACCTGTCATATTGTCTTATAAGCCTGTTGTCTTATAACAGGCTTATAAGTTGTTGCCTGAAATCTGATGTTTCAAATCTAGCATGATTTGCCAATAACTAAGGTGACAGTAAACTAAAAGCCTGAAATTTCCTTCCTTTTTGTGTGTGATTTTAGAGGATTTTTGAATGTTCTGTATTAAGCAGTCCTTTTTGGCTACCAAAGGTTGCATTTTGATCTCTTGATATCTCTCATCTTCAATGAATGTCCTCTAGGAAACCTAGTTGTTTTAGATTCAAGACTCTAGAGCCTTGCTGTGATCTGTTCCTCTACTGCCCAGCAGTGGTGGCTTGAGGGAGTTACGTGCTTGTGTTGACTTTTGCTCAACCTGGAGTGAAACTCAACATAATTTTAGTAAGGAGGTAATATAAAAGAGAATCTGTATTTGAAGGCATTCAGGAGCAGTTGTGGAAAGGTGTCTATAAAAGCCCACCCCTACAGGGATGAGTACACATTTAAAGGTTTCAGGAAATTAGCATAATTGATTAAAAGCACCAGTTAGGAGGACAAGTGGTGATGTAATTCCCCCCCAGGTCAAGCCTCTTCTCTGGAGCCCCCCCTTCAGCACTGTGCTGTGCTCTATGAAATGTATCTCAAAGAGTTGTTCTCAGCCTTAGTTCCCAGGAAGAACCAAGAGGGCCTTGTACCTCCTGGGGCTTGGAGCTCTGGAATTTGTTTGTCTTTTTGCTTAAGGAAAGGCCATGGAAAAGTACTGGGAAAACTAGTCACTAGTACAATAGGTGACAGAGTTACAAATATACATGTGAGGAATACAGAGAACATATGAAAGAAAAAAAAGGCAAAACCCAAATGGCATCACTTGTGCTCAAGTCACTTCAGTATAAAAATCTAATGTCTCATCTCAAGCAGCTGAGGAAGGTGAATGGATTCAAAGGAAGATTTCAAACTCTGTGGCTGTTGTGGCCTGAGGGATACCCTCCATTCTGTTTGCTGTGACAGCAGTGACTTTCAGCAGTGGTCCAGGATCAGCTAGCAGCAGCAGTGCTTTAACCAAAACACTGGATGGAAGACATTTGAAAGACTTCACCAGACTGTAGTGGGCATAGCAGAGAGAAGCACTATACTGACAGGCTCTTTCATCTCTTAGATAGCCTTTGAGGAATAAATAATTGATGTTCTGGCTTCTTGGTGAGATGGTTTAGGCTATCTCATGTACAACCTTCATATGGGTTTTGTTGTATATACCTCATCCTTACATTTATTGATGAAAAGTCTGAAAGCAGATCTTGAAAAGAAACAAGGGAAGAAAATATTTCTCTATATAGTATCCCTTTTTTATTTAAAGTCACTTTACCACATAGTTCAAGAATTGGCACAAAGGCAGTCTGATTCAGAAGCTTTTTTTTCTGACCATGCTCCCTAAGTGCAGCTTAAAAATAAAATAGGAAGAGTTTGTAACCTCCAGCATGGGTCACCTTTGTGTCAAGGCTTAAAAATAACTTGTATGCTTTGTACGTGCTTCTTGTATGCTTTCCTGAGCATGGTGGTCAAACTGCAGGAGGTGGCTGTGTGTTTTCTTCAAAGCAGTGGGGCACAGGGCAGGAGACATTTCCTTCACAAGGCAGCCTGGCCCACACACAAGGAAACTACACCTCTCTAGAGCTTCCTCTATGGCCAAACTACAGCCAAGAGTTGCAACAGTCTGTTGGGGGAGGTTGTTCATTTAGGAGGTAGCAGGAAGGCAGAAAGTGGGGGTGAAAACACTCATTAGAGATTGTCTTCTGCCTTTGAGTATCCAGTTAATGTCTAGCTTGCTTTCTGTATGGTCTAAAGAGACGTTTTATGAAGGGGTCAGGAATATACCCCAGAGCAGCCATCAAGACTGTACCCTGAGTTAACTGATAAATCCTGTGACAGCTGGTTGGAGCTGGGGTTGGCAGCACTACATTTCAAAAAGTGGCCACGTCCAGACAGCACAGGGAGGAGAGGTCTAAAATGTAGTAAGATGTTTTTTCAACTGCTTTGTTCAAACAACTTCAGTAATGCTGTTACAACAAAATGCTGTTGCACCATGTGCCAATAGCGGGCAACAGGCAACATCTCTGAGTGTTTGGAGGAATTTCACTGCTGTTGGTCCCTCAGCTGCAAACCCTAAGTCCCCAGACAGCTAGTAGCAGTGGGATTTATTTTGGCAGGTGGAAATAATCTTGGCCTCTAGTTGCATGGAATAGTAGTGCTAATTAGATGCTGTGCTGAAATTCCAGGGTATGAGCTAATTTATTCTGGCAGCTTCTCATCTCTTGCTTGCTGGAATTCAATTCCTTTACACCTTCTATACTTTAACAGATCACATGCCTTCATGCTTTTCATGGAGAGATATATTTTCGAATTAATTTTTAGTTGGATATGTAAAAATACCCCTTCATAGAATGTGGTGACCCCAACATAAGTCATAATTCAAAATTACACATATATTGTGCTTGTGTGATCAGGTTCTGGTAGTGGGAGTGCTACAGTACTGGCTTCTGTGAGAAGCTGGCAGAAGCTTCCCCCATGTCCATCAGAGCCAATGCCAGCCAGCTCCAGGATGGACCTACTGCTCGCCGAGATCAAGCCAATCAGGAATGATAGGAACACCTCTGGGATAACAGATATAAAAACAAAGAAAAAAAGTTATTGCACAGTTGTAACTGTGACCAGAGAAGAACTGAGTTGATAATATGAGAGAGGATACAACTTTGCAGACACTAAGGTCAGGGGAGAAGGAAGACGAGGTGGTGATCCAGGCACCAGAGCTGAGATTGCTCTGCAGGCCATGGTGAGGACCATGAAGCAGCTGTGTCCCTGCAGCCCATGGGGGACAAAGGAGATGCAGAGATGCACCTGCAGCCCACATAGGAGCCCATGCTGGAGCAGACTGTGCCTGAAGGACTGCATCCAATTGAACAGTGGCCCAGATTGCAGCAGTTCATGGGGAACTGTTGCCCATGGGATGGATTAACGTTAAACAAGTTTGTGGAGAGCTGTCTCCTGTGGGAGGGACCCCACAATGGAGAAGGGGAGACTTCTCTACCTGAGCAGTGAGAGAAGCAATGTGTGATGAGCTGACAATCATTCCCTGTCAATCAATACCCATTCCCTGTCTCGCTGTCTCGCTGTGTTTCTAGGGTGAAGGAGGTAGAGCCCAGGAAGGAGAAATGGATGAGGGAAGGTGTTTTTGAGATTATTTTACTTCTTATTGTCCTGCTCTGGTTTGGTTATTAAAAAATTCAATTACTATCCAAAATGGGAATCTGTTTTGCTATGATGGTATTTGGTGACTGATCCCTGGATCTTATCTTAACCCATGAACCCTTTGTTATATTTTTTCTCCTCTGTCCAGTTGTGGAGGGAAGTGAGAAAGTGGCTTTGTTGGGTACCTGGTGTCTAGTCAGGGTCAATCCACTCCAACACATTTTTCAGCTAATGAATCCTTACGCCTTTTTGCAAGGCTAAGACTTAACAAAATGGATTTTTAAAACATTCTTGTTTTGAGGGGTCTTTTATGGGTTTTGTTTTCTAAATGACTGCTGATCTCTTAAGGACATGGCTGATTCTCCTATTCTAATTAGTATCTTGCCACCTGTCTCTCAAATGATAGTTCTTTCAAGTGACTTATAAAATTCCAGTGTGTATAATCCTAAAGTAAATAACTTCTGAGTGCTGCTAGCAAGTATGAGTTTATAAGGTTTCTAGTGATTACCAGGAGCCATGTTTTGTGTATAGCCTTGTTCTTTTGTTTCACTTTTTTTTTTTTTCAGTGTACCAGGATGTTACATGTCATTCACCATCTGACACTTTGTTCTCTTTGTTCCTATAGGCAATTAGTCGTTACTTGCCAAGACGAGATCCAGTTTTGAAACCTCTGATCTATGAAATGGTCCTGCATGAATTTTTGGAAAGTGACTATGAGGTACTGCAGCCTGATGTGTTCCACATAATGTGTCCCATAGCCAGCCAAATACCCTTAGCATTGAAGAATTCTGACAGCAAATTCTCTGATGTATTCAAACAGATTATCAGTGCACAGTTCCACAATAATGACAATATTTAAGTGTTGAATTTTAATTTTAAGAGAATAAATAAATGTTCTTCAAAGCATGTGAATACTGTAAGATTGATTATTTATTAGACTGTTATTTTTAGGTTTTTAAATGTAGCATAAGTGGTTGAGATGATGCACAAAGCCTACAGCACCTGAAAGAGACTCAGCTTCATGAATCATAATAACATTATCCTAAGAAGGAAGAATCTGTGTTCTGCACTGTACATGTCTGTGGGCGCATGAAAGTTCCTTAAAGGTTAAGGACAGCAGGTATCATCTCAGAGGCTTAGCTGAAGCTTTGATGTTTTGAAATGCTCCTTAGGCCATTCTTTCTATTTCTTTTACAATCTCTTATACTTTTAGGGGTTTGCAACGCTAATAAAAGAATGGCCTGGAGATCTGTACAACAACACAATCATAGTTCAAGCTGTAGTGGATCACCTGAAGAAAGATCCGCAGAACAGGACTTTGCTACGAACACTTGCAGAATTGTGAGTACAGTTTTAAACTCCTGTTACAAAAGTACACTTAAAATAGTGTACTGCAGTTTATTTGTATTTGTTTAGCTGTCTTCTTTGCTGCATTTACAGAGTGTTGGCTTTCTCTCCTCTCCACTCTGCTGATTGCACAGCTTAGCAATTCTTTACCCTTCCTTGTAATGTTCACATCGAGTATGAAAGCAAATTGTTAAGCATGAGATTGGATTTCCAACTCCTCTTTCCAAAGTAAATAACTAGCATTCCTCTACATGCTGTCAGAGGAAACCTCTTTTCTGAGGTGCACATTTCAGAATTACCCATGTAAAAATAAAATGGTGGGGGATTTTGCCCACTATTTAAGAAGTAGCATGTTTAGGTTTACTGCATGGATGGAAATATGTGACTGGAAAATGTGCCAAAACTGATCAGATTCTTGGTCACTTCGTACAGGGATAAAGCTCTTTGATTTTCTCAGCCTGATCACTGTGTTATTTTCTCACTGCTTCTTTGAAGAAAGAAGAATTACTGTCTATTACTATATTACAATCTGTCCAAAAGTTCTAAGAGAACAATGTTTTTTAAGCTCTGAAGAATGTTGGTTTCCAAGAATTGAAAGGCTAGCATTTTGTGTGTCTTCCCCTGTGAGTTGAAAATGGAGAATGAAAATGTAGACTACTGCAGTCCAAACACAAATGAAGGCCAATATAAATAGAGGTGAAATTAATGGTGCCTGATGTTTATTTCCCTTTACAAAAATTAATCACAGATCTGTTCATAGATATTTATAAATTCAAGTAGTATCCTAATGTTTTACATACCAGAGTATGTTTATATTTTCTCTCGTAAGTGATTTTCCTACACTTAAGTATGTAATATTACATGTTTTATAATCCTGTTTCTATCAGGTACACTTACGATCAGCGCTATGGCAGAGCCCTAGAAATCTACCTAACTCTGAGGCACAAAGATGTCTTCCAGTTGATCCACAAGCACAATCTCTTCAGTTCTATTAGAGACAAAATTGTTCTGCTCATGGATTTCGATTCAGAGGTATAGTCATCCTAATGATTTTATGTTCATTTTCCTCTAAATACAATTTAACAGATTAAAAATAAATGATCTATAGATGATGTTGAGGCAGAGAGTGTGTTTGCTACAGCTGGATACATTCTGAGATAAGGAAGATTGTTTGCCTAGATCACAAAATAATTGACCCAAGGATTATTTTTTTCCTTCATATTTCCATTTGTGTTTCCTTTCCATTTCCACTTGTCACTCTCAGTGAGAAAAGTGAGTATCCGCATGATTTGGGAACATTATTGTGATTCTCAAGTCACAACATTGAATATCATTTCACACAGAGTATCATTTCACCATGTTATTCTTTCTGTATTTTGAATCAAATAATGGTATTAATAAGCCAAAGAAAGGAGATAGTGAATTTATTTAAGCCTATATTAAATGTACTTGCCATTTCCTTTCACCACAGAAAATTAATCTGCTTCTGAAATTTTACAGGGTTATTGATCTTAATTCCAAAAATCAGGAAGTGTTTATTCCATGCTGAATTCTACCTTAGTTCTTTCCAGCTGGCTGTAAAATGCAAGCAAATTAATTTTGTTGTGATCACTGGGATGATAACAAAGTAGATCTCTTTTTCAGTACAATAGTTGTTTAAGTGCTGTAGCTAAAATATGGATCTCTACTGTTGATGATCATCTTTAGTATGCCCATGTTTCTCCACTCATGGAGGAAAAAAAGTATAATTTTTGTTTGATTCAATAGAATAAGTAGTATCAGGAATCTGTAGTTTGGTATTTTTTGAAAGTGAAGCAAAAGTTTGCTCTTGAAAGGGGAAGCAGAACCTGAATCCTGATGGCCACTTGATGGTACTGATCTCCAGGTAGTTTGGAGGAATCCAGTTGTGAGGCAGGTTGAATTGTGTGTTTCTTACATAGTCATCACCCTGCAGTTCTCTTTTGAGATGGAACAAATGGTATTTCTACCATTTCTACATCGTTTGGCAATAGCTTTTGGTGACTGATGGTGATTCAGTGGGCATAATTCACCTGCAATGTAGGTGCACAGTATTTACTACTATTAATGAGGGAACTTAGGAGAAGTATTCTGGAATACTGTGATGCTGTGCTGTCAGGGTATGCTGGTGTTATGTAAATTGCTCTCTGAATTTCTGTTGCTGAAAAGAGTAGGTCTGTCCATCTGACACCCATCCGTAAATAAGCATAGTACTGTATAGAGAGTAAGAAAATATGTGTGCCTGTTACCTACTTGAGTTCCCTTTCTCTGTTGTAGAAAGCAGTAGACATGCTCTTGGATAATGAAGATAAAATTTCTGTGAGTATAACAAGTTCATGGCATGGCAGTCCAATGCCAGCTTTTATTACCTGTCCTTTTTCCAGTCTTGTAAATGTAATGTTTATCACAGGTTTGTTTTGTTTCAGATTGACAGAGTTGTTGAAGAGTTAGAAAACAGGCCTGAGTTACAGCATGTGGTAAGTATTCCTGTATTCTGTTGATTTGAAATTGAGCTGAGTAAACTCTTGGCTGGACTTACCTTTTACAAGTGTGTTTATCTTGTCAAAGTGAACCTGACACTGAAATGTCTTAAATCATCAAAGTGGCTATTCTGCCAATTTCCTATTTAGCATAGCCATAGCTTCTTCACAGTAGTTAAATGATCTAAAAATGTGGACCTGTGAGAATTTTATAACATAACGCAGGCTTATTAACATCTCCTTATAGCATTGTAGGCACTTGTCTTTCCTGGTCAATTACTTCTTTGTTTTATTCCTCCTTTTTCCCTACCCAAAAATGGGATTGGTTGGTGGTTGCAGATCTAAAATACGTTTTGCTGATCCATAGAGAAAGTGAATTGCTTGTTTTTCTGGAGCTGTAACTTCATACACTGTCAAATTGTTTTTGTTTGTACAGAATAACAGTATCACTGTAATCACATAATATGTGACTGTGGGCTTGGGCTGTATCAGAGAGGGAAGTTTAACTTGCTGCTGATTACAGATAGAGTTCAGGTGTTCATCTGGTGAAGAGATGATGTATGGGTTAGAGATCTCGTTATGGGAAGCAGATCTATGAAAAGTGCAGTCCACAGCCTAAGAGCTTTGCAAAGGCAACTGACAGACTGTTGGTTTACAGAAGGGATGCATACCGAGGAAGGCAAAGAAGATGGTGAATGGTCTAGAGGAGAAGCCACACAAAGAGCAGCTGAGTAACTTGGTTTTGTTCTGCCTGGAGAAGAGGAGACTGAGGGGAATCCTTGTAGCATTTACACTTTCTTCACAAGGGAAGCATCAGCAGGCATAATCTCTTCTCCGTTGACTGTGGAAGCACCCAGGAGAACAGCATGAAGCTGTGTCAGGGGAGGCTTAGGTTAGATGTTAGGAAAAGCTTTGCCCACTACAGTGACTGTGCACTGGAACAGTCTTCCACTCTGGGGAAATGGTCACAGCATCAAGCCTGAGTTCAAGAAGCATTTGGACAATGCTCTCAGGAGCATAGTGTGGTTCCTGGGGCTGTCCTGTGCAGGGCAAGTTGGAATTTGATTATCTATGTGGCTCCCTTCCAACTCAGGAGTCTCTATTATTCCATTAATAATATTGAATAAGTGAGTTTGAATTCTGATTCTTTTTTGATTCCTAGTATTTACACAAGCTTTTCAAAAGAGACCACCATAAAGGCCAACGATATCATGAGAAACAGATCAGTCTTTATGCTGAATATGATCGACCAAACTTACTTCCATTTCTCAGAGACAGCACACACTGCCCACTGGAGAAGGTAAGCCCCAAAAATCTAAGCATAAGTCCTTGATTTTTATTAAGGTCCTGGTCTGTAGCTTGTAGTCTTGTGAATTTCAAGCTGTGTCTGGTACTGCCCTCTACTGCCAATATGAGGGATCCTTTAAGTTTGTGACCATCACCTGCAGTTTGGTTTGCAGAGCTGATGACACCTGAGACTTTCCTCTCTCAGCTCACAGGGCAGAAATTCATGGGTATTTTTAATGCAGAAGTTCTGACTACAGTTCTGACTACAGTTCTAGCTACAACATATCTACTCATCAGTGCTTAGCCTCACTGAACATAGATTATGGGTTCAAGAAATTGACAATCATTTTGCCAAATCTAGGAGCTGTCAGTGTTAGATCTTGAAAAACCAGTAGCTGTAACTGTAGTTATTCTATCTTTCTATTGTAAGGCCATAAGTTTCTGTTGAATAATATACACAATATACATCACTGAACTAACAGGGCTAAAAGTATTTTGTCTTTGCAATTTGGGTAATACACTTGAGGTTTTACAGAGTACCAGGTTTCCATCTTCTAATATTTTTATATTTTTTTTCTATTTTCTTTCCTTGCTCTTTCTTGTCAAATTACAAAATGCATAAAGGGAATGCCAATCTTGAGTTGTTTCCCCTGCCTGAATTAATGTGAAACAAATGGAAATTCTAAGTTTTCCAGTTTAGATGGGTCAGTATTTTATTATTTGTATTTGTTGCTGTTAATGGCTGAGCAGAGCAGACCTTACCTATCCATATGCAGCTATAATGATGACACAGTGGAGTATGAATGTTGAATTACATGGTTAACATTCCAAAGAAAACTAGTACTGTTCCTGGTACCTCTCTTGTTTTGCATGTTTTTGTCTACTGGAAAATACGTTCTTATATTATTATACATTCTTAGATTGGAGAATTGGGATTTGTTGAAACCATTGCCTGAAACTAGATTGACTAGTTTAGGCAGTGAGCCTGCGAGGTTTCCAGCCAGAAACTTTTTTCTACAATATTGGCTTACTTGTTTTTAATTTTATGATTCTTAGTTTCTGCCTTATGTGTTATTCATGTGATCATGGTTTTATGTATAAAACCTTACCTGCATTTTTCTTTAATTTTGAGGCAAATTAATTTTAGTTATTGCATGTCCAGCCTCCTGTCTTTAGTGGCAGGTGGTGCAGAAAAGTCCTGTGTGAAACTGATCCTCATTGCAGGCATTGCTTTGCTGAACATACAGGCTTTGAGCAAGAATAGGTCAGAGACCCATCAGCTTCTGGAAGGTGTGGTACAGTAATCACCAAAGTCAAGAGAGAATGTCAGAAAAAATGTGTAATTCTAACCTTAATGTTAAAATGTTAACATCTTTCAGTAAGAAGCTAAGGAAGAGACAAAAAGATGCTATTAATTCTGTAATTATACTTCTTACCATGCATGCTGTATAATAACACTTCTTGTGACATACAGATCTTCATTCTAAGAAATTGAAAAGGGGACTAAGAATTTCCCAGTTACTACTATTTTCGCTTCCTGTTAAGTGTATAAACTGCAAAAAGCAATTTCTGTTTGAAAAAAATCTGCTCTTTTTATTGTTCTAATGAAATTATAAACTCATCAAGAAGAAATAATTTGTGCTCTCTAGAAGTAAGCCACTTTTAGTCAAGTACAGTTTAGCAAACATTTTAAAAATGAGCTGGAAGAGAAGTAGGAATGTTCCCTGTTTTCCTCTAGAGGGAGCATGACAGTCAGGAAATGGCAGTGTCTAGAACTACTGAATACCTGGTGCTTTGTAGTTTACCTTTTAAGTGGAGAGGAAAAAGAGGGCTGTCAGCTTTGTATATAACTTATTAGTACTATTCATACCTTCCTTCAGCTGAAGTACCTAGTTGGTAATTTGCTTACCCCTAGCCCAAAATTTGTTGTCCATAATTCTAATCTTCAGAGTAACCCTTCTGAAATAATGAGAATTGGAAGGAAAACTGAATTCCTACCTCATCTTTGATTGTAGCTATACTTTATGTATTTAAAACTTTGATTTCCAAGTGTGAAAGTTGGTGAACAGTTGTCTTTAGAGGAACGCTATGAATCTTGAGCTTGCTTTCTGTTTCCAAATTGGAAACAGACATGGCATTGTTTATGGCATACCAGCCCTGCTGATTTCCTGTTACTACAAACTTGTTGGTAATCAGTTTGGTAGTTTTTATAATTGTGCTGGTTTCCAACTACACACAGATTCTGCAGCTGCTGAAGATACTTAGCCCTCAGGTCTTTAAACCAAATTTACAAGAAATGCTTTCTCCATATTCTTTCACATTTGTTTTTTTTGCATTGTCTTCTTGGTACAAAATTTGGAGGGCACTCTCTCTCCTGAAACCATTCTGGTTACCCTGAAGAGATTTTCAGCCTTGTGTTATTAATGAATATCAAGCAGACTTCCATCACTAGAGACTACGTAAGTCCACCCCCAGGAAGCGAGTCTTGGTAGTAGATAACCTTGGTGTTTTGTATTAACCAACTTTTGGAGGCAGAATAAAGTTGCCAGTAGAATTAAAGGCAGAGATTGACATAGTCCAGACTGAAATACCTGTTCTGTCCCCAGATTTATTCAGTCTCAGAGAAGAATTTTAAAGAGAGTCATGGAAGTCACAGAGTTTCTCTTCTTAATTAAGGCCAGAGGACTTGGCAGTGCTTATTAAGGGAGCTGCGTTCCTGTCAAAATGAATAATGTAACTACACAGAAAAATCACTTCAAGCTTCTTGCAGCATTTGTGATCAATAAAATCTCATGTTGCATGGTTTCCATATATTCTCTTCTCTCTTCTCTTCCCCTACATTCAAGGCTCTTGAGATCTGCCAGCAGAGGAACTTTGTAGAGGAGACAGTCTATCTTCTGAGTAAGTAACTCAGAATAAATAACTGTGATCAATTACAACACTTTTAAACTTGTAATAAAGTTTATGGTATGAAGATATATTGTTTAATATTAAACCAAATTAGCATGATTTAGAAAATAAAACAAAGCACCAGATGGATATGATGTCTTAACTTCAAATATTGTGTTACTATGTTTTTTACTTGATGTTCTTCTGGGGTTCTGGAAGTGTTGCAGAGGCCATGGGGAGCAAGTTGGGTGGGGAGTTATTTCTGATACAATCTCCAAGAGAAGAGTAATACTGTTGGTTCTGAAAAGAGAGGATAAATTAAACAATTGTTTTATTCTAAATACGTCTTAAAAGCTTGGTACTATTTTTTGCTGAGATGAAAGATTTGCTTATATTGCTTTCTATCATTTTTTCCATTAAGTTAGTTGTAAATTAACTCCTTCAGCTGGCCAAGAAATCTACTCTGAATGAGAGGCATTGGAACACTTATATGTATGTTTTTGTATTAGTCATTAACAGAACAGTAAATATTTTTTAAACAATCTCTGGTTGAGTAAGAAGAATATTTTGTGGACCATTTCAGTCCAGTGGAGAGTAAGATTTACTAATAAATTTGTTTTGGAAGTAGTTCATATTTTCTGCTGCTTCTTCCTGTTTCCTCTTATTTTTCATGGGTGTAAGCTGTGCTATATTTACTGCAAATGAAGAGGGCTCATATGGGCCCTTGAAGCTGGTATTTCATGTTATAGTTTACATCTCTACACATACACACACTCCGCCTCATGTTAGATGTTGCTGCAGTTCAGAACCCCAAATAAGACCCAACACATCCTTGAGAAAGCATCCAGGTCCCAGTCCAGCAAACTGCTCCAAGCACTTATTCATATTATACTGATTTGCATTCCTACATCTGAATAGACTAGATTGGGTCATAGTTGAATTAGTCTGAGTCAACTTCATGCTTAGAAAATTCTTACTGGAAGAGCACTGAACGTGGTGAGCAATTAGCATTTATATCTCTTATTTTTCCTTCCAGGCAGAATGGGTAATAGCCGCAGTGCCTTGAAGATGATAATGGAAGAATTGCAAGATGTAGATAAAGCTATTGAATTTGCCAAGGAACAAGATGATGGAGAACTTTGGGAAGATCTCATTTTATATTCTATTGACAAACCACGTAAGTGGGATAGTTTCTGGGAAGCTTGCATGTGTGTAATGCTTTTGCAAATAAAGGATTAAATTGTTCACATGTATGTTAGAGAAGGTGTTTTTGTTTGGTCAGGGAAGTTTTCTAGTTTGTGAAGGACAACACAGCTGTCCTACTGTGCATAAAAACTTGCAGTAAGGCGGTGTGAGAGTATGCTACACAATGAATAAGCTCTGCATAATTATGTCCTTAATGAAAAATCAAGGGGACAGTAGTGCTTTTAGTTTAGCAGAATGAGACTTCATTTCTAGACAGCCTCAAAACACTGTCTGCAGGTTTGATGAGGATTTTGCATACTATTTTATTACAACTGCTTCCCTACGAGATTCTGAAAATGAAAAGCCTACACCTTTCTTCCCTCAGTAAAACAACTAACTAATTTTTTTCTGTGTTACAAAGGTAAGATTGGTAATAATGAGTGCATTTTGCCTTTCATTCATTATATGAATAGCTACTCCAAGTTAAAAGGTTAGATGCACTCAGAAACATAAGCATCACTGTTGTCAAGGAGGCAGATTCAAAGTTCAAATGACTAAGAAAGCAGAGAATTTTCTTAACTGTCCACTCCACTGGTTTTTGCCAACCCCTTCTGGGGCTTTAAATCAAGACTGTAAAGACTCTTGGAACCTCTTTTCTGGGGAATTGACAGTCCTGTAGAATTAGTGTCAGAATATGTATCTTTTCATCCCTTGGTTGCTAATTTTGAAAGGAAGAAGTGACCAGAATCTTTTAAACGTCAAGAAGAATGGCATTCTCAAATTACCCATACTTGAATGCATCACTAAAGTCAGTGACACCTTTAGAGCAAAAGGGATTCGAAACATACAGAATTCTCTCAGTAACTCTATGTAACAGTTTCTGCCTGTGTGTAGAGCAGCTCTACTGATATTCCTCAGTTGTGGGGGTTGAAGGAAAAACACAGCCTTGAGTCATCATTCTAGTGGGTTTTTTACCCAGATGCCCTTCAAAGAGCAAAAGACTTCTATCATGTCACTCTCATCAATGTTTAGAAACACACTGAAATCAGGTTAGGTGCTTGAAAGTTCGTTTTTATACCCTGGAACTGGGAATGGAATTACCACATAAAGTAGTTCTTAGTTAGTAGTTAAACACTATTCGTTTGAGTGCTCTTTTTATTGAATCAAAATGCATTATTTACTTGTGAGTTTGTCCTGGAGACTCAGTTACTACTTTGCTGAATACACTGGAAGTTCTATAAGTTGCCAGACTGTATCTTCCTCACTTTCCCAAAGGCTTGTATTCAAGTTAATACAGCTGCAAGAAACATACAAAGACTGTGAAAGAGACTTAGTGTTTTCACTTATTAGAGAACTGTCAAGTAGCTTGTCACCTTAGTATCTTTTAATCAGGTATTGTGCTGGATTGTTTTTCTTAATTTCTTTGCCTCTTGTTTTTCACAGCTTTTATTACTGGTTTGCTGAACAATATTGGAACCCATGTTGATCCTATTCTTTTGATCCATCGCATTAAGGAAGGCATGGAGATTCCTAATTTGAGAGACTCACTAGTGAAAATTCTTCAGGACTACAACTTGCAGGTAGATGTTGCATTCTTCATGAGATACTAATTTTCAGAGAGACAGCAAACCATCTTTGTCACTGAACAGCACAGTAAATTGCTATCATGATTTGTTCAGTCATTGGTCATGGACATTGTGGGCCCACACAAAACTATGAAATAGTGGAAATTTGATGAGATTTCTTGATGGCATCTAGCCCTTCTAAATGTCTACCATACTGTCAGAAGCCTGGTGGGTAAGTACAACTGGAAGCATCTTGAGTGATTCAGCCTGTTTTACAGTGCCCAGCTGTTTAATATTGGAAAGTTTCATGACCGGTACTTCTCATTCTGTTTCACATGAATGCAGAAGCAGAATGGAGGCAGAATGCAACATGCCCTCACTGAAACATTCATCAGGTGTTAGAGTCATATGTTAAGTATCATACTAACTGAAGGAAGATGAACTTTTAAAATCAAATTCATGTCAGTGGTGCAGAATCAGTTGGTTGGAGCATGATTCTAATAATGCTGAGGTTGTAGGTTCAATTCCTGTATTATGGACCATTCACTTTAGAGTTGGACTCAATGCTGCTTCCAACTCAGAATATTCTGTGCCTGTGTTGCTGTTTATGCATTTTTTTAAAATGGACTGTTCACTGGATTATGGAAGCTCTTGCCCCAGCATAATTATACAGAT
This sequence comes from Melospiza georgiana, assembly GCF_028018845.1. Lineage (NCBI taxonomy): Eukaryota > Metazoa > Chordata > Aves > Passeriformes > Passerellidae > Melospiza > Melospiza georgiana. Next base: position 54,872,989 of record NC_080430.1, read on the forward strand.
ATGCGCAGTCCCCTGCATGTTTGGTTCTGAGATGTTTGTAAGAGCTTACAAGAAGCATATCTTTAAGTGTTCCCTGTAAGTAGCCAGCAGATTGTGTTGCACTGCATATTTTAAATCTCTCCCCTACAGAAGGAGTATGAAATGAACTTGAATTTTCTGTTATGCTGTTCTCCATTGCTCTGCTGAAAAATACAAATGCCTACAGTGTGACTGTGCAGAGTCCAAGAAAATGTAGCTCAGTAGGCAGCTGAAACTCTGATTTTCTGAGCCTCAAACATTTGTTCCCTGTCTGCTGTTAGTCTTTCAACGTTTCAGGGAAACAGATGCACTCAATGGTTACATTAATGTCATGGCTGGTATCTTGCTAGGCCGTATCTCCCTTCAGGGCAGGGTTTAAGCCTTTCTAAGGCTTTTCCATTATTTTATTTTTATGTGAACTTCAGATTATGACTTCGGCTATTTCAAATAAGCATTTTACATTTCTTCCTCTCTCAACACTTGTAAATAGATACATGTTTGCATATAATGCATGTTTTAGCATTACTTCAGGTTTTGACTTCATTGGGTGACGTCCAAAGCTAGTATCCTTCCAAAATGGGGGATGGCTAAATACCATGCTGCATTTCAACAGTTGCATGTTAATCTTGCTGCTGTCAGTACCACCACTGATCCTCCTGTTCCCGGATTCTCATTAAATCAAAATTTGTTGTGTTTTCAGGCAAACTGAGGAAGTGCTGTAAGCATAGCTAAAGCTTTACACATATACAGAGTACATTGCATGGCTTCAGACAAAGCTGATGACATCAGTATGGTCATATTTTGGGGATGGAAATACAATTTCCATCCCCAAAATATGACAACAATTTTTTCTTCAAATACCTTTTAACAGAATTACTTTTGGATTAAAAGCATGTATTTAATCTTGAGAATGATATCTAAAATAATTTACTGTTAGCATTGAAATGATTTATGAAATTCAAATTAATTGGTTTTGAAGTAGAGTTGGATAGCTCTAGGGCTAAAATTTAGATTTCATAGGGATAATAGAAATTAGTGAATCTTAATGTAATTTGTGCTTGGCTTTCTTGTATGATGGAAAAAAGTATAGCCCAAAAAAAGGCAATACTTCATTAGAGAAGTGTAAGTTATAGTTTAAAATAAGTTCCTTAAGTTCCTTAAGTGTTACTGGCAACATGAAATGCACTGTTCATGAACAGATGGTATATCTACATTGAAATTTAGAGATCTTATTGCTGGTCTTGCACACTCACCAAAGTAGCCACTTTTATAGAGGGACCCAAATTTCCTAGAGGGACTATTTTTGTTATTGCTGCCTCATTAGGTGTTTTAAAGCTAGTCTTAAGTGTGTTTGTGTGATGTGTGGTCATACCTCTGCACATGCTGTGTAGGTTCATGCTGAGAAGTCACTGGCCTTTATTCTGGCCTAGCAGAACTCTGGATTTTAGTAGAAATCACTTGATGTGTAGCATGGAGCATATACCAGACATTTTGAACTTACTCAGAAATACAAATTTCATTGGCTAGGATTTTCTATATCTTCATCTTTTCGAATCTCAAGCTCTGTATGCATATGTTTTATTGTTCTCATTTTCAAAGGCAAAAAGAGTCTTGTGCTAGGATCCATGAAGAAGGAGGGCAGGTGGAAAGAGAATCTGCTGCTTGACTTGCAAGCCACTGCCTAACACAAAAACTGTGCTGGTCTTTTCATAATGATGGCTTCCCAAAATATGTTACCACTGTGCCATTATGTTGTTTAGTTGTGGGCTCCTTTTGCAAGCCCTGATAAAATTGTTTTATGCCTATGTAAGCATGCAAATGCAAATTTCCTGTTATGCTCTTGAGTTTCCATACCAGTAAACTTTACTTAGGTGTGATGTCAAATACGGGTAGGAGTTAAAAGCAGTGCCTTTTACAGACTTTGTCCTTTTGAGAACAGTCCTTTCCATCCCAGCAAAACCAAGTAAATCAAACTGAGTATCTACCAAACTATGTGTGACTCACAGTATGCATTAGAGGATCCAACAAGGAAGTCTACTAATGCAAATTTTGTTGTAATTTTTTTTAATATGAAATCTTCCTTGAATAGTTTTTCAATAATGTTGGCAGATTGCAGACTGATGGCTTCACTTTAAAAAATTGCCATCCACTAGATGAAATGCTGCCACTGCTCTATATGCTACTCTAAGCTAACCTCAGCTTTGTGGTTAACCTTTGAAATCTGATCACTAACAACCAACCAAGCATAGCACTAAAGCAGAATTAGATATTGTTTTGGGCAAAAATAAAACACAGATCATGTACAACTTTTTTCTGCAATTCCACCACGAGCTTAAAACTGAGCACACTTCTAACTATACCCCTAAGCAGAGAAATATTTAAGTGGTTTTTTGAATTGGGATTAAACCTTGAAGTGATTTTTTGTTGGTTTTTTTACCCATGAAGATAATTAATTTTGATGTTTTGTCATTGACATTGTTTGAGTTAATGTATTAAAACCATAGTACATAATCAAATGACCCTGATTGTAATGATGAAAGTTTATTTACTGCTGAAATGATGCTGATTTTAGTGTTTATATACAGTAACATTCACAAACGACAAAGTTATAGTTCTTTGAATTTTAATAGGATAATATTTTATCACATAAAGCACAGTCTGAAGCTTTTTTACTGCGTCTGAAATCTACTTTGTTGCTGTCATAAATTTATAGATAAATTAGACAGGTTGTCTTAAAGAGAAACCTGCTTACTTATTAGAAATTACACATTCCTAGTGCATTTTTAAGTGCAAATGAATCACCATTCTCCAGGTTTCTAAAGCATTGTATCACATATCTCCCAGAGAAGGCCGATAGTAAAATCTCCTTATTTGTAGACTTGTGAGTTAATTATAAGCCTGTTATGCTTTCCAAATCTATAAAATAGGTGTCTTTTCAGCTTTGGTTTGTATCTGAATGAAATGCAGGAACTGCTTGTGGTATTGGAGGAGTCTTGTTTTAGAAAGAACTGCTTCATTTTTCACCCTTTCTATGTCATTTGTTTAAATAAATCTTTCAAAGATGTTGGTTTTCTAAGACTCCTTTTCCCCTAGCTTTAAAATACAGAAGCAATTTGTTTAGATGTAATACTTTGAGATTTTGTGGATTAGCCATTTTACTCAAACATTGACTTACTAGTTTGCACTTTGATTGAACCTGCAGGAACTCTGATCGGTAACAGACATTAATCCATTCACAGAATTCACATCTATCCATTCATAATAGAGTTTATGAACTAGAAGAACCTAATAACAATACAATGAATGCTGCTTGGAACAGCACCTGAAACAATTGTTAGGTTCTGAACTTGAACATAACTAAAAAGCTTTCAGACACCTTGGAGGCACTAGAGGGCAGGTGGCAGCTTGCACAGGGGGACATGTGCCTTTTGGCTGTAAAGACTAAAAATAATGTGGTTTTAGTGTGGCAGTGATGCTATTTGAAAGAATTTAGTTAGCTGGCCTTGAGAAACCTGGACTTCTTTGTGGGTTAAGCTGAATCAAGGCCTAAATTAATTCCCATAGTTTTGAGTATTTGCTTTAAAAATAACTCCATGCTGCAGTGCTTTTCTTTAAAGATAATGTTAGGCTTGATTTACAAATGTAAATCAAGACTTTTCCAATCAAGTAGAATGGTTTATGCCTAATATCTTCCCTAATACAGCCAGAAAACAAACTTTTTTTCACAATAACAGTTTTGGTTTTAGCAATTTTCATTAATTTAATGAAAGGCATTATTATGTTTTATATGCCTAAAACTTTCTGTAGGTGCATGCTACTGTCATGCTTGTGCTCACAATTACATGCTTTTAAAGGATAAATAAAATATAGTTTCATCCTCAATTCTGTTTCTTCTTGGAAAGTGGTTTCATCGCAGATTTATGCCCAATGTCAGTTTTAACTAGTTCAACTTAATCGTAGGGTGCACAGTTACCTATTTCTCTCCCCTTTATTAAAGTTCCCTCTCTCTGGACTCAAATTCCCTTTACTTTCTGTAAGTCTCAAATTACCCATTTTTGAGGTCTTCAAATAAATTTCTTCAGAAGTGCTGAGAATTTATTATATTGAGAATAGATATTTTACATTCTGCATTGCAATTTTTTCTTTTATGTAATAATGGCTGCCTACTGTATTCCATTTCTAGCAAAATAAGGTCAGTCATTAAATGTGGTATGGAAAGATCTTAGTACTGTTTAAATAATGGGAGAAAGTGCATATTTCTTAAAATATACATTTTATCAGATATTTCTGTTATTCTTGGGTTTTAAGGCATCAAACAGTATTGAGGTTTTCCAGTGAGCTAGTGATGTCTGTTGTTTCCCTCTTCATTGTTCTTTCTTTTCAATGAATTTTTTCTATTAGCACACTGTATTTTAATTAAGAAATTCTAGGACACACTTCCATCTTCCATCCTATCTTTGTTTTGCTTCTTTCATTTGACATGGTCACAGCACCAAGGTTGTCAGACTTCAAGAAACATTTGGACAATGTTCAGAGGCACGTGGTGTGATTCTTGTCCTCTGCAGGGCCAGGAGTTGGACTTGACACAGTCCCATTCAGTTGTCCTTGCTAAAAGTTTCTTGTATTTTTTTCAAACCTAGCAACATTTTTCTTTATTTAGAACAAAATTTTACATTCTTTGTTGCCTTTGGATAAAGTTGGCAAGGGAAAGACATAGCCAGAATGTTCCTGAGATTATCGACAGATAAAAATTATTCATTCTCTAAGTATTTGCCTTGTAGATCTGCATTTACTTGCTGGTGCTCTGAAATGTTTTACAGCTCAATGTCTCCAATACTGGAAAAGTCTCATTCACCCACTGATGTGCCCAATTTGAAATGCTCACAGTGTTACTCAGTGTTAATTTTTTTTATGTACTTAGATTTGCAGTCTTAACTGCGTATCATTCTTAGCAGTGTGTCCTTATTACTTCAGAATGTGTATGTGAAAAGGTAGAGTTTTTGACAGTGTCCACCTGGCTGTAAAATCTATGATTGTATTTCCTCTTAGGTATTTGCATTAGCTGTATTTTGTACTGTCTTAGAATGCTCGGTATCTCCAGTAATACGAATGAGCAGAAGAAAGGAATGAACATTGCTTCTTTATACCTCTCTTTTAGTAGGGTTGATCACATTATAATTGACTGTGAGTGTCTTTGTGAAGCAGTTTTCAAAGGAATTGTTGTCTTGGAAAACAAATTTCCAAACATCAATTTGGGAGAAGGAAGAAAAAAGTCCAAAACACTTACTTGGGTTTGTTGTCTTTCCATACTTGCTCCATTAACTATTGTGCAATAAGGTTCTCTATAATTGTTATGCCCTTGCTTCTTCTGTGTTTCAAAACTATTTCAGGCAATGACAGGTCAATTTAATGAAAAATACCAAATAAGTCAAAAGGGAGCTGAGACTTTTGCTGAAGAGGAATGAACTAGGGACCTTTGGTTAGGTGCATAGACATTTAGTACTGCTTATTAAATGACTCCTCAGCAGGATATATATTTGAACAAAATGTATTTTGAATTCCACTGTAAAAATTCCTCTCTGTTGTTATTTTGTCAAGCCCATCTCATAGGAAGATGTTCATAATTATAATAATAGTATCTTTGTAAAGAATTCTATTTTTTGATGTTTGTTTTTGTTTTGTAGGGTTTTGGGGGTTTTTTTGTGGGCTTTTTATTTAGGTAGAAGTGATAGCAACAAAAGGTTGCTCCTTTGCCTCCTTTATAATGCCTTGAAAAGTTCTAAACATTCCTTGCACTCACTTTGGCAGCAAAAACAGAGTGGTGACTTGTCAAGATAGTTCATATACTCATCTGTTCAACAACCACTGTCTTTTATGTTCTTTGCACCAACAGATCTTGCTGCGGGAAGGATGCAAAAAGATACTCGTTGCTGATTCTCTTTCTTTATTGAAGAAAATGCATCGAACTCAGATGAAGGGTGTTCTAGTGGATGGTGGGTACAGAGGAAACATGATGACTTTCAATATTTGAAAGACTATTTTATATAGACTGTTTATATACCTCCTGACTGTCTGCTTTGGAAGCTGCACAAAAGCCTGCATTTTTTACCGTATCTGTAGAGTGTAGGAGGATACTAGATGCTTTTCCCCTTTGCAGAGGAATTACTTGTATCTCAAAAACTACAAGACCCAGCATGCAGCTTTTTCTCTTGATCAGTCTCTGCGTAGCCAGTAAAGTATTTTGTCCTGCATTTCCTCTGTAAAGGTGAAAATGATGGTTAGTACCAACATGGACAATCAGATGGTGATAATCTGCAACCAAAGCAAAAGATACAAGAAGCTTGCCAGAAACAGTTGAAAATATTTTGCAGGGTGCTAATGATGCATGTGAACAGTACTGTAATTCACACCAGCTGAGAGTTAATAGCCAGAGACAAAAGCTGACAGGACAGAGTACCAGAGCTTCTGCTCCATAATGCTGCAGAGTTAACAGCCACCCATCCCATGCTTCTTGTTTCAGTTTGCCTTTCATCTCTTCAGCACTGATCCTAAACAGCCTCAATCCTGCAGTTCTATCATCATCAAATGTAAAGATTTATCATGTTGTTATTAGAAATGTTACATCAGTATTGCTCTTCAATTTTTAATAGGTTGTTAGGCATCTTAAGTAAATGCTTTAGGACCAAGCTCCATTTCTGTAAGAGCAGTATGTTCATGCCTGCTTTATAAAAAGTAAACATGGAGTTTGTTAACAGAGCCTAATTTTCTTTTGTTTTGTTTTTCAGAGGAGAATATCTGTGAATCATGTCTGTCTCCAATACTTCCTTCAGGTAGGAAGCTTTTCTTGGAAAAAAAAAAAAAAAGAGGTTATAAATTTTTTTTTGTAAATTTCTTTAGTAGTATTTTAAGAAAAATTATTCATAAAAATGTGTAATCTCCTTTGATGATCACTGTATAAATTTCAATCTCCTATGCAAAGGTTGCTTTTGAATTCTGACATGGGAGTGGAGTCTAACTGAACATTTTTTGTTGCAGTAAACCCAGATATTATTTCTTATTCAACTTTGTCTTCCTTATTTTCTATTTTGATTACGTGGAATTCAAGGCAACTTTTAATTCCATCAGCATACATATTCTCAAAGATTATTGGAACCACAAACTTAGGCCACCAAATCTTGTCCATATCTGTTGGATTATTCACACTGAACTTGTAGACTGTAAAATGTTTTTGCGTGTATTTTTTGTCTGAATGGTGGTGAGTTCTTGGCTTCAGTCATGGGCACCACATTTGCAACATCTTAAAACCAACTAGCTTTAGACCAAAGTTGGTTTAGCTTAAAACCAACAACCTTGTAAAGGTAGTTGTAAAAATAGAAATTCAGGATGTTATTTCAGAGATGTTCATTCTTCAAGTCCAGAAATATCAATATAGTTGTTGGGTGTCTTAAAAAGAAGTAGTTTTACCAAGAGAATATCTGTTGTGGCCTGTTTAAGCAAGAATATATAATGCAAAGCATATGTACAGACATTTATTTGTTTTCTGGGTGTTAACAGCCTGATAGAAGCACTTACAGTTAATCTGGTTTCTGCCATTTTTCACTTAAATAAATAAATAAAAACAACGATACTGGGATCACGTGTAGCAATATACAGGCAAGGAGAATCTGGCAGAATTGAATGTGCTAGTGCTTTGAAGTATGTGTGTTGAGGTGAAAAGAGCCAAAGTGGAATGCAAATGATGCTTGTGAGTGAGATAGTTATTCTTTAGATATGTGAGTGTTGTATTAAGGGTTCTACTTTGGCTAAATATTCATTTGAGAATGAAAGCTGACATCTTGCACTTAGGCAGCTTGTTGCCAAATTTCAGGATCATGGCGTGCAGTGCAGGCTCTAGAACTGCTCAGTGTTCTGGTTCTCTTCACACTAGTGCAAGAATTTTTCTGCTATCTTTTCTTCAAAGCAGCTGCATTATTTGGTGGTAGTTTACTCTTCTCCCTGCCCAAATTTAGCATGTAGCATATATTGAGATGAAAAATTCCTGATAGGGAGGTATACAGTATCTCAACCACAGAAAAAATTGTTTTGGAACTCCATCACTGGCACACGTTTCCCGAACTCTTAATGGTTTCTATAAATGAGTCAGAATAATTTTGAAATTGTTTTGAGAGATGTTACTTGAAGTTTCTCTGTGTATGACAGAATGTGGGCATATATTGCTGTAGCCACTAAATCATTTGTTTCATAGCCCTGTTGAAATTAATTTATTTTTCTGTTTCCAGATGCATCCAAGTCCTTCAGTGTGGTAGTGTTCCACTGCAGACACATGTTTCACAGGGAGTGCCTGCCTGTATCTAACACGGTAAGGAATTAGCTTAATATGTCTGACACCTTTGCCAAAGATAAAGTGACACATTTTCTTTTCTCAGCTGTGGAGAAAGGCATGGGTCTATGAGGAATTGTATGATTACATGCATAACTTACGGTTATACCACATAGTAGTATGTGACCAAGAAAAGAGTTTAAGGATACTGCAACTAAAGTTCATCCAATGTAGAAAGAAATCACTACTGTTTGAACAGTATTTTATCACTTTCTGCAATCAGAATATATAATGCAACTCTGAGACATACAGGGAATACAGTCTCTCTGATTTTTTAATTATTTTCCATTCCAGCTTTTACTTTAACTAAACATACTCAAAGATGAGAACAAAGGTATTTTCCCAAGTGAACCATATTAAATGATTCTGACCTGGAAGACAAAAATCAGTCATTTCAGAGTGAATTTTTAAATATCTTTGTAATCATCCTTATGGTCAAAACAGTTTTTTCTTTGTAAGTTGTTTGGGGGGTTAGTTTGTTTGTTCAATTAACACAAAGCAAAAAAATATAACTTGTAGATATAACAGGGTTTAAATATAGGGATGAAAGCATTCGAATGGTAACAAAATCACATAGAAAATTAAATGTAAGTCTTTGAGATTCTGTATCTATCTCTGAACATTAACATGCAGTGAAAAAATAGCTTTAGTGAATCACTTCATCTGTAAACAAAGTGCTTGTAGCCATATGGTACAGCATGGATACTTAAATATGTTAGGAAAAGCTGAAAATATTAGATCATTTGTACAAGTCCAACAACTAGTAGATATTTCTTCAATATTTACCACAAATTTTATTGTGAGAAATAATCTAAAATTTATCTACCATTCTCAATTTTCTGCGGCAAGTGACTGATTAGGTGGGATTTTTAAATGTTACGTAGATATTATATGATATCTATTCATAGACAGTATGTATGAATAGAGGGGTGTATACATGTAACAGAGCCAAATTTCCTCTGTTACATTGTAATATGTGGCCTTAGGTGATCCATCATGTTACTGAAATGTAAATAGTGCCTGCACAAAATGCACACAGGGCTAAACACAGAGTAACAATAAACACATCTTTGATGTCAAATGACAGTATTTGGGCCCTGATCTCAGTTGTTGGAAATCTGTGGAGCACTACCCAAAGACAGAGCTGTGACTAAGGCATGCAGTGGTTATAGGAGCTCACCAAGTGACTTTACTCTCATCTTTATATATGAAGATAATCAGTGATACTTTTCATTTTTGGTGTGGAGAAAGTTTGTCATTACTCCTCTGGCAGGTGGCAGTGAGTGCTGGGCTGTGCTGCCCTCTGACTCCAGAACAGCCTGTCTTACTATGTTTTTCTATATTGTCTTCCCTCACCTATCCATGACTGTTGATTGGGAAAAGTCTGACTGTGAGCAGTAATGTTGAGAAGGGCATTGGCACTTTTAATTCATCTTCACACATTCTGATGTGGCTACATTTCTCTGAGAGATTCCTGTTTTCTTTTTTGATTTAGGTATCTTCTGTCCAGTTCTGCAATATATGCAGTGCCAAACACAGGGGGCCAGGAAGTGCAGTCCTGGAGATGAAGAAATAGCAGTGGCCTAGTTCTCCATGTCAGTCAGCGACACCAAATCTGTTAGGACCATAAGAGCCACTGTAATTTTCCATTTCTGTATATAATTTTGATTGTGATTCAAAAGTGGTTCCTGTAGTTTATCCTGTTTATTGAATATTTTGGGTAATGAAAAAATGTGAAAATCTTTGTCTGGTAAGTCTTTGTTATGCAATTCATATGTCATGGTTCCTTTGCTCAGCTTGTTACTTCATTCTGGAACAGAAAAAAAAAAATAAAATGTGAAACAAAAAACCCATGCGATTTAGAGATTTGTGTTTGCTATCAGTTAATGTGCATTCAGTTTGGAACCACATCAGGCTTATGGTTGGATATTGTAAAGAAAAATGTAGTGCCATGAATTCAGCTCACCAGACTACTTCAGTCCTGATTTAGTCTATTTACCTTGAGACCCACAGGAGTCTGACTCCTTTCAGTGAAATTGCTTTAGAACTTGAAGTTGTGTGCCAACTCTTATTTTCAGTTAACAAATTTGTTAGCTGTGAATTCCATACATTGTTAATTTGCCATCATTACACATTCATAGTTCATTAGAAACTGGGTAATTTCTCAATTAATCTTCACAGTGTAGTAGTTTAAAGTGAGTTTTTCTCACGTTCGACTCATCCAGAAACTTTATTTTTAAAGTCGGCAGTAGGTCTCTATGCTTATTTTATGTGTGGTTGAAGTGCATGGTTTCATTTAAGTGCAAGAGAAGAAAATGTATCTGACTTTTCAAAGGTAAGATCTCTAGAAGTTTCTTCTGGAATTAGCAATTTAACAACTAAGTTAAATAAGTCAATTGGATGTTAACAAAATGATATTTTTCATTTGAACTGCATTCTGTTTTGTTGATCCAAAGGAAGTGATCTTTGAGAATGTCTTCACAGTAATATAATCTGTTTATAATATATGCTGGCTAAATTCAAAATAAGCATCTTTTCCTTAAGAAAAGTAATCAGAACTCCCAAGTTATTTTTCTGGTTTTTAATAAGTTGAGTTTGAGAGCAAAAATTTTTTTTTTTTGCCATCAAATTAACTGTTAACTGTTTGAACAAGTTAACATGGTAACATACTAAGTTCTAAATCAATGGTATATACTGCAGTCTATCTGTAAAACTGGAAAATATGGTACCTCTAATACAACACCTTCTTCTATACCTTATTCCCATGAAAGTACACCTTAAAATAATTTCTAATGTGGAAACTTGGATTTCTAGTTTATGTATATTCGTAATAATCTTTTAAAATCCTCTGGGCAATTGGTATAGCAATCTGAAGAATGATTTTGTGTTGTCCACTCTGCAGATTTGTATAATACTGGAATAAAAATTTATGTGTTTAGAAATGCTAGGATTTACTCTGCATGATTACATAGGCAAAACAATCATTAAAAGAATAGATCTTCTCAAAAGCATACTGATCTTTTGTGTTAACACAGGCAGTTGAGGAAAAAATAAAAAAAAATGCAAATTATTAATGAACATAGATTGAGTGGAGTAACAGAAGGGTAGAAGGTTTGTAGTGCAGGACATAGTCTGCATACATCAAGCTTCACCCATAAGAATTTGTGCCTGGTTTTGCAGCTGTTTGTTTTCAGCAGCTAGTACTTATTCTCAGGTATATTGTTCTTTTATCCATTCTTCACTACACTGATCAGGAAAGCTGCTTTGATTCCTAGTAAATGAAATGTTCCAGTGACCTCAAGGGTTGTTTCACCATGATGCTTGAGTTAATGCATGCCATGCATGTAAAAGTTAAAAACTTTTTTAAACCTCTCTTCCTCAGTAGCTTTAAACAGTTTTTCTATGTTCTATCTTAAGAATGCAATAAGCTGTCAGCTTACAGGAGGAAAAAGTCAACCTACTTCCATAGCTGTATATGGAAAAGTGTCCTGTAGATTAGAGTTACATGATAATTTCAAGAGCGTATATTTTTTTTCTTCAGCTTGGCCTTAAATTCACTAAAGCATTTATCATTTTGTGACTCAGTTTGCTAGTCTGTCATCATCAGCAATCATACTGCATTATAGCCTGGCATATTCTTTGCATTATGCAAGTAATTTTAAATCACTGTATGAAAATCTAATCAAAATCTTCACTAAATCCAAAGCTTCTTTCATTTGGGCTTCAGGGACTACCCTTTTCATGTTTTTGAAGTCTAAATTTGCTCATTAAGATTCAGCAGGATATGTGCAGACTTGACTTTGATACACTCTTCTTCCTAAGAAGCCTTTACATCATAGAAAACATCTGATATTAGAGTCTAAAATATTCAGCTACCCAAGAGCTTTTCTTCTGAAGAAAAACTTGGCCTAAGAATAAACTGTAAAATTGCAAAACATATCAGAAAAGTACAGAGTAGCACTTAATCAGTTTCAACTGCACTTTCTTCAGATGCGAAAGCTCTTGTGCTTCTAAGGTAAACTTCAAATAAACTTAAAAGCTATTTTTTCTCTGATACATCCATTTCTGTGTGAGTTCTTGACCAATAAAGGTAACTGAAACGATTTGTGGTGGATCAAGTAAGTATAAATTGGTTTATCATATCAAAAGAGAGAAAACTATTTTGGCTTGTAAGCAGGACATCTCACCTTCCCCCATAAGAAATTATGTTGTTAACCAATCAGATAACTTAAACAGGACAAACTGTCTTGTAGAAAGTTATTTTTATGCCTTGGGGTTTATACTGGTCTCCCAACCAGCAAAAACCATCTTGCTGTTGAAGTGAGATATGGCAAAATAGATTGGATTTCTGACTGACAGACACTCACTTTACAAACTATAAAAGCCATGCTAAACTTTCAAAGAGCAGAAATCTTCTATACATTTTCCTGGAAATGTATGGAGCTTTCCCCATGAGTAGAGATGACTGCTTTGCAGTTATTTTCCAGGGGTTAAGTGAAGTAATCTGTGTACATTACTGTCATTTTGGCTGTAAGTTACATTTGACTCCTAATCAATACTATTTCTTTTGGTAGCTTTACTATAGGTACCTTGATACAGGGCATTATGCTGTAATCTAGTAGTAGTTCTTAACTTTTATAGTTTGTAGTAAGTAATTCTGATCAAGATTTTTATGTGTTATTTCATGTCTGTTTAATAAATAGTTCATTTTATAAATAGACCTTGATCTGCCATCCTCAGAACTTGCCAAAGTGATTTCTTTAATTTAAACTGTTGTCAAAATCCGGGCCTAAGGCAGGGCTTGTTTAAAGCTCCCGCTCATCCTATGACAAGCTAAAGTGAGTCTTTAGATGATTTTTCACATCTGTCCTTCTTTTATTACTTTAAACCCCCAATGCTGTGTGATAGGCTTGGTGAAAATGTTGGGCTACACTGAAGATTTTGGGGGGCCCAAGAGAGTGGGGAGCTGGAGGAGCCTACTCAGCATGAGGCTATTTAGTCCTGCTGAGAACTCAGTTAAAGTGGACAGCATCATGATAAAGGTTGACTTCTGCAAAAGGAGGAGTTTTGCAGAAGTCAACCTTTGGATCGGCGATGTATTGAATCAACTGTGTATGGCAGTTGGGCAAGAGTCTGCTGCCCACCATGACATGATTCAGTGGGTCAGTTAATGCTTCAAGAAGTTGTTCTTTAGACAAAGGTGTGTTTTCTAAAGCTGCTCTACAGGAAGCCTTGAACACATTGGGTGTGTTGGAACATGAGTAAGTTCAGTTTCTGACACTGATCTTGTGCTACAGAGCAAGGGCAAAGACAAAATGAGTTGCTTCCCCATTTTTGGATGCATGTTATATTCCATATGGTATCATATTCCATACATTTTGGCTGATAATTGGGTGGAGGTTGTCAGTATTCTGTATAGAATTCACATGTTGGTCCAGCAAATTTTCATCATAGGAATTTAATCACTTTCCATCTTAGGCTTAATGTTTATTCAGCTGGACTCTTTTAAGCAGGCACTGTTCTTTTTTTTTGCTATTGAGTAGACTACCACAGTGGTTTTCTGCTTGCTGTGTAGAGTTCCTGACTGTAATTCAAGGGAGCTGGAATTGCAAATAACCTCTTGAATAAAAACGTCACAGTGGATTTCCTGCTTCTGAAATGATGTGATTTAGCATTCAAATACTGTATGTCTGCAGTCACCTTGGAAAAACAGTGCCATCTCTGCAGGTTGGTTGCACTGGTCCTTGCCTATGCTTTGGAAAACTACTTGCAGAAAAATTCTTATCTAATGCTGAACAAGGGTGATTATCTGAATGAAGAAACATCTCTCTGAGAAGCTAGTTTCCCATCTCCTGTTGTATAATTCTGGCCTCTTATTTAGGCCAGGCATAACATCAGGATTTCTTCCTCTCTGGAAAGCTTCCCTCTCAAAGACTGTATCTTTGCTAAATACTTGCTGTAAATCAACTGCTGTACTTTCAAAATAACTTAAACAAGGTTAGTAAGAAAATAAGTACCTTATTTAAAGAATGATGCTTTAATTATATACTTTTGGAACTGTCTATGCTCCTGTTTATTCCATGGAAGATAAATTTGCCTTTGGAATTAAAAATATCCATAGATTATGGTTTTTCTGTTCTTCATGACAATGTGTGCTTTTTTTTACTGTAATCAAATATTAAATTATGCAGAAAACAGGACATCTGAAGTGTCTGAGGCATCAAATGTAGAAGAGAATAGTGTGTGAGAAGTTCTAAGAGAAGTTAATGAGTCATAGTGAGAATGACCTAAATTTAGCCTTTAAAGCCTTCCATAAATGGGGATCATAATAAGTTTTTGCAGTAGAGCAGGTCTTAGGCATTCTGGTACGTTCTGACTGCAACATTCACCCAGGAGTCTTAATGTGAATGGACAAGGCCGCCAGTGCCATCTGCTCCTGGATTGTGCTTAGGACCAGTCATGGTGCAGGAGTCAGAAATGGGCTGAGTGGAGGCTGATACCCCTCCAGCCTGAAGGATCTGCCAGAGGTGGAGGTGTAGGAGTATAGTTAAGGGCTAGGAAGTGGCAGGAGCTGCAGAGGGCACTTGAATTGTTGGTAGGATTTTCCTGCCCTTGCCTTTACTCAGACCCAGTAGAATTTAAATCCAGTTAGATTGATAAGGTAACGACATCTTGGTGTCTGATAGCCATAAAATCACATTTAGCAAGATGTCCACTGGATGATGTTCCAAATAGTGTTCACAAAGGATACAGATTTATCTGTTTCTCATGAAAACGATGGATGGAAGCCACAATAAATAAGTTGAGAATTTTTTAAAAATCAGTTTAATTGAAATGTTCTTAAAAATGAGTAATTGTCTCACATTTTATTGTGTTGTGCTTGCAATAAAGTAGTAGCATGGGAAGGTGCAGAGGACAACAGTGTTTTTATTGTGTAGGACCCATTCAGTAGCAGCCATTTTTGCATGTGCTGGCACAAGAAACACTGAACCACTTTTCAGTGTGTCCAACTCTAGTGTGTCTCTATTGAGTCTTCATCTGGAATTTTTTCAAAATCATGAAGATCTTTAGTTAAGCAAAGTCAAAGCTGGGAAGCATTTTCCCTGTATTTCCTTGAACATTTCAGCCAAAAATATATTTCTGGCATAACTTAGTTCTGTGCTGTGCAGACTTTCATTCTCTTTGCAGTATCAAAAGACTTTCCAGTGATGGGCTAAGTATGTTCCATTTACATTCTTTCATAATTATTCTTTCTCTCTTTTCTCCTTCTCTACACCGCTTACCACTCCTCTCTGAATATTGGAGTGGGTGCCTATTTTTTAATTGTGTAGTGATTTTCAGTCATTATCTGCAAACATGCTGTGCTGTGTGTTAAAGTATATACTTTGTATATCCTGTGGAAGCTACCCTGTTCATCCTTAGTTCCTGGGGGATTCCATTATCTGGTGTCAAGCTAAGGAAAACATTTTCCTTCAGAGGCAAACTTTCCAGGACAACATTTTCAGTGGTGCAAGGAGAATCACTGAGATAGGAAGGGACCTTTCAGATCATCTAATCCAATTCCCCTGCTCCAGCACTGCTTGCTCCATCACCTTCCCAGGGACTGATTGAGTCTAACAAGCCTGTGGTTTTCCTGATCCTACTTCTTGCTCTCTAAAGTTAATTATATGGTTAAAATGAGAACTAGAACTTTGAAGAGTAAGATTTACTTTTTTCCAGTCTTCAAAAACCTCTTCTGATTGATATGGTCTTTCAAAGATAATCAAAAACATCTTTTTCATGCTGTGGGCTTTGTGCCTTGGTATTTCATAGTGTTGCAGTCACACCAGAAGTGAAGCCAGTATAAACTACTGTTGGGCTAAATCATGTTCCCCAGCCAAAGAGGAGATACCTCTAAATGCTTGGCCTGGGCAGAAGTGTTATTCACAGAAGCATCACTGAATTCCTTAGCAGTGGTAAAAATGCAGCAGCCACTGCTCTCTTGGTCCAAGAGCAGCCACATGGCCGGGACCACGCGGCGGAGATCGGAGCGGCGGGGCAGCAACACGCAGCCGCAGCTATTTTGGCATGGCTTGCAATTATCTTTTTTTCCTTAGCCACTTTTAGCCAGCCATACTGTGAACAGAAGGGTAAATGTGGTGGCAGCAGCTTTTCCATTTTGGCACTCCACATGGAAAGGTGCTGAGTGGAGCCAGTGGCCAGCACAGCCTGCTTGGTACCAGCAGTGAGAGGCATGGCAAGCAATTCCCTGGACAGGATCAATCTTTCAGTGTTGCAGAACTCTATAACATCTTTTCAATTAATAGAACATGAGAACAAATGAACCTACGTACATCAGATGTCTCCCGAGTCAGAGAAAAAGTGAAGACACATGAGGAGAACTATATGGCAATACTAAGATCAGTGAAAAAGTAGGGAAGGGGACAAGGAAGTGCTCTGAGTGTTGGAGCTGAGATTCTTATTGTGATAGATGAGTAATGCAATGATTGACTCTCACAATTACCAACAAATAGCATGTGTATAGGTTAAGAAAAGTTTTATAGATTTATAGTTATGTTTTACCCCCTTGCATTGTTACCAAGAGACAGCTGAGATTGGGACATCTGGGAGGGTCAGCGTGGGACATCTGGGAGGGTCAGTCACTATGGCAACACCTGACCTTCAATCAGGATTTGATGAAGAGATCTCCACCACTGGACAGCGAAGAAGGGTCAATGGACAGAACTTTGGGAGGGGTTAAGAGGTTAAATGGTTAAAAGGTGAAACCTCCATTATGTGGATGAGCACATGGTGGGGAAAATCCTTTGCTCCCGCACAATAGCATTTTCTCTATTCAGTCTTCTGTTGTATTTTGGATAAGGTTTAATAAACCATTCTAAAATTATGAAAAGTGAGTAGCCATTTATCACAGTTTTGGGGTGCTCATCCTGGATAAACATCTTGCCCCAGTGGTGCTAGGAGTTTTCTAAAAGTGGCACACCCAGGCCACAAATTTGGCGGACTCTATTGGACAATCCCAGGACCACCGGTGGTTGCAGGCTGAAGCCCGGAGGCAACAGGAGGCTGGATAAAGTGATGAAGAGGGGTGAGTACTATTTTTTGGCCAAACAATTACTCCGTACTTCCAATATAGGAAAGCAAACTCCACGCCATACTATACTAGACCTGTCCTGGTCCATTGGAGTTTTAGGATATTGGGTGGTTGGAGGGAAGGGCAGGATATGTGGTGAGGAGGAAAGCGGGGATTTTCCCCCAAGGCTGGCAGGACACGTGAGGTAGAAGGGTTTGTGAAGGGTTTTGTAGCACTGAGCCAGCGGCGGTTTTGGGGGTGGCATGGCCAGCACTGTAGTATTCCGGGCTGGCTGAGTGGCAGTGTCCAGCGGCGGTTTCGGGGGGCCGGGCATCGGTGGCACCAGTGGTGGCTGAGCTCAGGCGGGGGCGGCTCTTGGGTGCAACCAGCTCCATGGATCCCGGAGCCAGCCAAGATCGGGCTAGAAACGGGACAACCACTGAGAAGTTTGCTGCAGTGGGGTTACCCCACAGTAGGTGTAGCACTTCATGTGCCACAGGGAGCTGGGACAGAGCAAGCCAAGCTGGAGCGGGGCGGGGATGGAAGCCCCTGGACTACAGGGTTTTTTTTTCAAAGGAGGTAAAGCTTTTTTCCTAGTTTTTTCTCTCTCTTCCCCTTTTTTTCTCCCTTTTTCCTCTCTGTCTCTGTCTCTCTCTCTCTTCCCTTTTCTTCTCCTTCCTCCTTTCCTGGTTTCTTTTTTTCCCCTTTCCCTCGCCCTTCCTGGGGAGGCGGGCCTTGCTGGGAGAGTGTGTAGTTGGCTGATTGGGGAGGCGAGCTCTGTCAAAAGGGCCTGTGGTTGCAAAAGTGGACTCTGTCAGAGGAAGACCTGGTCAAGATGGGATCATGGGTGAGTAGCTAATCCCCAAAGGAAGAAGGAGAGATTGAAGAGGAACCAATGGGCATACCCCCAGATCATCCACTGGGAAGGAAGCTAGCCCGGTAGAAATACGACCCCAGCACCAGAGATAAGGATGAGAGCAAAATGGTTCAGTACTGTGTGTTGGAATGGACCAGAAAGGAAATTAGGAGTGTTTACATATACTGGCCAAGATATGGGTCAGAAGAGGAATGGATATGCCAATCATTAAACATGTACGTAAGAGCTAAGAAACCATTCAATCAGGACGAGAGTGACTATGCTGCTTGCTGAGCGTGTTTAAAGTAGCAGTACATACAGAGTGGGACCTGTTATACCACTTACCCCTGCCACATCCAGTTGCTCCAACTGCACCTCCCCTGCCCCCTGATAGGCCTAGCCAGGAGCAGGGTAGCACAGAGAGAGGAAAGCAGATCAGAGGGTGGGAGCCAAGCATTGGGACTGTACCCCCTGAGGAAAGTACCTCTGTAACCATACTCTTAATTCCTCTGAGAATGCTTAAAAAGGAATTTTAAAGGACTATTAGAAGACCCCATTGGATCAGCGGTGCAGTGAGACCAGTTTCTGGGGCCCAATATTTACACATGGGAAGAAATGCAATCAATAATGACCATGTTGTTCCCACCAGAGGAAGGACAAATGATCCAGGCAGCTGGGATACGGGAAAGGGAGCATGTGCAAGGACCTCCTGGGGATCTGAAAATGCCCACACTGTGCCACACCTGGGACCGCAACAGCACTGGGGAGAGGCAAGACATGGAGGAATATAGAACAAGGATTATAAGAGGTATCAAAGAGGCAGCTCCATGTAATCAAAATGTCTCTAAGGGTTTTGACGAGCAGCAAAAGAGGGAAAAAACCCCAACAGAGTGGTTAGAAAGGTTGAGGAAAAATATGAGGCAGTATTCAGAGTTGACCCTGACAGAGTGACCAGACAGATCTTACTAAAGATAAATTTTGTCACACACACCTGGCCAGATATATGGAGAAAGTTAGAAAAGTTAGATGGTTGGCAAGAAAGGTTAGAGGATCTTTTAAGGGAAGCACAGAAGGTGTATGTAAAGAGAGACGAAGAGAAGGCCAAGGCAAAAGCCAAGTAATGGTAACTGCCATTAGGGAAGGAAATCAGCACATAAAGAACTACCCAGGTAAGGGAGGGAGATTCCGAGTATGGGAAGATAGATGGAGGAGGGATGCAGCTCCTTGGGACTGGGCACAAAAGGGAGAGTTTGGGAAACAGGGAAATGAAGGACCAGTTTGCTTTACTGTAAAAGAATGGACATATCAGAAAGAATTGCCCCCAGAGGGAAAAGGACCTGAGGATCTATAAGACTGAGCAAAAAGAAGAAGCAGAAAATGAGGGGTGTCAGGGGCTCTACCTCCTGGGGACAGAATACCATCAGGAGCCCTTGATAACTTTAAAAACAGGTTCCCAGGAGGAAGAATTTGAATTCCTAGTAGACATGGGGGCTGAAAGAACTTGTGTTTGTAGAGTCCCAAATAGGTGCAAAAAGGGTTAAGATACCATACAAGTAATAGGTGCAAAAGGGGAAGGGTTCAAGGTCTCAGTTATAAAGGAAGTAAAGTTTGAAGGGGCAAATCAAGTAGGAATTGGGGATGTTCTATTAGTTTCAGAAGCAGGGTGCAATCTATTAGGGATTTACAGGTGAAGTTAGACATTGGAGTACTCCCAGAGGAAGGAAAAGTGGCAGTTAAGCTTCTCTAATTACGAGAAGAGGAATGAGAGCAGAATTCATGAGATAGTGTGGGCAAAACTGAAAAATCTAGGTAAATTGAACATGAAACCTATACTAATGAAAATAGTTGATGACAGCAATCCAGTCCAGGTACGACAATATCCACTCTCCCTGGAGGGGAAACAAGGACTATGGCCAGTGATCCAGCACCTACTCAAAGAGAGGACCTTAGAACCATGTATGTCCCCCCCATAATACACACTTATTACCAGTAAAGAAGTCAGATGGGACTTACAGGCTTGTCCAAGATTTGAGAGAAGTGAACAAGTGAACAGTGAATCAGTACCCAATAGTGCCTAACCTCTATACACCACTGAGTAATATCCCCCATCACACCAGTGGTTCAGTGTGATAGACCTAAAAGTTGCTTTTGGGGCATGTCCACTGGCAGGGGAAAGTAGGGATATATTTGCCTTTGAATGGGAGGACCCCAATTCCAGGAGGAAGCCACAGCTTCAGTGGACTAGGTTACCCCAAGGGTTTTCCGAATCCCCAAACCTATTTGGTCAAGCCTTGGGAGAAATACTACAGTCCTTCTCCATCAAACCTGAGATAAAGCTCATCCAATATGTACATGATTTGCTTCTCTCAGGAGGGGAAGAAAACAAAGTTTGGGAATCCACCATAGCATTGTTAACTTTTCTGGGGAACCAAGGACTTTGAGTATCAAAAGGCAATCACCAATTTGTAGAGAGGGAAGTGAATTACCTAGGACGTGATTCGTCAAGGGAGCGGGTGGCTGAACTCTGAGAGAATAGCAGGGAAAGCCTCTCTCCCATGGCCAAAAACTAAGAGGGAAGTTAGAAGGTTTCAAGGCTTGTTGGGATATTGTAGACTATGAATTGAGGGATACATGCAGGCCATCAAGTTCTTGTATGAGAAGCTAGTAGAAGAAGAGATTAGGTGGGAGTAAGACGATGAACAAATGTTTGAAGTTTAAAGCAAAAATTAGTCAGTGTACCAGCACTGAGTCTTCCTGCGATACACAAACCTTTTTATCTGTTTGTAGATGCACAAAGAGGGGTAGTTCATGGGGTACTAGCCCAGGACTGGGGAGGATCCATGAAACCAGTGGTCTATTTACCTAAACTACTAGATCCTGTCAGCCGGGGATGGCCAACCTGCACTCAGGCAGTGGCAGCAACTGCCGTACTTGTAAAGGAAAGCAAAAAATTAACCTTTGGGGGAAAATTGAAAGTATATGCTCCTCACTCAGTTAGAAGTATCCTGAGGCTGAGAAGTGACTCACTGATTCCTGAGTGCTAAAATATGAAGCCATCTTAATAAATAGTGATTTAGAGCTGATTGTGAGTAACCAACTCACTGCCTGGTTTTTGTATGGAGAACAAGATGAGGAATTAATACATAATTGCCAAGAAGTTATAAACTATCAAACTAGAGTAAGAGAAGACCAAACAGATCAACCACTCCAAGGAGGGAAACAATTGTACATTGATGGACCTTCAAGGGTAATCCAGGGGCACCGGGTGTTGGGGTACACTATAGTGGATGATGGGTTAGTGGCCATAGAAAAGGGAAAGTTACCTTCCAACTGGTCAGCCCAAGCATGTGAGTTATATGCCCTAAAATGAGCTCTGGAAATATTAGCACAGAAAAGGGGAGCAATATATACAGACTCAAAATATGCTTTTGGCATAGTGCTTACCTTTGGAAAAATTTGGGAAGAGAGTAGGCTATTAAATTCAGGGGAAAGGGACTGATTCACAAAGAACTTATTTTAGAAGTGTTAGAAACCTTACATTTACCAGAGGAAGTGGCAGTAGTATATGTTAAAGGGCATCAAAAAGAGGCGACTCAAGAGGTGCAAGGCAACAATTTAGTGGATTTCAAAGCTAAAAATGCAGCTGAATCAGGGACAGAAAAACTAATGATGTTGTTAGTCCCCATGGGAGAAATGCAAGAAGTCTCAGTGTTTAGTGGGGCAGAAGAGGTTGAACTCCTCAAAATAGGAGCCAAGAAAGATAAAGAAGGGAAGTGGAGATTAGCAGATGGGAGGTAAATGTAATAAACCCCTTGCCAAGAAAATGCTGTAAGGCATACATGGGACAACACATTGGGGTACACAAGTGCCAAGTGATCAATTTCTAAGAGAGTGAGGCTGCATAGGAATTTTTGGGATAGCTAAGCAGGTGACTGAATGGTGTGTGGTATGTCTACAAGTAAATAAGAAGGTCATGAGGAAAACACCCAGGGAAGGGCAAGAACTAGGCTTAAGATCCTTTCAAAACATCCAAGTAGACTTTACTGAGCTTCCCCAGGTACAATGGTGGAAGGTTTTGCTAGTGACAGTAGATCACTTGACTCATTGGGTAGAGGCAGTACCCGCCCACTGTGAAAGCCAATGCCAATGTTGTGAGTAAAACACTCCTAAAATCAATCATTCCCTGATATGGGATGGTAAACAGGATTGATTCATACTGGGAAATTCATTCCACATCGAAGATATTGCAATAAGTTGTTCAAGCCCTGGGAATGAAATAGGAGTTACACACTCCATGGCATCCATAGAGTTCCGGTCAGGTGGAGAGAATGAATCAAACTCTTAAAAGAGCTCTAGTTAAGCTAATGATTGAAACCCAAATGTCATGGATTAAATGTCTCCCTTTGGTCTTATTAAGAATTAGTACCCAGCCCTGGTCAGACTTGGGGGTGTCACCCCATGAGATGTTGTTTGGGTTACCCTTCTTGACCTCACCCCAGAAGGTTGCCACCTGTGAGGAAGGGGAAGGCAATGCCAAGAAATATGTCTATAGCATGAACCTTAGAAGGGCTAAGACATAAAGGGACAATTCCTCAAACTGCTGCCCTGGATTTCAGAATCCATAATATTAACCCTGGGGATTGGGTGATGATCAAGTTGTGGAGAGATCAGCCTCTAACTCCTGAGTGGGAAGGTCCCTTTCCGGTGCTGCTCACCCCCAAATCAGCTGTGTGAACTGCAGAGTGGGGATGGACTCATGCCAAGAGTTAAAGGCCCAGTGGAAGAACCCAAAGAATGGACTATAACATCCAGGCTGGGTGAAACGAGATTGACTCTCAAGCAGAGACCAAGAGAAAACCAGAAAAATAACAAGATGCCCAAAAAGTGGAGTCAAGTTTCCACCAGCCAGCTCAAGAACTGTTTCCCTATTTTACTGGGCAAGAATTACAAGCATCTGTTGAGGGGAAGTACACAAGGGACTGTAAGAGGTAGTGGGACAGCATCCTTAAGAACCACAAGTAAAATAAGGCAAAAGAAGGAGGGCAAGACCAGTTTGGCCCCTTTGTTCACTATCAAGAAGACTCCATAGCCCTTCTGCTGGTAGCAACCCTGTAGGCATGGTAAGGTAGGGACAAAAAGCCATGCCAGACCTCTGTAATCCCCCAAATATCTTTGAATAAAAAAGGGACAGGAGGGCAAGACTGAGTTGGCCTCTGTACTGACCTTTAAGACACCTCCTATGGGCAGCAACCCCATAGGCAAGATAGATGGGGATAAAAGCCATATTGGATCTCTAATGTCCTTCTGTTCATTCTGGATAAGGGTGTCTAGGGAAATTTTTGTTTCTTTTTTCCTTTGGTTCCCTCTGTCCTTGCCCACATCAACAGATGCTAGTATGACTCATTGAGATAAATTGTTCAAGCCAAATAATCTGTAGAAAAGAAAAAGGGGGAATTATGATAGATGAGTATTGTGATGATTGATTCTCACAATTAACAGACAAATATCATGTATGTAGGTTAAGAAAAGTTTTATAGATTTATAGTTATGTTTTACCCCCTTGCATTGTTATCAAGGAACACCCGGGGTTGGGACATTTGGGAGGGTTGGATTGTCACTATGGCAACACCTGACCTCCAATCAGGATTTGAGGAAGAGATTTCCACCACTGGACAGCGAAGAAGGGTCAATGGACAGAACTTTGGGAGGGGCTAAAGGGTTAAAAGGTGAAAGCTCCATTGTGTGGGTGAGCACGGGGTGGGGAAAATCCTTTGCTCCCGGCACCATAACACTTTCTCTATTCAGTCTTCTGTTGTATTTTGGATAAGGTTTAATAAACCTTTCTAAAATTATGAAAAGTGAGTAGCCATTTCTCACATTCTGCAAGCCATAGTGAGGACATAATACAACAAAGCGTTTCCCTGCAATTCATGAAGTGCATGAAGGGATGCAGCATTTCCCCACAGCCCGGGAAAAAAGGCAAAGCTGTGATCAGGTGGGAGGCTTGAACAGAGAGAGAGAACCCTTGCTTCTAGAGAAAGAAGAAGACCCTTGCTTTTATACTAGAACAGCTCATCCTTATAAACAAAACCCCATTGCGAGAAACACACCTTTCTATTTAAAATTTTTATGAAAGTTTATTAAGGCATAAAAGGGATAAAATCCAGTGCTGGGGTGCTTGGCTATTTGCCAAAAGCACCCTGTTAACTTAAACCATGTTCCTATATACTGTTACATTACAGGGGGTACATGCATATTCATAAGGGTTTATACATATTCAACCATTCTTTTGAATTTATATGTTCTTTTGCTTTGTTTTAACCCTTGACTTGTCTTCATGACATCTTGTAGATTAAATTAATACATTTTATTTCTTCTTGTGGTTCCATCCTGTTGTATTTTCACTCCCTGATATTGAGGGTTAATTTTTTTTTTTTTTTGGTGCTCTGGTTTCTGTTATCTTGTCTTTCAGATAGTCCCCAAATGTGGGAAATCACCTTATTATTTTACACCATTTTCTGAGTTAGTTACATGAAAAAGCATTTCAGCATTTCACAGTGTCTATTATGCTATGGTCTAAAATTGTATAAATTACACTAATATTTATAAAAGCTATATGGTGCATACATAAACTGACAGATTATACTATATCAAAAGCAGTAATTAAAAATTGTACTATATCAGAATTTTTGTAATCAATAATCACTTGCAAAACAAAAGTCAATACATAAATGCAAAAGGCAATAACAATATTTGTTTTTTATAACACCATGAACTAAATGGCCCACGAAAAAAAGCAGTTGTGGGAAGACTGCCCATGGGAGAGACTTTACATTGCAGCAGATTTGGGTAGGACTTCTACTTGTGAAAATTAGAACCACATTGGAAAAGTTCACAGAGAGCTGTCTCCCCTGGGAACCACCCCATGGCATAGCAAAAAAGGCTCTCCTCCCTAAGTGAACTAAAGAAGAATTTTTAGAAATAACCAACTGACTAAAAACCCCATGTTTTTGTCTCCCTGTGCTGTCGGTGGGAAAGAAAGAAGGGCTGGGGGTGGGGGAAGGAAACGAAAATGAAAAGTTTGAGTTCTCATCCTCTTTTAATTCTGTTTATAATTTTTTCTGTATGCCTTTTAAAGTTTTGAGCTTGTTTTGCCCCTAAAATGTTTTTCTCCTAATCCTTATCTCCCCCCATGAACTTTTTAATTGTTCTTTCCCCTCCTCTGCTCAGCTATAGCACTGACATTTGGCCAGCATCAACTCCCAACAGGGATGAATCCCAGCAAATGAAATCCAAAACTGGTCACTAATTTCTGGTGTGATTCATTCTTATCATTTGATCCTGGTGTACTGCAAAATTCTGTATATCTTTGAAGGGAGGAGGGGGGAAAGAAAAGCAAATCTAAACCAAAAAATTTCTAGTTCCCTTTTTATCTATTGTGATTGTGGCATTATTATCTCAAGAGTATCCACAGTAACTTGCCAGGACACGATCATATGAGAAATAACCTAAAAGGAGTTTGAAATATTGAACACTTAGGTCTGAGACTTCTGAATATTCCCAGTAGATGCAGCATGAAAATTAGAAAGGCAAAGTCCCAAAAGATTCTCGAGAAAACAGTGTTGCAAAAAGGGATTCTGTGATTATAAGGTGATGTTTTCCACCTAAGCTGGTATGGAATTAAGTTTCTGTCACTGAAATAACTTAAAGGTGTTCTAAATCAAAAACTAGCAAGGAACTTTGTTATTCTTTACCCAGAAGATTCAAAGAGTGAAGCTGCAAAATCTCCATAAAGCAAACAGACAAATTTTGATAAATTTCACACAGGGAATATTAAAAAAACAAACAAAAAACCCTAAAATCTGTAATTTGGTAATATAAGATACACAGTAAAATGTAATGTGTTCATAGAAGTGCTGTATGGAAGGGATTTCTGAATATCATCTAGTTCAGGCTTGAGGCTTTGTTGAGAAGGAGGTATCACAAAAACACCATGGGACCAACATTAAAATTATGATATTTATGTTATATTAAAACAGAAGTTTTAAAAAAGAACACATAGATACATCTCTTTTATATCTTGCATTGGGGAAAATTGAGTGTGGATAATGAAGTTATGCCTCCCATCAATCTAAGTTTCTCGGACTTGATGAACCTGTCAGTAATTCAGATGATATATTTTTTTTACATTTGAAAAAAATCTCAAATCTCATGCTAAAATCCTTCAACAAGATTTTAAAAAATCAAGGACCTGAAGGCAAGACGTGATGCATTGTGAGTAACTTTGGTGATGATGCCAAACTGGGAAGTGCTGCTGACTCTCCCATGGGATAAGAGGCTTTGCCTTGCAGAGGGATCTGGATTGATTGGAGTATTGAGCAGTCACCAGTGACATAAAGCTGAGCAAGACCAAGCAAATGCTGGATTCTGCACCTGGACGGAATAATTCCAGGCACAAGTCTGAAGTGGGAGAGGAATAGCTGGAGAGCAGCCCTGCAGAAGGGGGTTTGGGGGTGCTGGTTGGCAGGAAGATCAATGGGATCAGCAGTGTGTGTGCCCTGGCAGCCAAGGGGGCAAACCTCATCCTGGGGTGCATCAAACACAGCATCAGCAGCCAGCCAAGAGAGGTGATTATCCCACTGAATTCAGCGCTGGTGCAGCCTCACCTCGAGCACTGGGTGCAGTGCTGGGCCCCGCTGTTTAAAAAGGATGTGAAGGTCCTTGAGCATGTGCTGAGAAGGGCACCAAAGCAGGGGAAGGGGCTGGCAGGAATGTGCTCTGGGGAGCACTGAGGGCACTGGGCTTGTCTGGTTTGGAGAGGAGGAGGAGGCTGAGGGGTGACCTCACTGCTCCCTACAGCTTCCTGAGGAGGAGAAGTAGAGAGGGAGGTACTGAGATCTTCTCCCTGGTACACAGTGCCAGAACATGCAGGAATAACTCAAACTGTCTCTCATGTGAAGTTTGGACTTGACATAAGGAAACACTTCTTTACCCAGAGGGTGGCCAAAACATGGGGCCTTACTGGAGAGGTGGTCAAGGTCTCCCCCAGCCATGCCTGTCACTGTTGAAGAGGCATTTGGACAGAGCCTTTAAAGCCATGCTTTAACTTTGTTCAGCCCTGAAATGGTCTGGCAGTCAGACTAGATGGTCATTATATCTGTACTGTTCTATTCTATTCTATTCTATTCTATTCTATTCTATTCTATTCTATTCTATTCTATTCTATTCTATTCTATCCCTGTGCTTAGCATGAGTTGAGTAATGAGACTGTTATAGATGACAGAAGTTTTCTGCTCCAAAATCACTTGAAATAACATAATACGGGCTAGCATGTTGACTAGAAATCCAGAATCTTCTTTTAGATATTTCCAAGCTGCATCCTACAGGTTCCTTGAAGGTCTACATATAAGGTCCAATAGATCACGTTATTAAAACTTACACAGAGCATGTGAATGTCTTTCATCTTTTTTGCCTCTCATATGATACAGAGGTTTGTTCCAGAAAAGGTTGAGCTGTGCAGCTGAAATTGCTGTGGGCACAAGACAGCTACAGTATTTAGTTCCTCAAACTATAGT
Organism: Melospiza georgiana; assembly: GCF_028018845.1. Taxonomy (NCBI): domain Eukaryota; kingdom Metazoa; phylum Chordata; class Aves; order Passeriformes; family Passerellidae; genus Melospiza; species Melospiza georgiana. The sequence continues at coordinate 54,900,888 of NC_080430.1, forward strand.
CCTTTTTTTTTCGCTTGCATTTATCTCTGCTACTACTTCACACAAATAATGTGCAGCTAACTTGAAGACAAACTTCATAACCAAAAGAGCAATTAATCTGGGATTATAATGGCTCCATTTAAAGTTGCATTCATGACTCTTCTCTTCTGATATGCGTTCATCAGGTACAGTGTACAGTCACTTTTCCCGTGGTCCCTGTAATGAAAGACTGTTTGGGGTTAATGAATCAGAGGAAATATTTTTCCATTCAAATTTTTTCTAAGGTAGCAGATCTATTTTGATGTTGATTTGAAGTCAGTTAAAATGCTTTGAAGAAGCAGGAAGGTGATCTGAAATAACTCCTCATGGAACCTCAGTGATTTCTACATGGGGGTGAGTATCCTGTGTTCAGGCATGAAGTCCACAGGGACTCTGGTAGTGACTGGTGTCAGGCTGGTGTGTCAGCAGAAAACCAGCCTGTGTGTGTGTCTCTGACATGCTCTGCATGAGCTCATGGCAGCAGGCTCCCCGTCCCTCCCCATGATGTCATATTCTGCCCCATTTACTGCAAGGACAGCTCGCTTAAGGGACACGTGCCAGCCCTGCCCGTGCACAAGGTCCCTACCTTAAGCTGTTTGATCTGCTTCATTTGGTACCAGCTGTGCCAGGATGCTAAACTCTCACCAATGAAGGAGCCAGTAAAAGCAAGTTAGCGTTCCTACTCTAGGCATGAAGGAGATGTGAAGCACAATCCTTGTTTTTACTCAGTGTAGAAAATTTGGATCCTTATTTCCCTCATGCCAAGATTTGTGCCTGGGTTTGTTTCTCTTCTGTCCTCCCACTGCATCTCACTGTAGCAGGCATCTGGCTGGCTGCTACTCGGTTTTACACATGGATGGTGGAGGTGATGCACTAGAAGGGAGCATTGCAATCCCTCTGAGACAGCCATCATTGCTCCACTGTTTTTAATCTTTCCTTGGCATTGGAAATGTCATTGAATTGGGCGGAAACAGAATTAATGATTTCGTTCAGTCAAAACTTCTCATTGAGAATGTCACTGCAACACTTTCACCTCCTCAGACTACTGGGTGGTAAATGATGGCTTGCTGTTAGGATTAAAATAAATGCATGAAAAGTGTAGAGGATCCAGCCAGTGCATAGGCCTTAGGTCCTCTTCACGTGTTTTTTTCAAACAAGTCAATATAACTCTTTGCAACTTTGTTTATGTGTTCAATTTCTTTCTATCATGTGACTGAACTGTAAATCTAAAATCAAGAATCAACTAAAAATAACAATAATTTTTAAAAATTTTGTAAAAATGTGGGTAAAAATACGTAAAACAGAACATTACTGGAGTGACGTGACAGTGGTCATAATGGTTCTTGGATGAGGAAAGGCACAAGAATGTTGACTCTGCGTTCAGAAGGCTTGATTTATTATTTTATTAAATATATATATATTATAACTATACTTAAAAGAAATAGAAGGAAAGGTTTCCTCAGAAGGCTAGCTAAGAACAGAATAGAAAAGAATAATAACAAAGGCAGCTGGCTCGGACAGAGGCTGAGAGCAGCTCTGCCGTGAGTGGTCAGTAAATCCAAACATCCACAGGAGACCAATCACAGATCCACCTGTTGCATTCCACAGCAGCAGATAACCATTGTTTACATTTTGTTTCCGAGGCCTCAGCTCCTCAGAAGGGAAAAAAATCCCGAGAAAGGATTTTTAGTGAAAAGATATCTGTGACAGGGTGAAAGCAAAATCTCTGTCTTGCACTCTGACCTTGGAGCAACCATACCAGAGTGAGGTGGCAGAAATCCATATTGTGGAGTGATTTCTTATTACTGAAAAACAGAGAACAGCTAGGCTGGCATCAGAAAGCTGCATAGTGTGAGTGGAGCAAAGCAAGTAAAACTGATGATTCAGTGTCTACTTTACAGATGCTGTCTTACCTGTCTTGCTTTAGAATCAGTCTAGTTTGGTTATTTGGGCTGTGCACCAGCAGTCAACTGGAGCAAAAAAAGAAGTCAACTCTGGAAGCACATTTTCTGGTTTAGTCACATACAAAAGGAATCCATTTTGCATGTTGTGACTGCTAGAGGCATGAACTGAAGCACTGTGAATGGGCATGCTTGAAGAATAACCTACAAGAATAACACAGGTGAGTGACAATCTGTGGTTGAATTCTCCACCTATGAGGAAAGATAACGAAACTCAGCCAGAACTGTGTGGAAACTTGGTTTGGTTGATTTGTAATGTTTTTTAGGGAAAAATGGTAAGAGTAGATTCATACCTTATATGGTAACATAGTTAATTTGGTTTTGTAGATGTGATCTGTCAGATGTATTCAGTTTTATGTCTGCAATTTGTTGTTTTTCTGGACTCCATTTGTACAGAGTGTTAAGCTTGTAAAGCAAGAATTACGAAAACAGAACCTCAATAAAGCAACAGTTAAATGCACTGCAGCAATTTTCATATTCAAGCTTTCATCCTTATTTTCAATACAATACTTAAGCCTAATTTAACTGTGAAAAGCAACAGAAAAAACCTATACTGTCTTACTCAAATTATATTTGATTGCTTTTCTCAGTTATGTATTTTAAGAAGCAAAAGGGGGGTGCATAACCAGCTATAGCACCTCCTCTTAATGTTAATCTGTTTATGAGATTGCCTCTTTGTGTCTGCAAAACACTTACACCTCAAGCTGCCAGTGAGTATTCTGCCAGAGTGCAGAATTAGCCCTGATTTGCAAATTAAATCAGTTTCAGTTGAATATCTTAGAGAAAATAAAAATAAAAATGTGTAAAAATATTCTCGTGATGCGTCTTTCATATGATACGTTTTTATTCACACATAAATTCATTTTTCATTTAGTAACCTTTTAGCTTCTCAATTAAAGCAGAAATGGGCAGGGGGAAAGCATTGTACAAGCATTGTCATTGCTTCCAGGATTTTAGTTTTATCTTACATTTCTCAATGCTCAGTACAATTCAGGTGGAAATCAAATTATCAGATCTGGAGATCCTCCCTCAAGTGATACTTCTGCAGCTTCAGCTACTAGCATTAATGAATGCATAATGTGCTCTTTTCAGAGCAAAGGGTGTGTTCCAAAGTGAACTTGTTTTCTCCAGTTTATCCTGTCATTCGAATCCTCTGCTCTGTTACCCGCTGACCAGTCCTGCAATGCAATGGTCAATAAATACATTGACATCAGTAGTTCTTATCAGCACGTGCCTTGTGTTCTTATCTGCACAATACTCAAAAAAAATCACTGGATTATTGACAAGGTAGTTCCAAGAGCCTCACTGCCAGTAAACCTCAGTCAGTAAAGCTAAGATCAAATTCACACAATTTTAGATAACTAATAAAATCTTTGTGATAATTCAACTTTTCAATTTCTCCATAGGTAGATGAATTACGAAAGACTGGTAAGAAGATTTTCCTAATGAAGTTAATTATGCACTTTAGAAGGATCTCTGTAGGGATAGGAAAAATAATACTGGTGATCAGCTTGCTGCCTTTTGTTGTCTTGCTTATTCTGACATCATACCAGCTCTCAGTGAGCTGCCTTTCCTTTTTCTGTGGTAAGTCATGCACAGCATCTCTCAGGATTCATCACAGCTGTTCCAAAGATGTTCCTCTCATTTCTGATGTTCCAGTATTGTCATAATCTGATTTATATACAGTTATGACCTGATTTATTAAGATATTACAGTTATATATTGGGACTGCTTCTATGACTACCTTACAAGGGATGCACAAAGTATCTGGAATTTATGAAGGCAGTGGTGTAGCACATGTGAGGGTCCACCAATGTAAAAACCATGGCATCAAAACTATGTTGGAGATCCTGGGAAAATGAAAAAAATTTTAAAAATTTAAAACTTCTGAACTGCTGGTCTTCTACAAAATTTGTATGGCTTCATGTTGACATCAGCTTTACTTCTGCTTCCATTACAGTTCACCTGCTACATCTCTTTAAATATTCATTGTGGCCATCACCCTGAATTGTGCTGACTGAACTAGATACCATAGCCTCATCTGATATGCATCCCAACCTCTCCTCTTTCTTCCCTTTCATGCTCTGGTCTCTCGGGCATTAAGCAGCATCTACCTGCCTTTTACTTTGAATTGGTGACTTTTCTTGGTGATGACCTTCACTCACCATTTTAAAATGTTAGCTTTGAAATTCACAGCACATATGCCATAGGCAACTGCTGTCATTTGCTTTAGGAGTGTCCACCCATCCACTTGTCTAAATAGAATCTAAATAGAATAATTTCTATTCAGAGGGCTGCAGGGAGGGGAGATGAGACCCACCATGAACAATTTGTGTAAAGGCTTACAAAAGGAATTTGATTTTCTCAATAATCTTAAACCCTGGCCTTATGCTTTAATTTTGTTCCCTCTAGGATGTGATACCATTGGAGGGATTAGATTTTTACTTCTGTTTCAAACAGAGCATGTTTCACTTTTACTTAGTGACACTGTTTTACTAAGATGTGTCTTTAAACTCACATTAAAGACAAATTAAAAGCTGCAGAGAAACTTCAAAGCCAAACTGTTTGTCATATTTGCCAAGGCAACAGCATTAATGTTGGGTAGTACCAAAGCCTATGTTAAAATAAAGTGGAGTTGTGTTGTACAGAGCCAAAACACATGGATGTGGCAGCAGCTCTCTGGCCACAGAGAGCATAGGACAACTTTCCCAGGCATTTTCCTGGGGAAGGCTGTAAGAGGATCAGAGAAAAGAATTAGAAAAAATTCTTATCTCCACTTGCTGCACCTGTTGTTGAGCACATGTGGAATGTGTAATGGAGATTTGTTTACCAAAGGGTGATTTCTGAACTGGACATTGCTAATGATGCTTTGATTGATTGACCAACTGGATCCAGCTGTATCAGACTGTCTGTAAGGGTGATGGGTTTATTAATTAGTATGATATAGTATAATAAAGCAATGGATCAGCCTATCAGCCTTCTGCATATATGGAGTCAATGCTAATTATTACCCAGCTGGGGGCCTGCAGTGACACATAGATGCATCCTCTGCCTCAGAGAGTGAGATCCTAAACCAAAGCATATTCAAGATAAACATCAGTTTTAATTTACTTTGACAGCAACTGGGACAGGCCTTGAAGCCCCAGAACTTCAAGGAAGTTTTGTAGTCCCCTATGACTGAAATGAAAAAACCATGAAAAGTGTAAGCAATTCCACCTGGTCCTCTACCAAGGGCTGCCTCTTGATCATTCCAGATTACAAAAGAGACCAACATTAATAGGGCATTGATTTGGTTTTGAGAATCAGGCAGTAGGTTTGACACTCGTAACGCTCATTCATGTGATCCTGTAATTTTCACTCCCTGGGAAAGCTTTTGGGAAAGTTATTTTCCTCTCATTTTAATTTTTTTCTAAAACAATATTCATACTATGCCAAAGCTGTGTATCTTATTTAGAAAAAATTATAATCAATACAGAAAGCAGATCATGTTCAATTGCATTGTGATATGCTTCAATAATAGCACAGACAACTTCTCCCTCTCTCTGGATGAGTGCTGTTAACCTTCTCCAAACTCTTTACGTAGGGGAGATTTTCCAAAGTAATGATGTTGCAAAAGATTATGTCAGCAGAGAGGTTTTGTTGGTTTGTGCTTAATGATAAATGATACCATCTTACTGCTCTTCTGACATCCACAGGCTAAATTTAGAGCCCTGGAATTGGTAGCATTTTTGGATCAAGCTTTGAGTTATATCTCAAAGCATGTGGAAATGTGTCATGTAAATTCTACATGTTGAGCAATATATTGATGAGTCATATAATATAAAGCATGACTTAAAATATATTTTCAAATCTACATTACACCAATCTGGTTCAGTTTAGGTCTGCTCATCTTTATCATGTCCCATTTCTCCCTGAAAAATCCTGCATCTCCATATGTTGCCCTCACCTTTCATTAGGCCCAGATGCAAATAAAACCTCAGCAGCTCAGTCCTGAAAATCCTACACTGCATTGCAAAGTTGGATCTAGAGGGACTAAGACAGTTTCTGAAATTTCCTGAGCCCTGATGTGTGAAAAAGGAAGAAAAGACCCAATAACTATGCAGCCCAGACTCGCTCTCTTCAGGCAGCTCTAACCATAAGCAGAGGGAAACTAATAGCAGGGTTAAACACAGAATATCCCACACACAGAGGACAAACAGCAAAACAGTTCACTGCTGTCTAATTGACTGGGGGGTTGCTGAGCCACCACCCCAGTAAAGCACTGGATGAATCTTAGCAGGCCAAGAACAGGCCTCCATTCCACCTTTTGAGGGGCTTATCTTTTCGTAGTCCTTGTTTTTACCTTTTATTTAATATCTTTCCAGGTGACTGTTTTTCCAGTGAAATTTCCTTATTTGCTGCTCACCCTAGGCTCAATGAAGTTGTCTTTGCCTTATGTTTTCTTTTGCATATCTCTAGCCAATGTGCTTTCTCACGATGTCTCTTCACATCTCGAGAGCCTGAGCCCAGATTGTGCAGCTGGACTTCATCATATTCAGCCTTCAGGTTCTGCAAGGCCCCAGCCTGGGAATGAGGATTGAAAACAGGCTCCTCACAGAAACTCTGACTGAGGATGCATTTCTGCCAGTTGCTAAGAAATTCTGGAGACGGGGATGTTTTTCTCATGTGAACATGGGCGTAGGTAGGCGTCTTTGTGAAACCAGGACTCCGCACCTGATGCCTTAAATCATGATTTTTCTTCTCTGGGTAGGAAGAGCAGGAGGTGAGATTGCTACCACCCACTTGTCTAGTAATAGTCTAGCATTTGGAGCATCTACCCTGCAAAGGGCAGTACGAGGTTTGGGACTTGCTTAAAACCTTGTCTCTCAGATCCCATGAGAGCGCTGTAAGCGGCAGTCTGGAGGACAGTTATTCTGCAGTCTGTGGCAACAGCTGTTCCTGGATTTTCAGCAGGTGCCTGCACACATAGGGCAGCTTGACAGAGCTCATAAACAGCTTTAAAACAACCCGTGTCCCAGCATGGCTCTCTACAGGGCTATGGTGAAGACTATGAGGGAGTCTCCTGGCATTAGGCAGATCTTACTTCCCCACTGTCCCAAGGAAATCCTACAAATAGACCAAAAATATGCAATCAGGCTAGAATTTCTTGAGTTTTACAGTTTAAGTTTTACATACTCAGAAATCTGAGTATGTTGGCCTTCCAAGTCTATTTGACAAAGGTTGGAGGGATCATTGTGGGGGGATATTCAGTATGAATGGTTAACAGCTTTCGTCCTCATGAAGAAAATTGGTATCCCTAACCATCCCATGAATTCTTAAGACATTCTTAAAATATTTCCTCCAAGTTTTTAATCCTATTTCTGTCCCAGGGTTTAAACTGAAAGGACAGAAGTGTCTGGTCATGCTATGGATTTCTTCCCATGAGCATCTCAACATGGGTCTCAGGGCAGGTTCAGGCACTTGAGTTCTACCTGCAAAATGGAGCTCCAGACAGTTCAGTTCAGTTCTCTCTGCTGCCAGCAAGGTGGAGTAACAGAAAGTCAACTTTACACCGAGTCTGAGGGGATGTAATGAGAAAATAGATTTCCCAAGAAGATTTCTTCCTTTTCAAAAATATCCTTAACTTTTAAGCTTGTTTTTGGATTTTATTTTAGCAGATACTAGCTAACAGGAGGAAGGGGTTTTTTTTGGCAGACATGTAGAGAAAAATCAGAAGAAACTTGTTTTTTCCTTGATATACAGAAGAGGTGCAGGCTTCAAAGACTTTTTCATGGGTAGAATACAAAGTATACTGCAACAGTTAGCTTTGTGTGTGTCATGGCTTTGATCCACACTGCTGCACCACTACTCAGCAGTCCTTTCATTCTCCTTGTTAAGGTGCATGTCAACTGGTGCATGTCAGCTCTGATGTATTGATTACTGACAGTCTACTAACACTCCTAAATTTATTTATTGCTCATCTACTATTTAACCTCGATTAAAATTTCTTTCTTTGACATTGAAAATTCTTCCCTTGAATTGAATTCTTCCCTTGGCATGATTAGATTTTCTGCTTCAAAAGAAAAGTAGGATGGTACTTGAAAATACTGGGTTTGAACAAAGCTACACTGAGGGGAAGAGAAACTTGTGCACAGTGAAAAAAATTCCAGCAGGTTCTGCTCATGTATTTTCTGCAAATCCTTACCTCATCTACAGAAAACCCTTATTCTAGAACAGCATCAAGAAGAGCTGCCTCAACCTTCAGTCTGCTTTTTAACCTCGATCCTCATTTTCCTTGGTATGACAGATTTTATTTTAGTTTCCCTGTTTTACAGGTGTTCAGGGACTACAGAGTAGTATACGAAGTCCATGACCTTTCTCTACGCAGCAATGCATTCATTATTGATTATACAAGATGCATTCATCTAAAGGCATTGCAGTTAAAAAAAATTAATGGATATGTCAAGGTTATTAATTCATTGGTAGTTAAGATTTACCAAAAGCTTTCCTTCTGAAAGCCCATTTTTGAAACCTACAGTCAGGAGATATTGTTGTGTAGTTAGCTCTCTCGTCTTCTGCATGTCATTTCTGAGATACAACAGAGAGAAGAGTAGCAATCTGTGAACATTTCTCAACACTGTTTTGAAGAGGGGAAAAGGAAAAGAGAAGGTGTTGAAATTCAATTTTCATTTTTAACAAGGCTGCCTCTGGTAAAAGCTGCCAAAAGCTGCAAAAAGATGCCTCTAAAATAAGACTAGCATAAGATTATTAGCTAAAGACTTCTTTTCAGTGTGAGAAAAATCAGTCTTGCATGCCAAGGACTAGGAAGAGTTTGGTTCCTATAGCGACTGTTATAGCAACTGTTAGCATCCAAAGTGTCTTTTCATCTAATGATAGAAATAGTTCAAATTTCTTTCTGGAGACAGTCACTGGATGAGTGGAGTGTTTATTATGCATACATTTACAATAAGGTGAAACAGATCAGAAATGGAGACTGGGGGAGGACCAAAGAAAGTTCTACTCTAATCCTGATGCAAAGACTATTTTGCCTCCACTCCCTGCTGTTTGTTTGTAGCTCTTCTAAATGCTGCAGAAACCTTTCTGGGGAAAAAGAACAAAACAAAACAAACAAGCTACAAAAAAACAAAACAAAAAACCCCACCAGAACAAGAGAGATGTGGAACACAGCTTTTCATATATGCTGAGGACTACACTAGCCACAGCTAAATAAGAATCTCTTAAGCAAGCCAGGCCACTTATAGGTAAGACTATTTTATCTGATTCCATGGATTACTTCTCACAGCATCTGTCTAGGACACCACTGGAATGAATAATAATAACAATAATATAGCTGGAGCCGCTGTAAATGAAAGATTTTCTTTATGTAAAGAGACATGTATGTTGCAACTTTTCAGTGTGCTGCTCTTCCTAATTTTGATAAGGGAAGTGCTGGCATTCCCAAAGTCCTGATGGAAGACAGGCATCAAATTCAGTTTGGGATCCCTTTGAAAAATTTATGGATTGTTGTAAGAGAAGTCAGGACAAATCTAACTCAATTAGAAGCAAATAATGTACTGAGGAAGAAGAGTGGGGATAGTTGAATAAGGATCCTTGATAATCAACAGGTGGGATCATCTTTGGAGAATGCATAGATTTAAAACCTGACTTTTGACTACATGATTTAAAGCAGCAGAACCTACAACTTGACAGAGTCTCCAGGAGTGCCTTTCTGAAGTTTGGATTAACTCTTTGCTATGTTATATGGTATTCATGATGAAAGTGCCTCTCCTGTAGCCAGAAGTCACATTATCCCTTGCAGATCATGGCTTTTTGGGACATGCCTGATGCATCTAGCACTAGTAGCAAGAGTTGGGCAGTGCTGCTTTTGCAAGCCATCTTCTGTATCCATGCAAGCAGGTCCCTGGTTGCTCTAAATAGTTATTGCTTCCTTGAAAGCAGTGAGTGGCAAGGCCAGAAGAACTGCTGCAGGAGGAGAGGCCTCCACAGTCTAGCTTCAAGTGACTAGGAAGAAAAATTTCTGATATTTAGAAAATTACATGTCAGACACTAAACCAGCACAATCAACTCACAGTGGTTTACATGCATCTATCTTCTTGAAGAAAAAAAAAATTAATTGTATGACCTTCATGATTACATAAATGTATTCATTATTTTGCATGTATATATTATCTTTTCATGGCCTTTCTAAATTAGGGACACTCACACAGAATAGATACAGTTAGTCACTTTTCTCCAAATTTTAAAAAATTCAAGATTAGGACTGCACATCTTTTTGCTACATCCCTCCTTCTAGCCCATATAAGTGATGGAAGCAATGGCACTCTGTAAGTGTTAGCACTAGGAATAAAAGCATAGAGGCTAGATCATGCTATGTGATGTGTGCATGATGCCATGAGCAGCCAATTCATGAGCAAAGAGTAGCTTAGGGAATCATATTGGTGCCATGCATGCCACGACCCCTTCTCAAGTGCCTAACCTGAGAGAGAAACTCACCACTGGTTAGGCATTCCCCAATAAAAGGCAAGATTGTGCTGGAATGGCTTTAAAGAAAAATGGAAAAAGAGAGAGACTAACTGTCACAATGTTAATTTTTATTGTTATGAAAACCAAAAGGTGTGAATTTCTAGATAATACTGTAAATACTAGGAATTTTGTAAATGTACTTGATGGGAAAGAGAAAAAGAGGGAAATGGAAAATTGCACGTGGACAAATAAACTTTTTAACTGAGACTGACTTTTCTTTCAGGGAAGATCCAAAGGATGTTCTACAGAAAGTCTGTCCCTTTTACCTGACAGTTAAAAAGGAAGATATTTCTGGTTCTGGCCTGTGTTCTTCTGACTGAGAAGATAAAATGTGCCAAGCACATTTAAGTTCCAATTTTTCAAAAGCAATTTTCAATGATCTTTTGATGCTGACCTCAGATAGACTAAGGAAGCCTGAATTTTGGCTAAAAGAGATTGGCACTTATTGTGTGGTGAGTGTCTTTCCTATTTAGGTGGAACAGCTCATGTTATCAGTATAATTCTCCAAAATTCATCTTCTATGTAGCTCACTGTACTTTAATCACAAAGAGCATCGGGAGGAGGCCAGACAGAGCACAAGTATCTTGATCAGCTTCCATTCCTAATGCTGGAATCAGTACTGTATGCACAGCCTATCAAGGCACTGTTGCCATCTAAATGATAAATAGAAAACCAATTTCTTGGCACAGGCCCCTTTGCAACTGGTCCAAATTGCCAGTTATCCTCACTGAGGGAGGGAGGGAACTGCGGATCCTTGCAGCTCTGTCCATGCTGAAACTCATTTCCTGGATCTCAAGAAATCTTGTCCTTCTTATCACCCTAGTCTTTTCCTTAAATTTGTATTTTATTGACACCAACTGTGTCAAAAGTAAAATAGGCTGGTATTAACTAACTGATATTTAGTTATTCACTCCTCCTAACCCCACCTGCCAATCCTAAAGGATTTTTGATTTCTTGTCATGTCTTCTTATCTACTTGCACTGCTCCATACCTGAAAAGATTCACCCAAAGGCAGCAGTAATTCCAGGAATTCTCTCTCCAGAAGTTTTGTTTTTTTTTCTATTTGAAGTTAATTTATCTACTTCCTGTGATTTCAGGGAAGAGGACTTGGAGGAGGGAAGGAACACAACCTCCTCCACCAGAAGTCCAGCATGTACATCCATGCCATGGAATTAATTTCTTATGGAAACATCACTGGTGCTCGTTCTGTGAGCGATCTCTGCAGCCCTTCATTACTCATACTTTCCCACCAAAAGCTCATTTTATGTCATTTCGGAGCCTGGGGTGTCAACCCAGAAATTTGCTGACTGAAGTCAGCAGGACAGACTTTCCAGAGAAAAAAAGTGAGGCCCTTGCTGAACACCACCTACCTGTATGTAGCTATATGAAGCCAGATACAGATTCAAATAATAAAAATTTCAGATTCAAATAATGAAGTTGAAAGCAAAGGGTACCTTTCAGGTAAAAATGCTTTCCCGTGATGTAACTGGTGTTCTGTGTGGAATGTAAGTACCAGTTCAACATATGTTAGCACTTTAATGGATGAGAGGTGTTGATCTGAAGGCATGGTAATGAAGGAAAATGTAAAAAAAAATTAAAAATCTGTATTTTTCTTCAATAAAAAGAATTTTTATTAAAAATAAGGGTCTAAATATTAAAATATAGAACATGTATGGGTTTTAATTTAGGATGTTTATTAAAATTTTCCTAGATTTTTACAGGATTTAGAACTACATTTATTTTATGAAAACATTTTTCTTTTGATGCATGTTTTCCACTGTGTTCCTTACTTTCCTTTTCAGTGAGACAGACAGCTCTGCCCTCTCTGACTCACATCCAAAAGTCAGCAAGACTTACAGAAACTGCCCAGATAATTTAGACAGTCTTTTGCTGCCCATTACATGCTGACCTAAATCACAAGTATAGTACCAATTTGTCACATGTAAAAGATTTAAAATTCAAATCCTGTACACCTGAAACCTTTCATTTTCTCATATTGTTTTCCCACGTTTGCTATTCTATTAGTCCCATCTCATCTTGTATTTTTTTCCATACGTTCTGCCTCCCCAAACCACACTACAGTGTGACTTCAACTCCCAGGCTGTCCTGCAATATCATTTCCTACTCCAATTTTCCACTTCACCGAATACTAAAGTGGTGTGCTTATAATGGGGATGTCTTTTATGTGCCATGTCTGTAGTGCGAATTCTGAGTGTCCATACGCTGTTATTTGTAAAGGTGCAAGTCTCTTGTTACTCTGCAGCAATTGATATCTGTATTTTAATTATTATTGCAATGGAGATGGCTGCAAGATACCTGCCATTTTTTTCTACCATCAGTATTTTAAAATTTATTCCTATGGACCAGTGTCTTTTAATTTTACTGCTTTATACAAATAAAGAGTGATCAGAATAGGAGAAAGGTTGCAGGAGAATGGATTGCAAGTAACTTTGCCCCGATGAGTTGCAGCTGTTCTAATTGCCGAAGAGGAGGAGCAGCCTTGCCCTTAATGGGTCACAGCTATGTCCAGTGTGGATGGGTGTTACAGAGGAGTGGGTTAGCCAGTTGAGAGGAGGGTTCATTGTGAGCACAGTCAGGGCCTGCTGGTGAGAGTCTGTTGGCTGTGCTGTGAGGAAGGGTCAGGTGGTCTTAGAAGGGACAGGAAGGATTAGGCTTGCTGCTTGAAGAAACAAGCATCCCATCTCATTTCTACCTCCAATGTGAGGTCTACAGTGACAAAATGTGTGATGAGAAACCGTGTTGTTGATGAGCCAGAAATTATCCAGATTTCTTCTTTTTCTGACTAGCATTTTGGTTGAACAGGAATCAACAGCTGGAAAAAGTGGTGACATAGCAGTTGTACTTACATTTACTTTCTTCCCTTCCCTTTTAAAGATTTTATATTGAAAAATCACCATTCCCTTAGGAGCGTTTTTTTTTTTTTATGAATGACTGCTATTCAGGAGGGAAACTAAAGTAAAATTTCATTTTAAAATAGCACCAAATAAACAATTACAAGAAAATAGAGAGAAAATCGGGTAAATTGTAGTAAAGGATTATTCATTTTTAAATATCATCTATTTCAGATTAAATCATGAAAAATGCACAGAGGAAAATTTGCTTTGAAAGACATCTTAATGGAGAAATTTTCTCTGAAGTATTAATTACAATGAATGTTATATACAACAGACAGAGAGTATGGAGAGAACATTCTGATCATTTGCTGATAATTACTTTCCAGAATCTAGCTGACGGAGAGCAACACACACACACTGATAAACTAGCTGGTGAAAAAGCATTGGCTGTAGTCAAAGGCCATTAAACGGGGCAAAGCCAGTGCAGGACAACTGACTGAGGAGGAAGAGACTGGCTGTCTGACTGAGTACACATCTTCATTTTCCTCACCCACTGGCATGAAAAACCTTTTTTGGGCTTGGTGATGAGGGTTGTACTACTATATCAGACAAGAGGAATCTAAAAAGCACAAGAGAGTTTCCTCCCTCCCTCTCCTAACCCAAATGAAACCAAATGCACTCTGTTCTGCCAATACTTCCTACCTTTGTTACCCTTTGGTGAAGAAAATGCATGAGTAATCAGTTAAGAGCACTTCTTTTCATGATTTTTAAAAGTCATTCTTAAAGTGGTGGAATCAGAAGCCAAACTGCCCAGAAAGAGATACTCTGAAGATGTGAAAAAATGCTTCAAAGAATTTGGGAGCCCTATGCACACAGGGATTTTATTTTTTTATCTTTCACCAATTTAACAGCATTGTAAGACACTATCGTAATCTTTTAGACAAAATTATTTCCTTGATTGCTGTGATATGTTTTCTTTGGTTTTCTGCATTAGTTTTGGGTTTAGGGGTTTTGGTGTGATTACTTTTTTCTTTCTAAATAGTATTAACATAAGAATTAAGTAAGTACCTACTCTTACTAAACATTACTACTGCTGCCGTTGGCATGTTAAATCAACTTCTTAATAGTACAGGAAAATGTGTCAGGCACATGTGGGACAGCACATGTCAGAAATACATAGGCTCAGGAAGCGCAGCTGGACTCACTAAACGTATGAGACATTTTCTTTTGGCAGTAGAAGACCTTCTGATCTGTGTTTTGAAAAATCAATGAAAAGTATTATGAAAATAGGACAGTTCCCCATAGAAGGATACAGGCTCAGGGTAAGAGAGTTGAGGTTCAGTGTTTTGCTTTGTCTTGCTTTGCTCTGTTTACTGCTGGATTTCTACTCTCCCTATCAAGGAACGCCACATTTGGGCAAACAGCAGAAATAAATGCCAGGAGTGAATTTGGGGCTTGGTATCTAGGAAGGATGACTTTGCCAACCTTGAGTGACAGGTGCTGCATGATCTCAAGAAGATTTTGGGGTGCTTGAGTGTCAGGGAGGACAGAGATTTTTTTTTTTTTTTTTTAATGACTGCCCTTCAATTTTGACTTGAAGTTGTAATTTCAGAAATAAGATCAAAACCACAAAACCAGTCTGGAACCAGTTTACTGCTGTTGGTTGCTATACTGAGAAATGAGTGAGGAATGGATGGGAGGAGGATGTCGAGAGCAGAAGAACGGCAAGGCAAGCGTAGCACATTCAGCAGCACGGGCATGGTAACCGCAGAACAGCTGATGGCTGCGCCAGGAAGCCCCGTTCAGGCCGAGCCGGGGGGTGCAGGTCCCTCAGCCGCAGCATCCATTACTGCACGTGATGCTGCAGCCCCCAAACCAGGGAAAAGTGTTAAAGGAGCTCAGACCTGGGAGTGACTCTGACTTCGTGGAAACTTCTAGGGAGTAAGCAGGTGCCTATGGTTCTCCGGCTGTACAAGGAGGCTTGTGCCAGTAGTGGACGCAGCCATCAGCTGCGCTTCTAGAAATCCTCATCCCCATTATCCCTCTGGATATGTTTTACAATCTAGAGGAACTGCCTCACCTCCAGCAGACACCGCTGCCCGCCCTGCGGGGTCCGACAGCCGCCTCCCCGGGGCCGGGGCCAGACCAAGGCGGGGGACCCGCGCCTCACCTGAGGCGGCGGCGGTGGCCACGCCTCTCCCTGCTGTGCCTCTAAAGCCCTCCTCCTCCTCTTCCTCCTCCTCCTCTCCATCCCTCCATTCCTGCCTCGCCGCTGCCGCTCGTAGCTGCCGGGCTCTGCCTCGCCCGCCTTCTCTCCCCACCCTCCTAATCCCCACCACCAGCCATGGCCGACATGAAGACAGGTATCTTCGCCAAAAACGTCCAGAAACGCCTCAACCGCGCCCAGGAGAAGGTGCGCTCCGGGGCGGGGGAACGGCTGGGAAGGGGCGGAGGGGGATGAAGAGCGCGGCGGCGGTGCCCGGGGTCGGCGAGAGGATGCGGCTCCGCTCGCCCCCAGCGCCCGCCGCCGCAGCTCCCCCGGTCCGTGCCCGCGGGGCGCCGGGCCGGGGCCGCCGGCCTGGTTACGTAACTGACCCATTTCACCCAGCGCTGCCCCGGCTTCCCCCGGCCGCGGCTCCCGAGCGCGGGGCTGCGGCGCTGCGGGCGCTGCCGGCGGCACCTGCCGCAGGCCCAGGCCGCCGCTGCTCCCTCGCCCTTGAGGCGGCGCGGGGCTGCCCGCGGGGGAGGCGCCGCTCCGCGCCCGGCGTGGCCGCGGGGCTGCCCCGGCCCGCGCGGGGAACGCGGGCTCGCTTCGCCTCGCTTCGCCTCACCGCCCGCCGCCAGCCCTCCTAAGAGGATTGCCTTTCCTTTAATATCCGCGCCGACTCATCCCCGGCTGCGGCGATCCGCCTTGCTGCAGCCGCGGCGTGACAGACACCGCTGCGTGTGATGACAGGAGCCCGCGGGGGCCGGGGGCTGGCGCAGCCCGCGCCTCCTTCGGCGGCTGCTGCGGTTTTGGGGAGCTGCTCGGGATGTCATGGGGCTGGTCGAAGTGTCCTGCAGCTGACAGACAGCTTGTGCTGCTTAGGACAGTCGGTACCGATTCTAGCGCTATCGTAGCCTGGAAATGACCAACGGGCGAATCAGGGAGAATTTGCAGGAGTTCCTGATCAAAGACGAGGGCTTTACGGGCCACTTTTTGTTTTGTTCATCTTCATTAATGAAAGCTGATAGGTATAAATGTTCCGCACAAATAGCTCCTGAGTAGCTGTTGGGTATCTCAAAACATAATCATAGATACAGATATTAGGCCCAATAGAAAAGCATTTGTGTTTGACTGTGTGTAGCAGGTGTGTCTGCTGTTAGTACAGTTTGCAATAAAACTATTGCCAGCATGAGTTTTGCGGACATAGTTGTCAGTACGTGTTGCAAGTCATCTCTTTTGAGGGTTAATAAAACCTTTATACCCCTCTATCATATATCCTGTATTGTTATGCAGCTTAGGGAATAGGGCTCGTGTGAATTAAGAAAGATTATTTTGTTAGCATTTTTCTTGTACTTCACTGCCCATAAATCCGCACTTTCTTTTTGGCCACACATTGAATTCTGTGGAGCTCCAGCGGCAGAAAAAAACGCAGTAATTAATATGTCTTATTCATAATTGCGTTATTAGTTAAAAATCTAATAGTTGAGGCTGTCACAGACTAGTGATTAATTTTCCCTTTCAAATACTCCTGTCTAGCTCACCAGGTTATAAAGTACTAGACTTTTCAACGCCAAAGTCATGATGCGTTTCCATTCTTGCAGGTTTGGCCTGTAACTGTTTTCAGGTAAAACACGTAAAGCTTCTGTAATAGTTCAAAGAGATCTGATGACTTTATGGTGTGATTGAATTGACTTGAGTTCATAGTTGGAGTCGAGGCCTAAAAATACTGTTTGTTTCCTTGTGTCTTTGTCAGTGTGGTTATGATTAACCATCTGGAAAAGCACTGGTGCAAGTTGTAATCACATGTACTGCTTCAAGCTGTGTCTGTTCCAATGTGTGGAGTCCTGCTCACAGAAATGTGTGGGCATACTAGAGAGAACATCTTAATGTGAATATCTGAGATACCCTGTACTTCTCAAAGATTGTTCATGCACCAGCCCCAGGACAGGTGCCTTGAGTCTGATGGGTGCCTTGGGTGCAAACGAAAGATGCTGTTGGGCTCTGACAGATGGTCTGCTCCACCTCCACTTTGGTGATCAATCATGCTAACAAGGGGGAAATTTGTCTGGTTTGACTTTCATGTATCAGTCAGGCATCTGGCAATTTTGGCTTCCTTATAGTATCTGTGGTGTTAATTTCTTATGTCAGTGGTCTGCAAGTTGCTTATTGACAGGGTTATTTACAAGATATTAGTGGCCTCACACAGTCATAGTACCAGTGGTCTGACACAGAGTTTGTCACAGTACCATGTAACTCTGTATACTTGCCTCCTCCTTCTTGGCCAGTGTGTTGTTATTGCATGAGCTGTGCATGTATACTCTTTCATGTCTATGTTTCTGGTTAGCTTTGAGTTCATGTGTGTCTATACAACATAAAATCCTTCATTATTTTTTCTGAAACTTTACCAAAAAAAAAAAAAAAAAAAAAACAGGCCCCAAATGGGAATGATTGAGTTTTGCTTGTTTGTTTTGGGTACTTGACGACAACAAGTAAATTTTGTCTAGGAGTTGCAAATGTATGATTTGTCTGATTCTTGATGGTGTGAATAGGATGGCATTGTGACAGGTGTGTAATATCACACTGGCTTAAAGAGATTTTAAATACCTTGAGTTGTTTTTATCTTGATGCTTATATTGGATTTGTGCACCTTCAGTTTACTGAATGTATTCTTATATATCAATGCTTTTATAAAGCATTTTTGCATTGCTTTTTATTATTTATTGATGCAACAGATGTATTAAAAATATGGAGTGGCTCTAAAACATAGACCTTCATTTTGGATTTCAGTAAAGCTTTTGATACCGTCTCTCACAGGATCCTGCTGGATAAAATGTCCAGCCCACAGCTGGATAAACATATTGTGCAGTGGGTAAGCAACTGTCCCACAGGTTGCTATCAAAGGGTTACAGTCAATGGGGTGACAGACTGGTGAGCTGTCACTAGTGGGGTTCCTCATGGCTTCATCCTCAGCCCGGTGCTCTTCAACATCTTCACAAATTACTTAGGCATAGCACTGTAAGGGATTCTAAGTAAGTTTGCAGAAGCTAGAAAACTGGGAGGAGCTGTTGACTCCTGTGAAGGCAGAGAGGCCCTGAAGAGAGAACTTGACAAATGAGAAGGCTGGGCAATCACCAACCATATGAAATTCAGAAAGGGCCAGATTCCGCACCTGGGATAGGACAACTCTGGATGTATGGACAGACTGGGGAAGAAGAATCTGGAAAGCAGCCCAGAAGAAAGGAACCAGGGAGTCCTGGTCCACAGGAAGCTGAATGTGAGCGGGCAGCCAGGAGGGCCAAGTGTGTCCTGGATACATCAGGCACTGCATCACCAGCTGGGCAAGGGAGAGGATTGTCCCCTTTGCTCTGCACTGCTGCAGCCTCACCTTGAGTCCTGTGGGTGGTTTTGGGTGCCACAATATAAGAAAGATATTAAGCTATTAGAGAACACCCTAAAGGAGAGTTAACAAAGGTCATGAATGAAGGGCCTTGATGGGAAGTTTCAAATATGAAGACTGGATGAGGTCACTTAGTGTCTTCAGCCTGGAGAAGAGGAGACTGAGGGGAGATCTTATAGTAGTCTACAACCTATTCATGAGAAGGACAAGGGCAGACACTGATCTTTTCTCTTGTGGTGACCAGTGACAGGAGCTGACAGAATGGCCTGAGGTGGCGTCGGGGAAGGTGTAGGTTGGATATTGGAAAAATGTTCTTCCCCAGAGGGTGGTGGTTGGGCACTGGAGCAGGCTCCCCAGGGAAACAGTCACAGCACCAAGCCTAAAAATGTTCAAGAAGTGTTTGGACAATGCTCTTGGGCCCATGATGTGACTCTTGGGGATGGTCCTGTGCAGACCTGCGAGTTGGACTCAGTCCTTGTGGATCTCTTTGAATTCAGTTTATTCTGCAATCTCTGATTCATTTATGTAAACTATTTTTCTAATAATGCCACCATTATCTTCAGTATCTTGCTGTCTAGGAGAAATTTTAGTTGTACAGTGTAGGTAGTGTGTGTGTCTAGTCACTCTTTATATGACAAAAGCTAAATAACTGCAAAATCTCATATTGGCCAGATCTTGTTCTTGCATTAGAAGCGTTAATCTAAGAGTTATTTGGAAATAATGATTGGACACTCTATTTTTCACATCATCCAGGTGATGGTGCTCTATGTGGTAGCATATGTGCCCTGGCACCCTGATTTTGAATCAGAGTGTGCCATCTATTAAAATCCTCTGGTCATCACATTTCTTCAATTACTTTTGCCTCAAAATGCAGGAAGTGTGGACATGCTGAGCTTTCAGCATCTGTTAAAATCTGCCAAAAGTCAGCTGAACAAACTGGACTAAATTTTTATAAGGACCAAATTGATTTAGGAGACTACATCCCAGCCATAAAAATTAATGAAATACCATTGTATTTAAAATGAAACCAGAATAGATATTTTGGTAACCAAGGTTGACTGAGTCAATTCTAAGGACAGGGTTACTTGAATGAAAAGGCTGAATTTGTATCCCCAGGTTTCTCTGGAAAAATCCATTTAAGCTGATAACCCAGTGTATAACACTAGTTATCTCCTTGGCCTCTCTTCTATAACCCTGTGCTGGTTGAAAGCAAACCAGCAGGGGATCCCAAGTCAGAACTACAATTCAGTAGGAAAATTAAAAGAAAATGCAGTAGTACAAAAACAATAATAGAGTCAGTATACAACCCTGACTGGTTGGTCAGGGTGTTGGTAGCAGTCTTATTAAATGGTGGCTGCAGTCCTCCCGGAGTGACACATGTGGTTCTGTTGAAGCAGTGATCCTGTCGAAGGGTGTAGTTTTCCTCCGAAGGTTCAGGGTGGTGTAGATGGATCTGGTCTTCCTCTGGGAATCCAGTGGGAGAAGGTGGACTGTGGTGTTCCAAATCTCAGATTTTATCTAGGTAGGATTGCTCCTCCCCCTGGCTGGAGCATCTTGCAATGGGATGATGTAATTTTACCAGTCCTGCAGTGAGGTACAATGGCCCATTAAGAGAAGATATCTCCCTGGAGGGAGGATGGGTCATGGAAGAGTTAAAGAACGCTGCCCCACTTGGTTTTAACAAATGGTAATAGAATACATACTTTTGGTTACATCTTGCCTTGCAACCTAAGACAAGCCCAGCCACTGTAATTGAATAGCATAGAGACCTAGAGTGACCTCCTAGTCCTAGTGCCTGACCATTTCAGGGCTGACCAAAAGTAAAGCTTGGCTTTAAGGGTACTGTCCAAATGCCTCTTCAACAGTGACAGGCATGGCTGGGGGAGACATCAGCTACCTCTATAGGAAGCCTACTCTGTGTTTTGGCCACCCTCAGAGTAATGAAATGTTTCCTCTTGTCAAGTCTGAACTTCTCCCAGTGGGCACTACTTGGAGCCATTCCCCATGTGTCCTGGCACTGGGAGAGAAAGAAGATCTCAGCACCTCCCATTCTGCTTCCCTCCTCAGGAAGCTGTAGGGAGCAGTGAGGTCACCCCTCAGCCTCCTCCTCCTCTCCAAACCAGACAAGCCCAGTGCCCTCAGTGCTCCCCAGAGCACATTCCTGCCAGCCCCTTCCCCTGCTTTGGTGCCCTTCTCAGCACATGCTCAAGGACCTTCACATCCTTTTTAAACAGTGGGGCCCAGCACTGCACCCAGTGCTCGAGGTGAGGCTGCACCAGCGCTGAATTCAGTGGGATAATCACCTCTCTTGGCTGGCTGCTGATGCTGTGTTTGATGCACCCCAGGATGAGGTTTGCCCCCTTGGCTGCCAGGGCACACACACTGCTGATCCCATTGATCTTCCTGCCAACCAGCACCCCCAAACCCCCTTCTGCAGGGCTGCTCTCCAGCTATTCCTCTCCCACTTCAGACTTGTGCCTGGAATTATTCCGTCCAGGTGCAGAATCCAGCATTTGCTTGGTCTTGCTCAGCTTCATGTCACTGGTGACTGCTCAATACTCCAATCAATCCAGGTCACTCTGCAAGGCAAAGCCTCTTATCCCATGGGAGAGTCAGCAGCACTTCCCAGTTTGGCATCATCACCTAACTATCTGCACATTCACTGCAGCCTCCAGATCACTGATGGAGAGACTGAACAGAGCTGCCTCTAGACCTGAGCCCTGAGGAACACCACTGGTAACTGGTCACCAGCCACATGTCCTGTTTGCTGCAATAATTTGAGCCCTGCTCTTCAACCAATGCTTCAGCCAGTGCACTGCATACCTGCTCATCCCACTGTTGGAAAACTTGCCTGGAAGGAGGTTTTGAGGGACAGTATCAAAAACCTTTCTAAACCGCATTAAAACTGGGGGTATAAATCCCGTGTCTTCACTTTGTCCAGGCAGATGTGAAAAACACCAATCACTTGTTTTTAAAATTTTAAAAGTTTAATAGTAATAAAATGGTTATAAAAATAGTAATACAATTAGAGTAATAATAATTAGGGCAATTTGAATCAGGACAGTATGAGACAATAGAGACAAAGAGTTACGGACGTCCAGGTACCTCTTTCTGGGCAGCATGTGCCCAAAAAAGGACACCCATTAACAAAGGATTAACTCTTACAAGCAATAGCCTGTTGCATATTTATACACCTCATACATGATGCATACATTCCATTCAAACACAGGATTCTGTCTGGTCACTGTCAGCTTCTTCCTCTGAATCCTAAAAGCACCTTTGAGGCGGGAAGAAGTTAGTTTCTTCTGATAAGTTAGTTTCTTTTTCTCAGAAAGATTTAGGTGTCCTGTGGCTGCTATCTTGTTGTGAGTCCTTTCTTTAAAAAAAGTATCCTACCTAGCATAGTTTCTATTGTAACATTTTTTATAACTAAAACTATATTTAACACACTACTAAAGAGAATTAATACAGCATTACTTTCTAACATAAGACATATAATATTCATTTTAATATTTGCGAAAAGCCAATCACTAAATACATGCATTTTTCACACAGATGACCTTATTGTAGGTAGTTATTAAATTAAACAAGACTTGCCCTTCCTGAACCCATGTTGTCTGTGTCTGATGATTGCGTTGCTTTTCAAATGTCTTTTAATAAAACCCAGTGTGATTTTCTCCATAATTTTTTCCAGGTACTGAGGTTAGACTAACACATCTGTAGTTTCCTTGGTCTTCTCTCTTGCCTTTTTTGGAAACTGGTGTAACCTGGGCTAAATTTTAGTTGGCGGGGCCTCTTAAGACCTTTTGTAGATGATTGAGAGTGGTTGTGGTGTAATGTCTGCTACAGTTACCCACAGTACTCTGGGGTGAATCCCATCAGGGCCAATGGACTTATTGATATTCTGCTGATAATAGTTGGTCCTTTTCAGTTTCAATGTCCATAAATGGAAAACTGGTGTTTCTGCACTCATTGTCCTCTGAGAATTGGACAACCCAAGGTAGCAACATGGACATTAGTTCCATCACAGAGACAGCTCTTATAGGTGGCCTTTGTCCAAAGAATATTGGGTGGAGGGGTGATGGCTGGTCTGTGACAGGTAAGGAATAAACCATAAGACATAAGGGACACCCTCATGTCACAGTGTCATCAACTTGTAGTGCAGCAGTGCCTTGGAGGGGCAAGATAAAAGGGAGCATCCTCCCATCTTCCACTGTCAAAGCTGGCCTGGAGCCAGCCCACAGACATCTAAAAGGTAGTCCTTGAGGAGACAGTGGAATTACTTGGAGGAGGCTGGAGGCAGAAAACTGGGGGCAAGGCCAGCTGCCAGTGGCACTCAGCCTTTGGGGAACACATGCAAGCCCTTCAGAGGAGAAGAACCACCAAGCCCTGAAGGTGCCTGAAGCTGTCTGGCCTTTTCAGCTGCATAGCACTTGTAAATTCAAGTGAACACCTTCTTGAGGAGCACTGCACAGCTCAGTCCTCAGCCTCTTGTGGAGCCAGGGCCAGCTACTGTAAGAAATGGGATGCAGAGAGGTTGTTAGGGGTCCTAGGGCTTTTTACATCCACTGGTGCCCTGCTAGGATTCTTGACCTTCAGGCTGATCAGGCTGAGGACATTTGGCCACTCTTGGAAGCACCAAGATGGCTCCAGGTTGAGGGAGAATAGGGCTTAGGCATATCCTGGAAGGCATGACCAGATTGTGCGATGAGGAGTGAGGCCTTGGTCACATGCTTAGCTAATAGCTGATTACCAGCAATGGCATCAGGAGAGAATTTTCCCTTGGGTCAGATTGGCACTGGTTCATAGGGGGAAGGGGGAGAGATGGGGTTGCACTCTTCTGCAGCACTGAGCATGACCACTGCTCAGCGCTCCTTCAGTCCCTTTTGGCTCGGTTGCTGCCTGCTGCTCATGCCCCATGAAGATGGCCTGTCATGCCCTGCAGCCGTGGGCAAGAAGCTTTCCAGACTCTCAGGGTGGGCCCCAAGGCTGGCCTGGGATTGCTTCTTGTCCTCCTGTAGCACTGGGCACAGCTCCTCTGGGCCCCTTGACTCCATTCTTGCCTGCTGCCCTCACACCTCCAAGGCACCACTTGTGCCCTGGCTCTCTCTGGCTCTCTTGCCCCTTGCAAGCTGGAGTGGGGCTGAGCTCTGCTCTTCCCTTGGCTCCATTTCCTGTGGGATTCTTGCTTGTTCAACACAGCATGTGCTTGGTAGGGCTCCAGGCTTCCTTCCCCATCCAGACCTGACACTTCAGTTTTCCTGCCTGCAACATAATCACAGGGCAGGCACAAGAGTGCTTTTCATGCATCCCTGCCCTGGCTGGGAAGGACAGCAGTGAAGCAATTTTTGGAAGGCAAAATTGCAATGTGCCCATTATTGATATGTGTCATCCTTTGGAAAATACCTCATGGTACCACACATCTTTTCTTCTGGCCTATGTATGCTGCTGCTTTCTGTAGCTCTGTCATTTGCATTTTCCTGACTACAAAGGATGTATTTTCAAGTAGGAAATGCATCAGCCTGCTCCTGGCTACACATGCAGGTCATGTTAGTGCTTGTGAGCATCAGCTCTGAAACAGATGGAGAAAATAAAAATTGAAATAATATCCTGCTTCCACTTATAACCTGTATGTTATGTGTCCTTGAATGTTTTTTGGACCTCAAAACCCCCTGATGTGTCAGACACAAATAACAGTCTCACTATCATTTGGCTCAAGGTGAGTGCAGGACAGAGCAGTTGTGCCCTGTCAAACCCAGAGCTCTGCATGACAAGGCCCGACCCAGGTCTGAGGGCTGCAGCCCCGAGAGCAGCTCTGCAGGGCAGGTCCCAGCCCAGCCAGGAGACAGGGGCAGAGATGGGCACACACACAGCAGGGCTCAGCCAGGACTGAAGGTCCCAGGCAGAGCTGGGACACGTCCCTGGGCCCTTGGCAGGAGGTGTGGGGCTGGGGGTCCCAGGGCAGGCCAGTCCCAGCCCCTGAGGCCTGTGAGCACCACCAGGACCCTGTCAGGACTAAACTTCAGTGCTCCTGTGCTCTTCTTCAGACACTGGTGGTGGGACACTTCAGAGACAGAGTATTGGGCCAGATGGACCTTCCCTCTGAGGGAGTGCTGCTGTCCTCAGGCTCTTGTGTTTTAGCATGTTTTTGCAAGGGAAACAGCTCAACAATTCTAAAAATGAATACAAAGTGAGGAATCCACCAGAAGACCAACAGGTATTGCTCAGCTCTTGAGACATTTGCAACCATTAAATGAGAAGCACATCCTGCACCAGTCTGATCTTTGAGCCTCGCTGGTGTCAATGATATGGCAGTTTGCCATCCTGTGAAAACCTATCTCAGTTGAACACTGATGAGTTTAAAAAAAAACACGTGACGCTTGCCTTTTGCAAATTTGTGCAGATGTCCCTTTATATTGACGTGATCCACAGCCCTGACCCGTCTCAGAAGATACACACCTCCTTCCCACAAGGTGACAGAGCCAGTGCCTAGGCTGGGAGATGGTTATGGGTATTCAGTGCCTTCTGCTAGTGCAGGGCTGGAAAGAATTGTCTTCAGAGATTTCCCCAGTGTGTACTGGTAGGGAAAGGAGCAGGTAGAAGAAGATGGATTTGAGTAGAATAAAATAGTTCAGTTTTAACAGACCTACAACATTCATCTGGTCCCACTACCTGATCACTTCAGGGCTGACCAAAAGTGAAAGTGTGGCCTTAAGGGCACTGTCCAAATGCCTTTTCAACACTCATATGTTGAAAGCGAAGGGAGACGACCCATCCTTGTTGATCAGCATCGAACTCCAGATTTATTGATCCAAAAGGCACGTTTTTATAACCGTGTTAATTAGATTAATTAATTAAGATCATACATATTGCAAAACTCAAGCTCACCATAGGCTACAGAGCAAACACTAACCCCTCCCTTTGTTTTCAATACCTGTGGTCTGTTTATTGAAACCAAGATTTGTGTTCTCACCCTGATATGAAGGGTTCTCAAAACCTCCGTGTCTGTTCCCAAAACAGCCAAGGACAGAATGTTTACCTGTTATGAGAAGACTGTCTGAGAATCCTGCTGTTTATAAAAATGTGCCTGAGAACCTAGTTATTTACAGAAACAGGCTTGGGAACTGCTGCTTTACAGCTGCCTTTTACTTTTCCATCAGCTGTATATTTTCATCGCCTCTTTCTTTAAGCCGTGTCTGAGCAAAATTCTCCAACACTCATAGATAAACTATGCAGATGATATTTTTCTATCTTCAGGTTCAAGTATAATGAAAACTTGAATTTCCTTTTTTTAAAGGAAATTTTTTTTAGTTCTCTTTTTTTTAACATAGAAATTATAGAAAGAATGGAGTGTAGGTGGTCATCTGGCCATCCTACTAAATGAATGTGGAATCAACTGTACTTAAAATTATTCCTCAGGAATTATTTTCTTGCCAGCCTTTTAAAGTTTGTAATGGTGGAGATTTTGCAGGTTCCCTAAATTGACCTGTACCTTTGTTTAGGCACCTCCAATCAGAAAGTTCTCTTCTCATAGAATGTAAATGTCTTTTTTTGCAGTTCAAGTTTCCTTGTTGTAGAGGAATGTGTTCTTTCTTCTTGCCTCAAAATTTAGAAGTGTTTTGCATCTTTTGTCAGCATTCCCTCTGATCTAACTGGAGTTATCACATGACTCTTTCAATCAGGTGAAACAGTAGCTCTTAATAAAATATTGATTGCTTTCACTTATTTTAGTTTCTAATGTACAGGTTAAAAGGTAGAGGTAGATTTTGGTTTTCTGGGTACAAAGCATGAAAGAAAGGGGAGAAAAAACCCCCAAGGCTCCTTCCTGTTAGGTTCTCTTATGATATTTTCCCTGCTTTGTAATCTTTGTAAAGGAAATCTATTTCTTCTTTCCCAGTTTTCCCCATATATGTAGTATTAACCATGATGCTGCAAGTTGTTACATAATACACTCTTTCTCATTGTCACTCAGTTTCCGCAAGACAAGGAAGTGCTGATTCTTAAGTGTTAAGGGGGTCCATAGCTCTGTGTTCATTGGCTGAAGCATTATTACTCTCAAGGTGGCCTCATCCTCTCTTCTTGCTTGACAGTTTCATCTTTTCTCTCTTATTCTTTCTCATCTCCTTTTTAGTTTTTTAGCATGGGTCCCTTCCTCTACTGTTCTCTCTAAACTTCACTTAAATCCTATCTTAAAAATAAAGTAAATTTTTTTAAAATCTGCTAAATTGTTTGGTTTGGTTCTGGACTGCCTTCTTCACTACATCTTGCCCATCAAGCAGATCATCTGTTTGTCATTGTTATATTATCTAAAACCTAATGTTTCTGACAAGCACTGCCCCATGGTAGCTGTCAGTGGTCTGCAGACACTGCACAGTGCATGCCACCTTCCTGTTGTGATACTATTAAGAGTGAGACTTTATGGGCACATAGAGGAGAAATGCTGAGGTGGTGATAACCTGTATATCTGGAAATTGCTGGAATTTCTGGTCGGGATTGATCACCAGTGCCTGCCTCTTAGGATGTGCTCTGAACCCTGGTGCAACCAGTTGTTGTAGATGGCAAAGGGTGAGAGAGCAGTAGATGAGGGCAGGAAAGGAGAATACAAGTTGCTTTTCAGCTCAGTGGCCCAAGTTTTATCCACTGGCTAGGAGGAGCAGTGAAGAAAACTGGCCAGATCTGTCATAGCAGGATATTTCAGTGGAGATAAATGGCAGAGAAAAGCAGGCTAAGTATAAGGTGGGGGTGAGCATGGAGAGGAGAGCAGTATGCCTGTGCTTGCCTTTCCTGCAACACACCTGTCCAGGCTGTGGGGAGCCTCTCTAAATGGCTTGTCAAGCCAGTGTGGGATGATGGACAGTATACTGACCTTGGGAGAAAACAAAAATAAAGAGTGGAAAATGCCCTTTAACACATTTTTTGCAGTTGCCTATGTGAATAGGATTGTATCTCCCTGAACTCGCCTAAAGATGGCAGGATTTAGGATTTTTCACTTGCCTAAAGTTTACACAGGGGGATTCAGCCCCACCCAAAGCCTGATCAGGCAGCAGTCACTGCCTGCTGTGCCAGTACCCTCACTCACCTCAGGGATTGCAGTGTGCGGGGAGAAGGAGTAGAAGAAGGTGGCTGTGCTGCTTCAATACAGAGGGCATCTTCTCTAGGGAGCAGTTGTTTGGTTTAGTTCATTGGGCTCTGCTGCAAACTCAGCTGCTAGGAGCTTCCAGTCCAGAGGTTTCGAGTGCTGGGTCACTCCTCCCTAAATGTTCTGTGGCATCAGCATCAGTGCTGTGTGATGCTGAATCTTTGCTGTTCTCGAACACTAAATCATTTATTCCAGAATTAATGAGTATCTAGTTAGTCAGTAGTGGTCAGAATGATAAACCAATGACCAACTCTGGAAAGCAACTGTGTCATGTTTGGTCATGTTGAGTCTCTGCTATTTGAAATTTATTAATCTGTTTAAGAGGGCATGGTAAAACTTAGGCTGCCATAAAGACACATGGAACACATTTCTGCTTGTGCTGTGAGAAAGCTAAGCAGGAAATACCCTGTTCCTCTTCCTGGTGGCTCTACCTTTCTTTCTGTTGTCTCAATAATTATTCTTCGTTATCTGTAGGACATTAGCACATGTGAGATTCTGCAGAACTGGGGACAAAACCAAGTGAATAATGGTGTGGACAAGCACTTAGTTGGTCAAATTCTGTATAGCCAGTTTCTCAGAATGTTGATAGGATAGTGGGAATGCTCAAAGGCCTTTCAGTGGGCCGTGTCACAAAAAAGTCAGGGATCGTACCACACTTCAAGGCTCTGGGCTCAAACTCCCAGTGCCCTGCTACTACTCTTTATTGTTATACCTTCTTTTTATTACTACTTCTTTTCTGACAAAAAGCTCCTGCTTACCCCCAGATAAGATCCTCTGCCTTGTTCTCCCTGTTTCTGTAGCAGATTAATTCCTTCGATGCTCCCTTCAAGTCTCTGCTTTCTCACTTCCTAACCCCACTTCTTTGTACCCACAATATTGCTAAAGCTCTGATTTGTACAGATGCAGAGGCCAGTGCTACAGTCTATGAACTGCAGTCTGTCCTCTTTATCTGTGATATGAAAGTGGAGAAAATGTACATGTGAGCCTGCACATGCTTGAAAGACACTGACTATCCTACTTTTCCCAGGATAAATTGAAAAACATGCTAGGAGTTAGGTTTTATTTTTAATGTTTTTAAAGCATTAAATTAATACATTAAATTTAAAGCATTAAATTAATTTAAAGCATTAAAAATTAATACATTAAAACACTGTTTTAATGTATTTTTAATGAAGTAGAGGTTTGAGAAAATAAAAGTTGCTAAAGAATACAGATAATCTGAATTTTCTTTCTAGATTGTGATAATTGGTAAGCCTTTAAGTTGTGTCTTTATAGAAGTATAAGGGGTTAGCAGTATGTAGCAGAGGTAGGTGGTCGTCTGTAATGCCATGAGAAAGTTATTTATACTGATGATTCATGCTTTATGGCTCACAAAGCCCAGTTAAAGGACCTACATGTACAAGGGTTAATACATATTTAGCATTAAGGAAAGAGATGAAACACTGCATACAGAGAAGATTAAATGTAGGCAGTCTGTTTCCTGTGGAGAATACTCAGACTGTGAGAGCTGAAAAATGACCCTGATTTTTCACATAAAATGCATGCATTAGTTTTTAGATCCAGGAAAAGGTTTAAAGACTTATTTGCATGTAGGACATGCAGAGGAATAAATTAAAATATTATATTCCTTTTAAACCTGCACAGATCTGTGTGTGGATGCTGTTGCTTATATTTAAACTAGGCTTCCTGTTGTTCAGCTTGCTATTGTAACTGTGAAAAATGCCAATCACTTGTTTTTAAAATTTTAAAAGTTTAATACTAATAAAATTATTATAAAAATAGTAATACAATTAGAGTAATAATAATTAGGGCAATTTGAATCAGGACAGTATGAGACAATAGAGACAAAGAGTTATGGACGTCCAGGTACCTCTTTCTGGGCAGCATGTGCCCAAAAAAGGACACCCATTAACAAAGGATTAACCCTTAAAAGCAATAGCCTGTTGCATATTTATACACCTCATACATGATGCATACATTCCATTCAAATACAGGATTCTGTCTGGTCATTGTCAGCTTCTTCCTCTGAATCCGAACAGCGCCTTCAAGGCAGGAAGAAGTTAGTTTCTTCTGATTAGAGGGCAATAAATTTTTTTTCTCAGAAAGATTTAGGTGTCCTGTGGCTGCTATCTTGCTGTGAGTCCTTTCTTTAAAAAAAGTATACTAAATAGCATAGTTTCTATTGTAACATTTTTTATAACCTAAAACTATATTTAACACACTACTAAAGAGAATTAATACAGCATTACTTTCTAACACAATGCATATAATATTCATTTTAATATTTGTGGAAAGGGAATCATAAAATATGCATTTTTCACAGTAACCTAAATCCTTGTTAGTTTTTGTGTGTGTTATCTTTTCACACTGATAAAGCCACCGTCTGCAGTTTGAATGAACTTTTTAAGTACAGAAGAGAAACTGCTGAAATGGATCTGGAGAGTACAATATATTTTTTTTCAAAATAATGTTGCCAGTAATTTTAACTATGGGACAAATTTTAGTCCTGTAAAAATCATAAGGAGTGGTTAATGAGGGTCATCAGAAGGGAAATAATTTAATTGATTGCCTCATGTTTTTCAAATCTCTACTAACAAAATTCTTATCACAGGGGAGACAGAGGCTGTGGATGAAAGGCGGAACACAGAGGAAACATAAGCCAAAGTTCATAGGTATACTGAGGCCTGAAGAGAGGCACAAGAGCATGGCTCAGTCTAGAGGCAGATTGATCTGGGGCAGGCTTAAGGCAGCCATTCCCATGGTTTATCTTGCTCAGGAGAGAAACTCATTGAGAGAAAAGTGCACAGTAGTAACTGAAGACAGGCAAAGGATGGTTGGCTGCTTCTACCACAGCATCATCCCTGAAGAACACATTCAGGAAATGGTAAAGGAGTGGATTCATACTATGTGAAGCAGTGAGTGGGAAACAAGCACAACAGAATACGGTTAATGTCCATGGTTAGCTGAAGGCCAAAAACAAGCAGTGCTTTGGAGATGCATATTTTCAATATGAATTGAAAATACGGAATATGGATTTAAAGAATTTTGGAAATCTTAACAGTGCAAGGAAATTTCTTTGATTTTAAAAAATAGCACAGACCTCCTTCTCTATTCTCCAATGGCTTCTAGATTTATTAGTAAAGAAATGAATATACTCCTTATGATGTGACAGTCTTGCAGACTACCAAAATATGATTTTATTGATAATACATCTCTAAACATTGTTCTATTTAAGTCTCAGCCAAAATGTGCAGGCAGAGTTAGTATCAGGAAAGTTGTATCTTCATGTTTGTTTAACTTCCCTTTTCCTTCCTTATCTCTCTCTCTCTCTCTCTTCTTCTGTCGTCCTCTCCTTACTGCTTGCTCTTTCCCTTTATCTTGTACATCTCACCAAACAAGTTGTTGCAGACATAACCACCAAAGCCATTTAAAAAATGATTTGACTTCTGTTACTTGATAGGTGAGCCCAACTACACACTTCAGATTGTTTAAAAATCAGTTCTGAGCCTCCAAATATTGTAGGCTATGAAAGAATACTGAATGTTCATTTTGTTTTATTTGTCTCCTGTTGTGCATGAGAGGAGGGACAGATGGTGCTGCTGGAACAAGGCTTTATTCCCTCAGGGTCTGCAGGGCTGACCAAGGTCCTCCCTGCATGGGGGGAAAGCTGGGAATAAAGTGACAGCACCTCACACAGGTAGTGCTGGGTATCTGGAGAAAAACTAAAAGACAGGGAAGGTGAAATGGAGAGCTAAGTTGCCCAATAATTAAGACAGTAATTAGGCACTCTGAGAACTGCAAATGTGCAAGCTGAAGGAGCCTGCAATGGGCTACATTCATAAGCTATGTTTTTATCAGGACCTCCAACTAAGTTCACAGGAACTTCACCCAACTTGTAGCCTTAGGGTTAAGCCCAGCAGTGCTGTCTCTCCACATTCAGTGAAGTCAGGGTGCTGTTTGTATCCCAGGGCTTTTCAACTTACTCCTGCTCCCTATGCTTGTACTAAAAAAAAAATTCCCTCATATGAGATTTGTGCTTCTAGGGTCTGAAAAGCCTGTTTAAGAGAAGACCAGCTTCACTTATATTTTGCAGAGCTGAACAGGGTTTTATTCTTAACACCGCCCTGGCATTATGTTTTCCTGTACTATCAATCCAAGAACATAGCTGTTGTAAACATAGTGTCACCATTGCTTATGCAAAGTTTCATATAAGGGTAAAAATAAACAGTAATTCAGAAGCTGGCTGAGAATCTGCATTGATTTGACAGCCAAGCTGAAAAGCAAATCAGGAAGAAATTCAGGCAACCCTTAGGTGGCAAACACACACATGTCATTTGAATGGCATCTTAACTCCTAAACAAGTCATTCCTCCAAAAGTCATGACTTAGCACTTTCTGAAGGAAGATGGAGGGGAACAAGCTCCAAATATGGTTCAAATATGGACTGAAAAATATTTTGGATGAAGAACACATGTTTACAGACTGCAGGACAAATGCAAACTTGAGTACAGTGTGTTTTTCTCAGCATTTCGACTCGGATCATACTGATTTCTGTAGTGTGGGCTTTTTTCTGTAGGCCATGGTTATCTGGAAAAAATATTTAAAAAGTATACCCCATGAAAAATGATATTTTAAAAGGGGCACTGTGCAGTATTGGGATTGCTAAGTCACTTCTCTGAAGGCCATGTTTTTGTGAGCAATAAATAATTTTTTCCCTCTAATATCCCATTTCCAGTTTGTCTCAAAGTACTTACACCAATATTGTTTTGCTAATGCCCATCAGTAGCCCATCCTACTAAAGCCTTACTATGAAGTATGTGATTAATACTGGTGTTGGATTGCTCAGTAGCATCTGTAATCAGAAGTGTTAGTGGGATTCAAAGTAGTCAAATCAACCTGACTCAGACTTTTCCCTTCTCTGACTCAAAGAAGGATATTTTTTGCACTCTTTTATACAGAAAGATTCCTTACTTCCATAGAAGCAGTCACCGATCAAGCAAATTTTATTACATATTAATGCATCTTGGAATCTTTTGCACATTGAATGGATCTAAAAAAGAAGGCATTGTGAAGTCATTCTCAAATGCCAAGCACTTGCTATTCCTCCTCTCTCACTCTGAAGCACAGGTTATTTTCAGTTCTTCAGAGGGGTTGTTATCATTACATGTTGAACAAAAAAAACCAAGATCACCTCTGATGGATTGTGATGGATCTCTGTCTTTTTCTGTTAAGTCTTGTGAAAAAAAAATGAAAATAGCAAAGGGTTGTAGAAAGGCTTTCTGAAAGTGTCGCAAACCCATTTCCACCCTAAGATATGTATACTATCACATACCAACAGGTTATGTCTACATTAAGCCAGCTTTTTCTATACCAGTAGTGAACAGGATGTTTCCAATCACACTTTTACTTGCTGTACTAATAGAAGTGTTAAAAATACAGTAAGTTTCTTTGAAGGTTTTTAAGCTCTAGGACTTTCAACAGAGCCCAGTTTTTACTGCCTTTCTCATTCAATTTCAAGTTGTTGGTAAGAGCATGCCTTTCTATGCTGCTAGCACTTATTCAATTGTGATTTGGAGAGTTTCCGCATTGTACCCTTCACTTATCTAGAAATCATGACTCAGGGGAGACACAAAGAGTACAGGTTTAGGTTCCTCAGGAAAAGCATGCTCTGTTGACTGTATCTTATCTCCATCCAGTGTCTCCCCTAGTGAAACGAGTTCTCCAGGCCTTCATATGGTGGAAGGGTCCCATGAAGGATGGAAAGTGCCATGCCTGAGCAGGTGTATATCTCTGTGCACTGCAGGACAGTGAGTTAACACTTGTGTTCACCCAGATCTTCACCCTGAACACAGTTTGTGTGGTCCTTATGGTATAGCAAAGTAAGTTGTTGAGAGCACATAATTTTCCTATCCCTAACCTAATGCTTTTGTGCACAAAGTCTTTGGGGCCAGTCTAGTTTGACGCACAACAATAACATTGTTAACAGTTACAAATCAGGGACATGTAAAAGTCAAACACTTGATACTGACACATGGTCAGACTGTGCATCCATTGAAGTGAAAGAAAGTAGTCACTGGAATCATTGGGAAACTAACTGGACACTGCTCTGCCAAGGGATGTTGGGTGCAATGGGAAGCTGTTAGAGAGGCATTATATGGTTAAGATAAAAAACCATTGGGTAAGTTCCCTGCTTTTACCACATTTTCTTGAGGTTCCTTCTGTCCTGGATGGGACACACACAAACTTTTCTTTGTAGGTCATCCCTTAACAAAATACAACTCCTATCTAAAGTTTTAGTAAAACATTTCACATCCTCTACAATGACCTTTTTATTTAGGTACTATGATTTTTAAAAAAGTCTTTCACATAATTTTATGCCAATATGGAGAGTAAGAACACTCAAATTTAATATAAATTGAACCCAAACAGATGGCTGGATAGCTGTTTGATGCTATGAGAATTAAAGAACTCAGCCTTAAAGCACTTATAATTTATTATACAGTTAAGAACCTGTGTATGATACCCACAAGATACTACTGATAAAGGACTAAAGTGACACAATAGTTAACAAGGGCGAGTGCCTCCATATGAGAATTTTATTTTTAGTGGGGTTACGTGTTTAAAATTAAAGGGAAAGCATCTTACTGTCTTTCCACAACCTAAAAAAGGAGGGAGAAACGACTGGTTGTTCAAATATGTATAAAAATCAACACTGATGTGTTTGACATAAAATATTTTATAGCTGTATTAGAAAAAAAAAAAAGACAAAATTGTTGAGATTCACAATTAGTGTTTCATATTTTTCAGAAGAGTATGTCTGTTGTAGAATATCAAACCCAGTTACTCTTTATATTATGTAAACCTGAGTGATACTAAAGAGCATAATAATTTCAAAACCTTTTTTTTTTTTCTAAACCTAGATATGTGAGTGTGTATTGTTGCTTGGTCCATAATATCTGCAGTAGCTAACTTTACCAGAGACATGAGAAAATGCCTGTACTCTCATCTGGGAATCTCACTGGTCTTTTGTCCTCTGACAAATATAGGAGTGATAGAGCTCTTCCTTCCTCACCCCTCAAAAGAAAAGACAGTGGTTGATATGTACTTCATAAATCTGGGGGACAATCCTTCATTGATTTGTTTGCTTGTGATTCATACTTATACTAAGAGGTATTTTACTCTACCAGTGATCTACCAGTGGAGATATACAGAAATATGTGAATTATTCCCATCTACTTATAGCAGGAAGAAATGTGCCAAAAACAGTGTCAACCAGCTTTCCACTAAGGCTCCATTTATTCCATTTGCCTTTTTTGATGTTTTAAGTTGTTTCAATACAAAACCTTTTTATTTTTAAAGAATTCAAATCAGAGCCATGTATTAAAAAATGTCAGTTACATCCATCATAATATTTTAGGATTTATGCCTATTGCAGATTGTGATGAACTTGATATCAAATTGTAGTAACATAGTGCTTTTAAAGATCTGATTTTACTCATGCCAGTTTTATTTGTAGCAGGGTGAGGCTCTGCAGGTTAAATACAATCCAGTTCACTGTGCTAACACAAGATTTAATACTATGTATCCACTCTGTACTGGCTCTGTATGGGCCTGGATTTAAATTGTTGCTCATTGTACAGCTTTCTGAAAATCACACTTGGGAAAATCACACTTACAGGTGTAGTAGTGTGTATACATATATTCTGGGGCAAGAGGAATTTTTACTTTGAGGATGTAAGAAGACATCATGGCATCTGAAACAGTTATAAGCTGGGGTTTCTCATTGCTTTGAGAGAGTTTACCTGGCTATGGCAGCAGCAAATCTATTCTGGGATCATAAATTTCTTGGCTGACCTCTGTTTCACCTACCTATGGCCTACATAAATCAATACTTTCAATTTGCTGATAGTTTGAATTTTGTAGCTAATTATAACTCCTTCAGCAAATTTGAGTAAAGCTGCAAACTACAGCATCCACGTGAGGCGAGATGCCTGACACTGACTTGTGCCAATGTTTTGCAGGGGTTCGCTTGTTCAAGCCTTTTTCTTGCTCCCCTTACAACAGCCCCCTTTGCACAAATAGAGAAGGCTTAATAGATCAGTCTGGGGCTGTCTGTCACTGGTTTTAATCTCACTAATTTTTCCTTGCCTGTTTGTACCATGCAGTTTGAGTGCTCCCTTTCCTTCTAGCTCACATGAGCACCTTATTTTATCTGTTTGACTTGAGTTGTGGCTGAATGTGTGCAATATGTAAGCTAGACCCAAACAGTTACCAGCCTAAAAGACTGGTAAAAGTCTTTCTTCCCCTCCTTTGCTATTTTTTCAGAATAATTGTAAACTGTTTATGTTGATTTGTTCAATTAAAAGCAATAGAAAACCCATAAAACCTCCCAGCATTGTCACAAGATTCAATAAAGGACAGTGTACCAGGCTGTTTTATTCATATGTGAGGGGGAAAAAAAAAAAGTTGGAATTTTTAATATTACAAAATAAAATGTCCTTAAATGGGCTTTTTAAAAATGACAGCAATTAGTTTCTTCTCCTTTCTCCTTGTTGAGCATTTCTCAGTGCATTCCTCAATCACTGTACAGTCCCCATTCTCCTGTCTCTTCCTCTTATTTTAATTAAGACAAGCAAGTGATCCTTTATTTCAAAACAGAATAGTATGTAGAATAAAGTATGTTGGATGAGATCAGGGGATGGTGACTCATCTACCTCCCACTCAGAGCAGGGACAATCTCAAAGCTTGGGTAGGTTGCTAACAGCTGTGTCCAGTTGTGTCTTCACTATCTCCAAGGTTGGAGGTTGCCCAGCCTCTCTGAAGAGTCTGTTGCAACATTTCACCATCTCATCGTGATTTGTTTTATCCCCTCATATCTGCTCAAAATTTCCTTTGTTGCAGCTTATGACTGTTGCTCTGTCCCCTTCTCTTGTGAGCCTCTGAGTAGGGCTTGGGTCGTTCTTTGTAATGGGTAGTAGGGATCTGAAAATAGAAAGCAGGTTTCCTTCCCTTATCTTTGTCTTTTCCTGGCTGAAGAAATCCAGATCCCTTCCCATGCCCAATGCTCTGCTCCAGCCTACCGAGCATTTCAGTGGTCTTCTGCTGGCTTCCTTCTAGTTTTCTCATGTCTTTCTTTCACTGGGTAACCCAGAAGTGGAAGCAACAGTACTCTCAGTTCCAGCTCATTAACTCCAAACAGCAAAGGGGAACTGTTGCCATTGACCCCTGTCTACACTGTAGTTCTGAGTTTCATCCTTGCAAGGGAGCTTATAATTCTCAGGGCATGATCCTCAGCAGTGGAGAACAGCAGCAGTTTTCCTTGGTTAGAAGAACTTAGAGTAAGGAGAGACAAATATGGAGGAGGGAAAAAGTTACTGAGTACCTCAGTACATCTTTGTCATTCATTGTTTTTGGGCTGACTTACTGAGAAAGATCCCTGAAATGCCTACATGAAATCCAGGGTCTGTGCTGCCCCTTTGCCAGCTTTTGGCTCAAGTATGCCAGTTCTCTGGAATAATTTTGAGACAACAGAAGTTAATTCAGCTGTCACACTTGTGGGTTTGTCTATTTTTGTTTGTTGTTGTTCTTTTATTTTCTGTTGGGTTTTTTGTTGGGCTGTTTGTTTGCTTGTTTTTTTAACACGTCAGTTCATCTCAACAATACCATTTGCTTAATCAGGGGCTGAGTTGGTCCTTCTTTATTAATGGCTTCATGAACAGTTCCACTGAGAGGCAAGGCAATAGACCCGTGGGGAAGGTCAGGATTCAAACACAGATCCCCTTATTAGTCAGCCTGCAGAGCAAATTAGTAGAGGGCCCATGTGGGGTGGGTCAGTAAATACTGGGACACGCTTTGCACACTGACTAAGTGTCCTGGTTTAGGGTAAACTTGTGAGAAAATGGCAATACGAGCATCACGAAGTCACTCCAGGACATTAAGAAATCTTAGGAATTACTTCAAGGTATTTTCAGCACCTATCAACTTTGCAATGTCTGTGGTCTCATAAGGTTTCTGGAGAGTCCAATAACAATAAGTAGCATCCTTGCACATATGATATACCAGGTGGAAATGTTATTGTTTCCCATGGCAGGGAGAAAAGGCTCTCCCTACATACACTTCTTTTCCACAAAGATATACTTTATATGGAGAGCTAGAGATATTTTACATTTTATTTGAAATTTCCTGGAAGCATTTACTGTGTGGGAGTAATTTTAGGCTAGATTTTTTTTCTATGTGTACTGTATGGCTGATTGGTAAGTGTAAGCTGTATTGATGTATTCAACTCAGGAGCACATACTTTCCTTCCTGGGAACTCTGGACCCAGAAAGATTGTTTCTTTAGATCTTGCCCTTACCTGCTGTGATGCTAGATTTCTGCTATGGAAATGTTTCCTGTGTATGTTATATATCAGAATTAATAATTTGAAGGTAACGTGGTGCAACCTGAAGGGGAAATACAGGAATATATTCTCAGATGCTGAAAGCTCATGTCAGCCTGGTGGCTTCATTGGCTTTATGCTGGTTATCTTACACAAGTGAAAACCTGGCTGACTGCTGGTGACTTTACCTACAATAAGTGTAATGTTCTTGCTGCAGCAGCTTCTGTGCCCTGGGAGAGTCCCAAAGACATGTGGAGCCTTGTTGAAAATTTATTTAAGCATCACAGAGGTAAACACAGCATTTATAATTATACATATGACCTGCCTACCTGATTTCTAAGAATCACGCTGCCTTCAGAGATAAATGTTCAGTTATCTGGGGCAAGCACTGTTTCTGATTCCAAAAGCATCAGATGAAAAAAAGGGAAATGCAAAAAGCATCCAAACAAAAAATATAATTGTTTCAGAGTAATTCACAAAGTCACATCTGAGTAAAGACTTTGGAAACATGTTTATCCATCTTTCATGTGTGGCTACCACTACTTGCATTATTTTCATCTTACCCATGTGGGCTCTGGGCCATCTCTTCACTGGCTTCTTTGTTGACAAGGCATTTACAATATTTAATGCAGTTGCCATGGTACTTGATACATGACTGATTATGTTTTACAATGTGGCAGCGGATTGCACGTAACTTCAGCTGTCTAAGGAGGGAATGTTACTCAAAATTGTCATACAGAGGACTCAAGCTGCTACTGATATACCTGTAGTCTCTTATAGAGAAGTCTTCTCTGGAAAGGGGCATTCTCAGGAAGGGCTCCAGTCCATGATCAAGGATGAATCTAAGGTAGCAAAAATTCCTATTGGTCTGCTTTCTTATATGGATCCCAAGCACAGCCTTAATAAGGTGTGCTTTGCTTCAAATTAGAAATAATAAATCAAAATACTGAAAAGCCCCAAAACTGTCTATGCTCACGTTCGATGAATTTAAAGCTAAGTGCAAACCAAAGAGTTTGGCTGAACCAAGACTTTATTGCTCACAATACCTGTGTCTTTGAGAGGATCTTGATGCCAGAGAAAACACATGCCAGGGGCATTAGAAGGCTTGTACTTCCCCTTTCATTTTTCTCTTTTGACAGGTAGTATGACTTCATGTTTAACTATTTACATGTCTAGATTTTTAATATATTCATGCTTTTGCGGTGTATTTTTCTCTCAGTTCTATTTTACTTTTATTTTATTTTGGTTTACTTTATTTTCCTGAGTAAACAGATACACTAAAGCACATGACAGACCCCTGTATCTTCTTTATCTAATATTTTTTTACTGACTTTGCAAGCAGCATGTACTTTGCAATTTCTGTTCTTTTGAGTGTTTAATATGCAGTTAGCATATTGAATGCCAAAATGGAGACCAACCGTAAATCTACTGGTAAAGCTCTCTTCTGCTGCAGCAGAGAGGTCTGGAGCTCTGCATTTAAGTAGTCTGTGGCATCCTTTCGCCTTCAGGATGTTAGCAAATGAAATGGCTATACATTATCTTTGAAACGGTTTCAAAGATTTGTTAAAATTACTGGAATATTTTGAAATATTAAGAGTATGCAATATAAGGTTTTGTCCCTTTGATCAAAGCATAAAAGAGTACATAGCATATAACTATGTACTATGTCATATTTATCTTACGTTTTTTCTCCACCCTCAAAATACATGGATGGGAAAGAGTGGGCACAATACCCTTAAGGCTAGGGCACCTCAAAAACAACGTTTTTTATTCCTCTCTTGAGTAACGCTGTCAGTCCTTCGGTGAAGTTTCATATGAAAAGCTCAGGTTGATTCCAGTGACAATCAAAAAATGCCTTTGATATTGTGTGCTTGCATGCATTTTCATTAGGTGTCAATGTTTTTCTCTGTGGATAGAACAAAGGAGGCAACAGAAAATTGTTAACCCTACACAGCTTACATGATAAAAAGCTAGTGTCAGCAATTTTGCCCTTACAGGGCAGACATGTCAGGAAATCTTTAGATGTCACCAACTTTAAAAAGACTTCATGTTTGTTACCACTTCCCCACCACCCCGCCACCCCCCCAGTTCCAAGCCCTATTTTTCTAGGGTTCTGCAGGTCATCTTTTGAGATGTGCGAAAATCTTTTCTTTTTAATTGCAATTTCAAATCACAGCACAGTGACAAAGTAAATTGAATATTCTACAAGTAGTTCTTGTGGTATATGTTGTGAGGAGTACAAAATTACTATGGGTGGTACACCTTTTCTCACTGAAACTCTTTTCTAATTTGAGAACAATGTTTTAAACTGAAAAGGTCCCCTTAATGCATAAAGCATTGAGAATATTTTTTCAATTAATTTCATCCTGTCCTGATATTATATTCATTATACTATTAATTCCCAGCAAAATCAACAAACTAATTTTACTTCTCACTGTTTTGTGAGCCTGAGCCTAACCCTAACCCTTATTTAAAAAGCCTGAGTCTCTAGTATAAAGTTAGGTATTTAATTTTTCTAACTTTAATAAACTATTTCTACTGGAAGTTAATCTTCCATTTAACTTCTATGCATTAAACAAAATACTTCAGCACCATAATTTAAAGTCCAGAATAACATCTATTTTCAAAACTACCAAAAATACTATTTTCCCCTTTCAAATCAGAAAGTTTCAGGTAAAAAAAAATCTCTTATCTTTTCAAGTAAGGGATACTGTTAGGTAAGCAGTAAAATCTCAACAAAGGCCTACTTCAAAATATAGGTAGCTCTCCTTTCTTTGCTGTCTTATGTTATTTTGTGAAACAAGGTCTGCCATTCTGCCCTTATTGATTATTTGTCTTACATGAAAAAAAAAAAATTTCTCTGTTTACTTTGCAATTTGGTTCGCTCCTCTGTCTTTACTGTTGTCTCACGCTTCCAATGGAACTTCAGAGTGCTTGGCTTAGGAAAGTGTTCTGAGCAGTGTTCAGGGCAGGAGGCTTGCCCATCACAGCTGCCCTACAGAGGAATCCAGGTGCAACTTTGAGGGAAGTTAATTTAAAAATGTAGATATGAATAGGGAGTTTCAAGCAGGGAAAAAAATAAAGATTAACTAAATGCTGAGTTGCAACATTATGAATCAAACAAAGGTTTTAATGTATGCTGGGCTGGATGGCATATAGCTTAGATATGGTATATAGTATTTTGGGCAAATACACATGCTTCTTCTAGAGCCCTTTTGGCATGAACACTCAGAAGATGACTTTCAATTGCCTCAAGTTATGAGTTACAAGGGATAGGTATAGGAGAACAAAGGGCTGGTATAGGAGAACAAAGTCTGAATATCACTTCAGTACCTTTAAAAGCCACCTGTGTATAGAAGTTATTGAACGTATTTCAGAACTACTGACCAAAAATTTGTGTTTGCTGTGAATACAAAAGCTCAATGAAAGAAACAATATTTACATCCTGTACCTGTGAAATGGAGGCCTAAAAGAATGAGTGTTGGTTACTGAACTGTAAAGAAAACATCAGCTGCATTACATGCGGGTAAACTCAGGGATATCAGAAAACCATTGTTTTAAGGAGGGGAGAGTGAGCA
Source organism: Melospiza georgiana (assembly GCF_028018845.1). Classification (NCBI taxonomy): domain Eukaryota; kingdom Metazoa; phylum Chordata; class Aves; order Passeriformes; family Passerellidae; genus Melospiza; species Melospiza georgiana. Next base: position 54,942,942 of record NC_080430.1, read on the forward strand.
GAATCAAAGAGGACATCTGTGTAAATAAATGCTTGGTGCAAACATGCAGATAGATCTGTCTCTGGCTAACATCTGGCTGATATCTCCAACATCATGCCAGCTTGGCCCTGCAGCTATCAGTCCTTGATGGAATAAGCAATCTGTTTGACTGACTTCACACTGCTGCAGGTTTCCCAAGGTAGAATGGAGGATGGGATGAGAATCCAAAGTAATCTTGCAAACAGAACCAACAAAGCCAAATTCAGTAAAAATGAACCAAAGCCAACAACAAGGTGATACCAAGGAAGAATTTCACTTTGTCATGTCCAAGAGCTAGTGGAGAAATGTTTGTGGAAATATGGGAGATAAATTACTCAAGCCAGAGATATTGACATCTCAGCTGGTGTCCTTTGTATAGCTTTTGGCAACAATTCTTTGAAAATACACAGAAGATGTACACAAAATTTCAGAGAGAAAAATGATAAAGTAAAGGGTTGAGGATATTGAGTTGTCTTAGAATGGCAAATACCAAGTGCAGATATGGTAAGTCTCAAGTGTGAAAATCCTTGCTTTTGCTTGCTTTTACAGATGGTGGTGATCAACTGTCTTCATCTGGCTGTAGGACAAGGTGTAAACAGCTTACTGTGAAGAAAGATTTGGGATGCTTATTACGAAAAAATGTTGCCTTTAATGATAACAAAGCACTGAAATGGGCTACTGAGTCATGAAATATTTAGATTGTGTTTTACTTACTTGTGTTTTATAGAACAAGCCTGGCCAAGGTGTCAGAGTTGGTAGGGATATGTGTTTCCTGTTTCAGTGCAGAAGTATGGGAAAAAATTAATGTCTTGATGTCTATAATTCCATATGATTTTGAGGTACAAATTAATCTTTAACTGAAGGGAAAACTCAGAGAGCAATAAGGGTAATTTAAACATAAGTCTTTTCACAGCTTTATACTATTTAATTTAGAAGACCAAACCTTTTTTACAGTTTGTCAGGATGGATCAAGCTCCCATATAGGAAGGTAGATCAGGACCTCTTCCAAAGTGAGCTTCTCTAAATGCTGTAACCTGCTACATAATATAAAGTATAAAAATCATATTAGCAGCAAAAATCAGATTCTTCATATTTGCCAGTGGCAGGAAAATCAGGCTAGTGGACATATATGAGGGATGGCAGATACCACTGGACTCTGCCTCAGTTCAGGACAAGATTTGGGAAGTGGGTCAAAATCTTTGAATTCTGTGTGATTGTATGTTTTATTAAAGAAATATTTTTTTTACTTATTTCATTACTTTTCTTGAAATATCAGTATTGTTCTCTGTTGGAAAAGATGTTGTGAGGCAAAGTTGTGGTAGGATAAATGTGCTCTGGCAGCCTGCTATTTTATTTTCTTCAAAGCAACATATGTGCAAACTCTAAGCCACCTAGATGACATGAAACAAAAGTGAGCTATGCATACAATGTCTGAAAATTTCATTAAAATATAAGTAGTTTTCCCTGGGAAGGGAAAATTGCCTGAAAATACAGCTTTTGACCAAGCAGGTAAAAAGCAAAATGGTATCATTGGGACAAAACAAACCATTTAGTTCAGGCACAGAAGTTCTGTCATAATGCCACAGATGGTAGCCTTGCACCAGTGGCTCCCGAGTTCTGCACATACCTCAGATGTTTATATACACATATATACGTACACATACACACATATATAGATATACATATGTATATTTATACTTACTTATTTAGCCAAAGGAGCTATACTTAGCTATACTTATTTAGCCAAAGGAGAAAAATCAAATTTTGTATTAATTATTGCTTAGTAGTGTGTGATGTGGTAATAGCAAAGCCTGAAGAAATGCATCCTCATGTGGGTAGGATCAAAGCTGCATCGTAGCTTTTAATGCATGTGAAAATATTTTCTTGGTGAAGTTATTGGACCTCTGGGGTCTCACAGTCACCAGAAATACTGAAGCTTCCTTTCCGGTGGGCTTGTGTCTCTTGTTCCAATTCATTGGTCTGTGTTGTGATGGATTATGCCAAAGCTCAGCCTGCAAGAAAACCTTCATTTGCACCACCCAGGAGTCCAGTGAGTCCACTTGTACAAAAGACCTTGACTGAAAAAGGAATTGCTCTATTTGTCATAGCACAGCTGGCTTGTATCTGGACAGATAAATCTGACCCTAAACAGAAATCCAGTTTGTCTCACCTAGTTCAGGAGTAAACAGGTCCCCGGGTGAGCAATGATAGGATAGATTTGAACTCAACTAGGATAGATTTGGGAACCTCAGCCAATCCCACTCCATCCTGAATGCAGGCGGAGATCTGGGCAGTGCAGACCCCAACCAATCAGTTGTTCAGGCATGGGAATTCAGAACCCCCTGTAAAAGAGGTCTGAAACAACAAACCAGGCTATTTGTCAGTGACTACAGGTGAGTCCTGTCTGTCTCCAACCTAATGTAGTATCTATTAATGGAAGCAGTAGGGATGTTGGTAAGGGAGTTTCTCTATGTTGAGTGTTGATTCTTTGCTGTTTCTAAGAGGCACAGTTGCACATGCTCTTTGCTCCCTTAGGAGAGCTGTAAAATTTGTGTCTCCTGTCACAATGAGATTCTGACTATTTTCATTTAATAAAGAGTATTTCTGGTTATGGTGTTTTCTCAGAAGTCTTCTGGTTTTCTTACAGAAGCAATTGTGAAACCAGAATAAAAATGAAAGACTTAACCTCCCCAAAGTTTGACACCTTGATTACACACTTTATACAAGCTAATGAGTCTGTCAGATGACATCTCAGTATCCATTCAACCCATGGGAACTCTATATGTAAAATTTAATCTTCACAGAAATGTGAAATTTTGGTCCATAAGTTGTGGCATAAGGATTGTATTCACTGCAGTGATTTTAAATGGGAAGGAACTAAATCTCATCAGTTTGAGACTGAAATAAAATTGGAGTTCATTCATAGCCTGAACCATTTTGTATGTTTGATGGATTCAATATAGAAAATAGAGAAAATCCCATAGTAATGAAAAGTGCATTTCTCTATCTTCTTAAACTTCAGATTTTTCATTCTCTAAACCACTGTCATGGTTTGCTAATGAAGGTCTGTTTTACAGTATTGCAAGTTTCAAAAGCCAGTTTATAAATATTTATCTTGCACAGTCTTGAATCTGAATGCTGGCATGAATTCATTTATGAAAAAAGTTCAATTTTTGATAATTTTAGGCAAAATGTGAGCCACTGGAATTGCTAATGCCTGAAGGGAAACATTTTTTAATATTGTTCAAGTTCTTTGATTTCTGCTGAACTCTTTTCTTGCTTGGATGCAATGCTCGTTCTTGCTAGACTGAATTTTTGAGCATCCACAAGGAGGCTCTATCTTACCTTGCTCCCGTAGAGGGGAGAGGGATAAAACAATAGTATAAAATACCCTGTCATTTATGATACTTTTGTCATTTAGAGACAGACTGTAGCACTTATTAAATAACATTATATTAAATAACACTTATTTCTCCCTAAATTTTGCTCAGTTGGGCAATATTAGTATCTCTCACTACTTGTCACATACAAAGCTAGAGAACATGTAACACACCTTGATCTGTTGTGACATGGCATAATAATGTTGTCAAGGTTTATTCAGGGGTGGAAGTAGGAGGATCCAAATAGAAATTCCCAACCTTAAGATGTCATTTTCTAGAAGTGCTATCTTCAGTTACAACCAGCCTCAGTAGTTTGCAGGTGGCATATACTTGGTTTCTTGTTCACAGAAGAGTGTAACACTTCTAATGGCTGTTTGTTTGCAGTGTCTGGACTGTGGGTGAGAATCTAGCTTTCACACCAGTAATGAGGAGAAAAGGACTTCTTCGAGCCTGGTATCAGCAGCTTGCTCTACTCAGACAGTCCTCGGAGGCTGCAGAAGGTGCCAGGCTTGGTGGAGTACTGTGAGCTACTCCAAGGACAGGACTCTGTCTCAAAGCACAATATAGCTCTTAATTATTTATATTGAGCACTATTGTCTTCTGCCAAGTCTGGAATGATTTTATGTGTTGATTGCTCACAGCTTTGCTCTCAGTCTATGATGTCGGAATCCAGGGAACGTATTTTCATTTCAGTGAATGTGTAATTCCCAGAGAGAAGTGTGTGGGCACCAGTAACAGGATGAACCTAAATGCCTAAGCTATAGACACAGCCAGAGGAGTGAGGTATTTATTGAATAAATTCTGTCTTTGTTGTAAAGACCACGGAATAAAGCCCATGGAATAAGCTGAGGAAAAGCGTGTGATGGAATACTAAATACATGCCCGTAATGAGTCTCATGTTGCTCTGAGGTATCTATGCTGCTTCCCTAAAGTACGCTGGTGTGATGTGGTTATGGGGGACCACCCTATCCAGCTGATAACCCCATGTTGAAGGCTGTTAAATGGCTGTGGTCTTAAGTAGAAAACATGCTCCAGACATTAAACTAACATGTTTCTCAGTACCACCTTACTTAAGGACTAGATGTGCTTGCTTGCTGATCCCAGTATGGTCTTGCTAAGTCAGGCCCCTTACAAATGAAGTTTATTTCACAGCTCCTTGTTACTCATATTTTTCCAGCATTCCTGTAGTTTCTTTCCTCCTGAATGGGAAAAGGAGTTGAATAAAAGTGCCATGACAGAAGTCAGGTGGAAATAGTAAACATAACTGGAACAACTATGCCTTGAGCTGTGGTTTGTATAAAACCACTGTGTGTCTTATGTTACTGCATATGTATTTTCTGAAGTGAAATATAATTGAAAGTGTTAATTTTCACTGTAGTTTACAGTACTTACCACTTTCTCCCCTTTCTTGTTAATGTCAAAGGGAAGTGAGTCAAATTGAAAAAGTTCGTAGGAATAAAACCTTGTAATCTTGAAACAACTATCTGTAATGATATTTGTTATTTCATTTTTCACTAGTTTGAAGAATTTTGTAAACCTCTCTTCAAATGCCCAGGTCTTTATTGATTTGATTCATGTGGATTTTCTTTATGTTTTTAAACAAAATTATTCAGAGTCCAGTAGAAAATAAGGAGGAATAACAATTCATTGGTGGGATGCATTTAATGTACAGATACGCACTCTTGAATCAGCACTGAGCCTCCAGTGAACCCTGACTGAGCAGTGTGGCTCTGTCTGGAGCACTGTGGTTCTGCTGTGCCTGAAATCAGAGGTATAAAACACAAAGACTAAAGCTGGTGGAGTTAAACAGAAGAGGAAAGTATCACCTCCTACAATCTATCTCCTTATTTTGCGTGTTCTTTCCACCTGGCATCCCGAAGTTGAATTATCTGGCACCTTGTCTTCAGTTTTTTCTCCAGAAGCCTAAAAACATCCAGGGTTCTGTATGTGTCAAAACATTTCTAGTAGGCTGCAAATACAATTTGTAAAATTGTATTCAAATGATTTCATGGCAGTTTTTCTTCAATATCCTTAATATCCAAAGTGGTCCTTGCTGGTATGTGTCTACCTAACACTGGAGTCCAAGCCTGCTATTTCAGGAATGTGTTCCTAATACCTGTTTGGGATTGCATTTCAGTTTGATTGTTTTTCCTAAGGCTCTTAACACATTGTTCAGTGAGTTTTAAGATAAAGCAGTGATTTTGTCTCTAGGTTTCTTTGGAGGTAGCATCTGTATTGGAAGAGCATGTTAGCTAGGCCGTTTGGGGATATCTGCTGTGTGCTCTGCAGCATTGTGTGGTGTATCCAGCTCTCTTTACCAGTGTCTGGAAACCCGCTGTGCTGTGGTGATGGGACCCCATGCTGCTGGGTCTCTAGGTTTGCTCAAATACAGCAGAGTGGAGTTACACAGCTGCTCGTGTATTCTGCTCAGTATAGTCCGCCACTGATGAGAAAAGGCTTACATTTTTAGAGTGTTGGCTCACATCATCCATAAATTCCTAGAAAGCAAAACTATTATCTGAAAATATATAAACTTGAGTCACAAGTCTGTCTTCCATACCCTCTCTTCTATGCTGCCTCAAAACTTTGGACTCTGATGTTGTCTTAGTTTAAGAGAGTCCAAGGGGAACAAACACTCTACAATGAGTTCTCCCCTAGTTTTTCCAACCAATCCCTTTCCACCAATAAGGGGAAACAAAATCCCAGTAGATAGAAGTGAAAAGAGTAACACTTTAAGCAGCAGAAACAGCAGCAGGAAAAAAAATTACAGTAAATAATTGCTGGATTCAAAACTGCTAAATTTAAATCTCCCAAACACCGCGGGAACAAAAAGAAACTTAAAATGCTGGAGTATCCCTCCCTTCCAAGACTGCAGCCTCTGCAGGTGACCACCAGCAGCGGCAATTCCATCAGCAAATGCGACTGGCACTTTCTAGTGGCTGGAGCTCAGCTGGGGGCTGGGACTGGCTAGGACTGGCTGGGATTGGCATTCCTGTCTCAGCCCAAGAGAAGCAGCCTAGCTAGGACTGGCTGGGACCTGGCATTCCTGTCTCAGCCCAAGAGAACCAGGCTAGCTAGGACTGGCTGGGACCTGGCATTCCTGTCTCAGCCCAAGAGAACCAGGCTAGCTAGGACTGGCTGGGACCTGGCATTCCTATCACAGCCAAAGAGAAGCAGCCTCGCTAGGACTGGCTGGGACCTGGCATTCCTGTCGCAGCCAAAGAGAAGCAGCCTAGTTAGGACTGGCTAGGACCTGGCATTCCTATCACAGCCAAAGAAAACCAGGCGGAGGCAAGAAGAAACCAGAGGCAACCCGAGAGATTCTGCCCGGGTGCCTCCACATTTAGAGAGCATGAAACACCCCTCCACCACCCCACCCCCCCACACCTTGTTTTCATTTTTCAACAATAAGATATTAAAAAGACAGTGAAGATTTTTGGGCGCAGATAGATATGGAATAAAACATTTTGGGTTACCTACAAGAGATGGGCTGTTACATGGTTTTGCAAGGGTTCCTCAGGGTGAGAGAGATAAACGAGAATCTTGCTTCACGATCAGAAGGCTGGATTTATTATTTTATTATATATATTATATTATGACTATACTAAAAGGAATAGAGAGAAAAGTTCAGAAGTTGCTAAGCTAAGAATAGAATAGGAATAGATCAACAAAATTCTGTGTCCAGGCAGAAAGCAAGGACAAACTCTCCCGTGAGTGGTCAGCAAATCCAAACACTCACAGAAGACCAATCACAGATGTACCTGTTACATTCCACAGCAGCAGATAACCATTGTTTACATTTTTCTTCTGGGGCCTCAGCTTCCCAGAAGGGGAAAAATCCTAAAAGAAAGGATTTTTATGAAAGAATGTCCGTGACAATGGGCATTGCCCTGCACATCTCCTCTCACCATGCTGTGTTCCTGTTGGGTTCATTGTTAAATTTTAGCTTCCATGAAGGAAGAAAACTTGCCAGGAAATCATACCTGCATTTCTCAGAAAAGACTGCTCACTTGAACCCTAGATGTAATTACATGAAAAATATTTATAAAAATATAGTATGTGGAGGCTAATGTATAGACAAACCTTACTAACAAATAGCAGTATTTTTAAATTCTGTTTTAAATAGGTTTAAATATTCCTCTGTGTTTACTAGGGTTTGAGGTTGTATTTAAAGGAATAAATGCTTTTTGAGACGCAACTTAGGCTATGTCAAAGTGAGATAGTAAAATGTTGAGATAAGCCAGGAAAACTGAGATAAGTTAAATGGAACATTTTTAAAAACTTATTATTTTTTACTTTTTCTACACTGCTCCTGACTGATTTATACACTGCTAATAAACATCTAATGTGATTAATTAGCAATTAGTGCTTCATAACTTGTTAATGAGGAATAGAAGCTGTATATTGCTACCAAGGATTTGAAAGCCTCGTGCCTTGGTCATTCTGAGACCTGATAAGTTCAGATAAAGAGCCTGAAGCTCTGATTCTTGTATTTATAGTCTCTAGTTCAAAGGAGGGCAGAAAAAAAAGAATGGTGCAGGAAATGAAAAATAATGCAAAGACATTCTTGGATAAAGTTTTCACCACAGTTTGTAATGCAATTCCCAGATCAGGCAGTTATTATTTGATTCTATTAAGAATCAAATGTGTTGATCATTACTAGGAGTGGATTGATGCTGAAGCTTTTTCTTTTAGAGTTGTCTTCACTGTCCTTCCCAAAAACTTCTTTGTTGTTCCAATATGTGGTGAGAGATGCACAGCAAGAAAAGCACTAAAGCCAGATTTCCTCCTTAACTTTAACTGGATCAAACAGTAGCAGGCTATTCCTGAAAAGATGCAAGCCTCCTGTGACTTATTCCCAAGAGAGGCCTTGGTAATATGAAACTGTTTAACTCTTGCATCACTATGGGAGTGATTCTCAGTCATGAGAGGCTGGCTGGGGATGCTGTGATTGCACAGGGAGGAGGAGATGACATCAAAGGCTGAGCACATATCTAGTTACGGCTGAAGGAATTATTAGTCTGAAAATAATGTATATTTCTGAATTTAATCTAAATTTTTTAATATTTTGTGTTTTAGAACAGATTGTAAGGTAGTTATTGCTCTAGTGCACTTTTAAAAAAGATCTTCAGTTATTTTTCATTCAGGTTTGCTAACCTCCAAATTAAAAATCTCTCTGTTGTATTCCATGGTCCCTCGCTTGCTATAAACAGACAATAATTTTTTTTTTTAATCAATTTAAAAAATAAATAGTTTAGCTAGTCATGCAGCTTTAAAATATTTAATAAGAATAAATTACCAGTGGGAAAAATACACTGTAATTAAACTGGGACGAGATGTTTGTTGAGCTGGATGTGTTATTAAGAGCTAAACAGTTATGTCTCTGGTCATGAGAGGTGCTTTTGTTTAATTGAAGCAATGGATCTAAGAAGTAGTACCAAGATAGATTGTGCAGCAGAGATTTTTAGTTGGAGGTCAAGAGCACTTATTCTAAAAGAAGAGGTGATTCAAAGTAGGTAAAAGGAAAAGAAGCTGAGAAACTACTTCTTTGGAGAGAAAGGAAGAAGAGTTGCACTAAGGACAGAGCATGAAAACAGAAATCTCGGGAACACTGCTACAAAATAAAAGTGTCACACAAAGAATAAAAGTGAAAACGTATGAGAAACAACACTCACTTTTAAAATTTCAAAGGTTTTTTAAAGGTTTATTAAACCTTAACGAAAATACAACAAAGGACTGAATAAGGAAAAGTTACAGTGCTGGGAGCCTCCATGACCAGAAGCCACATGCTCATTTAGAAAAGGGATGCTCTGCTATTTATACCCTTAGTCCCTCCCAAAGTTGTTTCAGTCAGCTCCTTCTCTGCTGTCCATTGGTAGAGATATTTTCTTACACCTTGATTGGAGGTCAGGTGCAATTATGCTGCCCCTCCTGGTAACAAGCTGGCCCTCCCCAAATGCCCTGACTACCAAGGCTATTACAAGGGGGATGGGAGAGAGGACTGTGGGAGGACATACCACAATAGCATCACTATGCATCTACAAAACTTCTCTTAACATACACATAATACCTATCTCTTAACTGTGAGAGCCAGCCATCTCATTGTTCATCTATAACAAAACCTAAAGGCAATGTTTCAAGGGAAACTGTTAGTGGAGCTGCAGATGGAGAGAAAGGGGCCGAGAGCAGAACTATACATCCCATGCCCATCACTGATTAATATCTGTATGCATGTTTAATCTGGGAGGGTGACAGTTGCTGTCTCTGAGAAATGCTGACTAGTTTCAGTTTTCTCTCACATGTTATACTTTAGGAGCTTGATGCAGTATTTCACTCTTGCATAGGAGTATTTATAAGAGGACAGAAAATCCTGATGTAACCTTGTATACTACCTGTTTGTCGTCAATAAGACTTCTAACAAATAAAGTCGTGATTCACAGGAACAATTGGTGTGCTGTATTGTTAAGGGCTCCTTGAAATATAATCTGTGTTAGCAAAGGTTACTTTGCTAAAACCCCAGTCATCATAGTTTCCTTAAAGCCTGTTGTAACATAAAATGTTAATTTCCAAAGGACTTGTATCTGGTTACAGTTGCCTTTATTTTTACACTTGCCACTCCTTTCTATAAATACTTCTATTGCTAGCATTTAACCAAATTTGTACCCAAGTGTGCCTGTGTAGCAAACTCAGTGCAGTGATACCAAAACTATGTTTCAGAGAGCTGTATAGCCTTGTAGCAAGCCCACCAGAGCTGGAGAGGGATTTCATTAGTCAGGATGGAGCTTCAGCTCTATCAAAGTTACAAAAGCCCACCCAAGTCTGGTGTCTCTGTGCACACTTGCCTGTACGCTTTTTCATCAGCCATCTGGTATTCATTTAGCTGTTATATCTGCCTCCTTCCTTTGCTGCAACACCTTCCAATCCTCTAAGTCAAACAACAACTTTAGACATTTGACAACAGGATAATTGAAATATCAATTTATAAGCAATTAAAAAAAATATATTTGTAATTGTAATTTTCTGCAGCAGTCTGGTCTTTCCAATGGCAGAAATCATGGGATTTATTTTATAAGAAAACCAAGGGATCAGTTCACAGATGAGTATCAATTGAATGCTACATATTGCTAGCAGTACAGCCAGTATCTTTTTTCAGGAAGAAAATGCTCTTATGTTCTTGACAAAAATCAGTGTGAATATTTCACCCTGTGAGTCACTGGTATACCATTGTGCACGAAGGCTCTCAATATATGTCTGGATTTGTGCTCCCCTGTGCTTTTTTAAATATAACTAAGATGCAGGTAACCTTCAGTGAGGGCTTCCAGCTAAATTCAGCTGCTCATAAATTTTCTTCCAGACAGCATCCTCCTTCCCACAAGATTCCATAATCAGTGACAGTGAGTAAATTTCCATTTCCATACTCAGCCTTTTCCTGAGCCGGCAGTGAGGGGACTCACCTTGCCCAGGGACACGGTGAGTCAGCAGAACAGCTTGGTGCAGAGGAGCTGAGCCACAGCAGCAAACACTGGGTGGGCATAGTTGTGGAAAATATGTTTATTTACAAAAAGCCCTCTCATTTTTCAAGAAAGAAAAACAACTGAGCAGATGCTTCAGTCCAACAAAATTTCCTTTTCAAGAGTACATTTGACTTACATCTTCCCATCAGAGACTATATTATCATCTGGGAAGTGATTATCTAAAGAAAAGATAAAGAAAATTAAGATACACTGTTCTGATACCAGCTCAACCACTACAGATGTATCAGAAGATCCTTCTAACCTGGGGTCTACAAGAACAGTCCTGTAAATTACCCAGTAAATGTTGAGAATGCATAATAGAGGTTTCACTGTATGTCCAGATGTATTTTCAGTTTTCCAATAACATTCTCCTGTATCTGTTTTCTCCCTCTACATGTAAAAAGCTCACCAATTTGGACTAATCTGGACAAGAAAGAAATTCTAGAATTTCTTTCAAAGTTTTTCATCATATTTCTCAAGGGTAACCTGTCTCAATTTACAATTTTAAAGAAGTCAAAACCAAACAAGAAAACAAAAGCACCAAAATTTTCCAGGACTAATATATTGATATACACAACCCAAACTATAGGAATTAAGCATTTGTTGTCATACTCATTGATGATAAAATAGACTTTTCAACCAGAATTTATCTTTTGAAGTCTATGGGGAATTTTAATGTAAAATACAATGCAGTTCCCCACTGGCACAGCAATGCTAATAAAATGAGATATAATAATTATATTTTAGAGGGCAACGTTAGACATGCTTCTAGAAAGGCATTGGAAATTGTTCTAAATAAGGAAGTCCTTTATTATAATCATATGGTTTTAATCACATGGAAGCTGCACTTACTAAAAGGTTGGTTTAAATAAAAGTGGACTTCAAAAGTGAAAACCTTGTAGAGAGGAAAGAAAATAGTATCCAGCATTGAATAGGGGAATCCTGATTATCCTTCATTATGGACTCTTGATCGGTTTTTTCTAGATTACTAAACTACATTATATTGGAGGACTGGACAGATTTGTTGTTCTCAAAAGAATGTCATCCCTGAATTACTCAGCTCTCACCTCAAATTACAGTTAAGATTTGTATATGTCACTGTAATGACCTCTGTGCAGCATACAAAGATCAAGCTCTGAATCCAATGGAAAAAGATTATAGCACACAGTAGTAAAGCAGTGTGAGTTGGCACTTCAGGACAGTACCATGTCCATCATGTCTCTCTCACTTAACCAAAGTTGTTCTATGTCCATCATGTCTCTCTCACTTAACCAAAGTTGTTCTACCCTTGGGCTTAAGGGATCTTTTTAAGACTGTAATTTGCTTGATATGTAGCAGCATATTTATATCTGATCTATGTACACTACAGTGCTTTGCAAAAAGAGAAAGGAGGAACTCTGACTGCAATAGGAGACCTAGGTCCTGTAAGCTTGGAAGAAATGCCAGTGCTGTTGGTGAGCAAGGACAAGATAGAGTTTCTCCTTATCCCTTGCTCTGTGTATAAGATGCAATGTATTCTCCTGATGTGGGCATCTTGTGACTCTCTTGAGGAATATCTATTTCCTTTAATTTAGGCAAGTTAAAAAGTGAACTCTGAAGAGTTGAATGTTTATTACCTTTCATACCACAGCTATTGCTAAGGTTCTTTAACTGTTTGAAAGCTGTGTATGAGTTTCCAGTTTTGTGATTTGGTATGATGTGGTGAAAAGGGAAGAAAATTCCTCAGATACTAAGTTTCTTGAAGGTGAATATTTAGGATGACTCTGTTATTTCAGATTAAACCTTGTGAAAAATCTCTGTTCACAGAATATTCACTTTCTTCATAGCTAGTTATCTACAGTAAGTCTCACTGAAGTATGTTCTGAGTATTAATTCGCCTCACAACAGAGAAAACTGGCAACACATGTTACACCTTTTGTAAAGGGTTCCAGTTTATCTGATGGTCAAGTTTTTCTGTCAATTACTAGACATCAAGCTGCCTTCCATTTAATGTCTAAATATTTATTAATGCAACTCAACTTCAGGTCACAGAAGTGTGGGTATGGAAGTGTCTAATTATGTTTCAGTCCTCATCTCTTTCTTTTGGTGTCTTTACTGGCATCTTTTTATAATGTAAAATCTGCTCGCAGGAGAAGTAATTGCATTGAAATTATCTGGCAGTGATTGCGTGGTTGTTTGGGCAGAAATTAGATGAGGTAAATGTTGGAAAGTTAAAGCTTAACATTTAGTGACATGTTGTGGAAAACATACTTCATTCTTTCACTTAATAATCTCTCCACTCCTTTCTGGACTTTCTGTCCTGTAAGAGGGTAAATTCCCCCGCCGCTGCCTCAAATTCTTCTCTAAATTATCATGTAGGCAGAATTGCCTTAATATTCCTAATCTCTTTGATTACTTGATTGATTCCCTTATGATACCCCTTAAATGTAATAGTGATGGCTTTCCATCACTAATGGAAAGGTTGGTTGTCCTGATGTGGAGGTGAAGTTTTGCAGGGCCCACTCTATGCTAAAAATACATTTGCTGGGGTTTTGTGTTTTCTTTTAAATTTTAACAGTTTTCCCCAGAGGGGTTTTTTTTTTTTTTTTTTTTTTTTTTTTTTCTTTTGTTTTTGTTTGTTTGTTGGTTGGTTGGTTGGGTTTGGCTTGGGAGTTTTGTTTTTGTTTGGTTGGTTTTGTTCTTTGTTGGAATGGACAGACTCACTGCTATGAAAAAAAATATTCTTAACTACTTTTTTCCTTCTGAAAGGATATATATTGACAAGAACTCCAAAGCATGATAGTGTTGAGCGTGCACTGCATACTAGGAAGGGGAGGTGTGGAATTGTTGGAAAAATCTTCTCTGACCAGAGACTAGTAGACTTCCTAGGGGTCATCATATCCTAGAATATGCCCAGCACTTCCCAACTGCTCCTGAACAGCACAAGAGCCATCCTACAGGATGCAGAATAACACAAGAGCCACTTCTCACAAGGAAGTGCCTATCTGGGGACCATGCTTAGGCTGAATCTGAGACAGGTAATTTAGTCTGGATGTAGAGTGCTTGATTTTGGAACCCAAATTCTACAGTAAATTGTTCTTATTTACACAGAGGGGAAACAGAGGGGAGGTGTGCGGGGAGAAGGCAGCAGCTGCTGGGATCTCTCCGCATTGCACTGATCCTTTCTGTGGATTTTCCGTGGGCTATTAATACCTGACTGTGGCTGCTGTGGCGAGGCTCCTGCTGGGCAGGGTGAGGGGAGCATGGCTATGGGCAGGTCACTTGGTGCTGTTACGTAAGGCGCCGAATCCTCAGCGATTTGTGCTCAGCAAAGCTGCCTCTGGCTCGCGTCATGTGAACGCAGAGCCCAGAGCGGTGCGCAGCGTTGCCTGCAGCAGCAACATCACCTTCTAGTGAAACTGTCAGGGCTTTTTCTCTCTGTGGAAAGCCTGGTAGATGTAGGAAGGTGGTTTTAAGAAAAAAAAAAAAAAAAGCTTTTTGGTTGACAAAGCTTGACTCCTGTTAAGGATAATTGGTTTTTACAAGGCTACTGCTTCAAGCAGTAAAAGTCTATTTATATGATTTCTGAACACTTCCTCATCTTTTCCAAGGGACTGAGAAATTCTTGCTCTGGTCTGTGATTTTTAATAGATTTCATATACTTTCAAATGCCGCTTTCATAGCTGGTAAGGAAAAATATTCCTCGTCCATATTCATAAGGAGTATTACCACAGTATCACTGTGGTAAAACTGTCTATTTTTTTCTTACCCAAACATGACCCTGAAATGTTTATATTTAGACCAGCTTTGTAATCCATGTGCAGTGATTTTTCCCAGAAGTCTGCCACTGTGACACTGAGAAAGATCTTCAGGCATTCACAGATGCATATTTATTCTGAAACAAAAGTCTAAGTCGCTGAAGGTTAGAATGAGAAGTTCTCTATCAGCATGCTACTTTGAATCTGAAAAATTTACTTAAATCATGTAATTTCATCCTAAATTCAGAGCAGATTTAGAAACAATTTAGTTAGTTATGGGAAGAGAAAGCATTATGAATCGTATTTGTAGCCCTGTTAATCGCAGGTACTTGTACTTAATTACAGTTTTACATTAATCACTGGCATTACATTTATATTGTCTTACTGTCTGCAAGGACTGCAGTGCTTTGTGCAGACACCATTTCAGGCACTACTGAAATGCAACTTCCTTTTGAAGAATGTGGCAAATGTATCCCAGTCCATAGGACTGCTGACGGTGGCTGAGGGCAGGAAGAGAAAGACAAAGTTAAGAAAGGTAGAACATAATTACTTGAACCATTTTATTCTCACTGCTATGAAAAATATGCTGTGAACCTGAGATTATCAAGATTTAGTTTTGCTACTTTTATAAAAAGACATCTCTGATTACCTCCTAACAATCTGCTGAGATGCTGAGATTAATTTAAATTTGAGAAAACAATGGCCAAACATCTATCAAACAGCTAACGTGATTTCTTGCAGCACCCTGAATTTCCATTGTAGTTATCAACCTTAGTAGGTATCTTGTTCATAAAATTCCTCTCACAAGGAAAACAAAAAGATAAAAGTTATAAAAAGACATAAAGCTACAATATAATAAATAATAAATAATTATAATTATAATTATATTAAAAAATCTGTCATTTTACTACTTTGCATTCTATGAGCTTTTGATATATAATCCTGGGTTTTAATAAAGAGGAGCATGGGAGTAACTTGGCAAAGGGCTATGCTTAGAGGAATAGTGTCATTATTCAGGAAACCTTCCCTTTAGGGGGCATGTTTTCAGCTTTAATTGCTTTAATACTGTCACAGTTTAGGAGTATCTCACATAATCACCTTCCCTTATTTTCATTGATCTGCCTGCAGGGCTATAGGATTCATAGCAGTCACGAGCATTGCATGGATTACATTAGTGTGAGTCACATTGAAATTACAGTGGAGGGGGCATAAATATACCTGGAGTCCTGATATAAAAGTCTTGTCCTAAAGGTTTATCACTCAACAGCATGAAGTCTAAAAGAAGCATCAGATTTTAATGCGTATTTCTACGTAATATCACAAGAAATTTGATAATGAGTCAATGTAAGTTCTCTGTCTCATAGCTCTGTGATTATTACTAAGAATTAGGAAATTACATCTCTAAAATTACATTTACTAACAGCCGATTCCTTCAGTTTATAATGTGTATTAAATAAAGCTTTTCCCACATTTTAATTTATTAATGGAGTCAAATGAGGCTTTTGTGTGGTACTTCATGAAGTTACATTTCTTTAATGTCAGAGTTCAGGTTTCAGTACGAGTGGAGTTCTTAGCATTGCAAAAGGAAGTGTCATTCTTTTTTCTCCAGGCTAAACAACCCCAGCTCCCTCAGCCTCCTCATATGACTTACTCTCTAGACCCTTCATCAGCTCCATTGCCTTTCTCTGGACTCTCTCCAGCATCTCAATGTCTTTCTTGAAATGAGAGGCCCAGAACTGAGCACAGTACTCAAGGTGCAGCCTCACCAGTGCCAATCACGGCGCTGGTCCTGCTGGCCACACTATTGCTGATACAGGCCAGGATGCCATTGGTCTTCTTGACCACCTGGGCACACTGCTGGGTCATGTTCAGTTGCTGTCAACCAGCATCTCCCAAGTCCTTTCCCATCAGGGAGCTTTTTTGCCACTCTGTCCCCAGCCTGTAGTGCTGCAGGGGGTTGTTGTGGCCCAAGTGCAGGACCCAGTACTTGGCTTGTTGAAGCTCACATTGCGGAATTCGCTTCCTCTATCCAGCATGTTCATGTCCCTCTGCAGATCAACACTGTTGCCCAGTTTAGTGTCATCTGCAAACTTACAGATGATGCAGTCAATCCCCTCATCCAAATCATTGATAAAGATATTAAACAGGATTGGCCTAAATACCGAATCTTCAGGAACCCTGCTAGTGACTGGCCACCAACTGGATCCAACACCATTTACTACATCTCTCTGGGCCCTGCCATCCAGCCAGTTCTTAGCCCAGCCCAAGCCATGGGCTGTCAGCTTTTCCAGGAGAATGCTGTGGAAGACAGTGTCAAAGGCTTTGCTGTAGCCCAGGTCAACCCACAGCCTTCTCTTCATCCACTAGGCAGGTCACCTGGTCACAAAAGGAGGTCAGGTTGGTAAGGCAGGACCTGCCTTTCCTACACCTGTGCTAACCTGGGCCTGCTCCCCAGTTGTCCTGCATGTGTGGTGTGATCACACTCAAGATCTGTTCCATCACCTTCCCAGACACCAAGGTCAGGCTGACAGGCCTGTAGTTCCCTTGATCCTCCTTCAGACTCTTCTTGTAGGTGGGCATCACATTGTTTAACCTCCAAACATCTGGAACTTCCCTGGTTAACCAGGACTGATGACAAAGGATGGAGAGTGTCTTGGCAAGCTCTTCTGTCAGCTCCTTCAGTATCTTCAGGTGGATTTCATCCAGCCCTTTAGACTTCTGAGTGGCACAGCAGGTCACTTTACTACTTCCTCCTGGATTACAGGCAGTCTGTTCTGCTCCTGTCCCTGTCTACCAACTCAGGGAGCTGGCTGATAACCCATCTTTCTGTTGAAGACTGAGGCAAAAGGAGGCATTAAGTGCCTCAGCCTTATCCTTGATTACAATATTCCACTTTGCATACAATAAAGGATGGAGATTTTTCTTGGCCATCACTTTGTTGTTAATGTGTTTTAAAAAAACACTTTTTTTTTTAATCTTTCACAGCAGTGGCCAGAATGAGTTCTAGCTGAGCTTTCCCCTTTTTAATTTCCTCTCTGCATGACCTAATGACATCCTTGTAGTCTTCCTAACTTGCCTGCCCTTTTGTCTTTTTTTTTTTCCTGAGTTCCAGCAAAAGCTCCCTATTCAGACAGGCCAGTCTTCCCTGAGAGCTTGCCTTTTGGCACATAGAGACGGCTTGCTCCTGCACCTCTACAATGTTTCTCTTATGTCCAGCCTTCCTGGATCCCTTTGTTTTTAAAGACTGTTTCACTAGGGAATCTCAGAACCAGTGTCCTGAACAGGCTGAAGTCTGTCTTCTGTAAGACCAAGGTAGAGGTTTTGTTGACCCCTTCCTTACTTCACAGAGAAGGAAAAAGCATCATTTCATAGCCACTGTGCCCAAGACACCTCCAACCACCACATTTGTCCCCAGCCATCTTCGCTGGTTTAGCAGAGCACCACCCATTGTTAGGTTCACTTACAGGCTGTGCCAGGAAGTTTCTTCCACCCAACCCAGGAACCTTCTGCAAGCTCCCAAAAGAACTAGGGCTAGTGATAGTGGAACTTCAGCCAGCTGTTTATAAAATGTTTCATCTGCCTCTTCATCCTGGTTGGGTGATCTACAACAGACTCCCCTTAGGATGTCTGCTTTGCTGGACTTCTTCCCGATTCTTACCCAGGGACTTACTCAATATTACCCTCACTTTCCTGAAGCTCTATCCAGTCAAAACTCTCCTTAATCTACAGAGCCACCCACCTCTCCTTCCTCACCTGTCCCTTCTGAAGAGCTTATAAACATCCTCTGCAGCACTGCAGTCCTTGCAGATTTATAGCCTTGTGATTACACAGTCTATCCCACATGCAAAGTCAGAGCAGGCGTGATCCCAGCATCTTGATCTAGAGCAGGGACTTGCTGTAAAGTATAAAAGTTCACTGTTTAATATTCAGATTTCTCCTGTGACAAGAAGTCTGTGTAATGACCCCATTCTAAAGTTTGCACACTTTTAGCTATCTCAAGTACCTGTTGTTTTGCTGAGAAGAAAAAATGCAGTCTTTGCAAAAAGGCATTAAATGCTGCTCATTTTGAAGGAAACTGGGTGTCAGAGTACTGCTGCAATAGTTTCATTTCATGGGCAAGGCAGGGATTAGTTAATTGGAGAAAATCCAATCCAACACTTTGCACCTTTAACTCATGAGGAAAGAGCTGGCCTGACAACTTTTTGAGACCTCTGATCCATGATCTTAAGAGTGTAAACTGCCTGCAGAGTAAGCAACTTTATCATTGCAAATACCTAGAAGACCTTTTTTTCCTCACACAGACAGATTTGGCAAAGAATATCCCATGGTCCTATGATCAATGGCTCTGATCCTGTTTCAGTTTGTGTTTTGCGGGTTTTTGAAGGAAGTTTCCTTCCTTTTCTATAAAGTTGTTCATTTTCCTCTTAACTTGCAACAGCATAAGGCATCTGATAATCAGAATATTCACCCTGAGTGTGAATACTATGAAGTCTTTGGTGTAAGATTTGATTTTCTAGGTGCCCCTCCTACAAGACTGGCAGACTTTGATTCTGCTGCACACGGGCTGAGGCCCAAACACCATTTCTCTCTGCATGGTTCATCTCCTTGGTCAAGAGACTCCCGAAGCTACCTGAGATAAATACCTCCACACAGATAATTTACCCGGCAACTTCAGTTATTTTATTAAACCAGCATCTGTGCTCTTACAATGCATTAAGGCAGTCATCTTTGTTAGTCAGAAACAATGTATCTATATGTTAAAATAACAAAACCAGTAGGTTTTAAAGTCACCTAAAAATGTCATGAGTTTCCTAGCGCTCCTAACAGTCTTCAGCACCTGTGGGGTACTTCTGTATTCCTAGAAAAACTCACTTATATTTATATAAATGAACAAAATGTTATGACTGTGGTGCTTTTCTAATCTTTTAGTAGCTGCCAGAAGTTAAATTTAGATTTATAAATGCCTACAGTTCTACTAACCTTTTAAAGCCATTATAGTTCATTATGTGAAAAGCATCTATTTTGAAAGCATTTAGTAAGAAGCACTTAAAACATGTCTTTGTTAAGAAATTACTTGCTGCAGGAGCTATTTTACACAGCTGAAAGTTTCAGAGCCAAAGGAAAAAAAATAAAATCAGTCTTTACACTTAGAGAATTTCCAGTAAGCTTTGATTAAGTTGGTTTTGAACCAGTATCTTTAAATTTTAACTTTTTCCTACATGAAATACGACAGTTTAAGTAGGTATGATAGATAATATTAAGTAATAGCTGCCATATGTTTCAGTTTATTTTGGAGAATGGTAAAGAAACTAATCCTGCTTCTCTTTCTCACACATTCAGATCCACAAATTTAATTACTTGAGTGAAATAAATGAGATGTGGACCTTCTTATATATTTCTTATATTTGCTTTTTTAGTTCTTTTTGTTGTTCAGTAGTTGTTCAGGCATAGTGTTGATGCACAACATCTACATTAAAGCTGTCCCTTTGATATATTGCATGATTAATTAAAGGCTGGCACAGCTGCTTAATAAATTCCTGTACCTCAGTTTTCTCCTCCAGAAATTAAGGTGTTATAATCCAATCCTGAAGTGATTTTCAAAGGTGCTTGTGCAACAGTTATTTATTCTGGTGATCATGGTGGATAGGGTATATAGACTGTATATTTGAGCACCAAATAAATGAGACACTGAGGAATGGGTAACTTTTTCATTAGACACGTGCAGTGGTTTTTTTCATAGGATTTAGTTCTGAATATCAAACTGCTGTAGTTTAATATTTTTTTCAGGTCAGTCACTATTTTCTGATCCATTTTCACATGTAAGCTGATTTTCAGTGCTTAACACATTTCTTTCTACCTCTGATTTTAAAATGTATCAAGCAGTTTTAGGCATATTATTATAAGAGAAGCTGGAAGGAGTCTAGACAAAAGCCAAGAAGAGAGTTGAACATAAGTAAACTTGGCCACAATGGAAGGTTGAAGTCAAAGCATTTGGCTAGTATAGAAAAGCAGTGACTGAAGGCAGAAATGACAACACTCTTTAAAAAAGAATGGTGATCATTTTTTCCAAATTTTTGCTGCTGGATGTAGGACACGAGAACAAGAGAAAGACTAGAATTCTTTGCCACACTCCCATGCTGTTCCATGACACTTAATGTGCAAATGAATATCCACTTAGCAATCTGCTCCCCACAGCTGAATTCACTATATACCAAATTCCCAGTGGCTTTCATAGCCTCTAGCCTGTGCCAATTTCCTTCCATGTTATGTGTGGTGAAAGATTTCTGTTGAGCTGTTCATTGACACATAGCTTCAGTGTCAGTTTGCTTCTGAAGAGCCTAACAGGGCTTGCAGCACCACACTTGCTGAAAAGGGTTGCTAAAGCTTGTCTTTGCTGCTGCTGTCTCTCCAGCATGCCTTGGTGACCACACTAACAAGTTATAAGGCCACAGCATCCCACTGTTATTTTATTTTCTCTCAGTTATGGAAGTTATGTTTTCCAAATCTCCTTACACCTAACTGAATTTGTGGCATTTTTTCTTACCCGTCCCAGTCCTCTTTCTGTATTGAAAATGTTTTTTGTCCAGAACCTGAATTTTTCTCCTTGTTAATCTTGCTCTCAATATGGTATATTCCTCTGACTTGCTGTTTGTCTTAATAAGGACCATTAAAAGGTATCAGAATGTTGCTCCAGATGAACAGTATCCTCAGAAGAACATTGCTTCTCTTGCAGTAAAACAGTGTTCCTCCTACCATTTATTTTCCATCATTGGCAGATAGGCTCCTTTTCTGGACCTCTTTTTGCCTGGAAAGTGTGACTGTTAGAGAGCTCTTAAATGGGTTGTTTTCGCAGCAGCACATTGAGTAGAAGGGGACTGATGTTGCCTCAGCAAAGAAAAGACTTCTCTAAAAAGTGGACCCTATATGTACTGTGCAGGCTGCTGATGTGAGCATCTACTTCCATGTTCAGCAGCTCTGAAGGCTAATTCTGGAGTTTCATTCCCCAAGCTCCATGGGAGAGGATGAAGTCCTACTTGTCTGCGGTGTCTCAAATGTCAAAGCTGGAGCACTGGCACCTCCACTGCTGGTAGTCCTTGATGATCTCAGCATCACTTCAGTGCTTTTTTCCTTTTTGATAACTACAAGTCCATGACCTGGGGTCAGCATGAAGAAATGATACACATAAACTCCTGAGAACAGGCAAGTTTATCCTTAATAGAACTTAACAAGAAAAGTAGAAATATTCTATGTTGGCTGAGCAGCCTTAGATTACGATAACATTACAATATTTGATCTTCAGTAATGCAAAAATGCTGAATAATTCTGAAAAGCAATGAGAAGGAAATACGGTTACTTTCTTCAGAAATACCTGGCTAGCACATACTGCCAATTTAATTATTTCTTCAGAAAAAGAAATTTTAATTTAGAATCACCACACTGTCTGTTAGGTATCACTGCAGAGGACTTTGGTATAATAAATTGTCTTGGTCAACTTGCTCAAGGATGAGTCTTAGTGGCCCTTCTGTACAGGAGAATAAATTGTTTATTGCATTGTGGCTGCTTCCAGCTTAAAAAGATTTTTGTTCTAAGTGGTTTTGTAGTTGATTTTTATGTTCCTCTGACAAGATCTCAGAAGCATATTTTTAAGAAGTTCTATATAGGCAGTTATTTAATTTTAAAATAACAATCCAAATAGAATTTGAAAACTTTCTAATTGCAGTTTTGTCAATGGCAATAGTTTTGTATTTGATTCTGTGCTTTTTATTTCTTGGAAATATGGTGGAAGAAAGTTTATCAAGGGGCTGCTTAAGCCTTTTTTTTTCCTCAATCTTAAGGACTAGGAGTATCAAGTAAATAGCAAAAGAACTAGCTGGTCACCAGGTAAATATAGCCATCAGAAGTTGAATTATAATTAAAGTTTTTTGGTAGGATCTTCAAACAAGTTGAGAGGATGGTCCCCTTGTCTTCAGTGCCATAAGGGACAGAAGTTCAGATAGACAGTCTCTTGCTTTGAAAAGCTTGCAGCTCAAAAGTTAGTAGATCAGGTAAATTAAATTATCATGTGAACAAACTGAAACGCTATCAAAGGCAGTAAATAAAGTATTTCTTGTAGTGTTGATGTTTATTGGAGGAAGCGGTTTTAAGGAAAGTGTCTGCTCAACAGTAAGGGCAGAGGACATACCAAAGGGTGGTAGGAAAGTGGAGGAACTGGTAAGAGGGACCGAAATAAGAAATAATGAGGAGAATCTGAGTGCACAGCTAGTATGCCAAAGGCTGAGACACACTGGTCACTTTTGGGAAGCTATCTAGTTACTTTTCAGCTACATTAGTAAGTACAGGCAGAAACAACAAATGACAGTATTTTTCTTTTTTTTTTTTAATTCAGCAGAGTAATTTTTTGCTTTATTTAGGATGCAGTAAAGGACACAAAATTCAGCTGAGGATATCACTGCTAAGTTAAATTTTGACCTTGTTCAATCATAAGTAATCAATTTTTTCAAGAAGTATGAGAGCAACTCATATGAAGCAGAGAAGGGCAAAGAGATTGTCTTTGCAGTTTTTGAGATTCCTTTTTGTCTCATTCTTTCTCTTCTGTATAGCTCTAGTGCAGATATTCTGAACACTGCAGATTTCTGTACTGCTATTCACAGGAGGATGGCCCAGAGGTTAACATGCTAGTCTAGAATAATCAGATTTTTCCATATGATTATAATTCTCTGAACTTGGTGTAGAAGTTCCTTGCCTTTTCTGTACTTTTTTTGCCCAATGGTAAAGGGACCAAAAAAAATGCACTATTATTGTATTAAGCAATTTTGTGAGGAAACAGAAAACTCAAAAGTTTGAGGAGCGTAGGTGTTGCTGGGCTATTAATAGTTCACTTCAGCAGCCCACACATAGGCTGCTTGAGTTATATCCTGCCTTGCCTCAGGCTGCCATCCCTTGTCATGTTTGCCACCTGCACAGAGGTGTTTGAGGTATCCTGGGTGATCTGAGATGACCATGGGAAGGCAAATGAATCAAACCAGTGATTTCTCAAAGTTGATTGTTTGTTTTCAGCTTGGTCTCTATTCTCTCATAATTGTTTCACTTCTGCTTAATTCCTTCTTTGATTTCTCACTCTTTTTTCCTCTCTGTATTTTGATCTATGTTGTTTATTGTTTCTTTCCATTTTGTTTCCCTGTTTAACCTACAATCTATGAAAACCACCTGCCATGCACCATTCCAGCATCTCTACCTTGATGCTGTCCTCTGTTATATATGCTATCCTCACACACAGTCTAGGGAACAGCTTCTTTATTGTTCGAACCTGTACAGGTTTTCACATCCACTGGAGATAAGCACTGTTCAGGATACAGACAGAGAGTATCTGATGAGCCATTGTATCACGTGGGACCCCATAGCATTGTCTTGAGAAGTTCTTAAGAGAAAAGCAGAAGTCCCTAGCAGTATACTGACATAGCTGTCAGTATTCCTTCCCTTCTCATAAGCAAAATGAGGCCTTTGTAAACTTAAAAGCTCATCCTTCCATCTCCTTGTAATTCTACTGCCCAGCTAAGTTTTACTGCTGCACTTCTTAGGGTCACACTTAATGCTGAACAGTAACCATCTGCTATTGTGTTAAATTTTGCAAAGGTGCATACTTCCAGTAAAAGAAATTATTTGCTGGGTGTTGCAAAGAAAATATTGTGGTACACTGCAATATGCAGGTCAGTGTCCTCTGTAAAGTTCTTTCTGCTTTTAACCAAATGACCAAGGACTAAGGTAGGAGTCTGTGGCTTCATTCCAAAAACAATTATAATCTTGTTTATTTTGTGGATCTCTTTAGAGAATTTTTTACATTATTTGGGCAATGATGAACAATTAGATTCTGTGATTTGCAGAAAAGTTACTATGATCATCTCTCATTTCATAATGTTCACATTTGTCATTTAGGCTGCATTTCCCTCTTAAATTTTTATTTATGAGAATGTAGCTTATCATAGTGGTTAATGCTTGTCTGGATATTATTCAGTATTCTTCTCATTTTTTAAGCAAACTGTTCCAATGCATGATGGTATTTTACAATACTCAAAGCACCAGCAAGCAAAAGCTTACAAAAAGTTAACAAAAGAAGAGCATTTGTAAGAGAAGTACACCTTTTTGCTTCTTTAAGCAGTGAATACCTTATCAGAACTTCACAGATAGCATAACAGTCCTTCAATAAGAAAAATCCACTGGGTCTATAAAATGTGAAGAGACAACATCAATTCATTGAAATTCAGTTTTAGTGAGAGAGAGGAGGTTGGGAGAAGGTTCTGAAGTAGCATCACTGTACAGTTGTCATGTGTCTTCCCTAGTCATCTTCTTTTGAGGGGGTTTGGAAAGAGGTTCGTTAGAGGTTAGATCCATATTACATGGACAATTAGTCTGACTGGTAGAGTTGTCTTTATGCTCTTCCATACTGGAGAATGCCTGGTACCTTGCAGCTTCCCTCTTCCATTACTTGGGCCATATTTCATGCACTTGTGCAGTTCAGGATATGACTTCTCTTTGACTTTGTACAGCAGAAATTGCCTATGTTACATATTAGAATAGCAATTGTGGAGCTGCATTAATCTACTAAATGATACAATCCCAAATGCAGTTTACTGTGATGGCCTTTATTCTAGGATATGATCC
This sequence comes from Melospiza georgiana, assembly GCF_028018845.1. Classification (NCBI taxonomy): domain Eukaryota; kingdom Metazoa; phylum Chordata; class Aves; order Passeriformes; family Passerellidae; genus Melospiza; species Melospiza georgiana. The sequence continues at coordinate 54,968,250 of NC_080430.1, forward strand.
ACTGTGTAAAACTTGAGCAATAAACCTCAACTGTAAACTGTGGACAAATAAGCATTATTGTGCCCAGTGTAAGAGAAGATCTAGGAGGAGTCTGGGGAACCATTACCAGTACAGTAATAATACAGGACAGTGAAGATTTTTCTGTAATTTGATGAATATTCAGTTGTTCTGCGTGTCATTAGTAGTGCCAATGTGTACAGAAAAAAGAACTGGTAAACACAGATGGCCTAAAGCTGATCTGGAAACCTGAGCTAAGGTAAATAATTTTGTAAGATTAGCAACAGAAACCAGAACGTCACAAAGTAATTGATTCTAAGTGAAGAGCTTAATTGTAGTGTCTTTTCTTTGGTAAAAATTTTATAGGAAAATGCTCAGTGTTCTGTATTAATCAGGTTTTCAGGCTTTTGAGAGTCTGTCAATGACAAAGGGATTTTTTTCCACAACTTTGCAGCAGATATTAATGAGAACAGAGGGTTCAGCAAACATTTCACTGTCAGTTGTTGTTTTTGCAGCAATGCAATGGTGAAATAGCAGCAGGAGTACAAGGGCAAGGCTGTGTTTTTGGGAAGTGTGTGACTGTATAGTATGGAGAGTATGAAATTCAGTCAACAGCTTAGAGAAGAAAAGCCATTGAGCTTGTTGCATTAAAGCTATGCTGAGATCAAAATTTTCATAGCAGAACTGAAACTGCACAATACATTATGGTATTTCAGACACAGGAATCTTAACTCTGTCATAAAATGGTAATTTATACTTACTCGATGTGTTCAGCACTAGAGAAAAATTAACAGTTTTTTTAAAAAATCTACTATTTTTCTAATAATGAAAATCCATCCAATTTTTAATCCTACAATGTAACAGTATTGAAAAATATCTTAATGCCCATCTTCTTTTACTGACCATATTTTGAGATTTCAGTGCTGAAGTGAAATGGAGGCAGGAGACTGTAGACTTCAACATCATGACAGAAAAAACTGGTTTTGTTTTTAAATGCCACCCAACTAGATCTTGAATAGTTAGGTATGAAATGAATGTTACCTCTTTGGAGAGGAGGCTTTCTATTAGCTGGACTAAACAAATAGGTCCATAAGGTTGATACTTACATATGTGTAATCTACTGCACTGTCTCTTCCTGGCCCTCTTTGCAGCAGAACAACTAAGCAGCATCTTTGCAATGATTCTCCCTGTTTTCACTTCAGCATCCAATGTGCTAACTTGTGAGGAAGTCGGAATCTTGTGTGGCTTCAATGACTCTTGAGTATTCCGTTTCTTGTTTTTAACACCTTGCTGTCATGCTTGAGTGAGAGCCAGTATATAAGTTTTGAAATTATTTCTGTACTGGGGTTAATACTTCTATGTTCTCTTCCTAGATAGCTTGTATTTCTGCAACAAACAGGATTTCTTAAACTTTGTTCCCACACTTCTCAAATCCGAGATGGGAATCATGGACCATGCTTAAAATTTCTACTTTGACACTGTTTTATGGTTTTGGATATTGGTCACTTTGTGTAGCATCCCACTGAATGAAAATAATTGTCTTTTTAAACATGGAGGTGTTTGTGGTGCTTGGGTAGGGTTTTTTGGTGGGAGGAGATGGCTGGCTTGTGGCAAGGCGAGTGGTGGGGTGGAGTTTTTTGTCTGTCTGGAATTACTGTCAGGCTCTGGTAAAGCTTGGATCTGTGAGAAACAAGGCTCACTCTTTAAAATTTTTAGAAGTTTAATAAGGGATAAAAGGGACAGTATCCAGCACTGGGGTGCTCAGCAAGCTGCCAGAAGCACACCTTTAATTATAACAACTCTTCTTATGCACTTTCTTATTGCATTGGTCAAATGCATATAAATGAAGTTTACACATATTCAAACATTCCTTTGAGTTTACATGTTCCAAGAATTCTGTATCTTAGTTCGACCCCTGACCTTATCTTCTCAGAGCATGTGCCACAAAGCAGATGGGATTCTGAGAGTCTTGTACTTTATTTCCTCACCAGGGTCTGTGGTTTGACAGTCACTGAGAGCCAAAGGGTCAGTGGTAGATTCCTTTTTGCTCTTTGGGTGTTATTTGCCTGGTTTGTTCACTGTTATCTTATCATACAGACATTTTGGCTGTCTTTACAAGTACTTTCAATCAACATTAGCTATTTCACTATTGTCAGTTAGTTACAAAAATAAAGGCATTAGTTATTACTTCACAAATACAATTGCCTCTGAAAAAGTTAATAAAGTTAATGTTATTATACACAGTACATATCCTTTATTTTAATATTTTGCAGAAGCCTAAACTATAATATATATTTATCACACTAAGATATACAGTCTATACAGAGATTAGGGTATCAACCATAAAAGGCTGACAAATTATGCTATATCAAAAGCAGTTGAAAAGAGATTGTACTATATCAAAATAATTTACAAAAGCTAATAATAGCAAAAGATAATAACTACATAGTTATTTATAACAGGGCCATGAATTTTTCCTGTATGAGTTGACATATACTACTTCATAGCTGATTAAGTTAAAATACAGTCATGCTTACTTCAAACTTAACCCATTGTTTTTCTGTTTTTTTTAAATCCCAGATAAGCATTGCTGTGTATATAAGAAGCTCCTTCCAAAGCTTCTATTTTATATTGGCCAAATGCTTCTTTAAATTTTGTGAGCATTTGCTGATATCCATATGATGTTTTGCACTACGGTAACTCTAAAATTAATTCTCCTGCATGGCTGGTTTTAATTTTAACCAATTTCTGCCCAGAATACCATCTTGAAACTCCTCTGGAAGATTGCACATATTAGGCATGCAGCCCTAGTATTTCTTTTACAGGTTAAAGAAGAGTATGGTATTAGGGAAAAAAAAATGTTGTGGAATGGTGTTGTAAAACTGTTGTGGAACAGTGTTATAGATGCATGAGTATGCTCTTCTTGAGATCCAGAGCACTTTACTGTTCTCAAAAAAAATTGGACAGAGAGTCTATGACAATGGTTTTGAACTCCTGTGTTTGTCTTGCTTTTCTGGGGTTATTCTGTTATACCCTAAATTGTGCTACTTTTGGCAAATTAGTTTTTTCAGGATTTTAATGGTCCTGTGAATTTCTGATGAAGTCTTCTCCTGAAGACTTTTCCTCTGTCTGAGCAGTCAAATCTTCCTGCCCTGAGTGGTTTTAAGGATGTTGGTTGTTCTTTAAGAGTACTGATGTGTGCCTGAGGGTGATGTATCTTGGGATGTCTGATGAAGTCAGTTCCTGCCCACCCTGCTGCTGCCCTGCAGGAAGCTGAGCTGCCCTTGAGGCAGCTCCTGGGTGGCCACAGCTTACATCAAAGAATCAGTTTCAGCATTGGGTTTTTTCCTTCTTTTTTTTTTTCTTTCCTTGAATTGCCACAGTCTTAAAAACTTTTTTAGGAGATGAGGCTAGGCCTCTCAGGGTGGTAGTTTCAGTAAGTAATAAAACACTCATTCTTGCCTCAAGACAAGAGTTTTCAGTGTAATCAAGCTTTCTCAAGCTAATCTGTAGTTTATTTTACTCTATTAGTTTCTTCGGTATGTTGCACACACTTAACAACATTCACATTACAATTATTATAAAATTGCTCAGTTGAATTCAAGATCCTCATAAAACTGAATGTATTATAAGGTAAATAAAGGCACTTAAGATTAAAGGCATATTGTTTAATTTTACATCATCTGAAAGTTTTTTTGCAGATGCAGCAACCCCAAATGGAAGTACTCTTGATGACATTTATAAATTACATCAGACATGATTGATGTTCTTACTCAAATTTTGTGTCTTAGTGTAGAATCTGCCCTATGATATGTCAGTACCACATTTCCTGGAAATTCCTCTCTACATGTTTTTACTTGACCATATCTAAATTTACCATTGTATTAAATTTAGCTTTAACTTCATTCTCAATGCTAATTGGAATTAACTATTTAGTTCATATATTCTTAGCAACATGCTGGATGAACACTGATACTCATTTTAGATACTTTTAAAAAAATCTTTTATTGTCAGTTTAAGAGAGAGCTTAGTGGTAGCTGAGTTAATTTAATTATATGAAATGAAGTAGCTTTTATCCCGTTTTATTTTATTAGGGTGAACATATTCATCAGCTATTTCATACAGTCTTCAGAAGATGACAAAAACTTGAATATAAAACATATACTGAGATTCAGTTTGTGTCCATTTCTTTAATTTTTAAATTTTATTTTATTGTAAATGATACAGACTGTTCATACACATTGATAAGATGTTCTCAACCTCAAATTTTATTTCTCTGTATGGGTGTATTAAGAAAAAAAATGCTAGCCACTTGCCTTCACTAAGTTCTAGATTCACTCAAGCCCTTCAGGCCACCACATATTCAAAATCTTTGATTCCTCTGCTTTCTTTTTTTCTAAAGGCAGACAAGCCTTCATCCAGCTTTAGCCCTACCCCAAAAACACCCTATAGGTGCTGACCTAACTGAGCAAAAGTAAAATATAAACTATTGACTTCTATTGACAAGCAACTTCCACTTTGAGACAGAAGAGCACAAACAAGAGCTGAAAGGTGGGTCATTTTCTACAACTGTCAACCTGGCCACTTTTCTGTTTAACTACCAGTGGTAAACTTGTGAGTAGGTTGGTTCTAAAAGGCTGAGCTACACATTCATTAGTCCATGGAGTTATATGGGCGGAGTCTAAAAGAACCTGTGAGGAATAGTTTACTTTAGCCCCAGTCTGCTCCACTGTCTCTATATGGAATTGTGGGGATGGGATTAGGATTGCTTTTAGCAAAAGAATAAGTGAACCCCAGTTATCTGTGTACATGGCATGAGCTGCAGGACTTCCATGAGGGTAAGTTTCTTTAGTCTCTGGCTTGGAACTTTTAGATCCAACCACATGACACATATATTGTTCTGATTTGGATTGGGAAAATTGAGAAACTGTGTTATAAATTATCAGTATTAAGTTTAGTGTTGGTATTTGTAGAGGCTAAATTGTAAGACTGCATCTTGGTTCAGCTAAATATCTGTATACAAATGGAAAGTTGGAGATAGGATAAAAAAATCCCAAACCATAGGATGTAAGTGCTGTGGGAGGTTGTTTCTTCTGAGCCTTGCACTATTGGGCCTGGGTGCACATTTGGAAATGTGGATGTGTGCCATTGATATGAAAAGAGTCCATCATGACAACTTTTGATGCTTTAGTCTGTGATCTATGTTATGAATGCTCATGCTACAGTTAACATGCTTCTTGCTCCCAGTGTGGTTTGAATGCATTGCCATGGTCAGGAGGCTTACCTGGCCACCACCTCTTTGAAAAAAGATGTGTTGAATTTTCAGCAAGCCCTCTGGTGCAGATCAGAGCTGTGCCACGGTTGTGGGCAGCCCGTTTGGCTAATTGGTGACAAGGAGCAATGTGAAGGCCTGTGATGATTCAAAATATTAATTATTTCTCTTTATAATTTTCTGTGAGACTTATTAATATTTTATGAAGAGGTTGGTAATAAGAGTGTAAGAGGTTTTTTTGACTTTTAACTTTCTTACAAGCAACTAAAAATGAACATAGCTATTGGCAGCAAAAGGCTAGTCTATATCTTTTTTTCTTCTCTGATATCATTCTTTCAGTCTTTCTGCAGTAATTATGACAAAACTTATTTCATATGCCATGTCCACAGGTGGCATTGCATCACCTTCATTATTATCTTGACCTCTGGTTTCCACAGTAGCAATGCTCACCACTCCTTTGTGCAGCCTGATTTTGTGCTGTGAGGCTGGCTGGACTTTGGAGAAGAAGAAAGAGGTCTGAGAAAGACTGGTAGTACTGGAGCTGTACATTCTTTGTTTTGAGAAGAATACATTATAATGTTTATATGTGTATTCATAGCATCTGCTAGTCGCTATGGTTTCAATTTTGTGGGACTTCTGGGTTTTGTTTTGGTTTTGTTTGGTTTTGTTATTAACTGTGCAAATAGATAGTTTTGTCAATTTGTAATGGGAGAGCAGTCAATCTGTGGGATGGTTCACTCCTACAAGCAAGTACTCTGTAAAGATTTGGGGATTGCTTTATAAATAGGGTGAAGCCTATTTGCAGCTATGTTTAAGTCTTCAGTATTATAATGAATGGATAGCAATGGGATTTAATAATAGAATGCATTTATTGTGGTTAAATGCAGTGCAAGGCGTCAAATTGCTTTTGAGATTGCTGATTGAATAGCCCTTATTGCTGAATTATTGTAGCATGCTTATTATCTAGTGGATGACAATCTACTCACGAATTAATGAGGGGAGCAAAATGAACACTGTGTTTTAAATAGGCATCAGCCTTACAGTTCTTTAATTTTTATGACTTTATGTTGAAAATCATGCAGATAAGAATAATGTTAATACTGTTCAATGCAATGAGAAGAAAAAACTGATGAGGTTTTCTTCTTTTTTTCTCTGAACTGGAGGACAATTTTTAGTGCCAGCAGAATTCTCTTGTTTTTTCTTGTTTGAAAAAACAAGAACCATTCTCCCAAGGACACCATACTTGGAAGTATACACACAAACACACACACACACACTCCATACTCCTGCTTTCATCTTTTTTTTTTCTTTTTTTTTTTTTTTTTTTTGACAGAATAGTTTCTTGTGTGAATTTTGGAAATAGTAGAGCACAAAACACTCCCAAAAGTAAAATGCTATTTATGTCTAACTGCAAGAACAGAATGTTGAAAGTAGCAGATGTTTTGATTTCTGTCATAAATATTAAATTATTCCTGATTTCCTTCATTCCAGGTTCTTCAAAAATTAGGAAAAGCAGATGAAACTAAAGATGAGCAGTTTGAAGAATATGTTCAAAATTTCAAACGGCAAGAGGTCAGTTACTTTTTCACTTTCTTTAATTGTGTCTTAAAAATGCAATATATTTAACTTGCTGGTTTTGAAGGTGTTGCAGGGAACAGATAGGATTCTATTTTTTCTTGGGTACAAAATTTTGTTCTGCAGTTTTCAAACAGAGGTGACAGTTGCATTTGTCCATGCAGAGCGCTAAAATACGGGCTGAAAATAAAAGGACAGTTGTTGTCATATGTAACATCACCATGCTTAAACCGCTTGAGATCAGAGTGTCAGTACATTTTCACCAGTAATTAAGAATAGAACCCAACCTCAACTAAATGCAGCTCTGTGGTCACCTGGTTACAAAGCAAGAGAAGTATTTATATGGTTTCATTTTGTGAATTACTTTCATCAATGCTATATAATAATGCTGGTTTTATGAGAGTGAGTAGATTATTGTTTCAGACTGCACGTATGTTGTGAAGTTCCCCATGGGTGCTGAGGTCTGTGGTGGCAGTGCTGATGAAGCATAACTAGGCAGCAATGCTCAATTACTCCTAGTGTTATAAACACAACACAGGAAACCAAAGGGGCTCCAAGGAGTTTATAACCTAGTCCCAGTGCAATCCTAAATTCTAACCCAAATTACTTGTTGCTTTGTTGGACAGACTTTTTGGCTCTGAGGTGATGAGTTGCAATTTAATATACAGTACACCTTTCTAGCACAAATTAATACCTCCCATGAACTGTGGTAATACCACCAAGAAAATAGTCTTGTTATATCTGTCGTCTTTGTGAGCTGTTATTTAGAGCTCCTATAGAAAAGAATTGGAGAGTGAGAACTACTCCCACACATTTTACACAATCTAAAATTTGGCTCATGTCAGTGTTTGCAGTTTCTGCTCTGAATCAGTCCTATTCTACCAAATGCACTTCCCTCCTTTCCATGTAAACACAAAGCCTGCATCCTGACTGCTAGAATGCTTATTAACTCTTCTGCATCTTATTGTCACTTCACCTTTATATTCCTCTAAGTGTAGAAGAGAGGGAGGTTTCAAAATCTATTGAGCTTTCTTCTTCACCAAAGAGAAGAATACTGGGAAGTAAAAGAATCTGTATCTCTGAGATGGGTAGTTCTTTCCTCAAATTTCCCAAGGTCAGGAAGATGGTGGGATTTAATAGAAGTTTTGAAATCCTACAGAGATGTTATATTTTCCCTTTTCTTCCCTTTCCACTTTTCCAAGTCTTCTTGACTTGACCTTTTGATTATTCGATCAAGGTCATGGCTTATCCTTGTTGTCCGTATCCCAGCTGTTTCACAGCTAGTGACTGTGTAGAAATATGGTGCATCTCTGAGGAGTTTCTTCAGTGTAAGAGCAAATGGAGCATCTCCATGAGGAAACTGAATTTGTGGTATTTTTTTAGTTCAAAATTCAGAGACAAAAAAGAGGGGAAAGAAGAAAAAAATCCTTTTAAGCAAAATGATATCTCAAGTATTTCTGTCCTTTACGAAGAATTTTCTGTAATGGTGATTTTAAGCTGAAAATCTTGCTTAGATCTAAGGAGGATATTAGCATTACTTTCTTTTTTATTTCCTCATCTTTTGATGTACATAGCGGCAGTAATAAACAGTAAAGGACTCTGCAGGAACTGCATGATGCTAAATCCTAAATGAGCACGTGAGTTGCGACCAGAGAGAGAATTGGGTAGGGAGGGGTGACTGCAAAGGGAACTACTACAATTGTCATGACAGTTGCACTGACAGGTGCACTGACATACCAAATGAGAGAGACTTTATTTACTGAACTAGTCACACATGCTTACTGTGCTTTCAAGAAATTCTGTTGTGCTCAATTCTTCAAATGCAGCAGGGAAAATGCTGCAAAAGCACTGTTTCTGCCATGTTCACCAATAAGAAGCATATAAATAGTTTAATTTTTCTAAGTTTTGTCCATGCTTTGATCTACAATTTAATGCAAAGATATGAAGCATTACAATGTACATCTGAATTATCACTCATACTGATTAATGTCATGCAGAACTGCTGTCTCCTGTGAACTCAGGCAGCCATCTCTTCTTGGTTTACATTCAGTCCTGCTTTCAAGTTCATTCTGCAACTCTAGAGGCTTTAGATAAAGAAAAGTCAAAATCTAGATATTAAAGTATAAAAAGACAATCTGGTGGATGTATCTCTGTGCTGAAGCTCACCAAACTGTTGCTGTGGGCTGTTCAGGAAGCTTGCAAGAACAACCAACCCTGTTAGTTGTTGTTGTGCCATCTTTTCATCTTTTTCAGTTTTCCCCAGGATTTATCTCTGTGATGGTCACTGACCTAAAAAGGCCATGGCAGAGGAAGTTGGAGAGGAGGTCCAAGCATTACTTTGTTTCTTGCAATCTCACCAATGATTTGTGTGTTCCCTGGCCACCCCACCTGCTGTCAGTTCATTCTGAGGAGCACTATCACTTCAGTTCTTTGTCTCTTTACATGTTCTTTGTTGCAGCTGGTGCTATGTGTGCCCTGGAGATCCTGATAAGCTGAAAGCTGTGAACATGATCTGTCTATCTTGTTTGCCTGCATTACTGAGCATGCAACCCTTGAGAGGTCAACTAACCTTAAGGATAGAATGATCTTTTTGTTACTACTCTCCAAAGATAATAAATAAGGACTCCCAGTTTAGCCCACTGAAAGGATAAAGGAAAGAGCACAGTGCTCATTATCCAGGAAACAGAAAATTGAAAAGCTGAAATCTTTGCCTGACTAGTAGATTAGATGGTGGGCCTGTACCAAACTCAGAAGGCGGCTATTTGTAAGGATACATGCATGTCATGGTTTGATACAGGCACCCACAAAAGCCACTCACTCACCCTCCCTTGCAACAGCTGTGCAGAGGAGAGAAAAATTTAATGAGTGCTTCATGTGTTGAGATAAGGACCAGGAGAAAACACTCCAAGGACAAAACAGGCTGAGCTTAAAGGTACAAAGTGAATTTATTGCTATCAGAGTCAGACAAGGAAAATGAGAAGTAAAAGAAGCCCTTAAAAACATCTTTTCCCCCCCAACTCCTCCCTCCTTCCCACTGACAGCACAGGGAGACATGGGGCTGAGGGTTTTGGTTAGTTTGTCACCTGAGGTTTTCCTCCACTACTCAGGGAGAGGAGTCCTTCCCCTGCTACACCATGGGGTCCCTTCTCATGGAGACAGTTCTCTGTGAACTTCTTCAGCATGGCTCCAAATGCACAAGCAGCAGTCCTGCCAAAACTACTGCAACTTGACTCCTTCCCATGAGCAAACAGCCTCCCAAAACTGCTGCAGTGTAGGTCACTCTTCCATGGGGTGCAGGCCTCCAAGGACAGGCTGCTCCAGCCTGGATGCAGGGGCCAGCTCTCTCCACAGTGTCTCCCGCTGGATCACAGCCTCCACCAGGGCATCTTCCCATTCCAGTGTGAGCACGTCCCCCGTGGGGTGCAGGTGGATCCCTACACCCCCTATGGACCCCCATGGGCTGCAGGGGCACGGCTGCTTCACCAGGGTCTTCACCACAGCCTGCAGAGGAATGTCGGCTCTGGTGCTTGGAGCACCTCCTGCCCCCCTTCTCCACTGACCTTGGTGTCTCCACGTTGTTTCCCTCACATGTCCTCACGTCCTCCTCTTCTCTGGCTAGGACAAATCTGTGCATGCACACTTTTTAAACTTTTTTTCCTTAAATATGCTATCGCAGAGGCATTACCAACATCTCTAATTGGCCCAGCCTTGGCCAGCAGTATGTCCGTGTTCAGAGCCACCAGGGATTGGTTCTGCAGGACACAGTGGAAGCTTCTCACAGAAGCCGCCTCTGGCTGCCAAAAATAGACCATGTAAAACCAATGCAGTGCAGCAGATTTATAGGGGGAAAATGGTCATTTAGATTCCCCAGTCATCCATTCCCATCTCTTTCTGAATACAGTTGGATTAGGGCATCTTCTGGACTTGACAACCCAGAGTTGAATTACCTAGATGAATCACCATGGAGTAACTGAGTCATCCCATGTCCAGAGAGAACAGAGCACAGTTGCTTTGCAGAGCCCCTGGACTTTCTCTATCAAAACCATTTAACTCCTGCAGCTGATGACAACAGAAAAACATTTATACTTTAAACAGTGAACACAACTGGTTTTCGTCTTCCACTTAAGCTGTAAACTGAAAAATCCCACTCTAAATCAAACCTTGTGGAACATATAAACTCATATATGACATTATGACAAACAGATTTTCATTTTCTTGTAAGAAATGTCTTGAGATTTAAACATTTATCTCTGCACAGATAATTGTAAATATGCTCAGCCTCTTAATCGACTCTTAAGTTCAGAATGAGGGAGAAAAGAAGAGAATTTCTGCATAATTCTCTCATTTCTGTTGTGAAGTTATCATCAAAGGCCATTGAGGATTTACCAGAAATTCCGTCTGTATTCTGTTTTTCAAGCAATTGCATCTTACATGTTCTTCTTTTTTACAGGGAGTACAGTAGCAATTACCTTTATCGCCATGTATATTTTAATGACTCATGGTCATTAAAACATTTAATGACATACTTTATTGTTCTAAGAGGGCAATATACTATTTCATGTATGTGCATATTTGCCTCTATTTTTCTTCTTGTAGTTATGAGACTTCTTTTACTTTACATGTGACAGTTAAAATCTATTTTAGTGCTTAAACCCATAAATATTATGTACTATATATATACACACAGGAGATATAACAGTTACTACTACAAAAGCAGCTTCCCATGGCATGTTGTCAGAAAAAAAGCAAAATGCCAAAGGCTGTTGTTGATAGCTTATAGAATTAGGTGATGAAGAACGTTTTTTACTGTAGTTGAGTGATCAGTACCGGTTGCTGCGGATTGTTTTACTGATGCCATTATCTTGTGCACAGGCGGCCAAAACTCACGCTGGAGCGCCCCCTGCAGCCGCGGGGGACTCATCGCACCCACCCTGCCTGGCCGGGAGCCAGCAGCGCCCCTGCCGGCTGTGACTGTAACTGCACCCAAGGGGAAAGCACCGCAGCCCAGTGAAGGCTTTTACTGGGCTCTGGCTCTGCTTGTTGTCACTCCCACTGTTGCCTTTTTATCCATATACATACTAGTAAAGAACTGTTATTCCTTTTCTTATATCTTCACCTTATATCTTAAAATTTCAAAATTATAAGAATTCAGAGAGAAGGGGGTCATATTGTCCATTGCAAGGGAGGTTCCCACCTTCCTTAGCAGACACCTGTCTTTTAAACCAACACATTGATGAATGGTAAAATAGAGTACTCTGGAAAGAAGGTAGACTTTATATTGAATTACAGATTTGTCCAAGTGCTGTCATTATAGTGCAAGAGTTTTATTGTCATTACATTGCAAGGGTTCCACATTGCTAGAATTTCATACCTCCTTAATGCTTCTTGTAGCCAGCCCCTCTAGGCACTGACTCTTCCTTATCCTCACAGTAGCCAGCTAACTCCAGCTCCTCTCAACCAACCAATCTACTCTTTTATAACACTCGTCTTATTGGCTACAGCTGCAGCCTGTTAACATCAGGTTTGCTCCTAATCCTTAATAATTGGCTCAGCTGCAACTCTTCAGGGGGTAAGATTACTTTCTATATTACCTTTATTTACTTATGTTCTATCCTCCTACATCCAAGTAGCCTTTTATTATGTTAAGCTTCTCTTAATTTAATAGTTATTTTCATTCATACTACATAGTTCTGGGAAAGACCTAGCAGTAAATAGTATCTAAAGTGTTTATGAACAAGAGACAGCACTGCTCAACACTGTGTCAAGTAGCAGCACATTATAATAAAGCATATCTCCCAGGTGATACAGAAAATGTTTTCTTTTTAGCTATTTTTCTGATGTCTTAGCAATAGAATGACAAAATTCCGGTATTAATCAGAGCTGCATTAATAATTGTAATTTTTAATTGTTGTTGTTGTTGTTATTACTATTGTATTTTTATTAATTACCCTGTTCTCCAGTTTCAATATTATTAATGCTCTTGCCTCTCACTAAATTGGAGTGATATATTTGGGCTTTGTATGTCATTCATGTGCTGACCTTTCCTGGAAAGATGTATTGTGTTAACATCCTGTATGTGACATGATAGAAAAATCAAACTCTTCTGTTCTGACTGGAAAGCTGTAAATTTGTGATTCCTAGCAAATAGGACATCCAATTACAACTCTTATAGAGGCAAGGTGGTCTTTAATTTTTGAGTGGATGCAAATGCTTTTCTAATCCATCCAGAAGCAAGAGCTGGTTAGATGGAAACTATGGGGTTTTAGTTTTCATCATTAACTTTTTTTAGATCTTGTCAGTCTCACAGCCAAAAGTGTTGTGGCTCTTTTTCTTAACTTCCAATGCTAAGATATGCTTAAATACCACAAAGTTAAAAGAAAACCGAAACTAAACATACCCAAGAATCAATAGTACTGAAAAGGCCTAATGCTGCTCTCAGAGTATGTAAGGCCTGTGGTTGTAGAATGCTAGATCCCTAAACACTGAAACTTCTTATCTCACTGAGTGTATATGTCTTTACCAGCTATATAATACTGACTGTATGATGAGACCAGAGAGTAGAAAGGTGATAGGCTACATTGATCAAAGCAACAAACTATTATTTGGGACATTGCTGTGAAGACCTGTGTTGACTTTCCCAAAAATGGATGTTGGTTTGGGTTGCTGGTATGCCTCCCTTGCTCTTATGTAAAGTTAAACAGGATTATGTACTAGATTTTTGGTGATTCGTGAACTGAGTTTGATCAGGTGAGCTAAGAGCACTGATTTTTGGTGCTGGAGTCTGGTAGAACATGCATAGTGTTATCAAACAAACTGGTTGTAAGAAGTTTGTTATTAACACTTTCCTCTGGAGTTTCTTACATCTTATAAAACTGACTAATTTTGCTGACTTATGTAGAATAAATGAAAGACATTATGAAATTATAAAGGAAGCATCAGCACTCTCTTGGGAAACTTCTTTTCAGAGGGATACAACATTGGTGAAAGGACAGCTACCTTTTATTCTCGTCAAGAAGCTGCATCTCATTTAACAAAATTCATGGCTTTAATGAAGATACTTGGAGCAGTGGTTTCAGAGCCACTGGATGTTTTCATTTGATAGACCAGAAAGTAGAAGGAGTGTATCAGTAAACACTGTAAAGGGACAACATTACAGTCTTTCAAGAAGTACTTTTTAAAACCTGTATGTAACAGTTTGCATGATGCCCATAGTCAGCAATGCAGTATTTTCACCTTATTAATCTGTTAGGTGACAAAAGTATATCTGTCTTCACTAATAATGAGTTTACTATAGAAAATGTGTAGACCAGATGCACATTTTTCAGAATTCACAGGGCTGAGGGCTTTCGATGTTAATTTTTTTCTGATATTTTTAGAAAGGTCTAATTTTGTTGCCATTGAAGCTGAGAAAATATCTCTTAGATTCAGTGGGAGCTGGTCCTTGCTCATGGATTTTTCAGTGTCACATCACACAATTGTTAATGAGGGAAAAGTCATATGACTGTATCATGTTTAGATATTTCAGATGTTTGTGGCCTGTTAATAACCTAGACTGAGGGAGATCCATATTAAAATTATTATTTTGAATGAAGTGTCAGAACTCATAACAGCACAGATGGCAAAATGTTTACATCATGTTTTACTACTTTGACTTTTTCTTACACATTTCCCGAACAGCAGTTCCTGATGACGCACAATGCTAACCAAGCAGAACAGATCTAATAGTGGTTTAGGGTAGGAGTTGTAAAGCTGCACAGCAGTATAGTTATAAACACAGTGTTTGAGCATTGTGTTTCCCTGACATTTGTGGTGTGCTGCTTAGTCCTAGTGACAAAACATCATGTGTATTAATAAAATTGGACATGAAATCAGCTAAGGAGGCTCTCACCCTTCCAACTGTGGTTTGCTGCTCCTAGAACACCAGAGATTTTTTTAATAACTAAAAATTGTTACTATATGGTCACCTATTCAGCTGGACCATGATGAAGAACCAAGTTTCTATACCTTTGATTTTTTACCACAATAGGTCAGGCCAAAGAAGGTACAAAATTAAAAGATAACTTCTGTGCCTTCACGTGACTTCTCACAGTACAAGGGATTCCCCCAGGAGGAGACTGGCATGCATGAAAGGACAACTTCCATCTAATTTCCACCAAGTATTTGCTGATCCTCCTCTTCAGACATGAGATCAAGAAATTTGCTCCTGGGTACAATCTCCTTTGCTCTATGGAAGCATTGATCACTTAATGTCTTGGTCCATGGAAAACAGTCAACTTCTGATATCCCCATGCCTACCACTTCAGCACAGAATGAAGTTAACTTCTGCTGTGTTATGCATCATGAAAAAATGTGTTGTAATGACACTTTAGGGTAGTAGCTCTTGCTAAAAGTACTAAAGTGTAGTAAATAAAACACCAAAATATTAAAATGTATGCATAATATTTTCTTAAAGGACAAAACACCAAGCTACTACTCGAGAACTTTCAGTTGTTCTATAAGTAATTAAATCTGAGGTTCAATCCACTGATACTCGCCCTGCACTTGTCTGGCCCTTGTTTGGATAGGCAGCTTTGATTCCAAAGCAGGGGAAGAGGTTGCCTTTCCTTGGAGCATCAAATATGGCTCCAAACCAGACAATGGCTGGCTGCTCCTTCATACCTGCTGTTACCCAGCAGCTTTTCAGACACCATCCTGGTGGGTCTATTCCTGTGCTCAGACTTTAGTCAATGAATGGATTTGAGAGCTGTACATGACTTGTTTCAGATCACATTGGTGTAAAAGTAAGCTTCTGTTTGTTGAATCCACAAAGTGAATTCAGTCAGCTTTCTAGGCCCACACAGGCATTTTTACCTTAAAAATTCTTTAATATTTCCAGGAGGTTAAACAGTTGCTCTCTTCTTAAAGTGCACTACAGTTTGAGAGATGGGGTTGGGGGCTGTTGATGATCCCATTCTAAAGGCCTACAGTTCCCTTCGAGAAGCTAAGAGAAGTGAGTTTGTGGGTGTGACCTGCATTGTATTCTAAGTACTGGTGAGACAAGTATTTTTTCAGAACTGAAAATACTGCAGCTGTGATTAATTTTAAGCATCAGATAGCCCCTATCAAACTGAATTTCTTATGATCCTCTGTGTCTGAATTCTCTGAGCACTGAAGTTGCTGATGGCAAATCCTTTACTGATATCAGACATCCTTTGAGTTAAGTGGAGTTAAAACAGCTTATACCTTCTGCCTTCTAAAATATTCACAATATTCACATGCACCCTTTAGGTTCTGTTTTTCACATGGAAAATATAAAACTCCAAAGTAGTCAGTCATATTTTGAAGCCATCAGTCATATTTTGCTTCTGATTTTTCCACATGGTGTAGCTGTATGTGAGAAAATGTGACTGCAAGCTGATACTCCTGTAGATTCCAGCTGCTTAAATAAATTATTTGAAAAATATTGGAAACTGGCAAATGTGGACTCTTTCAAAAATATTCAGGCTATTGAAAGTGTCCTGGACAGCATCTTTTTAGCAATAAGTATGTGTGTAGCACAGCTTTCTTTGCAAATCCTAGGAACTGTGAAGTCCAACCTGTGGTACAGTCAGAGATAAAGTAACAAAATCCATTGTTTTCTCTGTTCTGAGAAGGTTGTTGGTGTAAGAGAAAGAAAGATAATTTTGATGTATTTGCCAAAGAAAGTCAAGAATTCACAGTAGACTGCAAGATGCACTAATCAAGCAAAACAAACTAACATTGTTATTATATTTTAATAGTTATTTGCTTGCAAAATGTTGAAATTTTAGAATACTTTGGAAATTGTTTGCAAATATAGTAAACAACTTTTGTAAGAGTAGAACTTTCTTCAGGTCCAGACTGGCCTCATTTGAGTGGTTTCCAGTGGAAGTTCACCAGTTTTGATCATACTTCTTTGTGTTTCAGATTAGGCCATAGGCCCAGCTGACTTGAACTGCACCTTAGCTGTAAAATACGCCTGTCTTTCTTTGGGCAGAGTTCTTCCCTGTACAGATGATTGATAAAATAAACCCAGAAATTCTAGCCTAGAGAGTACACTATGCAAGCCTCCTTTGCCAGGCCTTCTTTTTTTATGAATCTGTGCATGCTTTCAACATCTGACACTATTAATTAGATAGGTCCTGAAATTGCTTTTAGTTGTTGTTAGACATACTGCATGCATGTTTCAAGGCATTAAACATAACTGACATGTATTTTCACTTCCATGCTTTTTTTTTTCTTCTTTTTCAGGCAGAGGGTTCCAGACTCCAGAGAGAACTGAGAGCATATTTAGCAGCAATTAAAGGTGATTTTTAAGTTTTATATCTTGCTTTCATAAAGCAAACTTCTTTAAAAAATTGAGACAAGTAAGCTTGTTTAAAGTATACAAAGACAGATACAAGTAAGATTCTCTTTAACCTGATGCTAGGGATTCTGTACCTTCAATGTCAACTCATGTATTGCATCCTCGACTGTCCTTTGTGTGCATCTTCCACTCCCTAGATTCTCATGTTGCATGCATTTTTAGCACCCACAAAGTCTACACACCTTGTTATTCATCTTTGCAAATGCTAGAATATGAAGTACCTCATGCAAGGCAAGGGATTCCTTGATCTCCACAAATGGAACATTTCCAAGTTATTACTAGTTGGATGATGAGCTTCCTCCAAAACCACACTCCCTGTGATAATGTGATTTCTCATCTATTTCTGGCCGCTTAATCCATTTGTTTTAAGTTCAAAAGTCAAATGTGATGTCTCTTGATACTGCATTGAAAATCTAAATAACAGAAGTCACTAACCAGTGCTTAAATATCAGAGACAAGTAAAGAGTCATTTAAATCCTATTAGATACTTGTAAATCCAGCACACCCAACAGAGCACTGTATGCAAAGTGTTCTCTTTCTCATGCCACTGCTCTTTGGAGGAATTGGAGGCTAAAGGAAAAGTAATTAGAGGTGGTGATAGATTGAGAGACAGTAGCTTCTTAAGATAAATATAAATATATGATAAATATGTCTCTGTGTGTATATTTTTTATCCGGCTCCAGTCCAGCAGGGAAAATTTTGCAAATGAGTATTAATATCGCTGAAACTCATTGTCATAATAACATCATCAGCTGTTCACAGGCAAGGAAGAAAGCTCTTTTTGATGCAAATTATAAAATAGGAAGCAAAGCAGTAGCTTACTGTCTTTTACCATCTATTGTTTTCTGGATGGGCTGCCCAAAAAAAATTCCATACCAGACAAACTTGCGCTGATGTCTTTTGTTCTTAGAGGAAATTATAGCATCGGTCTTTTGCAGGGAACACACTGAATGCTAATTTTGCTTTCACAGTTTTTACCCTTCCCCACACACATTGTATGGTGGTTATTCAGAAGCAGTAGGATGATGCTGTCTTGCTAGATGTCTTACCTGTCAAGTAATCTGACTGTTTACATGTGCCTCGATTTCTGTATTGGTGATAACACTCCTCTCTGTTTCATCTTCTTTCTCCATCCTTCTCTTCTTTTCCTAGTACTCTACACTCATGGTCCTTTTGCTCTTGTGCTCTCTAATGGACTACTTTTTTCACTATTTTTTGTGTTTATCTTGGTGTAAAATTTTCCATTGTTTTAGTTTTGCCTTTTTAGCAATGCTTTTCTGTTAAACATTGTTTTCTTATTGCTGCCTTTAAGTAATTTGGACTGATTTTCTTACTCAGAATGAGAAGTGTTTGCTAGCACCTTATTATCTACCTGTCTTAAAAAAGATCCAGTCAAAAACACCCTAAAAATGTCAAAGACAACAAGCCAGCCAGTAGCGGGCATCCTTGGCACACATATTGGCACACATTACTGCTGTGGAATGAGCACACAACCTGAGACAGTAGAGCACAATACACAGCTCTGGCTAGGGCTTCCTCAAAGATGACTAGGTCAGTAGTGCAAAAGACCAGATCTTGGATGACTGAAACACCTGCTACAGTGTCTTTTTTGCAATTCCTTGAATGTCTGCTATCATTAAAAGATTTTTGAGGTATCTATGCACAAAAACATGATAACCCCCATATTTAGGCACTTGAGTGGGATTTTTGCACCAAAGATGTCACAGATTTGGAGTCATGCAGTCATCGGGGGCTCATTTTGCAGGAAAAAAGATCAATCATATAACCGCATATATTGGAATTATTGGAAAATAACGCACTTGGCATCCTAATATTCTTGGATGTATGAGAGAAGCAGTTCATTTTAAAGGGGTTTGGGATTTTAACTTGCTGCATGACATCTGAGTGACTTGATATTGGAAGCAGGAAGTACAAATCCAGGTATGATTTCATACAATCATAGAATGGTTTGGGTTGGAAGGGACCTTATAGATTATCTAGTTGAAATCCCCCTGCCATACTCAGGGATGCCACTCACTAGACCAGGTTACTTAGAGCCCCATCCAACCTGACCTTGAACATTTCCAAGGATGGGGCATCCACTTCTTTGGGCTACCTGTTCCAGTGTTTCACTACCCTCTGAGTAAACAATTTCCTCCTAACATCTAATCTAAACCTCTGCTCTTCTAGTTTCAAACCACTCATTCCCCTTTGTCCTACCACTGTCTACCTGCGCAAAAAGTTGCTCTCCCTCTTTCTCACTAAGCTTCCATTAAGTACTGTCAAGCCAAAGGGAGGTCTCCTCAGAGCCCTATCTCCAGGCTGAACAATCCCAGCTGTCTCAGTCTGTCTTTGTAGGAGAGGTTCTCTATTTCTCTGAACATCTTTGCGGCCTTCTCCGGATCTGCTCTAACAGGTCCACATCTTTCTTGTGCTGTGGACTCCAGATGTAGACACAATACTACAGGTGGGGATTTAAGCAAGGAAGAGTAAATTAAGCCTTATTATGACCCTCTGTCCCCTTCATTTTAATATACTTGACAATTTGAGGTTTGAGTTGAGTATCACACATTCTTAAAAGAATTTTTGCTGTATTCAGACACCTTCTCTTGATCACTGACAGTCTTAGCTGGACCTTGATCTTTCTTGTTGGTTATTCAAGGACTCAGAGGAACCATGCCATAAAGCTGTTGAACTTGTGAATGGCTTTTATGTGCCATTTTATTTCACCTGCATGATAGTTTAATGTCTGTTGTATATCAGTGGTGTTTGTACTGATGAGACTGTGCTATCCCCCATAGCTTTAGTCATCGCATGCCTCAGTGTTGTGTGTCTTCCAGTCTCCTTGGCAATATGTATCTGGGTTTTATACTTCATGATTTATTTTTTGAGCTTTTGAGAGCTATGAGGGACTTGAATGGTTTTATGGGCCAATTGTTATAGAAACCCTAAATCAGTCACCCATTTTCTACCCCAAGCTCTTTGCAAGTACCAGTGCAGATGGGGAAGAATAAACCTGGATCTTCATGCAGGTGACAGAGGTAACAAGTAGTCCTGCATGAGGAAAAGAAAGCACCATACACTTCAGGTGGCTTAATGTAGTGATAAAGGTGTACAGGAAGGGGAGGGCAGATTTTTCAGGTCTGTAAGCAGTTCTGTTGCCTAGTTGTCAGTCTGTGGCTGACAGAACTGCACATTCCCTTCAGATACAGAAATCTTAAAATCAGAAATGTAATTTCTTAAAAGTCATATAACTATTCATCATCTTTCTGCAAAATTTATTAATGAATAATTATTGGCTTGTTGCAGTGGAAACTCTAATAGATTACTATCAATAACAAATACAACCCCCCCTTATGGCAGGGCAGGTAATTTCCCTGAAGAACCACATAAGTAATATTAAGAGCCAGACCAAGATGTCTCACCCCATCAGGAAAATGCAAATTTCTCCATCCTTCAGGCTAGATTATCCTTCAGGGGAGTGAGGAGACCCCACAGTATATGAGTTCTAGGCCAACATGCTCTTCCAGGTCTGTCTCATTCTCCATGGGAGCTTGAGTACATTGGAACTGTGATGGTAAAGAGTCACCTACCCTCCCCCTTCTCTGGTGTGCTTAATGGGAATGTCCCTGCACTGCCACCCCCAGGACCCCTATCACAAGGGGGCCTCTAGAATTTTTTGGAGGCTCCAGGGACAGGGACTCTTTCCCATAGAAATAGGGATCATTTAATCAGAGAAGCTCAATCTTCAGTAACTGAATTATTTAGTAACATTTTTCCTAAGTGATTCGAATATTTTAGCACCTTTAGCTATTAAATAAAGGACCCAATTACCAAGAATGAAAACATTGATACTAAATATAAATTTCTGACTGTTCGTCAGCAGTAAAAATTCTTTTCACATTTCTTAGTACTTTTCATATTTCTTAGTACTTTAATGGCTTGCTTTTAACAATTTCTCTCTCTCAGTGATAACAGTTAAAAACAGCCAAGAGAGAGAGCCTGCAGTCTATGACTAGGACACTAATTCTCTTAAATTTAGTGCTGAATAACACATAAAAGGTGTCAGTGTGTAAGAAATAACTCTATGTGAAAACCTGCCCAACAAAAAATCATTGGACACTGTAAGTTTATATCCAGAGGTATGAAAAAGAATGGGAATTCACTGGATTGGTATTTACCTTTTCCCTCATTTGGTGTGTTGCAGTAAACCTGGTGTAGATACAGTCAGAGGGAGTAGGATGCATGATATTAGCCTGGAAATTTCAGATTGAAGCCCCTGACTGAAAAAGCCAAATACTTTACTACCCACTTACCTGACACTGCAGCTGGATTTGACTGATGTTTTTTACAGGAATGTGGTGGAATGAAGGATTATCCAATTCTCAGAACAGAAAAAAAGTGTAAAAGTTGGTGCAGTTTTGACATAACTCAAGCATGGCACATTAGGTGTGTTTTACTTATTCTCTTCAAGCCGATATATGCCTGAGTCCTGTAGTACTTAAGAAAGAAAGTCTAGGAAAAAGTGTCAACACGGTCTGTGACCGAGCTGAGTGCAAGCTGCAGGAGGGATTATCCAGCAGTTGTGCTAGCCTGCCTGCCACAGGAACCTCTGCCACAGGTTTGCCACTCAGAGTGCTCAAGGGCAGAAGTTCAGGTGTCACAAAGGATCAGGTGTGAGCAGGGATGAACAAACCCTCCTGGTTTGTATGTTCACCCTGATTGGAGAGAAGCAACTTTCTTAAGCAAAGAGATACTCTACTGGTTTTGCCTTATCTCTTGAGTTGATTAATTTGCAGCGACATTAAAGATTTTAAATGAGTCCTGCCTGAAAATATACGTGAAGATCATCTGTGTTTTATTGTAATTTGGTAACTTCTAAGGCAAAATAAAACCAAAAAAAAAGTCCTTTTTATTCAGGAGAACACTTTCTTAGCTGGACATATATCATCCTAAGAATTAACCATGAAGGAGAAAAGGAAGAAATACATCTTAATTCTTGTGCTGTCCTAATAGTCTAAGATGAGCTCTGTCATTAAAAACCACCCCCAAGACAATTTCTGAAGAGATCAGATATTCTGTTTTGCCTCAGTACCTTTTGATTTAAGGGTGAAAGCTTGTACCTCCAAACACCAGTATTTCCTTTGTACTTGTTCTCCCCCATGCCATTCTCTCTTTTGTACTCAAGGACTGAGAACAAGCATGTACTTTCAGCTTTTTTAGTATCTGTTTTCTATCCTGTCCATTCCATAGCCTACTATTTTCTTTTAAGTGTGCATCCCTGTATTTATTTTACTCTCATATTAACAGCATGTGTTTTGGGAGTGCATGATGGAATAGCAACTGACTAGATCAAGCCTGGTTTTCTATACACTCAAGTTTCAAATTAGTTTTCCTTTTCTATTTGTGGATGTTTCTTTGTGCAGAAAATAAAAATATTGATGTTATTCCTAAATTCATTCACTGAGCAGTTAAATCTGAATATCATACTTAGACATATTTTCAAGATAGCAAACAGATTTTGACTAGAAAAAAAAGAAGTGTTTTTTTAAGGAAAAAAAGTTAATGGTACGTAGGAAATTGAAGTATTGAGATTTTCCAAGGAAGTTGAAATAAAAGTTGTCATTTTAAAATTACTTATTCTGAACTCTTAGAATGTTAGATGAGATGAGTTTGATTTCACTGGATTCAGAACTATATTCAGAATCTAATGGAATCACGCTGTATCAAAATGCAAACTCCAATGCCTTCACTGAGGGTGTTTATTTATTCATTGAGGTCAAACTGATCTCATTGAAGATAGATTTAGGCCCTTTCTCATAATGTCATTGAAGCTATTTTACGTTGAAATCAGTGATAAGCATCAATAGTCCCTATTCTTGTTCCACTGTTGAGCAAGAGCTCCCATAGTGACTGATCAGTTTGGCTTCACACAATCCTCTGCAGGCACCACCCTGTTGCAAACATAAATAGGCACTGGGCTCCACAAACTTCTAAACATACTGGTGACCATACAAGACTCTTCATAAAACCACGTCCATTACAGTGCTCTCCCCAAGTTCAGGTATCTCTTTTCTAAATTTGCCAGAGGGAATAGCATAGTGGGTACATGCAGCTGAAAATAAAGATATTTAGCAACTATTTCTTGTAGTCTGCACTTACATATTCCTCGTTTTGCCTAACTGCAGGAATGCAAGATGCCTCAAAGAAGCTTACAGAGTCTCTCCATGAAGTGTATGAGCCAGACTGGTATGGACGTGAAGATGTGAAAATGATTGGAGAGGTAAGATGTATGGAAAGAGGGAAAAAGTATTTTGTATGCAAATAGATTAATCTGAGCTGATGAGGAGAAGTATGCATCCAAAATTTACCTTAATCCTTCATGTCATGTTAAATCCTGTTTTCTCAGCACATAAATTATGGATCTTGTGAAATGCTGCTGGCCAGATGCAGCACTTGCAGTGTCTGTTGTATGAACTAGCTGATAAAAGCTCCCACTGAGATAACTCAGTGTGAGCAGCATTGGTCCTGATAGCATTTGACTGACAAGTTTTCACAAAGGTATCTTACATGCAATTTTATAGTCAGGATTCTCAGCTCAAAATAATGTTAAAAAATTATCAAAGATGCTTATCCTTTTGTGCTGTGTAACAACTGTTGAGCCAGTGGTACTAAACAGGATATCTTATGGGACACTCACCTCTCTCTAAGAAGAATACGGAATTTAAAGGCAAATTAGGGTTCAGGACATTATTTAATTTTACTTTTTGCCTTCTTCCAGTGATTAGAGAGGAATACGCTTTTCTAGACACCACAGAAGGAATTTACCTTGAGATGCTCTGAAATGCCTGCTTAAAGAGCCTCAGTTCTGGAGGAAATCTGTCAGCAAATGTGATGGTGGTGACAAGAAAGTACAAATGGTTGTCAATGAAGCTTTTAATCACCTGACATTCAGTTAGCAAAGCCTCCTTGATAATATAGTTAACAGTAAACTGGAATACAGAGCAGTGTACAGATTGCTTTTTTTTCTCTATTGATGTATTCTCCTATATTTCCCTGCTGCAAAGGGTTTTAATTTTAAAAGTACCCAACTTCCAAACTGCCTAATTTAAGATACATACTTTTTTGTTTTATTGATTTAGGGTTTTTATATTGTTTTATGGGCAATATTACAAAATCTCCTGATTTATTTTGGATACAGAATCACAAAGGTAGATTTATGCATCAATTAGAGTGGCAAAAGCTCTAATTGATGCATAAATCTACCTAGCTCTATAAGTTAGAACTTAACCTGACCACTTCTGTAAAGGATAATAAAAAGTGGTTTTATAAACATATTACTATCAAAAGAGGGACCAAGAAAAACTTCAACTCTTTATTGGACATGGTGGGGAATATAGTTACCAAAGATGAGGAAAAGGCTGAGGTACTTAACGAGTTCTTTGCCTCAATTGCCAACACTAAGACAGGTCATCCACAGGACAGATGGCCTCTAAAGCTAGTAGGTTGTGCCAGGGAGCAGAATAGATCCCCTGTAAGATCCTCACTGATGGGAGCAGTTAGTGACCTGCTGAGCCACTTCGATGTTCAGAGCCTGTGGGACCAGATGGGATCCATCCTGAGTGATGAGGGAGCTGGCAGAAGAGCTCACTAAGCTGCTTTTCATCATTTATCATCAGTCTTGGTTATTTGGGAGGTTCCAGTTGACTGGAAGCTGGCCAATGGAATACCCATCCATACGGACTGAAAGGAGGATCCAGGAAATGACAGATCTCTCAGCCTGACTTCGATGCCTGGCACAGTTATGGAACAGATCATCTTGAGTGTGATTACACAGGACCTACAGGCATGGCCTGAGGATCAGACCCAGCCAGATGTGTCACTCTTGCACCGAGAATGACACAGGAACAGGCGAGAGGAGGCAGTATTGTAGAAAGAGTAAAAGAAGGTTTTATTCAAGAGAACTGTGTGGTTTATATAGAGTTATACAATACATTCTATTTGATTGGCTAGTTAACAAAAGCACTTTCCTTATACACTGTCCTTGAGAAGAACAGAAAGACTAAGTAGAAAAACACCACTTGCAGGTTGTTTATAATAACAAGTTATCACATCCTTACAACTTCTTGAAAATTCTCACAAGCTGCTGTGAGAAACGTTTGCCGTTTCTCTCTCTCTGTCCCATGGCATCCACACAGATGAATTTAGGAGAAGCAGGTCCTGCCTAACCAACCTGATCTCCTTTTATGACCAGGTGACCCACCTGGTGGATGTGGGAAAGGCTGTGGATGTTGTCTACCTGGACTGAGCAAAGCCTTTGACGCTCTCTCCTATGGAATAATCCTGGAAAAGCTCACAGTCCGTGGCTTGGACAGGTGCACTCTTCACTGGGTTAAGAACTGGCTGGATGGCTGGGCCAGAGAAGTGGTGGTGAATGGTGCTGTCCCCAGTTGGTGGCCCATCACCAGCGGTGTCCCCCAGGGATCTGTGCTGGGCCCAGTCCTTTTAAGATCTTTACTGATGATCTGGATGAGGGGATTGAGCCTACTATTAGCAGATTTGCAGATGACACCAGATTGGATGCCAGTGTCAATATGCTGGACGGTAGGAGAGCTCTGCAGGAGCAGCTTGGATGGGCTGGATCAGTGGTCTGAATCCAACAATATGAGGTTTAACCAGACCAAGTGTCAGATCCTGCACTTTGACCACAACAAACCCCTGCAGCACTACAGGCTGAGGACAGAGAGGCTGGACATTGGCCAGGCAGAAAGGGACCTTCGGGGTACTGATTGGCAGCAGCCTGAACATGAGCCAGCAGTGTGCCCACATGGCCAAGAAGGCCAATGAGATCCTAGCCTGTACCAGGAATAGTGTGGCCAGCAGGACTGGGGAAGTGATCCCTCTACTCAGCACTGGTGAGGCCACACCTTGAGTACTGTGTCCAGGTCTGGGCCCTTCAATTTAGAAAGGATGTTGAGATGCTGGAGCATGTCCAGAGAAGAGCAACAAGACTGGTGAAGGGTCTGGAACAAAAGTCCTATGAGGAGCAGCTGAGGGAGCTTGGGTTGTTTAGCCTGGAGGAAAGGAGGCTCAGGAGGTCTCTACAACTGCCTGAAAGGAGGTTTTAGCCAAGTGGCGGGGTCAGTCTTTTCTCCTAGGAAACCAGCAACAGGACAAGAGGACACAGCCTTAAACTATGTCAGGGGAAGTTTAGGCTGGACATTAGGAAGAATTTTTGCACATTGGAATCACCTGCCCAGGGAGGTGGTGGTACCATCTCTGGAGGTGTTTAAGAAAAGACTGAATGTGGCACTTGGTGCCATGTTGTAATTGATAAGGTGGTATTTGGTCATAGGTTAGACTTGATAATCTCAAAGATCTTTTCCAACCTAGTTGATTCTGTGATTCTGTGAGCTCAGCCTAAAGTAAAAAATAATTATGTATCTGTTCAGTTTAGGTTATAAATGATCATTTCAAAAGGGATCCCCTTAAAAGACCTTATTCTGTATGGCAGGAAAGATGATGGCCTAAAGAATCCTTCAGCAATGTTGTTTAAGTCCATTAGCTTTCAGAATCTCCATTATTTTAATTTGTTCAAAATACGTTTCAGCAAGATACAAAAATAGGCAGTTGCTTCCTACGATCTAATGCTGTGATGCTTTGTAGACCACTGTGATTAAATGCTGTGTTAATAAATTAGGGTTTTTTTTAAACATGTTTAATAGATTCTAGTCATTCATTAGGGACTCTGTTAGAGTAGGAAATGAATGAACTGAAAGCTGGCATCACACAGCATTAATAATATGCCACATAGTAGGTTTTGATAAAACAAACACTTGGGAATAGTTTTCTATTACACAGGACGGCCATGTGTTTCATGGGGTCAGTGGTCGGAGACAGGGACAACACACACTCCAATGTCCATGTGGAAATAGAGAGTTTATTATATGAACCCCTCTTTATAAAGGGGGTTTGAAAAACCCTGGTCTGATCTTTGATACCGCCCAGCTCCCAGATCAGGGAGATGTCTACAGTTTAGGATGGAATGTAATTGCTTGAGGCTTCTGTCTGTCAACCCAGGGGCTGGTTTACGGAACTGGCTGGGGTTCTCATTTGTAGCCAAATTAATTGCCCAGTACAAGCCAGCTTGCGGTGGTATGACATACTGTGACAGTTTTGCAGACTTGTCAGTGAGGATAACAGCCCTGCAGAGCAGTGCTTACACCCATTAACCTTCCCTTTGATGGGAAGGATGTTAAGTGATTTTTGAAATGTGCAAAGAAAGGGGGAATCAGGATGTTTAACATGTGCTAATGATTTATTCAGTGGAGAATCCAGGATGTCAAGCACTATGTCTATATAACAGGATTTGCTTCTAATAAGGAATCTTACCCATTGAGTCCTTGTGACCGTGGTCACAGGGGTTCTTGAATGAGGGAAGAGACAAGAATGTTGACTCCATGATCAGAAGGCTTGATTTATTATTTTATTTTATATATATATATATATATATAACATTATAACTGTACTAAAAAGAAATAGAAAGGAAAAGGTTTCCTCAGAGGCTAGCTAAGCTAAGAATAGAAAAGAAAAGAAGAATAACAAAAGGCAGCTCTCTTGGACTCTGTCCGAGATAGCTCTGTCTTGATTGGCCATTAATTATAAACATTTAAGATGGCCCAATCAAAAATCCACCTGTTGCATTCCACAGCAGCAGACAACCATTGTTTGCATTCTTTTTCTGAGGCCTCAGCTTCCCAGAAGGGAAAATCCTAATGAAAGGATTTTTAGTGAAAAAGATGTCTGCGACAAGTCCTTGTCACATGAGCTGCATTAATATGTTCATGAAAATCAGAAAACTACAGGAGATTTCTCCTGGTGACTAGCCCAGAGCTCCAAAGGGGACTGGGGAAAAGCACTGTACCTTCGGGGCAGAGAAGGGTGGCAGAGGTGCAGATTTTGTTTATTTTGCCAGCTGATGTTGAGATGTTTCCTGTCTGTAATTCCAGTTCTCCAGCAGCACAAGGTAGAGTTGTTGTCTGCATCAGCCATTCCATCAAATGTACTGTAATGGCACAAAAAGAATGAGATGGAAAGACTTTTCCCTTTATTTTCTCTTCTATTTTTTTGTTGTACTTCCTTTCTCTGTAAGTAAGGTTCATCATCAGGGAACATACTTAGACATAAAAGCTACACCAGGTACAGATTCTGTGTTGCTGACCCTCAGGGACCTGAAACCCCGAGGAGTACCCTGAATCCATAACATCCTTATTTTCACATAGCACTTAGTATTTGAAATAATGAAAACACCAACTAATTATTGTTTAACCTTAACTTGTTGTGAATTGAACTTGCAATATCAAGGTATTCCTTTTCATTCACCTTATGTTTATGCTCTGATTTATTTCCATAAAGAACATTTTAAAACTTCAGAAATCTTTGCCAATTACATTTGTATTTCTCCTTAGTTTAGAGTGGCATTAAACTACTAAGTACATTTTTCTCCTTTCTACCTTTTCAGAAATGTGATGAACTTTGGGAAGACTTCCATCAAAAACTGGTGGATGGGTCATTGTTAACGCTGGATACATATCTAGGACAATTTCCTGATATCAAAGTAGAGTAATGATTTTCTGTAAAGGACAAGTTTTAAAGTTCTGTTGAGTTGCAAAATAAATCGAAAATGAGATTACAAGCAAAACAGTGAAAAGGGGTGGGAGGTGAAAGTCCTGCTCTCCTGTAATGTACAAGATATTGTTCTGTAAGTAAATTCCTGACATTAGGCAGGACTGATTTTCCAAGTGAATGAAAATATTTCTCATGCAGTAGTACATGGAAGTAAATTAGCCTTTGTAGAGGCAACTTCTATGCTTTTTTCTGCTCCTGTTTCTTTGGTATGAGATAATTTTAACCAATTTCAATAAGGACACATTAAGCTCTTCATCTGTTAAAATGCCAGACAAATTACATGGAAAGCAGGCTTTCTGTTATTGGCTAGATGGATGCACCCGTGAGTATCTTTCTTTTATCTAAGCCATGGTTCCTGTATTTTAATTAGTTATAAAAAGATTTTGTAATACACATCACGAGAGAATGTTATACAATTCTAGCCTCTGCCACAAGCCCATCTAGTGTACAGTCCAGAGAAATGACTGATAAATGAAATGTGTGAGGATAAAGAAGCACCATAGGTGAGAGAAGATACTTTTAGAGTCAATATGACTATATGGGCATAGCTGGATTTTTTTCTGTGAGGGTTTATAACTGAGCAGGTAACACACAGTCATCCCCTTTGTAATTTACATCAAGGACTAAAGAAAATATAATCAAAGAATACCAACATTAGTGATATACAGTTCTAAACTCACTTTTAAATCAAGCTGTGATTATGCCCTCTCAGCATGTGGATTACATAGCTTTGTGAAGTCTATATCAAAGTATATCTATATCTATATCTATATCTATATCTATATCTATATCTATATCTATATCTATATCTATATCTTGAACTCCAGTATTTTAGGTATGTGTCAGAACAACTATACAGAGAAGTATATATTAGCATTTTTCCAACTCTAGAAAAAACGCATTCATTGCTGAATTTTCACACTATCTATAAGGGGAAAAGATAGTATTACCATGAGTTTAACAGGTTCACTGATTCTAGAGAATGTGAAAAGTCTTATATAACACTGATACCTCAATTCTAAGGCCTGTAAGCCCTATACCCATGAAAACCCTTCCCAAACTAATTCTAAATTGATTCCTTATTTAAAATAATGTGATTCATTTGTCATTTTTACCATTTTCATGTTCTTTCTACATGATGTAATAATTCAGATATTAACAACAGAGAAGGGAGAATAAAAATTTGTCGAAAACTAAATTAACAACATAAGTAAAATGGCTTTTTTAAAACTGCTCCTCATATTTACTTTCATTTCTACCCCTGTACAGACTCGCATTGCAAAACGAAGCAGAAAGCTGGTGGATTACGACAGTGCAAGGCATCATCTGGAAGCCCTGCAGAGCTCAAAAAGAAAAGATGAAGGCAGAATCACCAAGGTAGAACAACCAGAAACATGCTGGCAGAAGACCTGGGGAGATTGGGTGGTATTATTTTCTGTACAGAGACAGAGCACGAAACTTCTTTTCCTTTTACTCCCTTAGAAATAATGATATCTCTAAGCAAAAATGTGTATTGAGTATTTTGGTTCATGTGATACTCAGACTCACCTCTTTCACTAAGGAGTCCTGTTTTGGATCTAACTTCCTCTCTTGATGAGACTGAGGGAACAGCAAATCCTGTATTGGCCTTGATGGTCTAAGGATGAGTAACATCTTTTGTTAATAAAAATTATAAAAGACCCCCCCAAGAAAACAACACAAAAATAATTTTAGTTTTGTTATGTATAGTGATTGTAGAAGTCATCTGTTTCATTTTGGTTTAGGCAGAAGAAGAATTTCAAAAAGCACAGAAAGTGTTTGAAGAGTTTAACACTGACTTGCAAGAAGAGTTGCCATCTCTGTGGTCACGGTAAGCCTAGAGAGATACTGCATGCAAGGCTTCAAATGGGGAGTAAGGAAAGGGAATCAGGGGATTTTTATGAGCTGACAGAAAATGGATTGCTGGATTGTTGAAGATTCCATCCATTACCTTTCTGAATAATAAAAGGAAAATGTATGCAAGTGCTTCAAAAATATATGTAATGTAAGTGTATTTATGCTTATTTTTTTCAATGTATGTTGGCACTTAAGATTCATTAGCATGTCTTCATTCTGAGATGCAAAATATTTCAATTTAGTGGGTAAATAATTATGCTAGAGCACAGAGTAGTCTGTGGTGATTTGGGAAGACACATTTTATAGTTCTGCACTGATGTTAAATAGTTGTGATGTTAAATGATTTGATGGCATAGGTCATTCAGTCAAGATGTTTAATTATGAATTGTTTATACAGAAAATGCAGACTATATGAATGGGAGAACAAAAGCAGTAGAAAAATAAGCATATCATTAGAGTGTTATGTTCTTTAACAGCTGACAATCTGGAGTGAAAATGTGAAGTATCCTTTGTCTTCTCAGCCTTCTAAATTAAATCCTGTTAATTTCAGGCCAACAGAGGATTTCCCTGCTGTGTTTCTGCCTATTTCAGTGTAAACCTTCTTAGCATTTAGGGATATTTGTTTTATGGGCCTACTAACAGTAAAACTGAATATGAATGACTTAGAGTGAGGGCCCTTTTACTTCAGTAAATTTTGTGTAAAGAAGCAGTAGCTAGTCTCAGGGAAAGGTAGAATTTAATTTGAGCAATATGCATAATTAGTAAGCAATTGCTTTCAGAGTCCTTTATTTTAGTTATTAAAATTCCTCAGGAAGAAATTATCTATTGAGTTGACATTTTTCAGGCTTATACTTATTCCAAAGACAATTTTTGTTAATCAGAGTTGGGAGAAATTATACATGGAAGTTTTAAGTAGGAAAAAGAGTAAAACAAAACATAAGAAAACAGCTTCTACTTTTGAAATGGAGAAGTATGTAATAATTCAGCCCAAGTAAGCAGATTCTTGACAACATGCACAGAAATGTCTGGTCTATATTAAATTCTTTTCTTTTATATACATGTGCATGTGTTTCTGAGCTGAGCTTGGGACACCCCTGTCTGGGCTGTACTGGGCTGTACTGAGCTGACCCAAGATGCAACTGCATCACCTTGATGCTGTGATAAGATTTGGGCACAGGGGCTCACAGGGCTGGAATGGTACCTTTCTCCTTTCAAGAAATGGTTATGTGCTGTCTGGCGGGAGATGGAAGCCCAGAGCATCTTGCCTTTACTGTGCTTGTGCTGTAGTTGAGACCATGCTTTTCCACTCTTCTTAAAAAAAACTGAAGACATCTGATGTGAACTGGTTGACTGGATGGTGTGAAATACATATCTTAGCACTAATGGAAATAATCATGAACAAATTAGTCTGAAATTTTGACATTTCATCATTTGTTTTGCTGAGGGTAATACTCAAGAATGTTGTTTGTAGTCCAGAAAACAGTTAATTAATCTGCCTTTGTGCCCCTCCCACACATTCCTTTTATTCTCTTTTTCCTTTCTTTGTGCCATCCTTCGTAGACGAATTGGCTTCTATGTGAACACCTTCAAAAATGTATCCAGCCTTGAAGCCAAGTTTCACAAGGAAATAGCTTTAGTGAGTAAAACTGACTATCTCATGTATAATGGATTATGATATGCATGACAGCTGAAAAATACCTTATAGTAAAAATCCAGCAGAGGCACACAGGAGAATTTGCCATAGATCCAGATTTGTGCTCTAATCATAATATTCATTTCTACTTGCCATATTTGTTCTCTCCTTAAGGGAGGAGCAGCCCCTACAATTTTGGACTGCAGTGCATTATCAGTTGTAGCACTAAATTCCCTTTCTATTTTGATAATTTACTGTTGCCTTCAGTATTTTTGCTGTGTCCAATTGCTAAGCACCTCTTTGATTTAATCAGCAGGAAAAAACATGTCAAATATTCCCTTCAAGTCTGCTATATGCATTGTCAGCAATGCAGTATTTTATCAGTGACTGTCAGGCAAATCAAGCAGTTTCATTGAGGATCTTGTGAATGTACCTGGCTAAATAGTAACATATTATCTATTACAACCTTCAAATTGGAACCAAAATTTTTTTGAAAACTCACTTTACTGAAACTCTGTGAAAATTTGGATTAGATTTTTGAGGGGAAAACACAGATCTTCTTGGCTGCCCATGTTGCTTTAAACTTCAGATGACCTCCTTCATCAGAGCTCACATAGCAGTCAGCTATACTTATAAACTTGTTCTCTAAAAAACAGCTCATGTTTTTTAAGAACTGCTATTATCTTTGATTCTGTGGATTTTGATGGGTTTCTGTTTAGGCTTTTGCTATGCATGGCACTCAGAATTTTTGGAAGGTTTTATATTGTAACATCAAGTTATCATGTATCAAACCATATTTATAATTTTAATCATGTCTTTTTAAATCATGGTTATAGTTGTTCACATAAACTCAGGCAACTGTTTTGTTTTCACAGTTATGTCACAAACTATATGAAGTGATGACAAAGCTGGGGGATCAGCATGCAGACAAGGCCTTCACCATTCAAGGGGCACCAAGGTGAATTTATTGCCTTTCTAATGAATTGCATTGCTGTAGACTTTGTGGGTTTCAGCATAGGCAGTAACCACCTACACCACGTGTAACACCTACACATGGTCACAGGCATTATTTGTTCAGGATGGTAGATGAACGTATCTGGGATGAAGTTCTTCTCAACAGGAGTAAATATGTAAAACTTCCTTCTTCACTGACTATTTTTCTAGAAAGTCCTTTCAAAAACAAAAAAGAATGAAGGCTGTTTCAATGTAGCCAAGTTCACTGTAGAGTGTTACATCAATTTGCACCAACTAAGTCTATAGCTCATTTATTCTTAGCTGCTCAGAATGTCAGAAAATCAGCTATGTTGCTAACTCTCATAACTTGTTTAAAGCCTTGAAATACTGAGATATATTTTTAGCTCCTATTATTAGGTGAGAATCCCAATCTTTGAACATAAGCTTTTATCTCATCTACTTATGAGGAAAAGTAAAGATCTGAGGGTACATCATAAAAGGAAAAAAAAAAAACTGAAATAAAGAGAATGTCACAAAATACCATCTTTTTAGACTTTCAAGAAAAATCTTGTTTTAAGGCACAAAACCAAAAGGAGTTTAAAATCAGATGGTGCTTTCTAAAGGTCAGTGGATGCCACTACAGTATTTCTTGTACTGGCAACAGAAATGTACTTTCTGTACTTACAACAAATGTAGCCTTTCTGCCATAATTTTATTTCTAATACTGATGTGCAAAAAATGTTGAAATGTAAAACAGTGAGACTTATAAAGACACAATGATATTTAGGGTTAATATATAAAGCCTGAATTTCCATTTAATCCCAGCTAGTCAGATACAATCCAAACAATATTTTACAGCTTTTCACATCCCACTCTAAGGGAAACCGTAGGGGATTTTTTAAATGGATTTCTTGGAGAAAATGAAACACAAACGAGGCAAATGTTATATCTGAGAACTATTTAATGATTAAGAAGGATATGTGTCCCTGCTGGAGAGGGATAGAAAGTTAAGCAGAGAAGGGAAAGGAAAGACGGAGAGAGAGGAAGGAGGCCCGCGCCAGAGCGCTACCGCCATGGCCGCGGCCTCCACCGGCGGCATGCACCGGCAGGTGGCGCCCGCGCTCCCCGCCGGGGGAGGCTGCCCAGCTCTCGCGAGAGCGCGGCTGCCATGGCCGCAGCCGGGATGCGATGGCCGCAGTCGAGGGGCGGCGGGACGCGGGGAGCGGGCCACGGGGCGGAGCGGCGGGCAGGCTGCGGCGGGGGGCCCGCGAAGCTTAGAAGAGTAGACGGAACAGAGGAAGACACGGCGAAGAGTCAGGGAAGAAGCAGGCAGCAGGGGCCGACCAAGGCAAACCTCTAGACAAGGCACTCGGCTCAGGAACAGCCAGCGGAGGGTGGTTGGACCGCCGTTCAATGCTTTTATGTGCTCAGGCGCCTCCCACAGGCCGCTCCTTGTAGGACCACCATTGGCCAGTGAGGGAAATTGCGCTGGACAGCGGGGGTTTCTCCCTGCAGAGGGAGGCTCTGGCAAAGCAGCGGGGGAAGGTTTGGGTGCCCTGACTGAATGTCAGGCGAAGTCCCCATTCTTTAAAGAGGTTGCCTGCTTAGGGACTGTAATGTCAGCGGTCTCCACCCCTCCTGTGTGCTAGGCACTGTGAAAAACGTCAATCACTTGTTTTTAAAATTTTAAAAGTTAAATAGCAATAAAATAGTTATAAAAATAGTAATACGATTAGAATAATAACAATTTGGACAAAATGAATCAAGACAATATGAGACAATAAAAACAAAGAGTTACGGACGTCCGGGTACCTTTTTCTGGGCATCACGAGCCCGATAAAGGACCCCCGTTAACAAAGGATTAACCCTTAAGAACAATAGCCCGTTGCATATTCATACACCTCATACATTATGCATAAATTCCATTCAAACACAGGATTCCGTCTGGTCTTCATCAACTTCTCCCCTCTAATCCTAATAGCGCCTTCGAGGCGGGAAGAAGTTCGTTTCTTCCGATAAGAAGGCCATAAATTCTTTTTCTCTGAAAGAACTAGAACTAGCCACTAGTCCTGTGGCTGCTATCTCGCTGCAAGTCCATTCTTTTAAACAAAACATCCTACATAGCATAGTTTCTATTTTAACAATTTTTATAACCTAAAACTATATTTAACACAGTACTTAAGAAAATTAATGCAGCATTGCTCTCTAACACAACACATATTATATTCATTTTAATATTTGCGAAAAGCCAATCATAAAATACATGCATTTTTCACAGGCACCTTCTGCACGTCTTAGTCCTCAGCGCATGTAGAAATTTTCCACCCAGTGTCAGAAAATCGGTTTATAACACAAAAGCCAGATAATGCTGAGGCATAAATAAAAATTAAATTGGTTCCTGACATAGTTACTGCTAATTTACCCTCGAGATGGAGGTAGATTAGCAACAATTAAGACTAACCAAGCAACATAATGTCTGCCTCAAAAATATGGAAGATATTCCTCCATTTGTTTTAATCTCACTTTGGAAGAACAAAGAATGAAATCTGAAGCTTCTGACATAATGCAAAATTCAGAACTACTTTATAAGCACATCACTAGAATTAGTATTTTAGATTATTTCAGTGATAATCCATGCTCGTATGTTACATATTGCCTTCGGCACTGTTAACTTTGGCCCATTTAGGATGGACTCACAGTCTGGACTATGTTCCCATAAAGGATTTGTAAAGCACTTTTATGCAATGTAAAATAATGTAGTGTTGGAAGATTTCAAGCACATTGTGTAACCAGCAGGTATTTTATCCACCTCTGTCTTTTAGACCATGTCCAACATGCACATGCTTGTTTCCACTGAATTATTCCTTCCATCACTGGGAGCAAAAGAATTATGCAACAAAATTATTTTTGCTGGAAATTGCTAGATGTCATTTAATGTGGTGTGAACTTACTTTAAAAAAGCTTTCTAAAAATCCATTTTTTCAGTTACTTTCAGTTACTTCAGTTACTATGTTACACATATCCTTTTGCTGTCCTGTTTGCAGAGCCTTGTGTGAAAATCTGGATAGATTTTGACTTTCCTTATTAGTGATGATACTCTAAAAGATTCTGAAGTGGGTCTTCATGAGATAAAATAACTTTCCATTTTAGGTGCATGAGAAGTTGATACTAGACAAGTACAATATCTAATCTTTCCTTTAAAGAACTGCATAAAAAGAAACATCTTAAGAACTTGTGTGCTACTCAGTACTCTGTCCTGAAGGCAAAGATTGCACCCTGGAACGTAAATTTCTTAATGACTGCTTATTTTTTCTCTTTTAATATTTCCACAGAAAGAGGTGGTGAGTGTGAGCTGAGTTTGTCCTTCCAAAGAACGGTTTTTCTTGTGTTAGCATTAGGATCATGTTTATGCTGTGGTCTCGATCGGGTAGTGCTTCTGCTCTCCCTGAGTACGTGTACGAGTCGCTTCTGCTGAGTACTGTGGTTGTTGAGTACTGTAATTCATAGCCTCCCTCACTGTAAGCTTTAAGCATATCTAGGTAGCTGAATATGTTCTCAGTGTTTGCACCAGGTCCTTTCATGGGAAGTGCAGATGCTTTCTATTACTTCATTAGATCTTTTCTTAGTATCAGCAGAGCTCTGTTGAAGTCACTAGACTGCAGCTTGTTTTTAATTGTTGCGATTTGTCCTTCTAAGTAGTGATATCTTTATAATAATCTTGACTGTGTTCTGTTTTATTGAAACCTTTCTGAAGTTGCCGAGCTTTTAAAATTATTTGCAGTATTCATTATGCCTTCCTGTGGGTTTTTTATCTTCAGAGTGTTGTGTTCTGTGAAATGAAGACAGTAAATCCATTTCACATTTTATAATAGTTATAAATTTAGAAGTGAAGTGGTATTTCAAGTACAGAATCTGAAAAAATGCAGGTACTCATTTTCTTCAAGTTAGAATGATCAGGTAAACAGATGTTCCAAAAATCACGATCATTCAAAATTAAAACTTCCTTTGACACTGCATCCTAATTGTCTTTAATTGCAATTTTAGTTTTAGTCACTATATAGTGGCTTCATTCATCTCCAGTGTGTACTCTCTTTTGTGGTCCCTGACATTACATCAGGGATGCAGTTCAACTGTTGCATCCGATTTTGAAGGCTATAAGTCAGCAAGATACATATGTCCTTGCCATTCCTTTGCTTTTGTCTAGTGATTCAGGTCCACTGCGCTTTGCAAAAACACCATCCCCACCAGAGGAGGTCTCTCCCCTGCCCAGCCCCACTGCTGGTCCCAATCATATGCTGGCACCAGCATCTCCAGCACCAGCCCGACCGAAGTCACCTACACAGGTAAGGAGATACCTGGCACAGGGACCCGACCTGTTGTGCAGTGAGAGATGGCTGACATGATGGATGTGTGGATTTTTCATCAAGGCTGTGCCTGGGTAGTGGCAGGGAGGCTACTGGTTCTGTTGCAGTCTGTTCTGTTCATCAGCTGTTCATGTCTGTGTCAGAACATGAATAGAGAATGGTTTTTTGTATTAGGGGAATGAAGAAAATGTTAGGTGACTGGTGAATTCGTGGGACTTGCAGTGACAAAGCAAAACACTTCTTAAAAAGTTGCATTGTCGCTAAGGACCTATATACCAGCAATGACAGCTTGAAAATCCTATTTCTAAAACCACCTTGTGAATTTTTGTACATTATATATTTCTGCTCTTCATTCATCTTCAAATTTATGTTTACCTGGGGAAAAATTAGCCAATGAGTACCGCTGATCTGGCCAATCTCTAAAACAATGAAAAATCAAACTTGTTGAAGTATTGCTCTGCTAATTACTGATTGTTAAAGTCTTATTGGTTTTTTTAAACACTGATTGGGAAGTTTGACACTGTTGTAATCAATGGAGTAAGTTCTATTCTCACTAGTATTGGTAAAATAAGAAGTGGTTTCATTCATCGGTTCCATCTGTAGCATGAGTTGTATATGATACTTCAAAGACACATGTTGATGTTCTGGATGTTTTTGGAATTGGGATAGCTTCTGTGCTGATTGCTGTTTCTATGCTGTCTGCACATCAGAAGAAAACTAATTTTGTATCTAATGAGCATGTTTATTTTCTCTGGTCTCCCAAAATGTGACAACTCACTGCCTGAGTATTCACCTGGTAGGACTCAGCCTTGCTGGTGCCAATGGTGTTATATCCCTATACCACCTGAGGTTTTTTGTTTTTTTTTTTTTTTTTTTTTTTTGTGGATTTATTTTCTTGGGGTTTTGATAGATTTAAAAATTATCCAATACTATTTTGTATTATTCCAAGCAATTAGTTTGTCATAGGTATGTGAATCTCTGGAGAGCAGGAGGAATGTAGTGAACTAGGCACCTTTGAAGTGCCATAGGTCCCAGAGATTATATGGCCCTAGCATTAAGTACACTCTGAGGCTAGCAACAAGTGGGCAGTGACAAAGTCCCAAAGCTAAACACAGATGAACTCAAGAAGCCAAAAAGGTGCAGAGGCATTTTTTCTGTGCACTATCACCCTTCCAGCTATGGGCCACATAGAAGAGCTAGTGTCTTGTGCTGGGTGCCTGTTGCAGCAGAAAAAAACCAACCAGGACTTGCTTTTGTATCAAATCTGAAACCTTGAGTTTTAATGACTTTGAAGCATAGGTTTGTTTTGCTCTTCCCATAATGTTTATTTCCAAGTACTTGGTGGTGAACAGCTAAACAGTTCCATTCCATACATGGCTTATTCCCATGGCTTATTTAGGGTGAAGCAGCCAAAGTAAAAACCTAAGACAATTTGTTTAGGTCTAGTTTAAAGATTTTCTTTTATGCCTGAACTAGTCTGTGACATTTTTGCTGTCTGCCTAGCTGAGGAAAGGTCCGCCAGTCCCACCACTGCCTAAGCTCACACCCACAAAGGAGTTGCAACAGGAGAACATCATTAACTTATTTGACGACAACTTTGTCCCAGAAATCAATGTGACAACCCCATCACAGGTAAGCCTCAGTGAATTGTGTAGCAGTCCAGCCATGTAATCACCCTAAGTTCTCCAAGACTTCAGCCCTGGGGGCTGATCTTCATGGGGGGAGGAGGAGGAGGGCGAAGGTACAAGGCAGAGGCACAATTACCACTTTCTGTTATCATGAAAGAGTTACACATATGATGTTTTGCCTTTGAATAGGCCACACATAATCACTCAAAAGGGCTAATACTGCTAACATATTGAAAAAAAGAGCAGTTTGTGAGAGGTCTGACTGAAAATACTGTGATACAGTCATGTTTGAGATTTAAAGGCATCCAGGTTGCGTTACTAGCTGAGA
This sequence comes from Melospiza georgiana, assembly GCF_028018845.1. Taxonomy (NCBI): domain Eukaryota; kingdom Metazoa; phylum Chordata; class Aves; order Passeriformes; family Passerellidae; genus Melospiza; species Melospiza georgiana. Next base: position 55,007,927 of record NC_080430.1, read on the forward strand.
GTTGATCTAAGATGCTTTTTTTTAATGCTAAGCATCTCAAGTGAAACTTCACAGAGATCCTTCATTACTTCTGTTTCCTTCATCAAAATCTCTTCTGTTTCCTTCATTTAAGAGTATTCTGTCTTTCTGTTGAGTGATTTTTAAAAAATGAAACTCGGCTGATTTTTATAGGTATAAAAACCAGCTACATGATTCATTCACTTGGCTTTGCTCATAGAAACAGTAGCTGTGCAGTAGAGAAGGGTTCAAAATTCATTTTATCTTATAATGATATTTCTAAGTTACATATAATAAACAGAAAAGCCAGAATTGTGCAAAATAAGTCCATAAAATTTGTAATCAGCTATTCAGCTTTTACATAATTAAAATTATTACGTTTTTTTGCAATAATGGACCCTTTCTTTCACGGGAACTGTGACTCTGAAATCCGAGCCTGCATCTGCTCGATTGGATAGTATGTAGATCTGAAGCTTATGCAGAATGTAGGAATGTCTGTTTTCATTTGAATTATCGGTTTCTTCTAACTCATTTGACAACACAGGAGAACAAAGGCAGAGCAATGAAAAATGCATTTTATACAATTAGAACATGCGATGCTTTGTTTTCTTGTGGTAGGGAGAAAGAGGCATTGCTGTGTGTAGAGATCTATTTGGAAAGGACTTCTTTTTCTTCAAGTTAAAATAAACAATTAAAGAATTAAAGGCTACTCCCAGAATGTAGCTGCTGGTAGGCACTCTTTCTGAAGGGAGATGTCAGGCATCACTGTACCCTGCCTTCATAGGAATTAATTACTGTAGGAGCATGAACCTTGAAATCACTGGTAAGAGTTGGTGTAACCTGTGCTAGATATGGCCCCTTGCATTAAATACTGTATCTAACTAACATGTGTATGTCAGGCCATCCAAGGAAGCAGAAATGAAACTGGTTTGCTTTTCCATTAAGAGATGACACCAGAACAAGGCTTTAAATTAGTGTAAGTCACATTTCCAGAATCCTCATAACCTTTCTGTGAGAGATTGGCATAGAAATGGAATGGCATAATTAAAGTGGGCGTGCTTCTGAGAACTGAAATATTTTCCTTGTCTCTCAAGGAAAATGGATCTCCCTTTAGTGAGTGACTTATGTCCTTCCCTCCTCCACAGGCAATGACCAGGGAGTATCCTAAGCTATTCCCTGACCACCTTCTCATCAATCATTTGCACTTCTGCCTCCACAAAACCCACCTGCATCACTAAAGCATCTTTGCTATATTTGAGATCTCTGAGTATGTACAGGCATACTCAAATAATGGCGATGTATAGATTTTGTATCCTTGTGTATGTGAACCAGTTAAGGAAAATATATAGCATGAATTCCACAGGAAATATGGACTTATTCCTCTTATGTTTAGGGCTCCTCCCAAACTCTCTAAGCCCTTGTTGAGCAGTATGGAGAAAGCTATTTGGCCTGCAGAGCCTACCAGTGGTACTTCCCAAGGGACCACCACTGCTCCTGCAGACACTGGTCCTGCAGAGGCACAAAACCAAGAGACAGATGAGAAGAGCTTTGCTGCTTTAGTACAGTGTTTGGGAGAGGATTACAAATAGGCCAAATTTTTGTTTCTTGAAACACAAATATCCTGTAATTGTTATTGTTCCTCCTTCTTTACTAAGCAGTACTGATGTATTCACTGCATTAGTGCAAGATGGTGAAAGGCAGCTCTGGTTGGTGATGTTGAATATTTGTGCACTGATTCAACAGTTATTCATGTTATTCATTGTCAAAAATGGACTTAATTACTGCCTAGTAAAAGAAGGAGGTGAGAAGATGAAATATCTGTTTGACCAGATGAAAGGATCATTCAGAAATGTGTGTTCCTTGCTTTATGTCTCCTTTTCTTCACATCACATTTCTCCCTACTGTCCAGTTACTAATTTGGACATTGTAGGCCTTTATATGCCCCCTACAGATACATAATGTGTCTGAGTGTACCTGACAGCTCTAAAGTGAATGGTCCATGACTGCTAAAGCTATTTTAAGGCTTGTACAGAGAGAGGGTAACGTTTCTTGTAGTCCTTGAAGGTTTCTTTGCCTTCCTCACACCAGGTATATACCTCTGAGAGGTATATACACATTGTACCTTGCTTCTGCTGCAGCTGCCTCTTTCAAATGTTTAATTTATTCATGCTTCATCATGCTGTTGTGGAATAAATGCAGTATATTTGGCAGACCTTCCTGTCATAGCTTTGTCCCTTATCGAGGGATTTCCTGAGGTTCCTGTTTCTCCTGCATCTCCGAGTGATGCAGTATCTTAGGTACTCTGTATGTTTATTTGGGGCTTTGTCATTAAAGTCAAGATGAGCGTTCTCTTCATTTTGGTCTGAGGGGCATGGGTAACTTGGCAATCAGTGATCAATACCCTGTGACTTCCAATACCTTATCTGGTCTGTGGCCTAAGGAAGACTCCTGTTAATTTGATTCAGTCCTGAAAGGTAGCAACTTCATTCTCAAACCTCAGTGAAAGGAGATATCTTTTATGTCTCCATCCAATTCTGATTATATGCCAGCACATGCTGTTGTTTCATCAAGTTGTATGACCATATGAGTATTAGTGCCTCAAGAACATATGTGACGAAATCTAAATACACTCGATGGAAGGCATGAGAGAATAAATGTAATGTTGGTCACTGGTCGGAGTGGTGGGTTTGACTTTTTAAAGTGTGAGACTATAACACTGGCTTCAGTGTATCAGACCAGTTATCCTTCATCACCAGTGATGCCAGCAGGCCAAAGGAAGAAGACAAATCAGGGCAAGCAGTGTTGGTACTCCTGACACCCTCTTCTACTAGTCTCTTAGCCTCCATTCTTTTGCTGCTCTGGGGTTTCCTCAACATGATTTCTACCAATTTAGTAAGCAGACTACTTTGCCACAAATTTATTCACTCTTTCAGCATGTGTACATTTTTCACGGTCACATTACCTGAAGCCAAGAAGGTCCCCAGCTGGACCCTGTGCCACATGGAGCAGCACCACTTCTTTATTTTACATTTTCCCCCATCAACTTTGCTGCCAACTGCTTTCCTGCCTCCCTGAAGAATCAGGGAGTAGCCAAACCTCTCTGCCTCTCACACTGGTGTAGACATCACCCCATATCACATCACCCCTTATCACATCACCCCTAGCACCTCTTATAAACTGACGAGTTCTAGGTCACTCTGTCATTCCCAACATGGGAGCTGAGTAGCTCTGTTGACCATGTTTGCAGGTCACACAGAGAGTTAAGGTGTTTTGTGGCATAACAGAAGCCATTAATTACCTAACTTTGAACATCTGTTTACCAATAGTAACAGTAATTTGGAACGTTTATACTCTTAAATGTTTTAATAACAAAGTCTTTGCTCATTAATTTCACTATCATTGTCATCACCACTATGATTATTATTATTATTATCTCCTAGTTTTGCTGGGTTTATATGTGCCATATTGCAGTAGACTTGCCCAGTCATATAAGCTCTCTCACTGTTTAACTGAACAACTAGCAGTAGGTAGTACTTGTTAGCAAGACCAAGATGCTTGCCTAGAATATTTACAATTAATGATAATTAAATCTCAGATATAGTTTCACTAATAATTCTATGGTGAAACACACCAGTAGTTTTTTCAGGTTAATTTATAGCAGAAAAGACCTGTAGCCCATTGAACATACATATGTGTATGTATTTTTATAGTGACCTCAGAGGCCTTGGCTAATTTATTAATTGCAAACCAAAAAAGACTCTACCATGGTAATCTGGTTTAATAAGAGCATATCATACAATCATGAAATGGTTTTGGTTGAAAGAGACCTTAAAGATCCTCTAGTTCCATCCCCTCTGCCATGGACAGGGACAGCTCTCACAAGACCAGGTTCTTCAAAGCCCCATCCAAGTTGGCTTTGAACACTTTTGGGGATGGAATATCCATGACTACTCTGGGCAACCTTACTTGGCAGCCTTTCAGTGGGCAGGTTTACTGGGCAGCCTTTCAGTGCCTTACTGTCAGACGTTTCCTAAAGTTTAGAGCCAAAGACAACATTAATTGTAAATTGCTATACATGTTCAGAATTAAAACTTAATTCAAATGCCTTTAGATCCTTCTGTATTGGCTTTTTATTAATGTTTGTGTTTGGGGAGAGACTAACTTATTAGAATGTATGGACATTGGGTGTCATTTATGTATTATTTAACTTTGATGTATGTCTCAAAGCCCTTTAAAAGGGCCTTCACCATCAAGTGATGCACACTCAACACTTCTTTGAAAGGGCAGTGACTGTTTAGCCTGAAAAGGCAAAGCTCTACTACAGAGAAAACAAAGACATCATAAGAGTGAATCTCATAAAAGTAAGACTTGTGCTAAAGCTCAGGAAAATCTTCAGAGCTTACTCCCCTTTGTGTGCACCACAGCTAGTAAATCTGTGGAGCGTTTTGTTTTTTTCTTGATCATTTTAATATTTTACTGCCCATAGCAGCTTTTAAAAGATAAGTTTTTCAAGAATTATATTTCTTTTCTGAAAGAATGAAGTACCTGAAGCTAAGAAAGAGGAATCGTTACTGGATTTGGACTTCGACCCTTTCAAGCCAGAAGCAGTATCTACAGGAGCTGGTCATTCACCCATGTCTCAGGTATCTCTTTGCCTCAACATACTCAAAGTATATGAATGCAATATACTGTGTTTGGTAGAAAAGCTTTGCCTCATGAATTAATAGGAAGTATCTGAAAATTTTATCTTCCTGAGAAGCACAAGTCAGCCTTCTGTCTTCCCCATCAGTAACCATGTACTTGATGATGTACTGGAAGGAGAGGAAATTGTTAGGTGCTAAAGTGAGATGTCTGCTGATGAGAATGGTTGCTGGTATCTTGGCCTTGACTTTAGCATGCTATTCCTGTCCATCGTTAGAATAACTCTTAGTGTAAACATTATTATTCTCCAGTGCTTGTTTTTCTGGCAACTTTTCTGACCTGACTTTGATTCTTCATGTCTTAGAGGACCTAGGTCTCATGGAGTCAGCATGCAGTTGCTTTACTGTAATGGAGTTTCTGTATCAAGCAGTGGTATGATCTGAGTGCTTTTGCTGTTAATCTACTTTAGACCTAATCTCAAGGAAAATTAGAGTATGGAATAGGGTGTTTTCTTGTAGAATGTTGTGTTATTAAAAGTCTACATTCAATAGTAAAATTTCTAATGGTAGTTTTTGCAGCAATATGAAAAAAAAAAGATGAAAACTAAAAAAAAAAAAAAAGAAAATGCTAATATATCAAGTTGCTGATATTCATTGGCTTATCCTGCAGGATATGCTATTTTAAAATGTAGAATTCACCCTCACTACCCAGAGGGCAGGTAGCAAAGTAGGGGAGATCTCATGGCCAGCATGTCTGTATTCCTGTTTTGTACATAAAGAAACGATGTTAATACACTGTTAGCAAGACCTATCATTAATCTGGCTTGTTCTGTGAGACATGAGAAGACTTATCAGCTGTTCAGAAATGCAGCACTGGAAAGGAGTGAGAAGACAAGAAGCTTTAAGGCTGAGATGGTCCTGATTCTCTGCTGATCTCTACCTCAGTTAATTTCTTATTCAGTGTGAAGCCCTAGTTATGTAATGAGATCTGTAGTGATCTCTGACAAGGTATGTGCTGTCAGAAAAAGAATGTACTGTCAACACTCTGAACATTAGCTGAATTTTCTTATTGAGATTTGCTACGAGAAGTTTTCCATTCTAGCAAAAGCTTTGTGCGTTTTACTTGTTATGCTTTTTCTCCCTTTAAACAGAGAAAAGGAAGGGGAAGGCAAATGACATTCCATAGCATTCAGCAGTTACAGAAAAGACTAAGTGGGACTTTGCTAACTACTCCTTCAGCTTGTTTTATAATAATGCTGATTAGAGTAGTGAGATCATTAAACAAAAGATACTTTTATGACAGAACATATTTGTTCTGACACCATGTTGTACAGACTGTAGAAAAGTTTATTACTTTGGTGAAAAACAGTTATTTTATATTCAACTATGCCACAAAATACAGAATATAATTTTTGTAGAAAATTTATATTTAAAAAGTTACATAGTAACTTTTCATCTAGAGCCATAGGAAGAATTCACTGAGCACCTTTACTCGCTCCTTTCACCTTTCTGCAGAACAAAGGCATATGAGAAAGAATGGCCCGCATCTACAAGAGCTGGGGATGGGTCAGAACGCCGTGATTTTAGAAGGGAAGACAGCCCTGCAGTCTGGGTCTTGTTTTCCCTGGTGCTGACAGGGTCATTACTATGGCAGTATAGAGGGAATGAAACCTGTGGCTGCAGAGCCCTGTGCTTGTAGGGAGATTAAGAAGAGAGCCTTATATGGTATTTCCATATGTGTATAGTTTTTGCTTCAGTCATGGATATTTTCCATTCAGCAAACAGCTGAGGTGTGAATGTGAAGACAGGAGTAGTCATCTGTGCATGATGCCTTGGAAGGCCTGGCATGACTTGTCTGTTGTTAATTTAATTAATTACCTCCCTCCACTGCTCTGCCAGGGTGATCCAACCACCGTAGGTGAGCCCTGGTCTGTCCTTCCTTCAGCTGCTTTTCTGTTTCTATGGCTGCATTAGAAGGGACCTTTCTAAATCTGTCTGGTTCTCTTCTCCTTTGATACGAACCAGCAGAGTTCCGTCTCATGTGGTGGGCTATAAATATTTGGCATGAAGTCTGCTGCTTTTTTTTTCATTTGTCTGTTTAGCTCTTCTGTTGAGAGGTCACTAGCATTGATTAACAGACTGGACAAGAAACTTAGTCAACTTTCTTATTAGTCAACTTTCTTATTTCCTTTCACAAATGGTATGCCATTTTCCTTTCTAGTGTCAGCGTTGTGAGGAAGGCTACTTTCAGTAGATAGCTCTGTCATTTTTAACTGGCTAGAAAACCCCAACTTTGTAAGCTCTTTAAGGCTGACATCTTGCAGAGGCTCGTATACCTGTTGAAAGTCACTCAGTCCCCAGCTCCAAACCTGGCCATTACTCATGCACACAGCAATGTGAGTTTGCTGGAAAGCAACAAGTGCTTTGAAGTGGAAAATACCACAATGCATTGCATACTTCCCATCCTTTATAACCAAAAGTATTATGCAGATATGTACAGACACACACACACACGTGGACATGTGCTAATGTATAAAATATGTATGTACTATAAGCATGCTTATAAATAAGTTCTCCTCGTTTAATGAGCATTGTTGTGTAGCATGCTGGACATAGTGTACAGGGATGGTATTTTTCTGACAAGCTCTTTTTTTCACTACTTTTTCTAGACATTGCCATGGGATCTATGGACGGTAAGCCTGACATGCATAATAGTATTTCTGTGCCTCTGATTTTGTAACTTAAACTCAGATTTACAATTCTTTTGCGAAAATCCAAGATAAAGAATTCACAGACCATGAAAAAACTCTTTCAAGTATATGAAGCCACTCGGTATCTTTTAAAACTAACAACAACAAAAAATAATCTGTTTCTTAGCCTACAAAACCTAAAGGATGTCAGAAATGTAGGCTAAAAGATACATAATCACTACAGCTAAGTGTGTTGCTTTTATTATGCCCAAAGTATAGCTATTAGAAGGTAATAATAGATATAAGTCACTTGTTTTAAATACCTGGCGGTGTCCATTAACTCAGTGGACAACCATTTTCTCAAAACCAGGAGTAAAGACAGAATTTGTCTTTGTGGGAAATGCAGTGAACTGGAGTTACTCCCAAAAGAAAACACTGCTATAGGAAACTGAATGAATCCTTCCTTCTTCCTCCTGGTGCCAAATCACAATAAATGATCTGCAGGAAGAAAACAACCCATTTTTGTGAGCTTTCTTTTGACTATATGTAATGGAGTTTCCTGGGCTGACTTGACATGGAGCCTGATATGTTCATGTTTGACCTTTTGTAGCTTCAGTCAGTACAGAAATCTGTGAACATATTCAGATACACAGCACTGTTTTTTTTCACATTCCACGTATGATGTACATTAAATGTGTATGTCCTTTTATTGAGTGAGATTAAATAAGGCTTGATAAAAACAGTCATGTATGTAGGCTAGCCAAAATTTCAAGGCTGCAAATATCTGGACCACATGAAATAAACCAGAAACGTTGAGCATGTATTGCTCTAAACTTAGATTAGATAGCTTTATTAATGTCTTCTTTCTGCACAGTTTTATTTATAGTTTTTTAGTGTTATGTATTTATTTATTATGTATTAAAATTGTTTTCATCTTTGCTCGATTTATTAAAAAGTCCGGTGTGCTTCATAGCTAAACATTTGAAATAAAAATGTTGGTGACTCACAGGGGAAAGCAAGAGGTGATCAATCTTCAACATACATGAAGAACTTTTTTTATAATGTAATTCAGAGGTTTGAAATTCACAGGCCTAGAATTAGTCTTGGGTGGAGTGGTGGGAAAGGACCTGCCACTCCTTCCCCACTCTGATAGGTAACTGCAGCTGGTTAGAGAGCTGCTAATTAATGAACTGCTGCTGTATCAAAGTAAATCATGTTCTTCTTTTCTGTGTTTTATGTGTATGACTTCATTCTATACAGACAAGCAGCGAATTGGTGCAGCCGGTAAGCAAACCTCCCTCCAAAATCACAACCACTCTAGAGACTTCTTTAATCATTGTGGTGTAATGCATAGTTTTCTGGTTTTGTGTATCAGTGCTGCTCTTTTGCATTACAATTTATTGCCTTCAGATGTTGCAAATCACATAGCTTTTCCTAAAATTGCCTAATCTAGTCATTTCATTCTTTAGATTTAAATTGCTCTTGTAAAATATAGATGTTGTGTTTTGTCATCAAGTCCGCCTTTATCTTTTTCATCTTGTGTTTTTTCTTTGCTTTTCTGTCTGCTTAAAGCCTGATTCTTCAAAAAGTCTTTCCCTGTGTAACCTGATCATGGAGGAAACCCCAAACAGTGGGTCATCTGAAGATACTAACAGATCTCAAACTGATCTAGGTTCACTCAGCTGGGGCCTAGATGTTAGCACACCCAGTATCAGCCAGGAAATTACTGCAGGCAGTTCTTTGCTTTTCCCCAGGGCAGAGCAAACCTCAAGCGAATCCACGGGTACTCTGCCTGCTAATGTTTGGCCTGCAGTAGGTGAGCAGGAGGATGCTGCACCAGGGCCAGCTTCTGTAAGCGAAAACCAGAGGACTTCACTGGAGGACCAGTTGGATGCCAAAAGTGTCGTGTGGAAAGATGTGGTGACCAATCAGCCTTTAGAGAATGTAACCAGTTTTGAGGCACCCATCCTGGGAACTGATAGCTTGTTGGATGAACCACTCCCATGTGATGTGCAAAAGGCAGAGGAAGAGCATGAGGAAGACGAGTGGGCAGGTGTCAAGCCAAGTGAAAAGGTAGAGACTGGAGCTAACTACAAGGAGGTAGAACATACAGAGGAACTGGAAGAGCAAGGCTATGAAACCAAAGGAAGCAGTGAGGCAGAATTTCATAACGGTTTAGCAAAATCAGATCTTGAAATTCTAGTCAGCACAGAAGTAGAAGGTTTACATGAGTTTGAAGATAATTATGGGGATACTGGGAGAGCTAGTGGCGAGAACCTAGAGAAATCTACAAAAGAAGAATTCAAACAGGTCAGTGTCATTGAGGAGACGGATAGAGAAATACCATCATTGAGCACAGGGCTGGAAAGTGGGGACAAAATAGGGGTGTACAACTGTAAGACTATAGAAAGCACTGGCTCTGAACCTGAGAGAGTCCTTGGTATCTGGGATGAGGACCATGAAAATACATTTGAGGAGGCCTTAGATCAAAGTGACAGTGGTACTGGACAGAGTACATCCATGGAGTGTATTAACATGAGGGCACATGTTGACCTAGACCACACAGGCAAGTACCCTCCAGATACTGGAAGTGATCTATGTGATGTTGAATTATTCAATGCAGAAGAGTCTGGTAAAGGAACTGAAGATAATAGCATCTCCCACCTCCCAAATGGTAGTACTGGTACTAAAGATCAAGCTGCTGCTGAAGAACAGTGGACACTGCTGCCCAAGGCAGCTGATGCTGCCAGCACAAGCTGTGATAATCCTTGCCTAGATAATGCAGATGACCTAGTGACAGATAGGACAGCAACAGCAGTCACTGAAGTGATTAGCAGTGGTGTCCCTGAAGCCTTGGAAACAGAGCCCTGGCTGGCAAACTGGGATCCAACAGTTAGTAATGATTCCTGGGGTTTTTCTAGTCTGTCAGATAGCCAAGCCAATGGACTGGATAATTGGCCCTTTTTCCCCAAGCAGGAAAACTCAGAGGAAGGTAACATGGAAAATGCTTGGTTAGGCATTAGTAATAAATGGTCTACAGAAGACCTAGGAGCTGCTGATAACAGCTGGGGGGAAGTAGGTGCAAGCACAGGCCATGTAATTCAGGAGGCGCTAGTAAAACAAGGTCTGCCCGGGGAGCAGGCAGGCATTAGCAATCCTGGACCGAGCAAGGACATAGCTAGACCCTTGTCTCTGTTTCAAATGGGAAATTCCAGAAATGCTAGCACCGAGAGTTCAACTAGTCCTAAAGACAATGAGACCAACAACTCAGATTTATCTGAAGATGAAATTGCTAACCGGAGATATGGATTGTTGTACCAGGAAATTGAGGCTGATAAAGAAGAGGTACCTACCCCAGTGTGTAGTGTAGTCTAGACAAAAAGTTCCTTAGGCCATGCATAAGCTTGTTGTTTAAAAACATTCCATTTGTGTGTTTCCTTCCTAAGTCCATGCTATTCTTTTTTTGAAACATTGCCATGCAACTCTTCATGGTGTGGTGCCCTTCAGCCCTTCAAGCAGGCTGAAAACAATGCATTTCAAAATGGTGAATGAAGCATTGAATTGTGAAGACACATTGTGTCTGGCAGCTTTTGTGTTTTATCTGTAGATGTTTAAATGCACCTGGTCTTTTTTTTTTTTTTTTTTTTTTAATATTTAAGGTACTCTGCTTTTTCTTTTTGTCATTTTCTTTAAGCCTGTGATGTCTGTTATCAAATACCACTGTTGTAAAAATTTCTTACTGGCTTACCCTTCTTTTTTTTTTCTCTTTTTTCTTTTTTGTTCCTTTTTTTTTAATGTCTGGCCTACATTTTTATTTTGCAAATAAAAATGTTTTAACTCATGTTCAGATTTAGTAAACAAAAGATAATTTGTTCTGATCTTCACTTCTACTTAGGCATCCACCATAGCATTTAATGGATTTGCACAGGTAAGAAATAAACAAGTTTTGAGATCATTTTTTTTCTGTGCTATTGGAAAGGCACTAGAACTGGCTATACAAATTCAGGAAATCTGTTCTACAGACAAGCTGCATTGAGACATCATTCTGTCTCAAATCCAGACCTTGTCTGTTGCCAGAAATTCTTAGATGTTGCTGGAAAAATTCTAATACCCTTAGGACTCTTGGCCTAACTGAGTCTAAAGCAAAAAATCTGATTACCTTGGTAGGACAACTATTTTCTCCTAAAATGGCTAGTCTAGCTGTTTTATTGTGCTCTTTTGTGGATTATTTTTCTCACAATCCCAAAATGCTGTAAAGCACACTATTTTTAGTACCTCTGTATGTAAATTTGTAGTAGGTTTTATTTTTTTCTTCATTTTCACTTAAGATACATTTTGCTCTCAAAGTTTAACCTAAGTTATTTATCTGCTGTGGTGCTGATGGTGAGTCTGTGGTACTCATTACAGAGGTACAGCACATAAACACACCGTGTTTATGCTTTCAGATTACCGGGCTGTATTAAAATCCCAAATTTCAGGTGGATTACCTAGGGCCTCATTATTTTCCAGCATTCTCTTAGAGACTGACTCAACCACAGCACACCCTGTACACCAAATTTTAAAAGTACCCAAAAAGTCTCAGCTTACACGAGGGTGGAAATGAATCTCTCCATATGATTAACTGTTTTGTTCCAGGGTATTTAGTGTAGTAAAGGATCCAGATGGAAGGGGCAAAGCACAAGGATATGATAATCAAGGCAAAATGTTTATCTGGAGAAAATACGTATTTTCTCTCTCCTCTGTGGTAGGAAAATAATTTGGCCCAGCAGTATTTTGCAAATTAATTGTTTTGAGTGAGCGAGATGTTGGGAAACACCTCCATTTTTCTACTTAGTATGGGTAAAATTTTGTATTTGTAATTGCTATAGTTATTATTCAGATAAAAGCCCATGATCAAGAGGGAAGTACCTTACAGCTGGTGTACTCTGCAGGCACAGCCATATGTAATCTAGGATTCAGAGTTCTTCAACTTAGAAGTGCATTGCACCTTAAATTAAGTCCTTGTGAATCACATGTATTTAATGAAGGGTGTGAATCACATGTATTCACTACCTTTAGTGAGGTGAAAAATGTTGGTTTAGAAACATTGAATATAAAATTGAAAAAATAATAGTGTTAGTATTAATAGTACTCAGATAATCTAAATAAATATAAATATCATATTAATTCCATTTATTTGCCATCTTTATTCGATGTAAATGTACTTAGTGATTTTATCTGAATAAACCATTAAAAAATCAGGTCTTTGATGGACACCTGCAAATATACTGTCTCAAATATTTTTACATTATTGTTTTTCATTTCTATGTTTAGGATATCTCTGCATTTACAGTGCAATCAAATGAAAATGTGGAAGAGCCTTTGGTAAGTTGTGGCTTTTAGTTCCTTTTAAAATGTCTTGCCAAAAAAGGGTAAAATTTTGCCTTTTTGCAAAGATATTTTCACTTTTTTTTTTGTTTGTTTTCTATCCTTTGAATCACACCACCTTATGCAAGTCTTCCATTTGGAAGAGCTGGTGTTATCATTGTAGTTGTAAGTCCATATTCACTGAAACAATTTTTCACAAGGATAGCACAGAGCAAAAGAAAAGAAAATCAGAACATTGTAAGGTATGTTTATTTTATAAAGGTGTAGTCAAACAGTTTGGTTGTTTATTGCATTTATGAAAATACTTGAATGAGTACTAAGGTCCAGTGTACAGCAAGGACCTGATAGTATGTGATGGCTGTTACAGATCTCCAAAATTGCTGTAATTTTATCGACTCACCTCCATATCAATAGTGAGCACAATCTACTTCTAAGGAGGGCACAATCTTCTCAGAATTGATCATACCTGGGCAGTTTCTTAGCTCCTCTTACAGTCTTTGCTTAGCCTGGGACAAGGATGAGAATAACAGCATTGCTGGGTGAGTGCTGTAGTTACTTAATAGCAGCCGGGTGATACTTAATGTTATTTAATGTGGTGTTTGTGCTCATGATGGTTGGTGCATATCATGAGAATATTTTTGCTCATAGCTGCAATGTGGTAAGTCATCTGAAGTATGCTTTTCAGCAAGCGACTCAAAGCGCATCGATGTAGTCTGCTCTATGTTACTTGTAAGTCTCAAAGAATTTTCCAGCATTAAATGTCAGGAAACACATTACCTGGGATAAATGTACTTTATGTTTCTCATTTCAGTCCTATTTCTTAGGAAATTCTCTAGAGTTGTCATTAATGTGCATTAATGCACATAGAGAAATTTTTGCAAAGTATTGTATAATATACGAGTGAATGCTCCTTAATGCTGTGCCAATTCCTGAAGGCATAGGCAGACTTCTCCGTACTTCATTAAAAATCAGACTGCTTAAGGAGTATATGCAAAGAATTGAGAGGCTATGGTTTGTTTGGTTTTTTTTCCTGAAAAATATCAGGAGGAGAAGGTCTTTAAGATGTTAAAGACTTTCATAGAAGCTGTCTCTTCATCACTGGAGATATCACATTCTAGCCAGCAACCTGTTATCATCTGCAAAGCAATTGTTTTTGAGCTTCATATTATGCTGAGCAATTTGTTAATGGCAAATTAATCAGTTTGGCTTATGATAATCTGGTTGAGTCAGCCATCTTTATAAATCAAATCTGCTGAGCACAGCTTGGAGCTCTCCTCTTGTTAGATGCATGTATTTGCAGAGTAATGTCTCTATTGGAGATCACTCTTCTGCTGTGAGCTGTTTTGCTACAAGACTGAACATGTTGCAAGGCTGGTGATATTTTATAGGTCCTCTTGTTGGAAAACAACCTGAGGCCAGAATTTAAAAGGGTGGGAATCTCAATAGTATGTTGATAAATGAGTGCCTCATAGGTGATTAAGAGCTCAAGAGAAAATGCATTTTAATAAGAAAACAGCGGTGATTGCTAGAATTCATTGCTAGTATTCAATCAGTCATTGTGCAAATAAAAACTGTTTGAGTCTCACTCTCTGTTCATTCCTTCTTACCCTCACTGGAGGAGGGTATATTGTCTGATAATAGACAGAACCAGGGAGGAGGAGGTAATTTTTAAAGCTCATGTTTGAAGACTAGTGTTGGTACACATGGGTGCCAATTTCAATTTCTGGCCTTGCCAGCACTTTCTGGAGCATTTTTGAGCAAACTGGGTGCTTTCCCCACTTCCATTACCTCTCACTATAACTCAGGAAGCTTTCCTTGTGAGGGAGGCATGTAGGACTTGGCTCATTTTACATTGATTATGAAAATGCCCTTTTCATGCTGTCTTTTACTGGGGACAAAGCCTGGCAAGACTGAGCCTGAAGCAACACTGTGCCAGGCACAGTTCCCTTTCTCCCTCTTCCTCCCCAACATCATATGCTCCTCAACAATTTTTCCACTATCTACTTAAAAATCAATAACAGAAGACTGAGGCTGAAGAAACTCCACCTGGGGAACCTAAGGTTGAGGAAACCCCTGCTGCTGCTGTTGCAGAAAAGGAGGCCGTCCCTGCTGAGCCAGCAGAGCAGGCTGTGGTGAGTGATCTGTCCTCCATGCCACCTCCCAGGCCTCACTGGAGCCACTTTTTGTTATGGTGAATGTGCTTGCTGCATTTCAGCCATTCCTTCCACTGTCATCCTCCATGGATAGTTTCTCTGCTGCCTGCTGTGGCACAGCATGCCTCTCCAGCATGTGCCCCTTTCAGCCCTAAAATATCATTCCTCTTGCACTGGGCATCTTAGACTCAAGTTTGGCTGAGTGGTTGTGGTTTCACAAGTTGTTTGATATCAGATGAACTTCAGAATGTGAAAGAATTGGTGCCATTTTTAAATTACATTATTAGCAATTTTCTCATTTCATTTCAAGTACTAGGATAATGTATATCTTGTACGGTCCTTATTACAGCAGGAAAATTCAATTAAAAAGTTATTATAGTAGGTCTACAAAGCTCAGAGTTTTAGAAGCCAGTTGTGAGCCAAAGAGAGGATACCAAACACCACTTGGGAGACTTTTTGCATGTCAGAATTCAGGAGAAATTACAGCTCTGCATGAGGAACAAAGCAAGGCATCCAATATCACTGAAAATAAAGAGATGGTCTGAGACAGTAGGCATGGAGTTTGCCTGGAATGCGTATAATTCCTTTTTATACAGGTATCTCACTGCATATTCTTTTTATCCAACACACTAGTGTCAGAAAGTCCTGGTGATGGATGATACTCACAGACTAAGAAACCCTGGATGAAAAGTGCATTTGTTTTTGTAGTCTGACATCTTTTATGCTTTTCTGAAGACAGATGTTCAGAGGCTCTAATGAGTTGCTGGTAGAATATGAAGATTACTACTGAAAAACTGGATGGAAAAAAGGAGTTGTTTTGTGTGTCAGTTCCTCTGCCACAGAAGCTGGTGGAAGATACATAACTGTGCTCTTTGTCTATCAAGCACAGTTCGGTGTTATAAGTGTTCTTAGAAGAGAAGGTTTAAGCTTGCTGAGCTGCACTTGGACTTGGGGGAGACCCTGTTTGTCTTCTGCTTCTAAGCAGGGATGATGATACCCAAATGACCATGAAATTAGGTGGTTTTCAGTAAGCGCTTGATAACCGCCATATGGATATCTGTATTAAGCTAATGTACATGGAAATTAGCTGGAGAAAGTGGAAGTATCTGTAGATGCAGCTATAAATGTGGCAGCAGAGAGCATGGATAGATATCTAATTATCAGATATCAAGCTACTGAGCTCTTTCTAACAGAGGGAAAAATAATTTATTGTGCAAGGAAAGTTGTGCAGGACTAGATGGGCTGTTCTGCAGGACTTTGGGGGAAAGAGCAGATAATTCCTGGCTCTGTCCAGCCTTACCTGTTCTCTGGGGACGCCTAGCAGCATTGGACCTGTGGAGGGAAGCAGTCACAATGTCTTCCCCAGAATTACATTTAGGTTTAGTTCTAATTACACTTGCATGATTTTTGAGTATTTGTTTCATATTTTAAATCACTTTTGCTTGGCTCCATGGTTCACACTGGAGGAAATTATTTCAGTATCATCCCCTTCTACTGACATAACTAGATGAAGAAAGCTTCATGGTCTGTGTAGACCAGGCTCTCCTCTTCTATGTGTTTCCAGTTCATATTGTCAGCTCTGTAGGAAGGCAAAAAAATTAAATTACCTATCTGAGGCAGGCACATTTTTTTTGTCAGACTGTTGATAAAAATGCCTTATGTAAATTTGATGGTTTGGAATAAAGGAAGTGGGAGGGAAGGTGGAGAGAGAAGAAATGGAAAATTGGTCATTGATCTGGAGCTATTCTCTTCCCATGAGTGCATGGCAGGGAATAATGTGGAAGAACAGATATTAATGAAGCCAGAAAAGTGGTTTTATTTTGAAAAAAAAGTAAAAGTTCCCCATTTTTCCAAAAGGAGACATTTTTGTCCTGCACTAAGACAAAGCAATACTCTGAAGCCTGTTGCACATCTTAAGCACTAATTAAACAGTCTCTGTCTGCAGTACCGTGCATTTTCTTGCTGGCTGGCATGACCTTTTCAGTTGATCCATTTTGCTGCTGAGGAGTTCTGGGTCATGTTGTCAGCTGCTCTGGCTGAGTCACAGGAGTGCAGAGCTATTGGAAGAGAGGCAGAGATAAACAATGCAAGAGACAGGTGATTTAAGAGCAATCCAAGAGGAGGAGCGTAGGCATTAAATAGAAGTTAAACAGTTTTGATTAGGTATGTTCTTGGTGTTTTGTTGCTAATTCAAAGTCATGTTGTCCGTACTAGTTTGGGAAAAAACCCAAAGTGTTGGTTTTAAAAATGCCTGAAATGGAGTGACTGCATTTGTTTCTGAAAGGTTTTTATTTCAGAGGGGGTTGTCCAAGACTTGCAAATAAGAGTTTTGAAGATTAGGATTAATGACAAATATGTTCAAAACTAAGGAAAAGTACACTGAATTTCAAAAGATGAAAACATGTCATTTCCCAGCAGCACTTCTACATTCATTTGCTTTACAAGTGACAGTTTCCTTTAAAAGTAGAATTGTAAAATATTAATTGGCAATCTTTTATTGAGTTTAATTGCTTCCAGTTTGGAGTGACAGCCAATCCTCAGCTGAGTTTTTCTGTGGTAAGTTTCTGGTCAGAACCCGTTAACCCAGAAAATTTATGACACAGATCCCTCATTGTAGGAACTTCACAGTAAATTTTCTAGCAGGATGTTCATTTAAATTATAGATAGAATGGTCCAGGGGATAGGGTACTATTTGCCCGTCTGGGCATTTTGGATTCAGTTTGCTGTTTCATAGTCTGCCTGATCAAGATTGGCAAAACTTCATTAGAAGAGCTCTCAACAGTTGATCTTTTTGGGGGAGGGGATAAAAGAGTAATTAAAGGGACAGGATGACCATGTGTGCCAACAGAAGAAAAGTTAACCATGATAAACAGTTTATGCATGGAATTCTCCGCACAGAAAGAGTTGTTTTTTCTGTTTCTAAAGCATCCCCAAAGGCAGCTATAAATCCAAAGGATAGTCTGAAGGATATAATGCCTTAACCACTGGCTTCTTTCTTTTTCAAATAATACTTCCCTTCTCACCACAATTTTTCACATTCAATCAAAGATATCATGAGGACATCTCCACCGTTCTCAATTTTTCACATTCAATCAAAGATGTCACGAGGACATCATAATAAAGTGAATGCTAATGAAATGTTGCTATTTCCCTTTCTTCTTTTCCTGTATGTGAGACATAATGCTTGAGATCAGCTTTTCTAATTCCACTGCAGTTATTAGTTCGGAAAAAGCTTCGCAGTGCTTTGGGTCTGATGTCTGCCTGGACTCTGATGTTCTCCCATTAAAGCAGTCAGACACTCAGCTAAATGCTGTGGTTTTCAGAGTAATATATTCAGAGTAGTATAAGCATACATGAAGCTACCTCCTGATAAGCTCTTTGCAGACAGAGTGAGTACAGCAGAGGCCGGGGAACAGCCTGCAACCAAGTGTATCTAATTAGGGTTCAATCCCACTTTAGGTATTATTCACAGTGCCCAAATGGTGGAATGTGTAGTTTGGGAGAGCAATACAATGATTAGATACAGAAGAGCAGTCAGCTGTGCCCAGATTCTGAGCATGAAGCTAAGTGCCGGTAAAAAATGGGAGCATAAGGCCATTAAAAATATATTACTCTCTTTTACAGGAGAGAACTGATGTAGAATAGTGTCTTTCTGTTGAAGTCTCCAGAAGCAGATTTTTCTCTCTGAAGCCAGGGGTTAGTTCCCTAATGTTATTCCAGTCATCCTTTTTTCTAGGGCTTCATGCTCTAAAAGTGATACAGTTTATCATGCCCCTCTTCTCAAACTCCATTAACCACAAAATCCCAGCTTCCAGCTAATCAGAAAAGCAAAATCCTACTAAATTGGCTAGTACACAATAGTCAAATTAGCTTCAGGAAATCTCAGGCTTTGGGAAATAAAAGAAACTCTCCTTACCTTCCCCTTTGCAACTAAAATTGTGCTTTTAGTTAATGAGAAAACAGTTATTATTCAGAAATATGCATATGTGTATATTAAATCATTCTGCAAAGATACCTAAAGCTGGGCTGGTGGGATTCTTACCAGAGAATATTGCTGGGGAATTACTAAGAAAAGGAGAAAGGCCAACATGTTCCTGACTTTGAAGTGCAAGATTATACTAATTTCTGAAGGCAAATTGTAAATACAGCTGCTGGCAGAAATTCAGCACTTTTTAATAGTACAATTAGGGAAGTCATCTGTGTATGGACTTGCAGTTGGACATAATGCTTTTATGAGCAACAGTTTGCTCTGCTCTAGGAAAAAAAAGTTTGTGTGGCTGTGTGTATACATACATTACTAGAGTGTGAAATATTTATATTTTGCTGCTGATATTTGGTTTTTTTCTATTTAAGACCCTCTACAGCCTCCTCAAACTATAAAATTGAAGACCACATAGCAGAGGCTTGGCAACTTAAGAAAAAAAGGAATTAATCATTTTTTTAAAGGTTATATAACACTGCAGTTTTAACAGGGATAAGGCTGTAAGAGATTTCTTTGGCAACACTACTGTCAGCAGCTGCCCTTTCCTGGCATCTGAGCATGTTTGAGGCTTATGACTGACTGCAAGCAATGATAGGTTAGAGTAGAAAAAAAAAAGAGTGATACGAAGTTTGCATGTAACTCACCATTCTTTTATTAAAAAAGAAATATGCAACCATTTCAGCTGACACTTTAAGGAATTTTGACGTGACAGTTGTGTGTGAAGGCAGGTAGCTGGAGCCCTGAGTATGTGAGGTTTCCTGCTCCTGACTGCCAAAGCAGACACTCCAATATACCATGCCCCCAAGTATGTTTGCATAACTTCTCTTCACCCTTACAGCTCTGTAGAAAAATCTGACCTAGCTGTGTCAAAATTTATTAGCAAAATTGATTTCCATAACAGGGCTTTGACTTGGTTTTGCTTAGCAGAGTGTCTTTAGAAATAGCCATATCTGGCTATTTTTAGCCAAACAGCTAAAAAAGCACTTCCAACCATTCCACACCAAACCTGAATTTTAGTGATTTTGACTGTTGACCTTTTGTAGAAAAGGACCTGGTGCTGGTAACAAGTAACAAGTACTATTTGGGAGGAGCTTGTTACTGATCAGTGCGTTCAATCGTTTGAACACCTAAATAAGTGTCAGATTTGGCAAACCACCGATGTCTAATTTTTTAATGTCAGGCACTTACTGCAGGTACCACTGAATATGTGTGATTCTGAAAAATAAAAATAAATAAATATGAACTTTGTGACCCATGTCATTTGAACAGCCCCTTTAAATGAGCTGCAGTCCAACATGAGTGGAAGTAGTGCTTTATGAAGTTTACACTGAGGCCCTGGTGAATTACAGAAAGAGCAGCAGGTGATAATGGAAACAGTTTGAGTCACCAGTAGCAGAAATTTGAGCTTGGTGGAGACTGCAAGGTTCCTTATTAAAGAATTCTTCAAAGCTGGTGCTGTTACGAGAATGGTAGTAGTCAAATTGTCCTTAACAGTTCCAGTGGGATGATGATAACATATGTAAAGGGTTTGTTTTAGCACATAAATACTTCTATTTCAGATTATATGAGGCAGAACCTTTCTGCTCAATAGTATATACTAGCTCATTTAGCCATTCATATCATTCCATCCATACATGGCACACTTCCATTAGCTTGATTAATACCAATTTCTCTGCAGCCATTGCTTCAGCATGTGCAAGGTGATGACCATATTTCCTTTTTATACAGGAGAATGTTGAGGCAGGAGATAAGGAGACAACTGGAGCTGCCGAGAAGGAAAGCGAGGTACATATGAATAGACTCAAGTGTGGTTGTGCTTTAATATTTTGAACCATGGCAAAAAATTTGTCATTTGCATGTCATCAATAGGCAGGCCAGTACCATGCAACTGCGACTAGCTGTGGTATGTAAGTCTAACACTGCACAGATATATCTCCACCCATGACATATATTCTAGCTGTAGTATGTAAGTCTAACACTGCACAGATATATCTCCACCCATGACATATATTCTAACATATCACCTCTCATTCAATGCAGGATTTATTTTAGAAGCTGCCTGTTGCAGCAGTATAGAGTGACAAATATTTCAGGGCAGCAGATAAAGCAGCTCCATGGCTAAAGGAGGTATAATGCTGTTTCTATTGACATTTGGAAATACGCTGCATAAATTCCCAGTAGCTCCTACAAATTTCTGTATATTTGTTTACCTAGCCTTTCTGTAAATTTCTTTATTAAAAAAATCCTATGATTAATCATTTCTTTTTCCTAGCACAATATGCCCTGAGCTAAAACAGATACTTGGAAATAATCATGTTATAATTTAGTTTGCTAAGCATAGTCTGGCATTATAAGATACAGTTAAAATCAAATTACAAAGCAAATTAAAAGCTCAGTGACATACTTTAGGCTGTGCATATGTGGACTTGAATGATTGCATGTTGCTTATATTTCTTTAGGGGTGATTAAAGTACTTACTCTGAATCCTTGTGTACTAAAGTGTTCAATGTGTTCAAACTACAATGTGTTCAAATGTGCACAAAGGGCAGCACAAAAGGATTGGTTGCATATTAAACTCAGGAATAGAAATAGGGACTGGGAAATAACTCCTAGTTATTAATCACTCAGGATTTGTATCTCAAGACTAGCAATCTGTATCTCAGTGCTAGCAATCTGCTTTTTTTGTGGTTACTCATTTTGATACCATGATATTTACAAAAATGTCATGAACTGGTTTCAGAACGTGCTACATTCATCTGTCCAGGCTTAGGTTCATTGTCCTGCTATAAAACTGCATTAGGTCTGCTAGAGCCAAGGATATATTTGTGGCTGTAGGGCATACCAGTGTCAGTTGGAAGTGAATTTGGGACTCACTGGTGCTGTATTCCTCACCAGCACTGCCACATCCACATGGAAGCCAGTGGAATTGCATTGGAAGAAAGTGCAGAGTGGGAGTAGTAGATCAAGCCCAGCTTGGTGTGGACTCAGTGCAAGAGTGTTGTGTTGTTCTTCAAGCATTGCCTTGTCACTCCCAACAAGTCTGGTTCAAGAAGAAATATGCAAGAAATGCCTCACAGTTGTGCTAGCACTAAGGCTAAGTCTTTGAAATCTTCCCCCTTTATTCTGATACTACTTGTTCACTCTCTGAGAGTGAATTTGCCCATGTTCTGTTTAAAACAGCTGTTTAAAACAGTATTACTGTATGCAGAAGAGCTGCCATAAGAGATTCAGTTATTTGCTAAGCCAGTATTTGACTGTTAATGGAGTGTGGTCCCTTTGCTACTCTGTAACTTGCATAACCAATTATTGAGTACTACTTCAGAATTTTCCAAGACTTTGCAACTGATGCATTCCCTCAAACTTGATGATTGGTCTCTCTTGACATTAGATAGCTTAGCTGTGATTATAACCAACTGTCATAAAAATTACCCATTCCTGTTCTAAATCCTGCCATGGGGCAAGAACTTCACCTCTGGAAGATGAATGTATCTGAGGGAGCTCCTCTGGAAGCCACAGGCTTGGGCCCCTTCTCCTGGGCTCATTATTGCTACTGCTGAATCTGTGGCATTGTGTTGAGCTAACAGTAATGCTATGAGAGTACAACTGTGTGGATAAGCTGCATCCTGGGTAAAGAAAACTTCACATCTGTGCAATTAAAACAGTTGAGTGGTTCTGTCACACTCCTCATTATACTGGATGATCCTTTTTTTCTTTGCCCCTGTGTGCTTGGTGTAATGGGACAGCTGTCCTAATTTCAATAATTTGAAATTTAGACAGCCAGAGATTGCTAATTTGTAGTACTATTAGACTGCCTAATGTTATTAATTACCTATATAAAAGAGATTTGTAGGATTGGTTTTCAGTGTGAAGTAAGGTAATACAAGTAGCTGTATCTACAAGGATGTGGTTCAACACAGCTGGTTATGAATTCAGCCTTCTGGCCTTTTATTTTCTCTTCCGTCCTAATCAGATATTTGAGGCTGATAGTGAGGTTCATTCTGTGCTACCTCATATGCCTTTTTATAAAAGCTTTTTTTTATAAAAGCATCTAGCTTTTAATGGTTTTGTACTCTAAGACACAAGAAAAATGATTGTGATTGTGAACTATGGTATACATTTAGTGACTCATGACTGCATGCTGTGAGAGTGTCATGCTTTCATTGTGGGGCCATTTGTGAGCCGATTCAAGTAAATTAGTATCCTCCTCCTTAGTAAAATAAAATGGTCCATAGGAATCCAATAAGCAGAAAAGAAGTTGTTGATCTTAATCAGAATAGACAGCAAGACCAGTTTCTGCAGCATACTCTTAGTAATGCATGGTGTCAAGTCAATCTGATGTGCACTTTATTCCCACTATTTCCTAGTAACTTCTTCCAGGACTTTAACATTCATCATTTATTTGTGTATTTTCTTGGATCAAGACTGCTAAAATTGGTAATACTATATGAGTGGCAGACTTGCGTGCCTTATAGGAGAAAATGTCAACATCTGACCTTCTCTGTTGATGTTATTTCCTCTTACAATAGAGCATGCTTCAGCAGCAGCAGTTTCAATTTAAATTGAAGTTGCCCAGTGATTTCTATAAATCCATACAATATTGTCTGTCTTCATGGGTTCCAGGAGGATTTCTTTATCACATCAATTAATAACAGCAAATAGGAGTAGTGGTGAATATTTAATGTTGCTAAAAAACAATGCCTGAACGGTGCCCTTGAACAGTTGCTGAGTTCAGGTAGTGAAGTTAGCTTCATCCACAGGGGAAAGATCAAACTGAGGAAATAAATAGCATCAGACTGTTCACTGGATATCAGAGAGATTACTACTAACTGTGGCTTGACATTGGTACCTTGAAAAGAGTTTTCCTTCAGTGTTTTTTCTTTATCCTTGAGCCATCTGCTGCAAGGTAAAAATTCTGTCTTGAAAATTAGATTAAAACAATGAGTTTCATAATTTACCTTCAACAGTCCAAACCTTAAGATAATCCATTTTAAGTATACACCCAATATGCTACCATAAGCAGTATATAGCAATGCAAGTGTTAGGGGGCTGCATGAATTACAAGCATCTTGGTTTAAGACAGTTTAAAAGGAGAACACTCTGGAATGAGTTACCTCCCTTTATAGGTTCAACCAATCCCTTTCCGCCACTAAGGAATGAATATGAGTAGATACAAGTGAAAAATAACAGTTTACTAATAAATTAAATAGCAACAAACAAAAGCCAACAATAAGTAACTGCTAGATACAAAATAGCTACATCTTATGAACCCTTGAGAACAGAGAGATCCAAAATGCCAGCAAACAGCCTTTCCTGAGATAGCGCCCGACAGGGGCAACTGCATGGGAAAGACAAAGGGGCAGGATGGCGTCCCATCCCTCCCAGGAAGGCAGGAGCTCATGGAGCAGTTCCAGTGGTAGATGAAGACCCGACAGCCCCTCTGGGGTCAGTGCTCTCCTCACAGCCGGAGACAGCAGGGCAGGCAGGGCCAGGCAGAGCAATTGGGCCGGGGCACTCGTGGCTCACAACAGTCTGGGCCAGCGCCAGGGCTGCTGCGCTTCTGTCGGCGCCAACTGCAGATGGGCACCTGCGGGATCCATCCCAAGGCAGCTTAAAGCCTCCGACTTCAGCCTCTCCAACACAAGGAAGAAGACAAAAATACAAAAAGAGAATCCAGAAAGGGAGAAGCCTCTGCTTAAGCAAAGCCCAGGCTGCTAGCAAAGAAAAACCACACATCAGGAGGCAGACTACCTGCCCTGCTAGGGCAGACTGTAACAATGCCCGCGATAGTGTCCTGCCCCAGTTTTTCCAGCTGCAGGGTCTTAAAAAGACAGTAACAATTTCGGGAGCAGATAGATAGGGAATACAATAACCTTTTGAGTTATTTATAATTTACAACTACAAGTAACAGTTTCTGCTGGATGAAGGATTTAGGCTGTTACTTTTCTATGCGCTTTTCATGAGTTTGAATAAATCATGCATTAACTTCTTAACACAGACTGATCAGAAATTATTCAGTCACAGCCAGACTTTAAATGTATCTTTTTATGCTGACATAAGTATAGATCTTTGTGGTTAATTTTTTTCTGATACTTACCTAGACGTAGAATATATTTACTTCTCCTGACATGACCTGATTTTTAAGTCTCTCTGTTAGAAAAGAATGTGTAACTAAGATTACAAGATATTTGAAGCCAGGCAAGGTCTGTGGTGAGGTAGGTGACTAGCTGGAGAAGGCTTGAAGGATCTTCCCAAGAACAGACTCCATTAGCAGGGTCCTATGGACCCCTAGACAGTTTGCAAGCTCCTCCTCCTCCTCTGCAGAAAAATCAGTGGTAAATTTCTTCCACAATACAGCTGAAAGACAAGGGAAGGAAAACAGCTTTGACAAACATTTACTCCACTCAGAACACCTGAGGACTCAGGTAAATGTTGCCTGGTGAGGTTTCATAAATGTCTCTCTCCCACCTTTTAATCAGTTTTTTCTGTACAAGCTTGTCCCCAGCCCTGCTCTTCTCCATAAATCAAGAGGAACACCAGAGAACTCAAGACCATAGGTCAGCATCACACAAGGAGGTCACATAGCAGAGGCTGGCCCATGTTCTCTCCAGCAAGTGTGTGTAACTCGTACCCTGAAAGGTCACTCCCTTCTGTTGTTTTTAGGTGATGCCTGTTGGTGAGAGCACTACGGTGTCCGAAGACAGTGCAGCTGTGACAGCAGGAGCTGCCACCACTGAGCAGGAGGATGTTGCTGAAGGTGACAAACCTCAGGGAGAAGAAAAAGAGGCTGATATGTCTCAGGTAACTCATGTCAGTGCATGGGAGAGTGTGTTAGGGGAATCAGGACAGATTAAACAGCCTGAGAGAGGCAAGGCTACTGCAGCTCTGTGCCCCCAGGTTCAACCAGTACAGGTTCAACCAGCAGCAAGATTGATGTTCTCTTGGGATGGCCCTAGAAAGGTCTCACACAGGGTATCCTTTCTTTGAAGTCCTTACTTTGGGTTGTGCTGATAACATTTATCACATAACAGGGCTTTCTGGAGAAATAGGCAGAGAAACAATTGGATTTTTCTTATATCCTGGCATCATGTCCTATCAATTGCATTACTTTGTTTCCTGTAAGTCATGGTGGTCAAGCCATGTATCCATATCTGGCCTGCTGCCATTTCCTCTGCAACCTCTGAGGAGCTGACAAACACCTGCTAGAGCAGACCCTGTAGCTGAGCAGCCAGTTACCACCTGATTTCATTGCATATTCTATTTCATCTGTGCTCCAGGATAAGATGGTTTGGAAGATGATCTATGACCATTTTTCTTTTCAGGTTGGGTGCTACAAGAAGTTTTGTTAAATGCTTTTTTGCTGGGATTCATGATTGGTCAGATGCTGCTTAGATTTTTTTGCTTTCTCTGTTCCCAGTTACATTGTTGTAAATCAGGAGAGATCCCTTCAGTCAAAGAAATAGGTCATATTTCCTTCTTTCTATCTGTCTTACCTTCTATCACTATTATCCTGCTGACTTCAATTTCCAAATAAAACCAGTACTGTGATTACTACTACTGGCTTCACTCAAACTTGCTGAAACTAAAGAGCAGAGTGAAGGAAAAAGGTGTAGTGATTTCCAGGAATGCTGAAAATAATAAAAATTCTCTGTAGGTAGCTCAAGCTACCTACAGAGAATTTTTATTATTTAGTGCAATAATGTGTAAAGTAGGTTTAGGAGGACTAAGGGGAGCAGTGATAAAAGGGAGGGGATTATTCCTTGACATTCTTGCACAAATACTGTTTTCTGTCTTAATAATTCATGGTAGAGAAAAATAGAAATTCTCATCCCCATATATGCCCTATGCAATAAACAAACGATAGTGTTTTCCTGCTCGAAATAGAGTACTAAACAGTTTTATATTTCTTTTCTGTGGGGGGGTTGTTTTTTGGTTTTTTTTCCCCCAGGAAAAGGTCAGCAGCATCCCTGCAGTAGTAATAGATCCAGCATCAAACAACGAGGGGGAGGGAGAACACGAAGTCGTCATGGATGAGTCCAAAGATGCCACAACAGAGATGGGCGCTCAGATCACCGACGCTTCTCTCAGTGAAACTTCCCAATCTGGAAATGATCAGAAACCTGCTGAAGAAATCCAGGCTGTACTTTCTCAGGATCAGCCCGTTCCAGCAGAAGATGCAGCTTCAGCAATGCCACCTGGTTTTCTCTATAAGGTCTGTTTCTCCATTCTTATAGATATCCTTAGCTTCTGTGGATGAGTCTTGTCTGCACAGGTAGTGTTGTGATTTGTTGAGGGCAAAGGATTCTTAGTTTATCAGCCACATATATGCACAAATACATGCAACTACAAGTGTAATATTGTGTTGTTGCTTCATAAATAAAGTCTGAGAAGATACATTTTCTGCATGCTTGTTGCTGTGCATATATTACGTAGCTATAAGATTCATTGAAGTACAAGAACACTTGAATCTCACCAAATGACTGCTGAAAATTAATATATGAAATAAAACTGCATTGCTGCATAGTCAATCAGGAATATTGTTGATATATGCTAATTATGTATCTGATATGCTAACAGTATATTTGATCTCTAAGGTCCCTTGCAAACCCAAAGCATTCTATGATTCTATGATCATTAAAAAAATGGCCTTTTTTCTGGCCTGAAAATCTTTAGTGGAAGTACTGACTCTATTGAAACCCATGGCTGCAATTAATGGTAATGAAGCCAAAATGTCATTCAGTAACTTTACTAATAATATAAACTATTATGGTAATCAAACAGAAAAATTTAATGAGGCATAAGAGAAGTTCTTTCCTTGGCTGGCAAAACCCCCAGGGTTTCCTGGTTCACAAGATTCTTTGAAAATACTTTTCATTTAGAATCACTGAGCAGCAGAAAAAACTCCTTGAGGATGGATGAACTTTACATGCTTCCTACTATAATTTGCATAGTTCAGACTAATTAGTCCCATAGCACTCTCTAAGTATGCCATTCTTTTTGGTCTATTCTCATTGCTCAATATTTTCTGCAAACTTTGTGGATAGCAGTAGGGTAAAGGTAAACACTATCATGCAACTCAAACATGCTGTCATAGTTAATCTTTTGCTTTTCATCCCACTCTCTAGGGTCAGACATAGAGAAGGAGAAGCAAAATATATGCTTTCAATCTGGTTCCCAATGCCACTTTCTTTCATAATTGCAGAGTTATCGTGGAGCTGTCTGTGCCTTGAGAAAATTAGACTAGCTATCTTTTAAGGAGATGAAACCATTTACTTAAAATGGTCTGTTACAATGACATGCTGATCTTGCCAATGTTTGAATGCTCACCCCTTTGAAATGCAGATATTTTTGGTCATATACCCATCTGCTGGTAAGTGGGAGTTCCAAGGCAATCATGAAGTAGGGTTCCCATTACTCACCTCTTGGATCATCTATTGCAATGGGTACTGTATATCTGACTCAAATGTTTATAGATATTCACAAGAAGAGTAATACAACAATGGCCACAACAAGAGAATGAGAGAATATAAAGTTTTTGAGAATATTTCTCAATTTTATTTGTAAAATCCTGCCACCCCTCTCGCAAATCTTGTCATGATAATGGGGAATGGAAGGCAGTTCCTTACATGGGAAAAATGACAGTGACAGGCCTTGTCCAAGAGGCAGGACTTGTGGAATGTTGCCTTATAATCTGTCCTTGAGATCTTGTAATCTTGGGGAAGGATCTTAAGTTTCTTCTAATAGTCTCAGGAAAGGAAATTATCCTTAACTTGTCCCTGCTTCTAAGGAAATGCATTAAAAACTGACATGAATCAATGTCTTTATTATCAATTTATGCCAGATCAAAGGAAGTGGTTCTGTTATTGTGAGATCCCACCTGGAGTGCTACATAGAGTCCTGGTGTCCCCAGCATAAGAAGGATATGGAATTGTTGGAACAAATCCAGAGGAGGGCCAAGGTTGATAAGAGGACTGGAACAGCGCCACTTCGAGCACAGGCTGAGAAAATTGGGGCTGTTCAGCCTGGAGAAGAGAAGGCTCCATGCAGAACTCATGGCAGCCTTCCAGTATCTGCAGGGGACCTACAGGGAAGCTGGAGAGGGACTCTTCATCAGGAACTGTAGTTCCTTGTAGGACAAGGAGCAATGGGTACAAATTGAAAGAGGGAAAATTTGGATTAGGTATTAGGAAGAAATTTTTACTGGGAGAGTGGTGAGACAGTGGAACCAGTTACCCAGGGAATTGGATGTGGATGCCCCAGTCCTGGCAATGTCCAAACCAGGTTGGATAAGGCCTTGAACAACCTCGTGTAGGGTGTCTCTGCCCAAGGCAGGGGAGGTTGGGACTAAATGACCTTTAAGGTCCATTACAACCTGTTAGCATTCCATGATTCTATGATAATTTGAATGCACTTGTCTATAGCCATATGTTTGCATAAAGATGATTTTTGTTTCAGTCCAGATTTAACAGGTAATTTTGTTAAGAAAATGTCTTCATTTAGATCACATCTATATGTGTGGTGTTTTTTTTCTTTAGGTTGAAGTTTTACATGATTTTGAGGCAGCTAACAGTGATGAGCTTAATTTAAAACGAGGAGATATTGTGCTAGTGATTCCTTCTGAGACCACAGCTGATCAGGTAAAAACATGGTTCTTCCTTTTGTTGCCACTTTTCTTTGTCTCAACTTTTTTTCTTACAGGTTATAGTTAATGGAAATGTGTATTCAAAATTATGTTCCTGTAAGAAAACACAAAGATTTTACTTATGCCTTTGTATGTAGTTTCATTTGAGCTAAATGGCACAATTGACTATACCTGAAGTCACAGATACATGTTATTAGCAGGATCTGACCTCTGCATATTTTATAGGACTTTTTTGTGCTACATTGCATTTTATACTGACACACAGGTACACAAAGATTTCATGCAGAGGATGACCTACAAACTCTGTTACATTGTTCTATATCATCTTGTCATCATTCCAGTAGAATTGAGTACATGCTCCCTAAATGTTCAGTTTTTATGTGTGATTTGTAGAAATAGTGCAAATTCACCCACAGAGAGCACTGAATGCACACAAATTGGAGTGTCCTACAGCCTAAAGGTATAGAGATGCTGCTCTGTGTTAGGTGCCTCTGATAAAGATAACTTTGCCCCTCAGAAGCCTGAATCTGAATTAAACAATACTTTAATTTAATTTAAGGCATATAATTTTGTTCTAACATTGTATTTCAGGTGAATTTTTAAACAATTTTATTCCATATGTTAAATTGAATTGCAGTGAAGTATGTTGATTTTGGCTGCTGCTTTAAAAGAGAAGACTGTAATGTACCCTATTAGCACCAGCCACTCCATGGGCTTCTGTTAGTGCCTGTGGTGTTGGTAAGAAGCCTCCCAATTGATTTGGGGGTTAAGGAGTGGGGGACTGGATCCTGCCTGTTCAGGTAGCCAAGAGCACTGCTCTGAAAGAAGAATATCTCTTAAAATAGGCCTAAATGCTAATGCCCTAAGCATATATGAGCCCTGAGAAATGTGTTTGAAATTGTTTTGCTGGTTGATGCTGTTCGAAGTTAGGTAATTATCAGTCCTCTCAGCTGTGCTTTCTTTAATTCAGGATACAAATTCTTGGCTTTTGTGAGTGGGGTTTTTTTACTTATTTCAAAACAAAATATTTACACTACAGCAGATACATAACTCTTTTTTTTGGAATGAAATCTATTGTCCTGACTCAAATCATGCTGTCTTACCTCATAGGCAGTTCAATTGATTTCACTGTCAGTGTTTGCAGAATAGGACACTACTCTAAGGATAGCAAAATATGGTCTCTGACTTAGTCTATTTTTTGCTAGGATATTGGGTGTTAAAAACATGATAATGCTTGGTGAGTCCATGAAGTGTAATTCTTCTTCTGGTATGCACTGAAATTCCCATTAGCATTAATTGAAGTAAATTGTGTGCAGTGATGGAGAAAATAAACCTTGATGTACTCATGTTTCCGAAGCCATTCTTTTCTTATATTTATTGCGCATTACATATTTCCCCTTCATGTTTAACATCACCATAAAGCTCAATACTTTTGTCTTTTGCCAGATACTTGGTTGATTTTTATAAAGGCTTATCTTTGTTATTCTTTATTCTCCTTTAAAAATGACCTGTCTAAAGCCTTAATTCCAATACATCTGGTAACATCAACCTCCATTTGAAGAAAACCAGCCCCACACAGTGGCTTTTTCCATTAGACTTGCGTTTAAGTTATTATCCAGTAAAACTGTGTATTCCTTTCTACACTCTATACTGCCTATGCTGAAGAGCTGCAGTTCCTCTGCCTCTTAGATATTCCACATGCCTCACTTAAATGTACACAGTCAATGTCACAGATAAGCTTGATCTGCTTTAATGATGCTTATTTGGGGGCAGAGAGCCCCCACCAGCACACAGAGCCCCCCCATAATCATGATTTGATAGTGTATGTGGTGATCTGTTCAAGCTGTTCTATCTGCATATGTACTGTCTGTACAGTAATAATATGACAATATTAGAAGTTCTGTTTGCCATGGCTTTTGCTTTTCTTTAAAGGAAAAAGATACAGAGTTTCTTAGTGAGATGAGAGTAGATTGGTCATTTTTTTAAATACCAAATTATTTTATTCTAGGTAGAATATATCACACTTGAGAGAATCCAGTACTTTCCAATATGAAATCTCTCTTTTGTTTGCTTGGACAGCTGCTGATTTATTGAAATTCTGCTTATCAAGTCCTGGTTTATGTTTCCAGGAGTTTTTTGAAAAAGAATTACATACTTTCTAGACATAGTAACTCCTGAGACTGCAAGAACTGTTCTTTCTTCTGACTGTTGATACATGAATGAGAGAAAAATATCTCAGAGGAAAAAAATTAGGATTCAGAACTATTCTTCCCCCACCTAGATGGGCTAAAGGCTATCGTGTGCTTGCAGTCACTTGGTCTCACAAAATTGTAGTCTGGTAGAACAGAGAAAACTATCTGTGCAAAATTAGAGGCAGCTTTTTAACCAAAACACCAAATCCTTTTAGCCATGTTTTTCTGAAACATCTTCAGTCTGAAGATCATAGTGAGGAATGGGATACCTAAAATTTAAGAGTCTCTGTCTTTTTCGTTGCAGGAGGCTGGCTGGTTGACTGGCATTAAGGAATCCGAGTGGCTTCAGTACAGAGATGCAAATAGTTATAAAGGACTTTTCCCAGAGAACTTCACACGCCATCTGGAGTAGTTCTCCCAGGCAGACAAATGTAGTATGAAGCTCAGTCAGTAGGTTTTTAACCTCTTTGAAACACAGGAGCCCACCTTTTTGTTGTTTAAGCTGTTGATGGTTTACAGACTGGTGCCAGACAAAGCTAGTTGAAACATATCAAATGAGCATGAGTGCAAACAGTTAAGCTGTAATTTCTGAAGCAGTACATGGGAAATAAAAAAAACAGATAAAAATGAAATGTCCTTATTTGTTCACGAGTATGTGGCGACAGGTTTGTTTGTGCTTCGTCAGAGCTATGGTGATCCTGTATTT
This sequence comes from Melospiza georgiana, assembly GCF_028018845.1. Lineage (NCBI taxonomy): Eukaryota > Metazoa > Chordata > Aves > Passeriformes > Passerellidae > Melospiza > Melospiza georgiana. The sequence continues at coordinate 55,040,293 of NC_080430.1, forward strand.
GATCCTTTCCCAAGAAATCTGAAATTAGCTTCCTCAATACCAAAACCTTAACTTCTCTGCACTAAGTGTATTGTATTCCGTTGCACTGCAGAAGATTTAATTAAATATCCTGTAGTTAAAAGGTCAAACTATTACAAGTTCCATATGTTAAAAAGGTAGTTAACTACTGCAATGTTTTTCAGTGTTATTTTTGGACATGCATAATATATATACACAAGGACTTATATGTGTATATATAAGTGCATATGGCTATATGCATTTTCACAACTTCATTGTAGCTCTTTGGCTGTGTAGTATCATCCAGTACATGCATTGCTTTTTCATTGTCTGGCATTACAGGAAACAGTTTTGTTCAAAGCAAAACTAACTACTCCATTGCCAAAACATGATACAATATCTGTGTTTGTAATGTGGAATTTTCATTCTTAGATGATGAATAACATCATGTTCAAAGCCGCTAACCTTTGAGAAGGCATGGCTCGGTCTCCTCTTCCAGCTGCAGTAGTTACAATGAGATAACCTGGAGGGGGGAGTTGTTATGATGCTAATCTATACTTTTTTATTTAATTGGCTGAATACATTTTCAAAAAGAAACAGAACTAATCTCTGAGAATAAATAAACACAATATATTTTCACTATATGTATTTATGCAGCATACCTTCACAGAACCTTTTAAAGTAAGATATATATATCCTGTATCAAAAAGTCATCTGTAACTTATGTTTTCCAGTGCTGTGTCATTAAAAATAAACCTTTGGTCCAAAGAAGCTGTTTCTTCTGTGGTGCTTTTGAAGTTTTGTAAGTCATATAATCCATATAATCTAGTTATATAATCTAATCTTAATTTAATACCTCTTTTTTCCAAAGGAATATAGCATAACAGGTGCAACCTCTAAATTCTTGTTCTCAACCCAAGTTGTGGCTAGAGTTCCAAAAAGTCCGAACCCCAGCTCAGTATGTCTCTCTGCTGCTCTTCCTGTTCCTAGCTCTGACCACCAGCTAATATCTGTGCAGTGAGAAAGGGAGACTGTCTGTATTTAACCATCACTCAGCTGAAGATCTCTGTCTCTTATTGATTCTTCATTTGCTCACTTTTTTCATAAGTAAGTTTTCTATAAATCTGCTCCATTGTGTTTGCTGAGGCATGGAAGCTGCAAATATTTAGGAATATCTATATTTTCCTAGGAATTCAGTTATTTTTCATTAAACATTTGTCATCTCGTATGCAAACAATATCTGTTTCTACTCCATTCCTAATTTGCTAAATCTCAGTTGAAGAAACTGTGCCTCTTGAAGAAGAGGAGGGTTGATTTTTTCTCTGTTTTTCAGGGTCTCTCTCAGTAGGTTTCACAGGTAAGTCCAGTGACAGCTGTGTTTTGTGAAGAAGCTGAATGGCTCAGTTGTGACAGCTGGGATTTTGGATTTGAAATATCCAGTGAGTCTAAGGAGGTTACAGGAAAGCATTCTGGTTTTCTGTTCTTTCCTTCAACGGGTTTGATCTAGGGCCAAGAATCTCTCCAAGGACAAAACTTGCTTTCAGTTTTCTTGTTACAATAAATTCCAGACTTCAACACGCCATTTTGAGGTGGTCATAATAACCTATTACACTTGGTTTACAGTGATACTCGTGATAACCTCCAGGTACCTTCTTGCTTAACTGCATCTCAACACTTACATTTCAGTAATGGCTGCTTTACATGTCACTGGAAAAGCCCAGCACTGTACAATGGAGCTTCATTTTCCCTGTGGACACCATGTCACCACCTCTTTGAAAGGGACCTGTGTCAAGTGAGATTGTTATGTGTGACAGTCCTAACCCTAAGGTCATCATGATCAGACCAAGGCGTTGCTATGATCAGCCAAATGTATTCTTTTACCAGGTGTCCATCACATGCAGTTACTATTATTAGGGGCCCTCTTGGTTTTATAAGTATTGACATCAAATTCAAACACCTTTGGTCTTGATTCTTCTAATCTCCTTGGTCACAGCACAATGTGACAGATCCACAGAGGGTTTTGAATACACTTAAGATTGTACATAGATAGGAAAGTTCTCTGGCCTATAGCAAAGAGCTTTCATGGTACTGTCGTCATTTGTTGGCAACAAGATGCACTGGTAATGTTCCAAAAGCTGTGGCATCACTCATGTTGTGTAATTTAAATGTTGCAGGTTACTGTGTACATGGCATTCTGACATTATGTCTTCATATCTCACATACATAACTCAGAGCCACAAGTGTCTTGCAGAAAGGATGAGGAAAATTATTGTTTGCAAAATTCCATATACTAGGATGATACACTCTTATGTCTACAGCTCATGAGGTGAGTCCTGTGCTGTAAGTGTATTTCTCTGTGATCTATAAAACTTTATTCTATGACAAGCAAGGGAAATACTTTCCACTATGTACTGCTGTTACATACATGATACACTTGTGTTACACTGCATTAACTGGAGTTACACTCTATCTGAAATTATATTAGCCCAAAATTATTTCTCCCTTTACTTGAATTTTTTTTTAATTTACAGTGTTGCATTTGTCAAATTACTCAATTTTGTGCTTTCAGAATTGTAAAACTCATTGTTTCTTGGTTTCTCTAGCGGCTTATTTATGCCTAAGAGAGCATATGCTACTAACCTTTTTGAGCAGGTGTAGTTTATAATTCTACATAAAATAAACCCTTGAAAGATTTAGAGATCCAATCTCCTGATCCCACAGACTGATCATTCATGGTATGGTCTTTAAAGAAAGACAAAGTAACTGAAGATAGAGGACTATGGAACATGTTGTGTGAGTAAACAAATAAATTTTCTGTATTTGCAGCTCATCTATCTGGTTAACGACCTTTCCTGAATAATGAAAACTGCATAAGCTGAGCAACACTTCTGTCCTTTCTCTTCTCCTCCTCTCCCTATCTTGCTTCATCTCTTCCGCTAGGTGCATCTGTCCCTGCCACAGAAGGAGAGGAGGCTGAGGGGTACAGTCCTACTCAAATAGCATGGTGTTCAATTCCAGGATGTTCTGATTACTGATGCCCTAATTATCAGAGAGATGTTAAATAAATCAAAGTCTCATTAAGCTCATTCTTAACAAAAATTTTGTAGTGTCTTGCTGCCACAGAGAAAAAGGCCATCAAAAGAAAGCCACTGTGATGGATATTTTAGATGGATGGGATTGGGAAGGAGCAACCATTGGCTGAAGAACACTTTACAAGGTTGTCACGTCTGCTCTGTGCAGGCAGAGCATAAGCAAGTAGCAGGCATAAGTACCACAGTAGCCTCAAACCCACAACAGTTTGCTGTTTGAAGTACAAAATCATATTTTATTGTCACTTTTAAAAATAGATTTGAAAGATCTCTCTTTTCCCAGCTGCAAGTTCACATGAGCGAATCTACCATCTTCACCATTCTTTGACTTTTAACCCTTTTGTCCCGACAGTCTTCATCCATATAATTTGAGCTCTGATGCTTTGTGCATCTTGTCTCTACCAGCATCTCAAGTATTTCCCTCTTTTCACTCTGGCCTGTTTAATCAGCACAGAAGCATCACACAGGGAAAAATGCAGCACTTTCCAAATGGTTTCTCCTGTAACCAACAGGAAGACCTCTTAATTAGCATTAATTTGCAAAAGCTGAAATTATCTGTAAGAGGGTTGTACTGCATATTCAGATGCTTAATAGCAGTTAAAGGAAACTTTAATGAAAGAAAAGACCCAGACAGTAATAGAAGTACCACTCTGTGTGTATGCAGGCTTTCTATCCAGCCACAGGCACTAAATGCAATGCAGATAACAACAAAGTACTGTGTAGCCACCAAAACTTGAGTCTTCAGGAGCCAATGGTACTCATATCTGCTGAAGACAGTCCAAAATGCAAAATCCTCTATGTTCTCAGCCTGGTTTCAGAGGAGAAAAGAGGCTGGGGTTTCTTTTGGTGCTGTCAGAGCGCAGGCTTTGATGAGAACCAGATGAACCCCCGGTCACTACTAGTGCCTTTGTATTTGCCTAGACAGACTGCTTGAGGTACAAGGTATCATTGGACCAAGAACATCAAAGCACTGGAAATGTAAGTAGTTATGTACTTAAATTATTACATTTCCAATGTACATGCTGCAAAGGAGAAGGTTAAGATAGTCCAGATTTGCAAATTTAATTCATAAGAAAGTCAACATCTCTGTATTAAAGCTTTTTAAATTAAACATCTTGACCTGCAATGGAAGGAAGAATCTGGCTGTATGTCAGTGAATGAAAAAAGAAACAAAACATGCAATTTTGAAGAATTAACTGTGCAGGTTAACACATAATTGCCAAATGATGGGGTATACTGGGGTTGCATGGCCTGCAGGCTTCTGTAAGAAGCTGCTGGAAACTTCCTTCATGTTTGGCAGAGCTAATCCCTGGTGGCTCCAAAGAGGGATGTGCTGCTGGTCAAGACTGGGCTAGTTGGAAATGGTGGTGATGCCTCTGTAATTACAGATTTAAGAAGAAAGGAGAAAAGTTACTGCACAGTTGTCATTGTGGCCAGAGATGAGTGGGGTGACAATATGGGAGAGGAAAAACTCTGCAGACACCAAGGTCAGTGGAGAAGGAAGAGGAGGAGGTGCTCCAGGCACTGGAGCTAGGATTCCCCTGCTGCCTGTGGTGCAGACCATGGTGAAGCAGCTGTGCCCCTGCAGCCCATGGAGGACCAAGGGGATGCAGAGATCCACATGCAGCCCATGGAGGAGCCCATGCCAGAGCAGGTGGATGCCCGAGAGGAGACTGTGACCCTGTGGGAGGCCCATGGGAGAGAGAAGCCCACTCTGGAATAGCCTGTCCTTCAAGAACTGCACCCTGTGGAAGAGTGACCCATGCTGCAGCAGTTTGAGGACTGTGGGATGGGCTCACATTACAGCAGTTCACAGGGAGCTGCTGCCCATGAGATGCACTCATGCTAGAGAAGTTCCTGGAGAATTGTCTCCTATGGGAGGGACCCCACAATGGAGCAGGAGAAGCACTCCTCTCCCTGAGCAGTGAGTGAGCTGACCATAACCCCTATTCTCTGTCTTCCTGCCCTGCTGGGGAAGGAGGTACAGCAGGGAAGGAGGGAGGGTAGGGGAAAGGTGTTTTTAAGGTTTTATTTTACTTCTTATTATCCTGGTCTGATTTTATTTAGAAATAAATTTAAACCAAATCTCTGTGTTGAGTCTGTTTTGTCCATTGCCCTATTCAGTGAATGATCTCTCTCCATTGTTATTTCAAGCCATGAGAAAATTTTAATAAATTCTGTTAATTTTTTTTGTTACATTTTCTCTCCCCTGTCCAGTTTGTGGCGGGTAGTAAGAGGCCAGATTGGGTGGGCACCTGGCATCCAGCCAGCCTCCACTACACAAAGTCATGCAAAATTCTCTGAGTGGCTAAAATCTGACAGACCTGTCAGGGTTCTGTAACTCCCGTGGTGTCATAGAGATACACACAAAAGTGGAGGTTGTCAATAGTCTTTAGCAGAGATTCAGAACCCTGTGTTTTAAGTCGGTAAGATGCTTCACGTGAGAGGCTGTACAAATACTGAGGATCTTTAGGCATCTCCTAGCCCAAGAAAGAATATCACACTACTGTCCACCTAAAAAGAACTCATGCAAATTTAAAAGACAGATGTTAAATAGTTTTGCTTAAAAATCTCAGAGTAGGAATCCCTGGCCTATGGATTGCACAGCTACTCGCAAAGAGCTTCTGAGAGTTTTACTCCTTCACACCCAGCAGAGGGTAGTAGATGCTAGAATTTTCATTGGCCAAATAAACTGTCATTTGGCTCAATCTTCAGCTATGAGTTTGTTTCATTAATATCTCTCATTATCTGAAGTTGGCTAATGTCTGCAGCCACATACAGCAAATTCAGTGCCCTACCAGAAAAAAAAAAAAATCTGTTTTATGCATGCTAACTGGCTTGTTCAATCTGCAGGCAAACAAAGACAGAAAACTACTTTATCAAGCTGCAGCTCAAGTAACTAGAGCAACACATCCTTGAATTTCATGCATGTTGAAAGATATTGTGTACCAAACATGGTAAATCTGCACCAAATAAGTTGTTCAGCTGGTTCAATTCAAAGTGATAATGTTGGTTTTAGAGAAAAAATAATTTTACATGCTACTTCTGCTTTAAATAGTTTAATAGTCTACCTGTGGTTAAGTAAATAACTAAATTATTAGTTGCAGGAAAGTATTTTGAAACAACCAAGAAAAGTTATCTTTCAGGATTATGTAATATGCCCTGCCATTGCAGAAGGTCCTAGGAATATTTAAAATAAGCTAAAGTGCCCAAGGGCACTTTATACTAAAAGATGCATTTTATACAAAGGATGGAAAGATCAAGAGGGGGCAAACAAGCCAGAAGACACCCCCCCCCCCAAAAAAAAATATCCTTAGGGGCTGGTTCCCAAAGGGATGCCTCTCTGGATGGCTCCGCACGTCTTCTGCTCAGCAAAGGCTATCATCATCCTGTCAGCAGCAGCCTCATTGTGGCAGCTCACAACCATGTACCCCCATTTCCTCCTAGCCCACAACCTCCATGCTGGAGCCTCAGTGCTGCTGTCCTGACAGCCATCCCAGCCATCCTGGCCTCTCCAAGCTAAGAAAAGCAGTGATGCTGAGGCTGGTAAGAGGATGAAATTCTAAAAACATATTTCCAGATGGCTTCCCTTAAGGTTGTCAAGCCTGGCAGCAGTTCTCTTTGCTCTGCAACAACTCCGGAAATATTGGTAGGTAGTGGGCAGCAAGTCCTATCAGCATAGTAAAGAATGGACTGATGAAGTAACTTGGTTTCCAGCGTTAAACACTTTGAGCAGAGCTTAGCAGGTTTACTGATTTGCAACTTCATACCATTTTTTGACAGACTTAAAACTCTCCGTAATAAAATGGCAGGGGAATGAGTTTGAAATTTAATGTAATTATGTTCTCATCAAGAATGATCAGATGAAAACAACATCTGCTTTACACAACTTTTCTTCATCTATTCAAAGATTTTGCTCTTTAGAAATGACCTTTTGAGCAAACCCTCACGCCCTGTGAAACTACTGAAAGATTTATTTTTGTGGTCAGTTGCTTTGAGCTTATTACCAAATGGTCACAAAATGCAGTGACTCTACAGGTAGATGCAGGGGGTGACACCTTAGCAAATGCTGTGATAGTTTATTAACATGACAGATTTCGAAACTGAGTCTTTTCTTTCATCCAGTTTGAACGCTTGAAGACTGCAGCAATTTGTATTCACTTTGAAGGGGGTAGAATTAAATATTTTTGCTTTCAGTGCTGAGGGAGAAGCTGGCAGTCATACCATAGTCATGATTGCTCATGGCTGTTAATGTGCCCAGGTTAACACAGGATGTCTTTCCCTGTAACTATGAATGTGGCTAGAGATATGTGCATACGCTTTTGGCACACCTTTTGACATGCTTTAAGGTGTAATAATATTTTTCCTACATCTGAGTAAGTATCAGCACCTACATCAGTGCATCTGATCTGCACTAATCAGATATTCTGCTTTAATCCTGAAAAGGTCCAAACTTTGCTCTCCTATTAATTTTATCATACAATGAAAATAGGGTTATCTTTATGTTCAATCTGGCCCTTTGTCATTAGCCTGCTAGATACAATCTCATTAGTAGTACTCCAGGCAGGAACCACACTGCTCTCCAAACAGAACAGAGAACCAACTATCTTAAACAAAACCCCCCATGTCATAAAAGGAACATTTAGCAGGAACTTAATTCAGTTGTTGTGTTTGCTGTCATGGTTATGTCTGTCTGTGAGTGACCCACTGCTGTGTTTGGTGCTTCAGAAGTAATGTCTGTGAAACCATGCCTACCTCTGGGCAGTTATGCTCCCAGTCAAAAGACAAAAGAGATGAAGCCTAGGGAAAGGGTGCAGAATTACTAATTTCTTTCAAGTGTGGCACTTCAACACAGAGAAGTTTCTGGCAGGGTATCATCAAGCCAAGGTGAGCTCATGGCAGCCTTCTCCACTGCTACAAGTCCGAGATTTTGCCACTGACCTGGGAGTAGCCAGAGAGGGAGAGGGGTCTGGAGGTTAGGCTCCAGCAGGGCTCTTTTATTGTGGCTATACAGCATGTATGACCCTCCTTCACCATTGCTTTACTGTAAAATTGTAAAAACCCCTTGATTTGTAAAAACTATATCACTTCTCACTCAAACACAACTGATGTGTTCACTGATTATGTCTCAGACACTGGGTGGCACAGGAGATTTAATGGGGTGGGGTGAAGGCAGGTTGCTAATTGTGTTATGCTTTATAAGATAAAATGGGAGGAGTATTGATGCCTTGAGGGGCTGAACGTGGAACAGAGACTAGACATTGGAAGGCTTAAAGGATACACCTTGGGCAGTACAAGAGCCTGTCAAGAGCTACACCCAAGATGGATCCAAAATGGTCACAAAATGGACGACCAGTCACAAGGCCTCACACTTTTATAAGTTTTGGTCCATTTGCATATTGGAGTTAGTTGTCCAATTATAGCTTCAGGTTATGAAGTCCCATCCTCCTTGTCTGCCTCTTCTTCAGTTCCCTGTTGTTTATACCTTTTGGCCTGAGGCTTGTAATGGTAGTCCTCGGTCTCAAGCTGGAAGAGGATTGTTTTGTCTACCTACCCTGAGAAGAGATCCTACCAACATTTAATATGATGCTAAGAGCTACACCCCTAAGCAGCTCAAAATCCGAAAAATATGAAAGCTAAAGCTTAAGACATCAGTATTAGCCATTTGGAGCTGTGCTCTCTGCCCATGATGAGAGGAAGTATGCACAGGAAGAAGTGAAATCATATTGTGGAGAAAGATAAGACCCTGGGCACAAAGTATTGCTCCCAGGATATATGGACATTGTTTCTATTTTTATTTATGATCTCCTACTCATATCCTGGTACACTGGACGCCTTACCACTGTTATGTCATCACACAATGTCAGACTAACCTGCAAGCATGTCAACTATGTTAAGTAAGTTTAAAAACGCCTAGGCTAGCTGTCTAAATGCACAGATGTCTGAGCACTCCCTATCTCAGGCAGTGCAACAAGCAAAGGACAGAGGACAGGGAAGAGGGCACGGTCACACAAAGGTACATGTAGCCAGTTTGGGTTTGGGAAGGTTTGCTAGCTGGATGCCAGGAGAATAAAGCACATCTCTGTCCAGTAAGACCTCTGTGGGTGCTTCCCAGTTCTCAAAAACTTGTCCCTCAGTCAATTCTCTGTTATTAGCAAGAAGAGTCATGGGGGTCTCAGAAATAGCCATAACCTAGCACAGAGAGGCAAAGCAGAGAAAGATGCGGGTGCCTAACACGCAAAACATCAGCATAGTGACTTGTTCTGATTACCGTCTTCCAGGCACAGGCAGCATTTGTGAATGACATCATCAAGTTTTCATATCAACACACACCTCTTTTTTTTAACAGGAAATTAGGCTAACATGATTTAAAAATCATTTGTCTCTTCACCAATTAATTTGACTTTTTGAGGGGGAAAGTTATATATCTAGGGGGTTTTTATCTCATCACAGAGATAAAAATAGAGATACTGGGATCACATCAGAGATGCTGATCCTAGTATCTCTGAACTTCCTTTTCTGAGGAGCCACAGCAGAAGTAGATAAAATTACAGGCTTCTTTAAAACCTTCCAATCTTGTCTCTGGCCTTCTAAGTATATGGTATTTATTAGCTATTCTTAAGGGTGTCAGAATATATTTCTTCTTGGGCTTATATCACACTTCCATTGTCACCCAGCCTACTTGTATATTTTAATATCCACAATGTCCTATTACCCAAGCCTCAAATTCAAATTACACTTGGCAGATAACTTGTGCACAAATACCTTGATTACCCTGTGTGATGGTTGAGAAATGTGTGCAATATAAGCCAGAATGTGGAGAAAAGCTTTTGCATTTCTCTTCCTCCTTATATTGTGCAGCACTCTGTCTTTACCAGCACAAGCAGGAGTAAAGCTCAGATTCTCTTCCTCATGGATGGGCTCCCTGTATTTGAGGATGCCTCCTTGAAGCCAGAGATGGGGATTTCTTAATGCAACTTCATCACTGCTGCATTCTCTGTGCTCTGCCTTCAGGTCTGTTCTGGGCCCTTTACCAGCCCTTTACTAGGAGCCAGCCTCCATCACACAGCCCAGTCACTCCCAGAGGACACTGTCAAGTTTATCTGCAAAGTAACTGGTGGTCACAGTTCACCTACATCCACTGGTACCAAATGTCACCTGGGACCCCCTCTACATACACAGAGATTGGTCTGTATCACCCTTTCTGGGTCTGATATTAATTGGAATCATAGATTTCCTCCTAAAGAAGTGTCTACCCACACGGATGCCTGCATGCTGCTGGTGCATGAGCTGGATGACCAGCTCAGCAAGTGTTATCACTCACTGCATGGTGTGGGACTGCACCCACAACCATTCCCTCAATCTCTGTCATTTACTGCAGCTGTAATGTGTTCGCAGAAGAATGATCAAAAAATGACATGAACTTTTTGCATGGAGACATGCCAGCTTCTTTGTCTGGATATGGGAAAACAGCAGCCAGAAATGTCAGGAAGTGCTTGATAGGGAACTGGGGACGTCCAAGATGGGGGAAAGGAGGAAGGGAGAAAAGTAATCCTAAATGACAAGGGGGAAAGACGGAATTTTGGATGAAATTGCTGAGTTTACATGTCCTGTGGCAGTTTCCAAGTTTTGCTCCAGGATAAGCAACTTTATGGATGTAAAACCCAGAGAAATGAAAAAAGAAAATTATGTCCAGGTGTGAGTTGGGAAGGGCAAAGTAAATGCTGGGAAATCCTTATGAGAGAAATCCACATGTAACTGAGAGTCTTTCCCAAACTGTCTTCAGTTGAAGACCTGGACAGGAGACAGAAGGGACTGCATATACCTGTGATTTCCAAGGGGCCATTCTAAGAGCCACATAGCAGCGTTTGCTGCAGCCCCCTCTTGCCACTCCAGAGCAATTCAATACAAGTGCAGTCTTTCTGAGAGTTAATGAGAGTTATCATTAACTAGTATAGTACAAAGTATCCTGCTTTGTACTGTGCTGTCTCTCCCTCCCCAGGTTGTTGCCTCCTCCCTCTAAGGCTGTTAAATGATGTGAGGTAAGCCACACAATTAATAAGCAGCTGGGAGAAGATGCTAAGCTGTGGTATATTTTTCAAATAAAAGTCAAGTATAAGCAAGACCTATTTACAGAAACATGGGACTTAAACATACACTCTTAGCAGACACATAGGAAGACCCCTTAGACTTTGAATGTGAAGCACAAATAAATTTGGGAGCTCAATTACAGAATGTGGAAGTGTGAGAATTACTTCATTATTCTGGGAAAATTATAGCTTGTATAAGCGATTTATTTCTACCTTAAAAACAAAGAACCCCAATAGCAACAGTATCGGTAAACTGTCATACATTTTTTTCAGATTATCTAGATGAGGAAGCAGTGGAGATGGGAGATAGCCATGTAAGACAGCTGCTCATTAGCAGGTTTTCAGATCTCAGTACAGACTTTTTTTTCTGGTCTGTTTGATTGATGCCAGCTGATATAAAAATACTTAGACCCATGTACTGCTTCAGAAGGACCAATCTCCTGTTGAATAGTTCTAATCACTGTTTTAATTTAAAAATCAGATAATAAACTACAATAAACGCATAAAAAGCATGTTCTAAAAAGGGGTCTCTTGCTGATTTCAAAATATAAGAACATGAAAATGAGTGTATTACTACTGATGACATGTCATGTAAGTTTCTACGACAAAACATCTCCATTTAAGCTAGAGAGCTAAACTTACATTTCAGCCTGCTGAAATGTGTAAGGATAACAAGACCATGGGAAAAGCCTGACTATGAAGACAGTGGTCTTGATAGGCAGAGAGAAATCCCACCATTGAGTAATGTGAAAACCAGCAGCTGTAAGGCCAGGTAATGGAAGATGTTTGCTGGTCTGGCATACTTTTGATGTATATTTGTGATATTTTAATTATTGGAGTCATCAGTAAAAGTTTGAAAACACTGGGACTTTTTTTTGCTGTACTGGATAATTCCAAACAATGACTGTAAGAAGAGGGATTTCTGGCAGAAGCTGTATTACAGGATCCTATTTGATGTTCAATATTCAAAATAAATAGGACAAATTGTTAAAAGAAACATTTTGGAAGTATCGTCATGGGATGAAAAATCATCCTACATAACCTCGGTCTGTAAGAGAGGCAAGAAATTAAGCTGATCTCTGTCTAGTACCTTATCTGGCAAATACATCTTGGAGAGCAGGGCTTACAGTACAACAAGCAAAGGAAAAAATGGTGATTCTACTCATTATCCAGGCAAATTCCCTGTGGTAATAAAAAAGAAGGAAAAAAAGAAGTTTTTCTCAGTAGTGAGCTCTGTTCTTACAAAGGTGGGTTTAGGAGATGAGTGGTTTTTGGGCTTGCGGCAGGGGGAGTGGTTGCCTGGTTTTTGGTTTTTTCCCTTCCGTTTCAGTTAACCAAAAGGAAATGGCTCATGCATCATTATTTGACCTGTATCTGGCACAGCCTCATTGGATAGTTTTCAGCCACCTAGATCTGCTTCACCCCCTCTTGAGGCTGACCCTGACCCTGTGCCTGTAAGGAAGCCCTAAGAAGAACAGTGGTGATGTGCTTGCTGAGCACTTTCTTACTGGCAACTGTTTTTTCTTGTACTTGTATGTGCCCTGCTCATCCTGCTGCCTGCCCAGTCACCAGTGGAAAAGGGGATGTTCTCACAGCTTCTCTGTTTTTTTCTCTTTTATTGCCACAGGTGGCTCTGCACAAGACTTGCAGCAAACCCCTATATCCATCACCAAGCCAGAAGGCAAAACAGTGCTAATTAATTGCCATGTCTCCAGTCGCGATTTTAGCAACACTTTTATTCACTGGTACCAAAAGAGGGCCAATGCAGCTCCCAGGCGTGTTGCCTACATGTTCTCCAGGTTTTTCCTTGAAAATCAGTCTGATGAGGGGAAGTTTACCGTTGTGAAGGATCCCAGCAAATCTGTCTGCACCCTGACAGTGAGCAAAGTAACGCGGCAAGATTCTGCCACCTACTATTGTGCCAGTTGGGATGCACAGTAGTAGAAAGCCACAAGGGACCTGCACAAAGACATGCTCTACTTTCCAAATAGGAACCTGAAGTGTTTGACAACACACAAGAACACTGCTTTTCCCAGAAGCCACAGACAGCCAGATATAAAAGATGCTGCTGAGCTTTGCAGATGCACTCTGCAGCCAGAACCAGCAGACCTGTTATTTCACTTTGCCAACAAAAAGGGCATTTTTTGGGCCAGGATGGATTGCCTCTTGAGTGGATTTATAAGATGGTAGGTTTGGCTAAAATGGGGTCCCACGAAAGGCAGGCAAAATCTTTCTATTCTCACTACCCTTCAAGCTACATCTTTGGAATAAAACCCCTGTTCTGTCATTTGTGTGACAGAATAGAAAGTTATACATGGAAATAAACTTGAAGCACCAATTAAGACTGCAGATGCAATATTCCCATTTTGTACTTGTCACTTGAGAATCTGGGGTTTTTTTCTCTTTGTTTTCTTCTTGGAGTTGATCAAATTTTCATTTAGGTTAATACACAAGTGTCCTAATTTACTTCAGCGAGGCTTCTCATCCTACATAGCAAGACGATAGCTAAGGAATAGATATTTTTTTTGCAAACAGAAAGACATTTCTTTGAGTTATTTCAGCTCTTTCTGTTTATGCACATATAGATATAGTCATAGATAAAGTTGCAGGACCATTGTGTTCCTATCCCAAAGGACCCAGTATTGCCAATCACGAGTATGGCGTCTTCAGAGCACACTGAGCACTGGGGCACCAGCTGCATTTCACATGAGATTGAAAAAACAGATTCCTAGTACAACTGTAGGACAACAGTTACTGAATCTGTGTAAAAATGCTTGGAAAAAAAAAAAAAGCTGGCTAACATAAGTAAAATGGCATGATAACAAGAGGAAAAGGGGAATTGGTTTTGTTTTCTTTTCAAGAGAGCTAGAAGTGACATTGTGTCTGAAAAATTGCTTTGAATTGCACAAAATAATTTCTATGTTTTGCTTCACCTAATTGTCTTTTTTTAAAGCTAGCCCTATGGGGGTTGTAAAGCATTTGTGTTTACTTGCATTGTGATTCTTTTCAGCATTTGGAGAAGCCACTCTGCAGTGTAGCATCTCATCTTACCTGTGACAAGAAACAGTCACAAACTCAACAATCCTGCTTTTGAGCTCCCAAATGTCTGCTATATATTTTCCTGGTCTTCAATATTCAATCTGTGTCATGAGCAGTAATTTCACACCCCTCCAATTCATTTAGCTCCATGACTTGAGTTTTATTTTTTTATGTTTTATTGGCAGCCAGCCTGAGGAAAAGTCCATTTCTGTTGGGAAGGATGAAAATTTGACAAGCAAGTCTCACAGATATGTATGCTTAGCAGAAAGACGATTTTTAAATGTAGAGTCTGATGAAGAAATAGAGATGGAAGCAAGTTTTGATACAGAAGAAAAGAATCGCTGAGCCAGTCTTACTGGATAACCAAGGAGGCAAAGGATATGTTAGTTAGAAGGGGTTTTTATGACTTAGAGCAAAGGATAAACCCAAAACAAACAGGAAGATGTTTTTACCAAGCGGAAAGATAGCACAGGCAAAAAAGTCAGCAAAGCTGCAAGTAGAATAAAGGTCTCAGAATTTTCCACTGCACAAAAACTGAAAAATAACTTCTAGCTTAAACTGTAACATACTAATCACTTTTAGTGATTGAAAAATAGTAACATGAATATGGTAATTATAGTAGCTATGATAGGCTATAGATAATAGCTAAGGTATAGATTGGTTCTACTGTATTAAGATGATAAGCAAAGAAAAGTATATAATGCATTGTAACCAAAACCAAAGGGTCTCCAGGCAGCTGGAGTGACAGCTGTAGGCACGGGCTCTGTGCCCACGATCCTGGACTGCTGTAACCTGTTAGATGGAATAAACTGCATTTTGGAGAGCCTCCTGGAGTCCCACATCTCTCATTTAGGCTCTTACACATTTCCTTGGTCCGAAAGACCAAAGGAAAGTCCAGGCGTTGTTTAGAAGATTTCAACTAGTCTAAAAGCAGCGGTAAAATTTGCTTCAGACTACAAAATTTCTTTGTAGATGAGTTAAGGTAATTGGAGCAGGGAGGGAGGGAGGGAGGGAGGGAGGGCTTTATGCTGCTTGTGTAAAGCTATAATCTAACTGTTAACTTAGCAAGGTTCAATCAGGCTGCATTATCTCAGACAACACCTGCCAGGACAACCTCTCCAAAGGCCCAAGTGATAATTTCCTTTCCTCAGCTGCTGTGCTCTGCCCCTGCTGGGAGTGCTGTAAACTTCCTCCTGAGGGCAGACACAAGCAAGAGCACTCAGGATGCTGCTGCCTCCCCTCCTGGCCCTGGCTGCAGCCTGGTCTTGTAGGTTCCATTTGTCACCATGACACAGGGCAGTGGGAGGCAGCATCCCAGGTTTATGTGTGTGAATGAATAGCAAGCTAAGTGTATTTGTTCTGTTTTCTCTCTTTCTTTCTAGGTGGCCAAGCACAAGTGATTCTGAAGCAGAGAGAAGTGTCCATTACCAGAGGGCACAAGACAACTGCATCAATGGACTGTATAGCCGAGGGTATTCCTGACTTCCAGTACGCAAATATACACTGGTACCGACAGGTAGCTGCCAAAGCTCCAGAACGGATTCTGTACATTGCACCCAGTGCAGTTTCTTATGATGACAACGCCTATAGGAACAAGTATTCTTCTTCAAAGAAAGGTACAAATGTCTGCACTCTCACAATCAATGACATCAACTCCAATGATGTGGGTTCCTACTACTGTGCCTACTGGCATTTCCACAGAACCAACAGGTGACAGGCAGCCAGTACACAAAGCTGCCTGCGCCCTGAGGGGCAGGCTTTCTGTCCAACACAGAGAATCATAATTGTACTTTCCTACCTCTAAAACACTCCAACATGTTTGTGCTGAGTATGTTTACATGAACATCAGACAAGGAGAAAAGCAAAGATGTTCTACAACTTAGGTGCTATACAGCTCTGTGCTGGGGAAAATGAGCGCTCCTGTGGGTGATGGAATTGCAGCTAAATTATATAGTAACACAGATAATCTCTGAACAATATAGGTTCTTTCCCAAATATAGTCTGAGAAAGCAAAAATGAAGAAATATTGGGGAGAGAGCATAGGAGAAGGATATTTGCACTTAAGATCTAGCCTGAGAGGCTTCAAATACAGGTGATGGTGAAAATACAGGTGATACTTATCAGTAGTAACTTCCAACTGAATGGTTATGATGACAATGACTTTCGTAGGCAAGGATATTACACTGTGCAACACCTGAAAAGACTGTTCCAAGAAAGAGTTGTGAAAACCATTTACAAGGACAAGCTGCAGATTAAACCTGGGAACATATAGAAATGATGACACAGCACTGCTCAGTCAGCTCTGAGGAGAGCTGCAGTGAAATTTCATGTGGCAAGGGTATTCACAACCCCCGTCCATTTAAGTTCTTTTTTTGTTCTTTCATTGCAGATATATCTGCACTACAGGACCTGACACAAACTCACGTATTTATCACAAGGACAATAGAAGAATATTAACTTTCTGTACCAGTTGTAACATGAGATTTTTTTTTTTTTTTGTGTACAGTGCTATTGACAAAGTCCTAAAAAAGCTCCAGAGGATTCTCTCTTTTGGGTCAGAAAATGTGAATTTTTTTTTCTCATGGAAGAGCATGATGTATGACAGCTGCTGCCCATGGAACCATTTGCTATAAAGCCTTTGTGGAGCACATTTTCAGCCTTTGAAATCAGGGAAAGTACAAGAAAAAGCAAGGGGCAGCAAATAACTGTCTGGTAGAAATGCATGCTTCACTCTGGTTTTGCCACAGCCACTGGGGCTGCCTTGTAACAGGGTCACCAGCTGTATTTTTCCTGTTTGGTGCTACCACCCCATTATCAAGGAAGGCAGGCACTTGCACAGAGGTCCAATCTCCTCTCTGCTGGCAAGACACTGCTGCCGGAGGAGCTCCTGATTTCATGAAATAGAAAAGCAAAGATCTTCAAAAGAAATGTGTCATGGCTAGTCAGTGCAGTCAAACATTTACACGGTATTTTCGGTATCTTCTGCACAGTGAAATTAACAGCTGCCTGTTTTTTTCTAAGATACACAGATAGACAAATGTAAGTATTCCTAGGCCTGTTCCTATGCAGTTGGACGCGCAAAGCTAACCAAAATCCTTCCCCTCAGGAGAGACACAGTCCATAGACCAATCTGAAGCAGGCAAAACTTTTTTCTGCCCCTCCATCTCCTTCTGCCTGTCTTGTTTGAAAGACAGGTGTCTGCTAGGGAAGACAGGACCCTCCCTTGGAACGCAGAACGGAAACTCCCTCCTGCCGAATCACTATAATTTTGAAATTAAGGGGCTCTGAGGCAAAGATATGGGAATAAGAATGACAGTTCTTTACTAATGTGTATAACAAGGCACACAAAACAGCAACAATAACAACTACAGCCTCAACAACAAACAGAACCGGAACCGGCGCAGCCCGCCGGGCGCTGTCTCCCCGTCGCTGCAGTTGCGGTCACGGCCGGCAGGGGGCGCTGTTGGGGGCTCCCGGTGGGCAGCGCGCATGCGCAGATTCCCCACACGGCCGGGCGGAAGCGAGGCTTCCCTTCACGGAACCCGCCGGCATTGTCCGCCCCGGAGCCCCAACAGCGCTCTTGGAAGCAGCAAGCGGGGACGGCAGCAATGAGCAGAATTCCCGGGGTGGTGGACAAGATGCATCAGGAGCTCTGCAGCAGTAGCTGGAAACTGTCTCGGCAGGGCAGGGGGTGCGGGGCCCAGCAGCAGAAAAGAAGCTCCCAGCTGGGTTGTGGCAGTGGCAGCCAATTCCTTTTCCAAGCTGCAGGTCCAACCATCCTCCTCCAAAACACCTTACCTGTGACAAGAAATAGTCACAAAGTCAACAATCCTGCTTTTGAGCTTCCAAATGTCTGCTGGTTTTTTTCCTGGTCTTCAATATTCGATAATATTCGAAAAACACATAGCGAGAGAGAGTTCCCAGCTGCCCCAACCCCTGTCCTTTCACCTGCCTCTATTCTCGCAGTATCTCTGGCCCTCTGGGAGAAACTCCCAAAAAACCAGAGGAGTTCCCCCTCCACGCCTCTCAAGCACCCCGCCATCAGTGCTTCTTAGCAACTCAATGGGAAAAAAAAAATCCACAAGTAATAAGGAAAGAAAAGAAAAACCCAACCCCCAACACTGCCCCAAAAGCCCCCCCCCCCCCCCCCCCCTTTATACTATAAATTTTGGGCCCTTTCCAATGAGCTGGAACAATCACATGCTGTAGATGGGGTTTGGTAACTTTGCTGATACATGTTCTTCATTTGCATTCCAAGGAACATGAAAGTTAAATATGTCAATTAGAGTGTCACTTACTTTTGGTCAGAATTTATTAACACAAAAGGTAAAATAAACAGTTTGGTCTCCCTCCAATGTCTGAGGCAGCCTTTGTTGTCTGATCTTTTCCAGAGAGTTTTTGTGTGCCTTTTCTTCTCATCGGACCAGATTTAGAACACAGCTCACCTTTCAGGTGAGGGGAGGGTGAGCACAAGGGGTGCTACATAGGCACAGGTGCTTCTCTGTGCCACTGAAACAACACAGCGCTGTGAGACCTCCACTTCGCCCCTGGCATCCTTGGGTTGTGAGACCTTGCTCAAGCCAGATGAAAGGGCAGCACAGAGCCCAGGTCACCCTATCCTCAACCAGCCTCATAAATTCCACGCCTACTTAAAGCAACACTGTACAATTCCGACCATTTGCCACGCTGTTGCATGCAGATGCCCTCAGGTGGGAAGTAGCCTGACTGTCTCTCCATCCTGTCAAGATCCCTGTGAAGGGCTGCACAGCCCTCTGGAGTATCAGCCACTCCTCCCAGCTTCATGCTATCAGTGAACTGAGGAGGCATCTGCCCCTTCCCCTAAGTCATTGATGAACAAGTTAAACAATGCTGGACGCAGTATGGAACCTTGCCAGACACTACTAGTGACAGGCTTAGTTAAGGCTTGGTTGGGGCGGTTCAGCCTGGACATAAAAATGCTTAGGGGAGACCTTATTGAAGCCTTCCAGTATCTAAAGGGCACTTACATAAAACAAATCTTTACATGGGTAGATAGTGATAGAGGAAGGGGGAAGAGTTTTAAACTGAAAGAGCTTTTGAGTAGATGGTAGGAGGAAATTCTTTACTCTGAGAGTCGTGAGGCACTAGAACAGACAACCCAGAGATGATCTAGACGTTCCATCCCTTGTGATGTGTTCAAAGCCAGGTTGGATGGGGCCCTGAGCGACCTGACCTAGAGGGTGACATCCCTGCACATGGGGTAGAGGTGAGAGCTTGATGATCTTTAAGGTCCCTCCCAACCAAAAGCGTTCTGTTATTCTGTGATTCTCCGAAGTTCTAAGGAAAGGTGAAACATTCTTCTGGGACAACTTTGAGGTCTCTGAGGAGAGGACAACATTCTTGGGAAGGGCCAGGCTGAACAACTTGAGTGGGCTTAGTAGGTAAGTCTGATGTAAGTCTAGTAGTAGATACAGGAAGACTTTGAGTATTTTTTGTCCTTTCTATGCTGCTCCTGCCATGGTTTAGCTTGTCAGTAAATTTAACACCCTCTGTGGTAGGGTGTTGAAGAACGACCATTGGATGTGCTGAATTGAGTAATTTCCTCCTCCCAGTCATTTGATGATTTGTCTACCTGAAGGGCTTTATAACATTTCTGTTTATTTCATTTTCAGATCTAATCTGCACAGGCAATATGTTGCTGTTTCCAGTCCTTCTTGCAACTTCATTTTGGTCCTGTAAGACCTTTTTCCTCTTCTCTCTCCTTTCTGTCTACAGTGAACATAAGCCTTGTCCCAAACTCCAGGAGTTTCTCTGCTCACGCGATTTCTCTGCTTTCACTTCCAGGTGTAGACATGCAGTCAGTGCCAGTGCAAACCCCAGGGGTGCAGACGCAGAGGAATGGCATGTCTGCCAGCATGTCATGTCAACTGGGAGAGAAGAATGTTGTGCATTGGTACAGGCAGCTTCCCGGACAGCCGCCAGAGAGGATACTGTACGAGTCTGGAGGGACACCTGTTTTTGATGACAACAATGATAGAAATAGATTTCAAGTTCGGAATCATCCTTCTCAGCCTGTGTATGAGCTTGTGATAAATTCTTTAACTCCGAGGGATTCTGGCACTTATTACTGTGCGTACTGGTACTACCACAGCATAAGTTTGGCAAAGATAAGCCTTACAAAAAGACTCTTTGTGCTCTGAACCGCAAGCTGTGAACTCTGCCAAAAATTCAAATACTTCCTTACTCCGCCCCTTTCATGATTTTCTGCAGCAGGAGAGGAAAAACAAAGCCTTATGACAAGTGTTAAATATCTGATGTTGACAATAGGTATATCGTTTCTGTGCTCATATTTTTCTGCAATATCCAGAAAGTGAAGCCTTACTGTCACTTAAGATAAATATATGAAACGTTGCTCCTAAAATGAAGGCTATATTTTACTGAAAGCACCCACCTGACCGTGACACAGTCTCTGTGTGTGAGTTATAGATTTCTCTTCTCTGTTCTCTGCAAGCAGAGCGACATTTCTTCTTCCGTTAGTATTTTCTCTTGAAAAAAAGCAGGAATAGGAAAGAAAGGGGGAAGACCAACTGATCTTGCACATCATCCTTCATATTTTCCTTTTGCCTTCCTTTGCATCTCAGTCACTAAAAAGTCCAACAACAGCACAGAAAACCTAATTTTTTTCACCACAATTCCTCATTTGATATGTCCAAGGCATAAACTGAAGTCCTCAGCCACGAGCTATGCCACAGACAAGCAAAGACTCTCAGAGCCTTTGGGTTAAGTGTGCTGAGTTTAAATCAGATTCTACAATCAAAGACTGGTTCTAGGAAAGCTGGCGTTTTCCTGAAAGCTAGGTCAAAACACTGAGATGATTTTATGTCTTACATTTTCTGAATTGGAGTGCACATGTTCAGTATCGTTTAAAAATGAGCACAAATACCTCCATGGTGACAGATTTTTAGTTCTACAGGCTCTGAACATTTTTTGCTAAAGCTTCTATGTGATTTAAGTATATAACATCTTGCTGTGGATGTTTCTGTCTACCTCAACTATTTGAAAAATAGGTTGTAGTATATGTGACCTCTGATGTTAACTTAAGTCACAACTTTTGTCATTGTATTGTGGGATCTGAGGATTCCTCACAACCAGTCTAGGAGGTTTCAGGAGTGAGCTGCAGCAATTTCCTGACATGGATGATTGGGCAGCCAATAAGGACCTTGTTGTGGATGGAAGGGTAAGGGCAGCCTTGGCTGCAGTGACTATGAGCCAGTGGCATTCAACTCTTGAGAGAAGGCAGCAGGGCAAAAGGCAGGACCTCAGCCCTGGACTTCAGGAGAGTAGCCTTTAAAATTCTTCAGAGATCTGCTTGGAAACATCACAGTGAATACAACCCTGAAGTGTCCAGAAATGCTAGTTGAAATCCAAGAATCTTCTCCAAGTTCAAGAAAGGTCCAGTCTGACACCTAGGAAACCAAGTAGAGGCGGCAGAGGAGTATCTCAAGAGTGAGCAAAAAGCTGCTGACTTTAATCAGGCATAAAAATGAAGTATAAAAGAGATGTAATCAGGGGCTGGCGATCCAGGAGGAGTATGGAGCTGCTGTTCAACCATGCAGGAATGGACTTAAGAAAGCAGTAATTGCAGCTAGAATTGAATTTGGCAAATGAGGTAAAGGGGAGCAAGAAAGGATTCTAAATACAGCAGCAGCAAAAGAAACACTAGGGAAAGCTGCTGGATGGGGCAGGGAAACTGGTGATGTATGACATGGAAAAACCTGAGGTACTCAGTATTTCGTTTGCCTCAGCATTTACCCATAAAATGGCCTTCAGGTATCCCAGACCCCTGAGACCAGATGGAAAGTTGGGAGCAAGAAAGATGTAGCCTTTGGTGGAGGAGGATCAGCCTGGGCTCATCAGTCACAGGGAAGACCCCACAGCATCAAACCCACTCATCAAGATGTCTCTCTGCAATGGCTGTTGACAACAGGTGTTCTCTTTTATTTTCCAGCCTTTTTTCCAAGAATTGTTTGCATGTCAGCTAAGCTATGAAACTGAAATCCTGCGGCTGTGCATTTCCTCCCGCACCCCAAATCAAAGCAAAGGCAAGTCCCAACAGTCAAGCTTCTGCAGTCACTGCAGTCTCTGCAGGTTGATGGTCTTCAGCTTTGGTGGAGGGCAGTACCAGCACAGGGGCACCCTGGGCACTTCTGCACCTTGCATCTAGGTGACTAAGCTGGAGCAGCAAAAGGCAGTCCTCATCTGCTCTGGCACTGTGCACCTCTCTGCACCTCTCAGGTGAGGTATGCAATCACTGCCCACCAGGGTAACCTCCAGGCTGAAACCTTCACTCCACCATACATATCTGGACCTCCTCTTGGTTGCAATCTTTTCTCAGTCACTTTGACTGAGTTTTATAGGGCCACAATCCTTGGATTTTATCAATATTTCCCATATTTACTTGAAAAGCAGACAGGACTACAGCCTTTTTACCAATTTTAATGTTTGACAGTCCGGAGAGGATTTTCTGCAAAAACACCCCATCTGCTTGCACACAGAAAGTTCATCACTCAAGACTGTTCAAGAGAGCCACTTCCTCCTTCCGTATAAAACGGCTCCCATTTGGAGTCCCTGTGTTCCTCCTCTGAATCTCAATGAGAGCGAAGCGTGACAAGCAAACATGCTGCTGCTCGTAGTGTTTGTGGCCACAGCCTCTTGGTCTTGTAAGTACTGCCTTAATTTCCTACCTTTCCTCACAGGCACCCATGGCTTTGCATCCATAACAGGCATCTTTCCAAATCCCTGAATTCCAGCTAATTACATAATTTATCCTCTTCTCTTTTCTAGATGGATTTGCACAGGAAATTCCCATGCAGAGTCCTATATCCATCACCAAGTTTCAAAAAAGTGCACGGATGACATGTGAAATTCAAACATTAGAGGCAAATTTTGATGACATCGTCATACACTGGTATAAGCAGAAGGAGGGTGACGCTCCAGAGAGGCTTCTGTTTGTTTCAGGAGGCAGAGTTGCCATTGAAAGTGGCTTTCAAGCAAACAGATACATGACTGAGATAAGTTCTGTCCAGAAGCGGTGTGTTCTTACAATAAAAGATGTAATTCCAGATGATGCTGCTACTTACTACTGTGCCTACTGGGATCCTCACTGTGATAGAAACACAAAGATCATCAAGGCAAAAAAACACCCGCAACATCTGAACCACAAGGTTGTAACTGTGCCACCTCACCAGTCTTCTCACTGCATCTGAGTGAGCTGCTGAAAAGCCCAACCTTTTTCTGCTACTCCAAAAGAGTGGGTAATCCCGCGCAGATGTCCTTCTCAAAGTCTGGTTTATCATTAGCAGTCCTGTCTTCAACACACACCTAATATTTTAAGGGCAAAGGAAATCTTCACTGCCTTAAAGCTTAGCACCTAAATACTGGACACTTACCTGCTTCTTTGGTGCTTTTACACATCCATGGCATAATTCTGGCAGTCTTTAGGGGAGCAAACAGAGAAGCAGTAATCTTCTAGTCTGGCCACTTTTCTCCATAGGAAAGAGTAGGCAGAGAAGAAATACAGTGTGCTGAAGGAAGTACCTCAGTGGTGGGAATTATATGCCTGCCACTGCCTAGCACTTTTGAGAAAAAGCTTCACCATGTGATATTCCCTGCTGTACATGTAAGCAACTGTAAGATGTTGGAAAAACTGTAAACCCTGTCTACTCTAATTCAGTTACCACGAAATTCCACACAGATCAGTTCAAATTAGAGATTTGCAATGTCTTACCTACCAGAGCTGATGATGTGCTGCTTATAATCATTTTCTTCATCCATTTCATGTTAAAACAATTAGGATTGTCATGGTTTAGGAATGGTATCCCCCAATTTAGTGTTCCCACTGAATCACTGCAAACCTTGTGCTGCTCCCTCACTCCCACTTCCCCTTCCCCCTACCACCTGCAGTGAGCTAGAGAGGAGAACTGAAGGCAGAAAAGTAAGAGATCCTGGTTTGACATAAGAACAGTTTACTGGAAACAGCAATGTGATAAGAAAAGGAACAGTAACAGCAACAATACTAATAGTAGTGTTCAAAAAATAGGCAAATGTGCAGAAACTCACCACACAGAGCCATGCAAAACATGAACCACTGCCATGCTTCCCCAACCAAGAGAGACCCCCTTTTCCCCTGCGCCCATCAGTGACACAAGGTGGTGTAGAACACAGGTGCCCCTCCTGCTACTGCAGAAAATGACCCTGTCTTGGCCAAAGCCAGGACATTATCTGTTCCTGGTTCTATACCATCTATATCATACTCAGATCCTACACCTTCCAGCTATGTTTATATATACACATATCCATATAAATACAAAAGTATGAATATAATTTCTGTAGTCAATGGCCGTCCCTCCAAGATGTCTGTTGAGTTCATTTAGTCCATGACTGTGGATTCTATCTGTCCTAGGTGTCTTCCAGGGCAGGAGGGCTGGTGTGCTGTTGGGTGGTTGCAAGCTGCATCGGGAGATCATGACCTGGTGTACCTGGGGCAGTCCACGCTCGTTGTCCAAGGTGGCTATGGCATACAGTGGCAGTGTCATTCAGCAATCAATATTATACAATTCAACATTACAGACTTATCTTACCAAAAGATCAAATCCCCTTGAGGGACAAATTGCATTTCCCCATCGCAGCGAGGTGTATGTGGCCAACAGGGCAGCGTCCGGCTAGCAGAGGGTCAATGGCCGACATCCTGCTGCATTAACTGCCAGCCCCCCTTGGCGTCTATAGGCCTCAGGCTGAGCTGGCTTGCGGACTGAGCTCGCTGCCGATGGGACGAGAAAAAGGAGTAGCACTCTCACTGGGGGAGAAGGTCAGTTTATTGATGAAGCCAACCGAGGAGCATCAACCAGGGAATGGCCATGAGGGGAGGGAGAAGTGAGGTTATAAAGGAAGGGGGTGTATATGGGAGGGATTTACAGGGAGCCAATAGGGAAGGGTGAAGGGATGAACTTAACATAACTGACATAACAGGGAATCCAATAAATACAAAGTAAAGGAGGGGCCCCAGGACCACAGCCAACCACAACCCCCAGAGGGAAGAAGATTCTGGAAAGCTAGGAGGAGTGGGGGGTGATTGACTGGGCCCAGGGAGGAGGAAAAGTTTACTTATAAGGAGATAAGGGGGAGGAGAAATTATATAACTTAGACATTACCAAGGGCAGGGGTAACCATAGTAACATAAGGGACGGTAGAGCTACGGTGGGAAAACTGGGGAGGGCAGAACCATTTACATTAAACGGGGAAACAATACATAAAATGGGGGGAGTAATACAATAAACTTAACAAACACACTACAACACCCCATCTCTCTGCATTACCCACCATGTGCACCCAGGCCCTTCTCCAAAAAAAATCTCATGGATGGCTTTCCCTTTGCTTGAGGCAGGACTAATCCAAATTGTCTATCTCTAACATATATTCCTCATATGCACCATGAGACTTTATCCCCTTCTCTGATATGTGGAGGCTTTGACATTCCCAGAGGCTGATGCATGAGAGACAATACGATACACCCACTCAATAATACTGTGCTCTCTGGCCCAGCTGTCTGTGAGGCCATTTTTAGAATAAGTCTGACTCATTTCTTTCTGGGATGCCGCATTGCCATAAAACTTGCTTTTCAAGGCCCAAGATGGTGGTCTTGTCAGTGGTGTGAGGCACAGGGTAGGTCTCCAGCCATCCAGTGGTTGCTTCCCCCGCTGTAAGAATGTAGCAATTGCCTTGTTGTGTTTGCAGGAGTGTGATGCAAGCAATTTGCCAGACTTCCCATATTTATATTTCAACCACGGTTCCCCATACCACAGAGACTTTACCCTCTTGGCCTGCTTTATTGCAGTTCGTGTTTCCCAGTTGTGGATAAACTGTTAGACAATGCCCATGATTAGGTCCACCCCTTGATCAAGAACACATCTGTTTGTTGCATCTCTTCCCTGATGACCTGAGGTGTCATGGGTCCAGTGAGCCAGAAATAATTCATCATTGCCAGTCAAGATCCATCTCAGACACTAATTTTGGCAGCCCATTCCACCTGTCTGTTGTTGTGGCCAACTCTTGGGTACTTGTGCATTTACATGAGGTACTTCTCCAACCAACTTCTGTACCAGTGATGTCTTGCCACAGTTCAGCAGCCCAGATGTGTTTACCTCTACACTGCCAATTGTTCTTTTAGCATCTCTCCATCCACCCCACAGAGCATTTACTAACATCCATGAGTAAGGGTTGAGGTTGAGCACAGGCTATTTCTCTCATTCAGTGATATCTAAACCCAGCTAGACAGCTTTCAGCTCTGCAAATAGACCTGATCCACCCTATGCCTCAATAGCTTCTTTGACTCACCGTGTAGGACTCCATATATTAGCTTTCCATTTTCAGTGTATTGCTACAATACAGCAGGAGCCATCAGTAAAGAGAAGGTATCACTTTTCATTTTCCAGTAGCTGGTTATATGGTAAGGCTTCTTCCTCCTCTTCTATTTAAACTTCCTTTGCTGTGTTGCCCCACACAATAATGTCACCATTGTATTGCAAGTATTCTGTAGCCTCATTCTTTTCCAATACAGTCTGGATCAGTCCATGGCAAATAGTGGGGCTGTTTCCATGCCTGAGGCAGCCCATTCCATGTTTACTGGACACCCCTCCAGGTAAAAGCAAACTGTAGCCTTCACTTTGCTGCTAAAGGAATGGAGAAAAACATAATAGCAATGTCCATGGTGTCACTACTTTGCTGCCTTGTACTCCAGTTCATACTGAAGTTCCGGCCTGTCTTTCACAGCAGCACCCAGTGGTGGTGTGACTTCAGCCAGGCCCCGATAGTCCACTGTCAGTCTCCACTGGACTTACACACTGGCCATATGGGACTGTTAAAGGGTGAGTGAGTCTTACTGACCACTCCCTGGCTCTCCAGTTCATGAATCATCTCATGGATGAGGGTCACAGAGTCCCGGTTGGTGCAGTATTGCTGATGATGCACTGCTGTGGCAGTGATCAGTACCTGTTGTTCTTTGACCTTTATCAGTCCCACAGCAGAAGGGTCCTTTGAGAGACCAGGCAAGGTGTTCAGCTGTCTAATTTCCTCTGTCTCCACAGCAGCTATCCCAAAAGCCCAACAATGCCCTCTTGGGTCCTTGAAATACCCTCTCCCAAGGTAATCTCGGCCAAAGACACATGGGGCCTCTGGCCCAATTAGAATGGGGTCTTTTTGCATTCTGTTCCCATTCAGGCTCACCTCAGCTTCCAGTACTGTCAGCTGTTGGGATGTGCCTATCACCCCAGTAATAAAGACAGATTCTGTCCCTATAGATCTTGATGGCATCAGGGTTCATTGTGTGCCAGTGTCAATTAAAGCCTTGCAGTCTTGCGTCAGGCCATCAGATTCACACAGTCCAATAGATCTGATTGTCCCTTTTCTCCACCTGGCTGGAGTCCCCTCTACTTCTGGTTATAGTACTCATTTCTCAGTTCTTGTAAACATGAACTGGAGGTCCCTTCAAGAGGATGAGAAGTAACATCAGCCCTCCTATTTTGTCTGAGGATTTGCCCACTGCAAAGTGGAGGGGCATTTATCCTTGAAAAATTTCCTGCAGAGGTTGTCCTGGGTACAAAGCTAAAAAAGAACGGTGGAGTTTCTAACACTGTTTAATTCCATACCATTTACATCATGGCTGGAGTTTGGTTGCAGCAGAAAAGGCTGAGCAAGCTGCATCAGAAACTGGAAGCAGTCAGTCTCACCTTGGGCATGGGAAAGAATAAACTGTTCCCTTAAACACAAGGCCATGAGAAACCCAAAAGGGGTAAATGCTGCTGCTGCCACAGCTGCTGCTACTATTGCTGTTAATTCTGCAGCTGCCAACAACCCCAATACAAGCTGTAGTGCCCACCAGGACCACTACTGGGATAACCACTGCCCTGGGGAAAGGGACTCCTGCATTGGGACCACTGCTGCAACTGATGGAGCCAGCATTTTTCAGCAGCATAGCTCCTATTCAGACTCCCTAGCTAGTTTCCCAGGAGCTGTATGGCCCAGTGCATGGGAGGAGGGGCCAGGTCTCACTTTCTTTGTCTCAGGTTGTGCAGGGTCTTGGTGAATAACCTTCTGTATGTAAATCACCTTTGTTTTGTGTACTTTAATATAGTTACTGGTAATTTTTCTTATTTGATTCGTGTTTTTTTCTCAAGTAAATGTTTTTTAACTCAGAATCTCTGCTTTAAGTCTCTCTCTAAGTGGGGGTTTGGGGGGAAAGAGAAGCTTAAATGGGGTTTAATTTTCCACCTGTGTTTTTAAACCAGCACACTCATGTACTTGTGCTGCTAGGGCAGAGGTGCTTCCTCATGTCCTCTCTGTAGTCATACAAGTAAAACCACCTCTAGGTTACCTTGTGGTACATACCTCACTCTTGAACAGGGAGCTGCATGCTCCCAGTAGAAGAGACTGTGGTCCATACTGGCAGAACATCAGACATTTCCTCTCTAACATGCTTGAATCTTTTGAGTCTGTCCAGAGCCTTGGGCAATGTTTCCACAGCCAAGGCTTAGGTTGGAAGGGAGGAAAAAAGAAGAACATATTGTTAGACTCAGGTAATCACCTGAAGCAGTGTTTCTTCTTCTTTCATTGTCATCAATGAAAAGGATTTCAGAGGGTTGGTGTATGATGATGGCAAGCTCCATACAAGAGCTTCTGCCACATACATTGTGTACACTGGACAAGGGACTGCTTGTTATTTGAATCCCTAAAGGTTACCTTCAGCACAGCTTATTCGCTCAGGTACTGGATACCTTTTTCCATGGTATTCCAGCTTCTTGGGTACGCTGTTGGATCATCTTTGAGAGAATGAAAGAATCCTTTCCCTTCCACTTGACAGGAGATGCCTTCAGAGGCTGAAAGTTTCTGTCCTCTTCCCAATCCCCTTGCCAACGCTCAGATCCCAGAACAAGCATCTCAGCTGCTTGGCTTCACTACCTTCTACTTTTATGTTGTGGGCCAGGATTTCCCAGCATCAGAGCAGGAAGGTCACCAAGGGCTCTCCTGACTGGCAGCTGAAATCTTTTCACATATCTCACAGCTCACCTGGAGTAGGGATTAGTGTCTATCTCTGGCCTTGCTTCTTCCTCCTGTTGTGAGCTCCTGTAGGGGTTTTGCCTGAGAGGCATCTACAGATATGATGTAAAAGCTTTCGTGTATCTGACAGTCTACCGAACTACTGGGAAGCTGTACACACCTCTGTGAAAAACACATGTTAAATATGGAAAATTTTGTAAAAACTTTCTTTCTCTTCTGGTGGGTAAAGAGGTAACAGGCCCCAGCCCCTGTCTTAGCTAGGCCAGGCCGGGCGGGGCCACCTCCTTTCTCCCTGCTGGACGCTTGCTGGCTTTTTATGGGCTGCTGATCCGGGGAGGGAGTGTCGGAGGTCAGGCTGTGGTTGCAATTTCTAACATCTTGGTACTATCCTGGGGCTGACCTGAGTCTGTTAACTTTCAGGAACAGCCTGGGCCGAGACGGCTCAGATTAGATTCTACTAGTACAACTATTGTACTAGGAGGGGGGGAAAGAGAAGCTATACACCCTCTCCCTCCTGTTTTGGTGTGTTGCTGCTGAGTTTCAGACTGACTGATTACATTTTAGCTGCCCTTCTAGTCGTAGTTTAGGTAACTGTATACAAACTTCAAGTGAGATGTTAACTCTTTCAGTTCCTTAATCCTCTCTTGAGTAAAAAAAAAGAGCAAGATGCAAATATGTAAAAGAGCAACATAAAAACACTAAAGTTAGTGAAGAGGAAGTCAAGTCCCAGATGGGAGGGATGAGAAAATGCCTTGATCTTGGGGCTGAAATCCTCTTATAAAGCTATAGAGAAAGAATCCTTTTCCCTATAACACATAAAGGTATAGAGAGATGTTCAAATTGTAGATATTGAGCAAAAGCTTCCATACTAAAGTAAGCAGATGTTAAAGTAGCTGTGATCCTGAGAAGTTTGAACAGAGGAGAGAAGAGTAGTCCTGTGCCCTCAAGAAGAAAAGAAGATCTCTGCTCCTAAAGATAAAGATAATTTTAGAGATAGATAATGAGACTTTTTACCTTTAAACAGTTGATCTTTAAAACAATACCCCATAAGTTAACATAGCCATAAACACAACTGTGAAAAAAGCTTATGAAAAATGAGAGAGAGTTCACAATTACAAATTTCTCCAAGAGGCTGCTATTCACTAGAGCTATGAGAGAACAGTTTTTCTTGTAGCGAAGTCTCCATGACATTAACAAGAAGGACTTATCTCCCTAAATAAACTGAAGAAAGACTATTCTAGAGGTGGTAAGCTGACTGAAATTTTAAATTTTCTTTCTTTACACTGTCAGCAAGAAAGAAAAGGTTGTGAGAGGATGAGAAGTGTTCTGAAGGTTTTGTTCTGATTACTCTTTCTTTTAATTACCGTTAGTAAGTTTTTCTTTTTACTGTTTTAAAGTTTTGAGCCTGCTTTGCTTTTTTCCTAATCCTATCTCACAACAAGTGAGTGCATTAGTGATTAGCCAACACTAAACCCACCACACTCCTTAGTGCATTAACCAGAAAATCTCATAATTAGCGAAATCTAAAATTAACAAACCACTACAGGGCCCTATTTTTCATCCCTCACTAAACAAACTGATTTTGTCTTGGATTTCTTCTTCTGTACTAGCATGGGTTATTCCTGTCATTCAGCTGCAGTTTGAGTGGCCACAGTGCCTGTTGTTCTGTTTTCCTCCTCTCCCCCCTGAGGGTGCTGTCTGGTGTTGAACTATGTCCAGTAAAGAGTAGGCAGGGCACATTGCAGGAAGTTACACCTCTGCCAGTGTCCTGCAGTGTGGCACACCAGGCCTGGGTGGCATGTCAGGACTATTTGGAGATGTCACCTCAGGACTACTCGGAGAAAGTTCGCATGGCAAATAAACAGAGACGGGCATGACTTAGTGACCTGAAAATAAGAGATAGTTTCAATCAGCAAAAACAACAAAGAGCAGAGACTGCAAACAGGGTATAGGGTGCACTAAAAAGGCAAGGGGCAGGGTAGGATCAGTGATATATATAGGATAGGTTAGGGGAGGAATATGAGGGACAAGGTACCAATCACAAACTGGGGTTAGGAATATTAATATCAATGCAGCAAATAAAAACCAATAACAACAGGAGGAACAAAGAACTTTCTAGTAATCATTTTACATATGAACTTACAGGGGACAATGGGGGTGAGGTTTTGCTCACCATAAGGGGATTTCTCCTGCAACCTTAGAGCAAAACCTTCATCTCACTCTAGCCCAAAGCTGTAGATGTCAGGGGTGGGTGAACTTACAAAACATTGGAGCAGAGTAATCCTTCAAAACTGGCCCATTATCTCCTACCTTTCATGTCACTCATACTATCCACTCTCAAGTTAGATCTCTGAATAACCCCCTATGTATCTCTGTCTTGACTCTAAACATGGTGCAGGCCGCACTGAGGGGATCTGGCAACAAAAATATGCTTTCTTTAACACCCAAGGGAAATTCAAAATTCTCAAAAGCTGTTGTAACAGGCCTGAAGCAGAAAAGGGGGGTGAAAATCTTGGGAAAATCATCCTCTCTTCCTCCTTCCACAAACTGGCTATGATTATTAATAGAACCCCAAAGGCTGTGCCCAAGGTAAGGGTAGGAGAGCAACACTGAATACACATCCCAAATGTTCCTCATTGACTTTGATGTTGTCATGTCATTAGCTAATATTGCCCAATAAATGAACAAAGAAACCCTGATCCTTTTCCCTGCCCTGAAAAAGAGCACACAAAGGAGCACATACTGTGTTAGGTACCACAACCATGTGAACAGATCGAGCAAATTTGTTTTTAACCATCTCTGGACAGACCTGTCATTATCTCAACGTTTCATACTCCATTTGAACACCAAGTAAGGCTGTCATGGCTTAGGAGTGGTACTCCCCAGTGTAGTGCTCCCATGCTCTTCAATCCATGTTATACTTGCTAGCTCCCCCTACTCTCTTGTGGAGAGCTTGAGATTAGAATTGAAGGCACAGAAGGCAAAAATCATGGGTTTAGATAAGAGCTATTTACCATAAACAGCAATGAGATAAAACCCAAACAATAACAGCAACAATGTTAATGATGAAGTGTGTAACATACAACATGATTCTCATTTGATTGCTTGAAACTGGCGTTAGCTGACTGCTCCCTCCAGCCCAGAACCAGTATTACCCAACTGCTCACTCTGCCACATGTCCTTGACCAGAAGGACATATTGTCAGTCAAGTAATCACCTTATCCCCCAGAAATGACTTCATTCCCCCACATCCAGCAATAAGGTGAGGTTATGTAGAGTAACTTGTGTGTCCTAGCCATGCAGTCTCCCATCTACTGCAAAAATTAACACTGTCTGGCCAGAACTGAGGTGGTTTCCTTCACTGCATGTCAAAGGGTGAAGCAGGAAAAGCACCAGTAAGTGTAATTCTGTCTACGTCACTCCTGCCCTTGATTTGTGGTTGTGATTAGGGTGTTTCTGTTCAGAAGATTTCAAAGTAGACCACTGGGGTTTTTTCACCTACTTCAGGTGAAAGACCTTCACCCTCTAGTTCCTCTCTCTCGCCACAAATAGTAATTTCTGAACATAATTTTGCAGTCAGTATGCTACAAGAGATCCCAGGAGTAAACTCTAACTCAGTTTATTTTAAATGCCAAACTAAGCATGCGGGCTGTTTGATTGACAGTAGTAGTGACTCCTCTGATGTTATCTTGGGCTGTTTTATAAAAAAACCCACTCAAGGAAAAGCCTCCTTTTCCCACCGGTTGTTATATAAGAAGCTGCCAGTGAGTTGCTGCAGCAAAGCCTGGAGTGATTCCAAGAGATGGGCAGACAATAACCACTTTCTTGGGACCACATGCAGCACACAGACACTTTCACAGTGCATTTGGCTTTCCTTCCTTTCTGTTTTCTGTGTTCCAACAATGAAAATTGACTCCATGCTAGTAGTACTTGATATCACGTAACTGCAGGTGGACACCTTTGGTAAAGAGCAGGATTTTAATCTGAAGGTACATGTTTATTTTAATGCAGAACTTTGTGTTCTTTTTTACTGTCTAAAATCGAAGAGAATTCATAATCTAGTTCTAAGACATTGGGTGGAGGGTTATCTAACAGGAAAGAGGTTTTTTCTGAAGGACATTAGCTATCGGCTGAATATCCAGATGCACATCTGAAATTCCTGATGACCTCCCAGCAGCCAGGGACCTGGTCTTCATGCAGACTCCCATGAATGATTGGGAAAAGTTGGGATTTTCTTCATCAATGGTACATCAAGAGAGCATGCTGGCTTATTGTAAAGTCAAAACATAGTGTGGAGCACGTGGATCAAATACTTCGGCACGGGAACAAAGCTAGTTGTCTCTGGTAAGTACCATTATCATTGAACAGATTTTCAGATAATCATTCAAGTTCTTGGATAATCAAGAATGAAAGACTGTGGGGAAAATTATTTTGTCCCTGTTAAATCATATTTTGTTTGTGAACAGCACATGGTGCCCCAGTTGGGTAGGTAGATTTATATATTGGGATGGTTTCATCCTGTTCTAGGAAACAATAGTGAACTGCTTGAAAGTTAACTCCTAGAACTGCATGTGAGAAATGAAAAAGTTTCTTATTGACAGAAGTGGTCTAAATTGATTTGGAATAAAAATTCCCTGAGTGCAATAAATTTCTAATCCTGACTGTACTGAAAGCAACTGGTTTACTTTTGTATTTGTATTATTTTCACTTGTGGTGAAGCTATGCAATCAAAAGGATGAATGCTGTTTTCAGTATAAAGCATATAGCAATGCCAAGAGTATGTTACTCAGAAACTATATGACATTATCAAGGTGGCTATAATTAATTCAAATTGCAAACTGCTGGGGAGAATTGCAGAGAAATTTAAAATGTTTTCTATCCATGACTCTGACCAAAAATTTTCAGAACTTTTTACTCACTACAAAAATTAAAGTATTTCTAGAAATGACACTCTAAGCAAAGTTGAAAATTCAGCTAAAGCACTCAGTCAGATTTATCACTAGCCTCTAAACCAGAGAGACTTTTTCTGTAGCCTATGCAAGAAAAGCGCAGTGCAGGAGATATTGATAAGGATTATCAGACTGTGGGATCCTGATGTCAAAATATTTGGAAGTGGAACTGAACTTAGAGTTTCAAGTAAGTACAAAATGTAAAACTTGACTACTTCTAAAATGCTTTTTAATACAGCTAGATATTGGCTGGCATGAAGTGCTCTGCTATTTTAATTCTCTCTAATTCTAACTGTTCTGAATACTTTGCAGGATTTCCCCTTAAACAGCATTTGCATTTGCATTTGCAGAACACAATTGTTCTGTATTTATGCATGAAATGGGGGAAACACAACAGCTATTGCAGCAGAGACCTATAACTTATCCCATTATGATTTTCTATGTAAAAATGAATTTAAATATGGCAAAGACAGCATTTGGAGAACAGAGAAATGTTTTTTATCTCTAGATATGCACATTTGACCTTCGTGATATTCCTAATTCATTCTGAAAATAATATGTCCAACCTCTGTGTTACACATATTCTTTGAAAAGCTAAACATTTTTCTTTTGGACTGTATCTGACTGTGAATGAAAATGAGTTATCTCAGATATGCCCAGAACAGTAAGTTTCACCTTTAAGACAGGCAGAGATGGAAGGCTGTTCTCTCTTCCTAGGTTTTGCAGAAACTGCTTATTATCAGTTATTACTACTATTCAAAATATTTTGCCTCAAGTAAACCCTAGGTGCTGTGATACTTGCCCATAATCTGGCTCAGCTAAGCATCTGAGATGAAAATAGTTTGTCTAATTTTGTCCAGCTGAAATGGTGTATCTTGTTAGCGGGAATTTTGATTCCAATCAATGCAGTTTTGCTTCATGTTACTGATAACAAAAATATTGGTCAATAGTCTCGTGCTCCTCAGATCTCTATATAATATTCACCAGCTCTGGGTCTGATCTTACGGGGGTGTATAAGGAGCAAATTACTTTATTTTTCCATTTTTTTAAACTTTCGTTTATTTTGGGTGACTGCTCCTTTTTCGCTTCCCTAGCATCTAAAAATTGATTATACAGCAAATCTGATTCTCTTTAAAGAGTACTATATACCCATGCAAACACAGCTGAGCTGCACTGATATTGTAAAGGCTTTATTCACTGTGACTGGTTATTACAACAAGGTGTTCGGCTCAGGTACAAAACTCATTGTCTCAGGTAAGTTGTACATTTATTGTTCATGAAATAAGCTATAGGAGCTTGGAGTGGTCATGTAGATGAGTATTATACTATCTCAGAGGTCACTCAGTCCACTTAGAACCTCAGCCAGCACCATTCCTTGTGCAGGATTTTCCTTCCCAGCTCACCATTCCTACACTCATCCTTGTATTTGTAATGCAGTGGTTTAGGATCACAAACATGCCTAAAAAGAACCTATTTCAAGCCACTTTTGATCATAGTTCTCCTAGAAATCTGGTGGAAAATGGTCTGTAATAATTTTCAGAGACCTCATTCTTTCCTCCAGCTGTACTGAAGGAATTAGCAGTGAATCAAGCAGCTGAGAATTAAGCATGAAAAAAGAAAACCTCTTTCTAATACAGATACAAAGAACAGTATGCAATGGACATTGCAAAAAATCCTTTTGGAATAGGCTGGAAAAAGATAAATAACTTATTCATAAGTATTTTATCACATACATGACACTTCACCATTAGAAATAAATTAGTACCTCCAAATGTTCTTCTCATTGCTTGATAACTGCTTAACAAATTAATTAATTATTCAGCATTTATTATGGTGAATTACTGCTTAATAATTGCTTAATGAAGAAGTGATCCTTTTTTGTCTTTCTTGCAGAGGCATTTATATTAATGGAAAGTAGCAGACAAAAATATTTTTTCCCATTTCCCACATGTGCTTTAAATGCCATTATCCTGAATCCTAAACAAATACAAGGCAGAGGAAGAGTTTTAAGCCTGGTTAATACATAAACCTATATTAACATATCAAGCGAAGATTGGTTTAATGATTTACTCCAGAAGGACTAAATAAATCATACCTATAATTCACTGGAAATATCTGTGGCATAATAAGCATGTTGCTTTTAGTGGAAACTCTTACCTACCTAATCAGGTAGTTGCCATGCTTTTCCTATATATAGTTTGAAATAAATTATTTTCAATCATCACTATAATTCTGTAAGATTTTGTCTTTATGAGCCCAAGGCTTTTGAATCATTAATTGAGTAAAAGGGCTGTAGTTATTTCATATTTAAGAACTTTTAAAAATTAAGAAATTGAGGAAACCAGGATTTAAGATGAGGGTCTTCATGAATAGCAGCATTAGGTGAGATTGAATCCAGATATTTTACATTCACAAAGCCAAATCAAGAGAATCTTGTTGTTCATATTATAATTGTTAAATCTGGTACTTTACTGGCCAAAATCATAGAATGGCTTGGGTTGAAAAAGATCATTTAGTTTAAACCCCAGTGCTGTGGCCAGGGACACTTTCCACTAGATGAGGTTGCTCAGAGCTCCATCCAACCTGGTCTTAAATACCTCCAGGGATGGAGCATCCACAACTTTTCTGAACACTCTCTTACAGTGCCTCACCACCTTCACAGTGGTAAATTTCTTAGGAAGAATTCTTTTAATTTAATTTGATTTCTTAGGAAAAATTTCTTCCTAAGATCTAATCTAATGCTACTCTCTTTCAGTGTGAAGCCATTCCCCCTCGTCCTATCACTACAGGATCTTGTAAAAAAGTCTCCATCTTTCTTATAGGCTCCCTTCAGGTACTGGAAGGGAGCAATTAGGTGACACAAAGCCTTCTCTTCTCCAGGCTGAACAGTACCAGTTCTCTCAGCCTTTCCTCACAGGAGAGGTCTAATCAATGTGTTGGCCTCCTGTGGACTTGTTCCAATGGGTCAGTATCTGTCCTGTGCTGGGGACCCCAGAGCTGGACCCAGCACTCCAGGAGGAGTCTCATCAGAGCAAAGTAGAGGGGCAGAATCCCCTCCCTTGCCCTGCTGGTCATGTTTTTGATGCAGCCCAGGACACATTTGTGTCTGGGTCATGTCCAGCCTCTCATCCAGCAGCACCCCCAGGTCCTTCTCAGCAGGGCTGCTTTCAATCTGTTCATCCCTCAGCCTGTGTTGATACCAGGGCTTGCCCCGGCCCATGTGGAACACCTGGCACTTGGTCTTGTTAAACATAATGAAATTTCCATGGAAGCACTTCTTGAGCTTGTCCAGGTCCCTTTGTATGTCATCCATCCTTCAGATGGCCGTTTCTGTAAAGGAATGTACCAGTGTGGGAGGGAATTTGGTATTCGGTTCTGGCGCAAAAATCATTGTCTCCAGTAAGTTTTTTCACAGTCTTATGTTTTAAAAGTTTTGCAATAGGAAAGCTTTGGAAAGAAGGCTGACAGCTCTTTAAGGTATCTGGAAAGGCTCACCATAGGTGAGGACTATGCTGTATCTTTACCAGTTATAATCCCTGAAGTGGCTGTCAAGCAGGACAAGAATGCTGCTTATGAGCTGAGTGTGCTGAGTGCCCTCAGGTCCCACTGGCTTGGAGTGGAACAGAGGAGCTTTGAGTGTCAGTATAAAATTACTCCATTTTGTAGGATCATCCGGTTAGTGAGAATTAAAATTTCAGTTTAAGAACACAGTGACTTTTTTCATAAATCTCATTTATGAAAAAATACTTATAAAGAAACTGTAGAGGAGTTTCATTAAGAAAACTTTTGACAGCTAATCTATATAAACATATATTTTGAACTTAATTTTTTAATAGCTCGTTGGTTATGAACCTAACTCCAGTTTATAGTTTGAATAGTGTTTTACAGCCTTGCTGCAGTGTTATACAATAGAAAAGACAAATCTTAGCTTAAGAAATATCTAGTCATATCTCTATTTTATGTGTAAAAGTAACATCTATATATCTCTTAAAACCTGCCTTAGAAAACTGTTTAACAAGGTAAACCACAACATTTTTCAATGTTTACCTGAATCAAAACTGACAGAGGAGTGCAAATTCAATACTTTAAAATTCTTCAGAATCAGATAATTTGCCTAGAAAATTCAGTGTCAGCTATCTTGCTGACTTCAAAGACTTTGCAGATCAGCCTGAAAATACATCAAAACCTACAGCCAATTCTACAAGTTTTCATCTTTTTTTTTTTTCTGAAACATGCATGCAAAGAATTTTTTCTCACATAAAAAGGTATAGATAGGGAGATTAGATAGATAGATAGACAGATAGATAGATAGACAGATAGATAGATAGATGCAAAACTTAATTCTTTCAGTTCTCCACTGCAATCCATTTACCCATACACATGCAAGCAACACTTCAATGCATGCACACAGCTGCAATTATTCAAGCAATGCATTTCCTCAGTATTGTGGCACGATGTAGGTATTTCATGTAAACTGCATACCTAGGGTGTTTTTACAGTAAATGGAATGACAGTGGCAATTCCAGAGGTGGAAATTATTCTATGATAACAGAAGTCTCTCAAATGAGCAGGATGAACTAGCAGTTGGAAGAATCTCTCTCACCTCTCCATTTAAACTTGATATCCTAAGAGAATAATGTCAAACTATTATATGTACTGAAATTAGCTAGAACAACTTACTAAACTTTGAAAATCTAAAAGAAACTTCTAAAATATTCATGAAGCTTTGCAGAGTGCAATATCACTCAGACAAGAGCTACTTCATGATCTTGTGAACATATATATGACTCTGGAACAAATAGATAACTTTAGAAATTAATTTTTCATCCTTGGGAGGACTGATGCATAAAGAAGATGAAATTAACTCCTAAATTAATGTTAGAGAACCATAAAGTTGTCAGCAACTTTATTTCTGGTACAACATAACTCAGTCCACAATGGCATCTTTAAAATGAAGGAAATTTTTATTATACAGAAGGTAGACACTCTTTGGAAGGTAGGTAGGTAGGTAGGTAGGTAGGTAGGTAGGTAGGTAGGTAGGTAGGTAGGTAGGTAGGTATTTAAACACCAAGTTTGAAATACTTCAAGGATCAGTTAGTTGTTTCAGGGAGAATGCAATATAGAAGATTTTTCTAGAACAGCCAGATCGTTTAAAGAAAAGTGAAAGGTTTTTGGCAAAAATGCATTTTATAGTAATGTATTTTCTCTTAATGCATTAAATTTGCATCGATCAGTCAGCCACAACTTAAACCCCATACATCTACTTGCTCAAATTCAGTGGCAGAGACTTATATAGGAATTCAAGAGAAAAAGTGGGATAAAGGGACACCTAAAATGTCTCTGCCGCCTTCAAAAATAGTCTTAGGCAGTACTTTCTATGCAGTAAAAGTCAGTTTTGAAAACTGTATTCAGCCTTCACTTGTAGTTAAGCATAGGCAGAAATGATTGCCTGTGAGCACTGCCTATGCAGTCACTGCAGAAGTTAACATTTACCTAAATCAGACCCCTAAATTTACTATACATTTAAATAATATCAAAATGTCATTTCAATGTGGACAATACCTGGATTATTTTGTCTCCTCCTAATCCAGAGAGCATCCAGGCTTAATCCAGAATGGCAAATGAAATGGAGATTAGGTGAAATAAACTTGTGGAAACAGCTCATTTTTAATTTTAAATATATTAATCTATATTCATACTGAGCATTTTCCCCAAAGCACAACATCTATGCAGACAAGTCTGCCTAGATTTACTGTTTAGATGTGACAATGTTATCCTGCTATAGCATGTACTTCTGCTTTCGTTTAGTATTGGTTTTAAATTTTCAGATGTTTTAATTCAATCATTTAAACAGATCTAGTATGGCAGAATAGCATTGCCAGCCTTTGGTGTCTAGGGCATTTTGTGATTCCATTCTCTTGTCTTGATAAAAATCTTCACCTGGCAAATACATGGAATGCCTTAAAAACAGAGCAATCATTGTTATCTTCCCTTCCCTCACAACCTAAAAAATATTACAAAATTAATATTGGCTTTTTAAAAATTAATGGATGTAGCAGGTGTTCATTATATAGCAGTGGGGACTTATACTGGGGTCATGAGACTGCTAAGATTTTAAAGGTAGGTGATCTATTTTTAATATTCTGTGGACAAAATTTTAATGTACTTGTTTTGCATAAATATTGTAAAGCAATAATAAATTCTTCTTATTGAATACATGAAGCTTGTTCAGGAAATATTACTATTATTTAATAATTTTCAGAGACTTAAACAGTCAAATACACTCTGACAGCAGAACTGCTTGGAAGGTTGTGGGATATAGGCACTTCAGTAGCCACCTGAAGATTTCTAACTCAGTTTTAAGTGACATTAACAGCTATTGACATATTCAACAGTATTTCAGTTTCTTAATGTTCCTCAAAAGAGCATTTACATTTTTACAAGCATATTAATATTTGTTAATAAGGCATTTATTTTGTTGCTCTTCAGAATTTTTATTTTTGTCTGTGTATTTATTTGCTGTACACTACTAATCTTCCAACTTTCTGTTTTGTTAATTTTCTTCATCAATAACCATCCAGATAAAAGAAGTTCTCCCCCAAAGAACTCTGAAATCCTGCAGACAAAACATAAAAATCAGATCATGTATGTTTGCTTTATTGAGAAATTCTACCCAGAAGTTATTAGGGTGACATGGACTGAAGACGAAAAGGAGGTAACAGACAACGTAGTAAAAGGCGACGCTTGGCAGGCCACAAAAGAGGAGGAATACTCAATTGCCAGTTGGTTAACCGTGCCAGCAGAGAGTAAAGACAAGAAATACTACTGCAAATATGAGCATGAAGAGAAAAGTACTTCACTGCCAACACAAGGTATATTCCACATGTTAAAAATGTAATTTGGTGTACTATTATAAACATCATTTTTCTTTTCTATGAAATTAGAGTAATAATGCTTTCTATTATTGATGAAGACATCTGTGCTCCTAGGCACAATAGCTAAAGTACCCAACTTGAGAAACTACCAGAAGTTTTCCTAGGAAAAGTATGTCAGCCTGTGTTATGGTCCACAAGTAAGCATCCCATTGTAACAGAAAAATAATAGTTATTTTAAAGTAGTGAACCTCATCAGATCTGCAGGTACAACAGATCTGCACTGAAACATGTCTGTTACTTTCCATATTACAGAAGTTTCTGGAAACAGTATTACCTCTCATAGCTTACAGGTGTAAGTCCCTCTGACACCCTCTGACATTAGTCACAGCTATAAAAAAGTAAGAAGTTAAAAATTAGGTTACTGATAGCAAGTTTAAAAATGTTTCTTACCCACAATCCAGAAATAGTAAGTTAATAGCCACGTATAAAAATAAGATTTTGTTTTTAATTGTGGAAGGATTCATTATGCAAAGCCAAATCTGAAAGACAATGCAACTTTAAAGAAAAATTAACTTCTACTCAATGAAAATTGTTCAAATCATCTATAAAAAAAGTTGTCTAAATTGGTTTAGATTAATCTTCTCTCCATACCCATCTCTGCTTAACTTGCTAAAAATTAGCCTAACTCCAATGAGTGAGACCATGGCCATAAACAACAATTACGTTTCAACCTTCAAAATATATTCTGACAAAAATATATTTTAAGCTTATTTAGATTGAGGATGTATTTAGAGATGCAATATAAATGTCTTTAATGTTTGTATCAATGCATACAAACAACATGACCAAGAACAAACTCCAATTTGCTACTTCAAGAACAAAAAGGATGTATTTTAGAGAAAAAAAAAACAGCACCAAGATTCCCAGTAGGGGAATTCTCAGTAGTTCTTTTCTGTTAAACAACCACTAAAATATTAACATATTGACTGAAGTCTCTTCCAATGTAAATGATTCCTCGTTTCTGAGAACAGCAGGTTGTGAAAGCAAGTGGACTTCAGCTTCTTCACTGACAAGGTCAGGTGGTCAAACTGACTCCTGTTCCAAATAAAAGGACTTTGCCAAGGAACAGCCTAATGGGCACACTCCTGAAAGGGCAAAGACACTTCTCCCACTTATGGCAACAAATACCCAGCCACTTCTTTGAGCATTTCTCCTCTTCAAATTCTCTCTGCAAATAAATATCTTGTGAATATCTGCTTTGCCGGCCCATCTTAAGGCTCCATTTTTTTATTTAATACTAACTTCCCATTTTCCCAGCCTTGTTCCTGTACAGCCTCTTTTTTCCCCTATTTCTCAATTAATGTTTGTTAAAATTAAAGAAAAGCCTAACTGAGGCATTTAAACTCTCTTTCCAGAAGATTCTGTGAAGACTGCTTCTCAGGACGAGGACTGCAGAACAGTTTTTAGTAGAGGTAATTTAATGTGTTAAAAGGTGGGAAAGTGATTCATGTCGTGCAAGAGTTAGATTTTGCTAAATATTATCTGAGCATCACAAAATTTATCTTTTTTAGTAGTATGCAGGAAATCTTTCAAGTATGGGATTGGCAATTCAAAAACATTTCAGCTCTACTCTTAACTAACTTCTTATTAGGGGCTCTCCTACCTTAATCAGATAGCTTTAGTAAGATGCTACAGATGCTGTTTGGGCTCCTAGATTATTAGCCTGCATTAAGCACCACCAAGTTTTTAAAATCTTGGAGTAGTTAAACATTTTGGCTGATGCTACATCAGCCTAGCAATTGCCCAGAACTTTGAACAATTTTTTTTTCTTTTTTTGCTTGAATGGTATTTAGGAAGAATCATCATCAGCAATTATCTTCAATAAATACAACACAAAAGGATTTAAACAAACATTGTACTAACTGCTGGAAGCACTACAGTTATGCTTTTGTCTTTACAAGGAAGTACAACCCAGTGACACTGAGAGTCAGTTTAGTGCTGAAAGCCTACTAAGTCTAGAACTCATTAGCAGTGCAAAGCCATTTAAAGAACAGATTTTGTATGTGTTTATGCTGTGTACTGGTGTCAATGTAATTGCAGCTGTAAACTGACTGCATTGTTTCAT
This sequence comes from Melospiza georgiana, assembly GCF_028018845.1. Taxonomy (NCBI): domain Eukaryota; kingdom Metazoa; phylum Chordata; class Aves; order Passeriformes; family Passerellidae; genus Melospiza; species Melospiza georgiana. The sequence continues at coordinate 55,083,547 of NC_080430.1, forward strand.
TTCTATCCATTTTTAGAATGCTATACAAGGTTGACATTAAACAAGACTTTTCTGTCTATTTGTTACAGATCAGTTAATGCACAGGACAGCATATTTAGTATACATCATCCTTCTTCTGAAGAGCTCCATGTACAATATTATCATACTCTTCTTCATCTACAGAATGTGGGATTACACCAAGCACCGAGGAAAGAAAGCATAAATGCTGTTTTAAGAAAGGCTACAAACTGATCTTCAATTTGCTTAGCAGTACATTTATCCATATAGAATCCCCTGCTCTCAGTGTTAGATGTAACGGCAAAAAAAAAAAAATCCAAAATAATTTTACGTTATTAGTGCATAAAGGCTCATTTTGCTTTACTGCTAGTGTTTCTATATCAGTCTTGTTTTCTTAATTTTTTTCTGAATATTGACTAAAGATAGGCAATAGGAATAATGCATTTTAATCCAAGTCCATATTGCAAAATGAAGAAGGTAGCCAAGTCAGAAGTAGCTATGCATCCAGAAGCTTGGGGGTATAACAGCACTTTTGACATATAAAGCACAGATGTGTTTTGTCACTGCATTTAAGGCTTAATTAGGAGCATTCCTAATGTGCAGTAAATTCACAGGTTTGGTTAATTTTTACTTTCAGTGACTTGTTGCAACTCTCATGTATCCAACAAATGAGGAATTAATTTTTCTGAAGCTGTATGCTGTAATAGACAATTAAACTAAACTTTAAAAAGTGAACAAAAGAATTTTGAATTAAGAAGTCAGATGAGAATAAAAGCAATTCTAAGGTGCACATGTGCAGAAATTGAAGAAATCCACCAATGACACAGTCTGAAAATCTGCCCATTGTAATTTTAAAAAAAAGAAAACTATCACAATGATCATGATCATCACCTTGTTTAAAGACACCTTTTAAAACTGACCAAAACTACAAGTACGAATCTCTGATTTTCACAAAGGAAGAAAAATTCTCAGAGACTTTGAACTCTTAATCTCCCAGTTCCACACATCAATTCCTTTCAAATTTATGTGGAAAAATAGGAAGTAGACATATTGGGATAAGTCACTTGCTTGGTTTTGGGCAAAAGACTGCCCTAGGTTTTGGAGATATGCCCCTGCAGCATTTACATTCACTGTGTCTGTAATTGTGATGGCAATAAAAGCTTTCCTCCAGCTGTCTTTATGAAGCCTGTGTTTGTTCTCTAGCATTTCCACAGCCTGTACAAAGATGTCTAGAAAACCTGATTAATTTTCTCTGTTCATATAAATTTCTCAGGAAATCAAAAGTCCTTAAAACATCACTTTTCTGCATTTCAATGTGTTAATAGGAACACTTTGACATGGAACAATAAATACTAGTTTGTGACATCTTTTCTGTTATAAAACAGAAGGCTAATCTTTGTAACACAGCTAAGCCATGCCAAGGGAAAATGTTGTCATAACAGGACTACCTCCTAGGGCTCATGCTATCATAAGGGAAAGAAAACATAGAGGCTGAGTTCTAACAAGCACAGCTATTTTACTAATGGCAAAGCAACTAATTACTGCCTTCAATGCCGTGTTGCTCTTCAATGTGAAGAAAGTTGTGATTTGCAGTTTTCAGTTAAACTCTGAGAAATACCTGGGATCTCATGCTGTTATTTATTAAGGTTTGGTTCCAATCAAAATTTAAAAAAAAACAGCTACAAAGGTATTTTTGGAATGCAGTAACTGTAGATTTCAGCAGCATCATGGATTTTACCTGGGTATTACATGGATCTCCTCTGTCTCTGCTAGACAAATGTTTGACTGCATTAAGGAACCAAGCTCTCTCACTATATGATCCCCAAGTCCACTCTTTGTGTCTCCAACACAAAACTGAAAAATATTGTCCATGCAGTTCAGAAAAACAGAGAGAATACACAGGAAACCCCTTACCTATATGCAACCCTGAACCATCACCTCTCAGTTTCAGGGGTTTTTCAAATATTTGGTTGCAGGTTTTACACCTTCCAGCAGTTCACATGTGCCTTAAGTTTGTTTATACAAACATAAACAGCTCCTACTAAGATTTTAATTCTTATTTATTTAGCACAAATAAGAGGAAATGTAGATTTTAAAGGCTTCTGGGTGCTGGGGCATTTGTTTACAGGAAGGTTTGGTTATGCAGTGGAAAAACCCTATAAACTGAACCAGTCACAACTGGTTGAGAGGAGGTGGGCTGTGATGAGAGTGGGTGATTAGCTGAGGACAGTTAGACCACAGCCTTTAAACACAGTAGGCTTCTAAACCATTTCCTTTTAATACAAATAAAAAGTTAAGAAAACCACATGCCTAAGTTACTTCTGAACACCACGGTGAAGCTCACTGACACACCCTGGCCTAACTGCATGTTTAGGATACGTAGGGACTGTTGCTACCCCATAACTCAGGGGCTGCAGGACCTCTGTCCTAAAGGCAGGACAGAGTTAGATGTTATCTATCAAGTGTAAACTTCTCTTGTTGGGACTTTGCTAAAACTTGAAAGACATGACTTCTCAAGTACTTATCTTACACAACTAATTCTCATTGATTTCAAGCTTCTACAAGCATGAGCACTACTACAGCTGCTCTACTGTTATAGAGCTGCAGAATTAATGCAAGTACTACAGAAATGGTTACAGGCAATCTGGTGCTTCCAGAAAAGAGGAAGATAGAACACAATAGACTTTTGCCATGAGAGTACAAAGAAGTCATCGGCACAAATGAATTTATTTGTGTAAAGACATTTGCATATTCTTTATCATGTTACAATAATTTTGTGTTCTATATTGTACTATTACTTACACATGCGTGAGAATAATGACTTCTCAACAATCAAAACAACCTACAACAGGTGATACAGAAACCCTCTCATGCATTCTTCTCACATGTAGCTGTAAATGAGAAAGATCTACATAAGGATGATTGCAGTCTGCCAACAGCTAATAAACACATAGAATTTGAACATAGGCTTACAAAGGCCAATGAAGGGTTATGAAGACTTCTGCCCTAGGCTGACAATTCTATTTCTGCAGGCTTCTACTTTTTGGGGAAAAAAATCCACTTCCTTCAGAAAGCTTTGCAAAAGGCCATTCTCTAAACTCTGACACACTCCTTTAGGCAAATTTAAGGACAGAGCAACAGCCAGACAGCACATCCATTCTGAATGTGCTTTCTGAATGAAAGATTTGGCAGGAATAAAAATCCTTCCTTCAGCAAAGGTCTTCCAGTGAAATCCTGGGTCAGAAAGCAAAGGGCTGTCAGGTTTCAGGAGTCAAATAATCTCCAAGCAAGAGAGGCAGCTCAGACTCCTGGCAGATTAGCTCTCCACATGACTCAGACCAATAGATTTGCTTTTCTTTCTACCCAACACCATTAAGAGTGCTAAGAAACCTTGGTGAACTATCAAAGTGATTATGATTAAGGTATGAGACAGTGCTGTCAAAAAAAAACCACTCAAAGCTGGTAATGCATCAATTAAACTGTGAAAAATATCAACTTTTAGAACTCTAAAAGGTGCCAAAGGATACATTTAGTGTCCAGTGGTTCTTCCAAAGCTGAAGGCATAATATTCCTGACTGCAACTCACCAGTCACTCCTACACAAAGAAGGGAAACCTGATCATGTGTCCCCTCCAGCTAAGGACAGGACCATAGAGGACGCGCAATAAGACACAAATAGCTGTTCCATGTTTGAAAGGGGCCACATTTCCGTCGTAGAGGTCCCACGTCTGCAATGCTTCACTGAAAGCTGTTCAAGCCATGTATTCATCAAACACAGAAGTGTTAAGGCCAGCTGCTTCTTCCTGCAATATGGGCTTTTTTTTTTTTTTTTTAATTACCTCACAGCAAATTCCATAACCATTCCTGCCATGAATTTCTGGGGAAAATGTTTTCTGGTTACCTTACTACACCACGTCCCAGTAAGTTCAATGGGCATTACTCTGGGTTAATATGTGGATTATCCAAGACAAAGTAATAAGAAATGTAACAGTCTGCTAATGCAGAGACAAAGCACAGCCTTGGAACATGTGTAAAAGCAACTTGGCTGAATGTTTTCACCACAGGGGTGTCAGAACACAGTTGGTCCCTTATCTCTGCTCTGTAGATGGCTCTGTGGTACAATATTTACTACTGGGAGGGAGACTAGGGCAAGTGTAGACCTTAGGTACCTGGGTTAGGTGCTCAGGGTTTAGGTGCACAGCCTGGAATACAGTCCAAGTGCCTGTCCTATGTACTTCAGAAGGAAAATTGGCTGTCTGAGAGTGAGGTGTGACAAAGCCAGTGCTCAGACCAAGGAGCTAATCTAAAAGAGAGCTTCCAGTCCCATTCTCTGGCTTTTAGACTGATATCGGACTTCTGTCCAGCATAACTCTCACATTATGGAGAAACCTCTCTGGAGAATGGATCTTTGGTCTTTCGTGTTCCAGGTACTCTTATATGAGCATTGATGTCTGGTTGTGTTTTCCCTTCTGATGAGCCCTCGCCACATTTCTCATCTACCCAGACAGTGCTCCCTGCTGGGAGGCAAGGAGGTAGCAAACCCTGCCACTAACTCCACAGTGGACCACTAAATCCACAGTTAAAACATATTGGGTACAGGTGTCAGGGTTCTGGGAGTTGGGGACTGTAAGGGGTTTATGGTGATGAGAGGCTGGGGCTTCATCTCACAATACGTTTTGTTCTCATATTAGTCACTCTGCAGTCACTTTTGACTGAGTCTTCTCTGCCTCAAGAAAAATTTTCATGGGTGTTAGCAGACTACTGCAACAAAAACAACAGATATAATGGACTTCCTACTACATTATTACCTATTATGGGTTTAGGCTTTCTAGAGAATTTTTCCCATTGCCATCATGAAGAAGCGGGAGGCTCCTCGAGGATGGATGGTCGGTGATAAAGTTAAAGGGAGGTGGCTGATAGCGCTGGCATACTAACGAAATCCTTTTGACGAGAGGAACAGGGGTTTGGCAGGGGTTTTTTTCTCATCCACTCTGAGACCGGGAGCTGTCGCGTGGTGTGCCGCCGGGAGCCATGTAGTCTCACTGGCTCCTTGTCCATGCAGCAGCTCAGCTCGAGTTCCACCTGCTCCCCTGCCCGCGCTCGCTGCTGGCGAGAGCATTCTTACCCCCGGCGGACTCAGACTTTTCAGCAATGCCCAGCACTAAGAACCCCCGCCACCAGCCTGAGTTTGCAGTACCCTTTTAAAAGACAGAGCACTCCCTGCTACCGCCCCATGGGCAGCTCCGCACTCGCATCCCAGCGCTCTCATCCCAGCGCTCCCATCCCAGCGCTCGCATCCCAGCGCTCCCATCCCAGCGCTCGCGTCCCAGCGCTCCCATCCCAGCGCTGCCATCCCAGCGCTCCCATCCCAGCGTTCTCATCCCAGCGCTCCCATCCCAGCGCTGCCGTCGGCCCGGGTCGGGCTCCACGGCTTTGCAGCCCGCAGCGCGCCGCGCCCCCTGCCGGCGACAATCATAACTACACCCAGAGAGCAAAACTGCTCAGCGCGTCGGAAACTTCTGTTACTGTGTCCTTGTTTGTCCTGTTCTGGTCTATTTTCTAATAAAGAACTGTTATTCCTTTTTCTATATTTTTCTATATTTTCTATATTTTCTATTTCTTTATTTTTTCTTTAATCCCCATAATTTCATAGTTACAATAATTTGGAGGGAGAAGTCTTCCTTCTGTTCCAGAAGGGTTTCTGCCTCCCTTGGCAGACTTTTATCTTTCAAAGATATTACCTTAATTGTTAAGGTATTGCCTCAATCCTCCTAATAAACTGAGACCCCCTGAATTCCACAGAATAAGTGCTCTTGACAGCATGAACTTGCTCTATTTTAATACATTGGGGAGGGTACCTAAAATAGACTGCAAGTATGATTACAAGTTAGATGGATAGAATTCTAACTGTAGACTCCTAATTTCAAATTGAAAAAGACTTTAGCTATAGCTTATTTATCCACAGGGTAAACACTGTTTTGCATGAGAAAGTGCTGGCATATAACAATTCAGAGACAGAGGTAGTCAGGCTCTCTAAACTACAGTTAGAAGTGCTATTTACTAAAACTAACACTATAAGGAGAGTATATTATAGGCAATCTTACATTGCTTGAGATGGCAGGAACACTGGGCACTGTAGCTTTGAACAGGCCTCTGATCCATCATGCTGGACAGACCGTGTCAATTGGTGAGATTCTTCTTTTTTATTTGGTCATTTGAGTTATCTTATAATTTTTTATAGGACAATAGCTCTATTCATTAAGGATGATCACAGAAGAATTTCTTGCTGTGTTTATAGATGACACGACACCATGGAAGTGGCGTAACCACTGCTAACAAGTGGGAGCTTGCCTGCAAGCTACTAACTTACAATGAGCTGGCTGACTTCATCTTGCAGTCGTGGAACCTGTGCAGGACACAGAGCCTGAGGCCATTTTGTATCTGTAGAACAGGCCTGCATCTGCTGAGGTTAAGTGTTATATAGACCAATGTCATGGTTTTGCATGGGAGACATTTAGGGAAGTGATGCAAAGCTTCCAGTCACTGGAAAGCTGGACACGCCTCTATGAAAAACACACATTAAAGATGTAAGAAACCTGGGAACTGCCTCTTTTCTTTCCGGCCTGGGAACAGGTAACAATGCCAGCCTGGCCCCTGTCTCAGCTGCGCTGGGCCGGGCAGGCTTAGCCGTGGGGCCAGGTCCCTCTCCAGGGAGCCCACCGAGCCCCATCCTGGCTGGGCCAGGTTCTGGAAGCTCCAGGAAGGGGGATGGCAGGCCTCAGGGGGATGGCAGGCCGCAGGGGGATGGCAGGCCGCAGGGGGATGGCAGGCCGCAGGGGGATGGATGGCAGGCCGCAGGGGGATGGATGGCAGGCCGCAGGGAAATGGCAGGCCGCAGGGGGATGGCAGGCCGCAGGGGGATGGATGGCAGGCCGCTGGGAGATGGCAGGCCGCAGGGAGATGGCAGGCCGCAGGGGGATGGCAGGCCGCAGGGGGATGGATGGCAGGCCGCAGGGGGATGGATGGCAGGCCGCACGGGGATGGCAGGCTGCAGGAGGATGGCAGGTTGCAGGGGGATGGATGGCAGGCCGCAAGGGGATGGATGGCAGGCCGCAGGGGGATGGCAGGCCATAGGGGGATGGATGGCAGGCCGCAGGGAGATGGATGGCAGGCCTCAGGGGGATGGCAGGCTGCAGGGGGATGGATGGCAGGACGCAGGGGATGGTAGGCCGCAGGGGGATGGCAGGCCACAGGGGGATGGCAGGCCACAGGAGGATGGCAGGCCTCAGGGGGATGGCAGGCTGCAGGGGGATAGATGGCAGGCCACAGGGGGTTGGCAGGCTGCAGGGGGATAGATGGCAGGCCGCACGGGGATGGCAGGCCACAGGAGGATGGCAGGCCGCAGGGGGATAGATGGCAGGCTGCAGGGGGATGGATGGCAGGCCGCAGGGGGATGGCAGGCCGCAGGGGGATGGCAGGCCGCAGGAGAATGGCAGGCCACAGGGGGATGGCAGGCTGCAGGGGGATGGCAGGCCACAGGGGCTCTGGCTGAAGCAGGGCCAGCCATGGCTGTTAACATCTTGCCACCAGGTCCCCTCCCCGCAGCACGGCCGCCACACGAGATCCTGCGGCTGAGGCCAGAGGCAACCCCACAGCCCATGCAGAGAAAACCAAACTCTTTAGTCATGCAGCCAATCCTGACGCAGCCCCAGCCACAGTTCCCACCATCACAAGCAGTGAGTGACCATCTGCCCAGAGCAAGATATTAACTCTTGCAGTGCTTCAATCCACCCTCGAGTGAGAGAAAGGAACAAGATGCAAGCATGCAAAGGAGCAACGTGAAGACATTGAGGTCAGTGAAGAAGTCAAGTCCTAGAGGAGAGGGATGAGGGGATGTCTTAATCTTGGGGCTGAAATCCTTCTGTAATAGCTATGGAGAAAGACACTTTTTCCCTATGATGCATGAAGGTATGGGGAGAATAAAGTGTTCAAATTGATATCAGGCAAAGACCTCCATGCCAAAGTAAGCAGATGATAAAGTAGTTGTAATCTATGAGAAGTTTGAACAGAGAGAGAGAAGAGTGATGAGACCCTGTGCGCCCAGGGAGAGAAGAGGACCTCTGTTCCCAGAGATTAAGATGATTTTAGAGATAGATAATGAGAACTTTTGCCTTTGAGCAGCTCATCTTTAAAACAGTACTTCATAAGTTGACATGGCCCATAAACACAGGTGTGGGAAAAGCTTGTGGAAAATGGGAGGGACTTCATGATTGCAGATTTTCCCAGGCAGCTGTTATTCATGACAAAATTGAGAGCCATGAGAGAACTTTTATTTCTTTGTGGAGAAGTCTCCATAACGTTAACAAGAGGGACTTCTCTCCCTAAGTCAACTGAAAAAAGACTATTTTAGAGGTGATAAACTGACTGAAATTTTAGGTTTTGTTTCTTTACATTGTCAATGGGAAGAAAAGGGGTTGTGGGGGAGGAGAAGTGTTCTGAAGCTTTTGTCCTGATTTTCATTACTCTTCCTTTTAGTTATTGTTAATAAATTTTTCTTTATACCCTTCTAAGGTTCTGAGCCTGCTTCGCCTTTCTCCTAATCCTATCTCACAGCAAGAAGTGAGTGCATTGGTGATTGGCCAGCATCGAACCACTACGCTCATTGGTGCATTGGCCGGGAAATCTCAAAATTGGCGAAATTTTGAATTGGCGAACCAAAATCACTACCACTCCACAATGCACAGGGGTCTCTGGTCAGGATCATTACATTCCACATATTGATCCACATGGAGTTTACCTTTCCCTAAGACATTAGAGACTGTATGAAGAATGCTATGCACTTCTCAGGCTTCAAGTACAAGGTGCAATAGAGCAGACATGGTCTGCTCAAGATCACTAGTTCCACAAATAATATATCCTCTGCAAGGTTATCACCATCCTCTCCCAAACGACCAGTCACCTCCTGCCATAAGCAAAAACCTGCAACTATATTTTTCAAATCATTGTTTTATGGGTACAGTGCTCTTTGCTAGATGTATATTTTACCCACTAACTGCCCCTTTCTAACAATACACAATGAGCAGAAATAACAACCACTCCATCTAGAGTTTGAATGTACCTACCATCATCTACTGATATACAAGTTATTTTTGGCACACTGGAAGGAAACCCTCTAAAGGATGCAGTATATCTGCATCTCCCCAGTGTTAGAGAGGCACACCAAAAAATATGGAACAATGAGAATTAGTCTGGACCTCCATCACCTAAGAGCAGAGAAAGTGTATGATACGAGATACTCAGCATTTGCTAGAGGTTTTACAGCAGTTTCCAGGGAGAGATCAGCCTTGCTTTCTTGACAGTCCTAGGCATACCAACACAGAAATGAGAAGCAGCACCACACTTGGGTTGAAGGGGCTTCCTATGCTTAAAGCAGGCTTCACACAAAGCTTGCTTTCTAGTTACAGGAAACAGTTACAGCAGGCTGCAGGGATATTAAAGTGACAAAAGGAGGAAAGAGCTCACCCTGTTTACATCACTGATACTACAGACAGGTTTACACCCCCCACTGGAATTACTGATTCTCAGGGTAAGCCTGTAAGTTTTAGGTCAATAGTCCTAACATTGTATTATGGAGGAACATAAGAAAACATTCAGCAGATACTGAACTGCAGAGACTAACATGGACAAACTAAGCATAAGAGTGTCTTCTGTTTACCAAGTACAGAAAGGAAGAAGTCTCATGCCTCTTCACATGGGACAGATGAGGCTGTGAATCTTTCCTCTGCCACCATAACCCTGGGATGCACTTGTCTCTCCATATCCTCACAATGGAAGAAGCCACTTGTCCTAGGGTGACGTTATGTTGCTTGTATCCCCAGTCGTCATTCTGTTTATGCTGGATATTATGTTCTCTACTTTCAAAACTGGCTCTGAAGAGTGAAGCTTTATTTTGTTTCGTTATCACTTATCAGTCTACTCACTCCTCCAACAGTCAGCGGGACAAAAGAACAGCAGTACACAGTGCAGCTTTTGCTTTTCGCGCTTGCTTTCACTTTGCTCTTGCTCCTGCTTTGCTCTTGCTTTTGCTCCTGCTTGTTAGTTAGTTTAGCTAGGCACTCCAAGTTTCCCCTGGACTATTTATCTTTCTCTTTCTTGAAACCACTCGAGCCTGCTCCGGACTGGGACCTGGGAAACACCAAGAGTTTGCACTTTGTGGCCTGCAGCAGCCATTCCCAAGGCCAGAGGGACCGATAACAGAGTGACCACTCCCAGGAGAGACTTTCTGAATTTGTCATCTTTTTCAGAGAGGTGAAGGAGTGTTGTCATCTGGTATTGTTCATTTTGTGTGCTGGGGGGTGCTGTGCCTGTTAAATAAACAGGTTCTTTCCACTTCTCTCCGAGGAATCCTTCCCGAACTGGTTGGGGTAAGGGGCTGTGTGGGTTTGCTTCCTGGAGGGGCCCCCTTTGGAGGCTTTCTTCCAGAACTGCCCTAAACCAGGACACCACTTCAAAAAGTAGCATCAGGGGCTTTCTTTTACAACCTAAAGTTTGTCAACAAGAGTCAGGTGCTGGCAAGATGGCAGCAGGTGACACTGTGTTCCACCAGCGCAGTCCCTGCATTCTCAGGGATGCTAGGCAAGGGCAGTGTGCACCTGATGAGTTCCATCTGCATCTCACAGGAAAGCAGGCGTACAGCCCACCTGAGGGGAGGATAATCTTCCTCTTCCACCATGGACATACAGTGCTGATCTGGTCCCTGGCCATTCTGCTCTATGACATGGTCTGCAGGTTCTATCCCTTAAACAGAGATGAGAACAATATTCTGGGCCATTATCTTCTTCCTGCCATGGGTGTCTTGAGCTGGTACCTGGTTTGCCTCACAGAAGGAATAACAGTGTTAGATTACAGGTGGTATACAAGCATCCTCTTCTTGCAACTACAGAGGAGATTGATTTCCCATGGAGGAGCTGGCACATGTCCTACTATCCTGCTCTGCAAAACAGAGATTGGAAGGTTTGGGCACAGCCTGGGCACTGCAGACCCTTGAAAAGAGGGGACCACTGTCCAGCAGCTTTTTGATTGCTCTTCCCACAGCGCCAGCACCTTGTCAAATGGTGTTAATCCATTTGTCCCTTGGACAGGCCATCATTGTAAGACCTTTTCAACCATTCATGGCTACAGGAAATTCACCTACTCCAAGAGATGGCAAAGATCCATCCCTCTGCACAGTAGGACACAGCAAGTAACAGTTCTACACATCTCATGGCATTAAAAAGCCAAGAAAATCAGACTCTTTCTCTGCAAGCATAGCCTGGAGTAGGAATCACAGCTGATGAGATGCTTCTGCTAGTCCTGGGGGAAGTTGCAGAAGTGGCAAAGCACTCTCCATGGTATTTGAGAATGGCAATCCAGTGAAGTTTCCACAGACCAGAAAAGGGGAAACATCCCCACTGCAGATCCCTGACTTCGTGGTCTTCCTACAACCTGGAGTAAAACTGTAGCATCCTGTGGCACAACCATCCTTGGCTTGGCCACCAGCGGGACAAAGCTGATTGACTGCGGTTGCAGCACCTTCCTTGAGAACAGTTAAAATCAAGGTTGAGTCTACACCTAGTAAGAGAGGGAATGTTCCTGGTCCCAGGCATTGCATAGTCCGGCCTGGCTGGGCAGTGGAGGTTTCCTGCTTTGCTATGGTGCAGCAGGAATAATTTTTCAGCCAGTTGCCAGTTGTTTTTTTTTTTTGTAGGGGAGGGCATGAGTGCTGTGGAAGGGGAGCTAGTTCCCAGCCTTGCTGACAGCTTTCACCACCCACCCTGGCATGGGCTGGGGGCAGCCTGACAAAAACCTCTACCCCTGGGGGTAGCAGAGGCAGAAGTTCTGCATCCACGCACCAACAGGTTTGCTTTGCAGGCCCTTGCAGAAGGGCTGGGAAAGGCAAAGGCAAGTTTTTTCCTGACCTGTGGGGAAGTTATTCCTTGAAGACAATGGTTCAGTCTTTCTCAGGCCTGTGATACAGTGATAACATTTTACCTTGTAACTGGTTCCAGGTTTTTAGTTTTAATTTACTTTCATGCATTTGTTATTTGTTTTCTGAAGGAAGATTCTAGCTGGTGCCTGGACTGCATCGGGAAGTGTTGTGACTGTCTGCAGAATGGATTCGCTGCCAGTGCCACCCTGGCAGGTACATCTCCTTCAAGATGGATGAGAACATCCTCTGGGATCATGTCGTCTTCCAGCAGCAAGTCTCTTAAGGTGGGTACCTGGCCTTACTGCATGGGTAGCATAGTGGGCAGTAAAAGACAGCAATGGCACACACGCTTCCCCTCACCCTTGCAGGTGTGAAGAGGTTCATCTCCTGGTTAAATGGAGGAAGTGACACTAGTCCTGCCATCCTGTTCTCTTTCAGAATGAAGAACTGATTGGTAGGTTTGGGTGGAGTTCTGAGCACGGCCACTAACATGGCCGGGCACTACAAATGGGCAAGGCTGGACAGGAGCATTCTCCAACTGACCATTTTCTGGTTTCTCTCCCCAAAGTGCCAGAACTTCATCACAGCAAACCAGCATCACTGAACCTATCAGTTTGGTGGTGGTGATGTCTATTTGCTGTCAAAAATAAAATTTTTTGTAAGCAGATTATTTGTTTTGTCCTTTTCCAAGCTCTTGATCTCCTTCCTCTAGCATAATTTTTTGCGTCCTTTACACACAAAAAATTGTGCCTTTATTGGAATTGGATGGGGGTTAAGCAACCAAAAATTATTTTTTATTTTTTTCATTTTTAAGCGTCAAAAAATGAAACATCAGCTCCTGTTGTTTCAAACCAGGTGGCTACTTCAGTGCCCCTGAACTGCCACTCAAGCACATACCTTTTTGGTGCTGCTGCCTGTCCCCATAATACCACACTCACCAAATCTTTCACTGAGCCCTAAGAGCCCTCCACAGACTAAACAAAACCATATAAACTTGAGGGAAGGACAAACCATGCTGGGTGTTTAAAAACACACCCTCAATAATGGTATAATGTAATGTTAGTTATCTTTATGCCTACCTTGTACTAACCTCATGCCTTTTTCTGACTAGTAATTTGGTATAACCCTACATCCAAGAGCTACTAAAAATTGTCCCTGTCACCTTGCAACCACCAATAAAATTACCAGAGTAATGTAATTAAACATTACCTACCCTTTTTTCAGTAACTTCTTCCATACAGTAATACAGTAACTTCTTCCATAAGCTTTCTGTAATTACACCTAATGCTTGTCTCTTATTTGGCCAATAAGCAATGGGTGGTCTCCAGCAATACTGGCACTGTCACATTCTATTCATTTGCTCATCACAGATACAGTGGTTCTGCAGTTCTGATTATATGAATTGTGCTTTGGTAAAAATAAATTTTAAAAAGTCTTCCATATTGCTATCCAATTGTCAGTCATAATTACTTACATTTTTTTCTCATGCCCATACTGGATCAAGACAAAATAATAATGCCCTTTTTTTTTTCTCCCTTCTTATTGCTTTTCCTGGTACCTCCCATTAGGAATCTTGTTCTGGATATTTTGTTGAATTTAATTTTCTGGTAGCAAGAACTTATGAATCTCTTCAATTAATATGCCCCTGCTAACAGAACTGTTAATAAATTTTCTTTAAAAAAACCACTAGAAACCTTGACTTTAAGAAAGAATGTACTGATACTTTACCTCTACCCCAGAAAAAATTCTTATCTGACTCTCACAGTTTCATATTGAAGCTGCAGTTTTCCCTTTGCCATAAAATGTCCAGCTTCAATGGAATGGGTTTGAGGAAGTGAATGAAAAGTGAATGAACCAAATAAGGTTTTAGCAGAGTTTTGTACATACTGAAAACCTCCAAAGTATCTTCAGAATACCTATGATTAAGAACTAATCAAGAGTTACGAGTTTCTACTGAGTAAGTACACAACAAAAAGCAAAGAGTTAACAGCACAATGATCTATGTGATCACCAAAGCGTGTGTCCTATTTAATAAACAGGCCTAAGTAGACCTGCTACTTACAAGGTATCTCAGCAGGGAAGGAATTTTATTTTCCAAGTCCAGAAGACATCCAGAGACAGAAAGCTTTAGTTTTGTGTTGTCAAGATGGCTGTTCTTTGAAAACCGCTCTGGTGAAGCAAAGGTACTAACTCTCAGGATTGCAAAGGTCCTGAAACCTGCCTCGCTTTGAGAAATACTCCCAGAAGAGTAGCAATTTCAAAGTGGAAAATACCTGCTACAAGTCCAAAAGAGTGATTCTTCTCAGACCAACTCTCCTTGTGCCCTCATGAAAAGTTCAACACAGGGGCAGTGCCACTGCAGGTGCTACTGATGTCCTACTTGTGATGTGCCAGCTCAAAGAGTCAGAGCTCTTAATAGTATTCACTGTCTACAGGGAGTATGCCAGAGACAAAAAACCACACCATTCCAGAAAATACCTTCTTCCTTCTGCAGCTCCTCTGCTCCATGGCAGTACTGTCAAACAGTAGCAGACTAGGTTAAGAAAAAAAAATTCAAACTCACTCTTTCAAAGGCAGAAAGATACTTGTTAAGAACAAGAAGATCAGATCTTACTATTCTACAGATTTTGCTCTGTCCTGTTAGCATCTCCACATTCAAAAGAAAACGCAAAACATCCAGTTTTGGTCAGTAAAGTGTCCGTTTAATAAACTCCTTAGCCATATTTCTCACCCCCTTCTTCCCCTGTAAAATTTCAATTCGTACTTAAGCAGATGACACAATCTGATGGCGTACAACTTCAGTTTTTAAATTTCTGCTCTTAATGCTAAGAGTATCAGGGGCTAGTATTTGACAAAATTACAGAGAAGTCAGATGTGCCCATGCAAAAGAAGCCGATCTTTATATACAGTCCCTATTTTTTCTTATAAATTTAAATATTTTAAAAAATGTATTTTCAAAATGTATAAAGTTCAGGGAATACCCCAAATGTATCTTAAAATAAAATGCTTTCTGGTTTCAAAGGTTATTTCAACAATGAAGACTAAATTGCACCAGATAAAAGGCACTTGTGCTGTGTGATGTCTTAGGCAAGTATATGTTAGTTTCATAACAGTGTCTTGAATTCATGCAGCTGTCTCTGAGCATCAAGCATCATTAAAGCAGCCAAAAGAGATCATGAGTAAACTTGATTCCACAGTTGTAAAAACATACAGCATTGTGCTCCGTCTTTGACTCTAGAATCAAACACTACTGAAAAACTGCTGTCATTCACATGGGAATTCAAACTACATTTCATTCTCTCATAAATTACAAAAAGTATGTCATTTAATTATGAAACTAAACCACCAGTGAACAGCTCAGTGTTCAAATAGTTTGTGCCACTGAAAGTCTGTATTTATAAACAAGCTAGGGACTAGTTATTCAAGGAGCAGTGCATTGTATTTTCAATTTCCATTTCACTGTTGAGATAAAAGCGCAGTCCTATTTGCCTTCATCTTCTCCAGCCTTTTCATTAAATGGCTATTGGTCATCTCCATTTCTTCTATCTTATCCAGTGCTGTTCTTAACTACAAAATGAAAAAAAGTTATTATCACTCCAGTTTATTTGGACCTTGTGCTGTTCTCAAGGTTGGTAAGAGGAATAAAAGTATTATGTTTCATAAGAGTGCCACAGAAGTTAAGATATAACTTCCATTACTGCAGGCAGATGAAACAGAATGAAACTGTTAAAAATAATTGTGAAGCAACTGAAACATGAAGTATATTCATTCTAAAAGATCTAGGTACCTGCAGCCTCCCATTACATTAAAGAAATTTACCTAGAGCAAGGTAAAGTATTCTCCACCATTATTACTTGCATACAGATACGTATTCCCATCACAGGTAGCAGGCATCATGCTAGTGATGCAGCAGCTCTTAAGCAAGAATGATCAACAGCTCAGTTAAATACAGCTTCTTCCCAGAATCCTGTGAGATCCAAGCTGGAAAATTCCCAGGCTGTCACTTGACTTAGGGACCACTTATCTCTCTAGCAATATTTTGAAGGACTACTTTAAAATATTACAAGCTATCACATTTAGAAAAAAATACCACTTAGATGCTTCCTTTCAAGGAAGTACAGCAGTGAATCATAGTTAGCATTACTTTAACATGCTAGATGTCTTCTGAATGTTATATTGAGACTTGAAGGTCATCTTATAAAACAATTAAAAGATGTAATCAAAGATTACAAAAAATCAGAGCTTGGAGGCAAAAGACAGAGCAGCTTAAGACAGAAAGGAACATACAGCTGGAAAAGAAACCAAGTTAGTTACCTCTCGCTGAAGCTTCCTTTTTTCAGCTTTGAGTTCATCTTCTACTTTTTCTGCATTTTCTGCTGCACTTTTATACCTTGCAACCTGTCCCTCAAGTCGTCCAATCTGCAAACCCAAACAAGACAAAAGGAATATAACTCAGGTGTTCCACCTGGAGTTCACCTGCCACCAGCTGCTCTTCCAAAGACACAGCTGAGAAGACACGGAAGGTTAAATAACTAAGCAGAGAGAGAAGAATTGGAATACAAAAAAATAAAGAATTGGGAAACACATGGGATTAAAAATGAAAGCAGAAAGTTGAAAAGCAGAAACTGTATGAAAAGATGTAAAATAGAAAGCAGACTGTTATCAGGACATGATGAAAGAGGTCTTGAGCCCAAGCAGAGTTCAGCAGTAAGGAGAGGACTTGAGACAAATCCTGATTGCAACCTGCAGATGCTAAAACCCACTGGCTGGATTGTTCTATGTACAGCTCCCTGCTACCCCTAAATCCACACGATAGGCTACTAGACTGAATCTGTGCAAAAGAGAAAAGATACGCATCTGTGATTTAAATTACCATCTTTCATTTAATTCTTTAAGTAATAAGCTGTAATTCAGTTCCTAAAATACAAAAGCTTGGCAGATTATAAAGAAGAACTGAAGCTACTAGTACAAGAAAACCAATCTATGTAACTTAATGACTAGTAAGAAAGTTGTACTGTGGAAGATACAAAATTTACTCTCTAAAGCGAGAGCTATATCTCTATGAAAACAATCACTCTTTCTAAGTCAATAACATGATTTTATTGCTCAGCACCATAAGATTTTAACTTATGGTTAGGCTGTGCATAGGTACTTAATTGCAGTGCCCAGGTATTTAATTGCAGAAAATATGAAAAAACGTGGTGTCATTCTATGCAAACTAAATACCAAACAGTAAATCAAATTATGAAATGTGCTTTCATGGTTTTTGTTGAAAAAAGTATTGCAAAAGTGTGCAGTGTAATAACAAACATGAAAAAAGATACTTACATTTTGTTCCAAAGTAGTTATATCTTGTTCAGCTTTTGAAAGCTTAAATTTGTATTCACTAATTTGTCTGTTGGCATCTCCTAGACAAAAATTGACATGAATATATTTGTCAAAGCAACTCTCTAACTCCCTTTTAAATAAAATTCATTAAAAGACCATTTTATTGAGAAGCCCATAGCCAGGATCATAAAGAGGTAAATGTTCTTTCAGCAATCTACGAGAGTATGGAAAGCAAATAATTTTCTTGTATTTAGAGAACACAACTACTCTCTCTATAAAGTGGGCATTAAATTTCAGGTGCACCAATGAGATACATACCTTTTAAAACACATGTTTAGATCAGCAAACTAATCCCTTAGCGAACAGAATCAACATAATAATCAACACACATTGCAAAATGCCAGACCACAGTAAACATTCAGCTTAGACATCTGTAGTAATATTTGAATAAGGAGCACAAGGCTTGAACCTGACAAACTCTAAGGAGCTTTGCAAATTAC
Source organism: Melospiza georgiana (assembly GCF_028018845.1). Lineage (NCBI taxonomy): Eukaryota > Metazoa > Chordata > Aves > Passeriformes > Passerellidae > Melospiza > Melospiza georgiana. Next base: position 55,101,339 of record NC_080430.1, read on the forward strand.
TTTGGTGTAACATTTGAGCCCTCATATTGCCAGTGCTTTCTTCATGTTCGTTATATACAACCATACTAAATGACAGTCTGTCAAACGAGTTTTCAGCTGAATAGCTTGCTTGAAATGAAAAGCATCTTATGCTTCTATGAAGCAACACTAATTATAAAGTTAAAGAAATTTTCATGTTTTGCTTCAGGACAGTAGTCTCCTAGATTAGGTTTCTATATCAAAGATTGAACAAAATCATCCCATAGAATATGTATTTTAAAAAATCTTATCTGAAATTCTGTTGTCTAAAGTCTGTATCCAAGTAGTGTCACCCACTCTAGGCATAGTTATCAACTGAAAAATAACTTCCCAGAATGTTGTTCTTCAACACTGAAAGAGGCAGATTTTGAAGGTATTCTGCAGTAACAATTCCATGCAAGGACATATACCAACAAAAACCTATCTGCTCAACAATACAGTCACTCATACCACTAGTGCACAACAAGAGGAGCTGGAAGTCCTCTCTGCAAGAAGAATAACTTTGAACAGTAACCATATACCTACTTTGCATTTCAATTAGCTGCAAGTCAGAGCCATTCTCCAAGTCTATTGTATCTGGATTCATGCTATCACTTTTAGAGTATTTCTGTCGTTCCTCTTCTAACTGCATCTTCAGTTTTCTAACCTGAAAAAGGAAGTGTTTCTTTATGAAAAAAAGACTCCCAAAGTTCAGTAGTTGTGTATGTAAATGTTCAATGGTAAAAAGGCAGAGTAGTCTTGAGATGCCACTGGCTGAGAAGGTTCTGTAAACAAGAATAGCAGAGCAATGCAGGGGAGTCAGTCCCCGAGGTCTGTGGCTGTAGAGCCATCCCCATCACTGGACAAGTGCCCTCTGCATGTCAATGCACAACCCAAGCCCACCAGCTTGGTCAGTACTGCAGGGATATCTGCACAGTGCAGGAGCACCTTGTAACTAACACAGCTCACTTTTCAGAAGAGGAGATGGCATGAAACTCCATTTATGGATTTTTTCCACTGTGTATCTTTCTCACTCTAAACACACACAAAGATATTGAACACTACCCTAGTGACTTTACAGACAATAATCCATGGCTTTTTCAGGGGGTCCTCTCTCATATACTCCCCCCGGAAACAATGGTCCTAGGCAAGTCTGTAGTGCACATAGGTCTTTAATAGTTCCGTTTCATGCCACAGCAGCTGTCTCTCAGTTTTTCCAGTAGTCAGGGAACATGGATTTCTCAGCTCTGTGCCCTGCGTATGGACATTATGAAAGAAGTAGGAGCTATTTTTTGGACACTCTTACAAAAATATTGTTCTACAGATTAGCAGTATGTGAGTTAAATTGCAAAACCCCCATTCATGATACAAATCAAATATATGATCAGTGATTTTTAAATTATACAGTGATAAATATGTGCTTACATATTTGTATACATTTAATACTATAATTTATTGGCAGACCAAAAAAGTATCTATACTATAATTAAGGTTCATTCACAGCAAACCCAAATGTTGACAACAATGGTTTAAATTTGCAATGTCTTCAACTAAAAGAGCAAAAACTGTAGTATTCTTAACAATTCCTCAATGGCTATATGTTTGCTTGAGACCTTTCTTCTCAAAACAGAGCTGTATTTAAACACCATTATTTTAATATTAATTTTCTCTGAGTTACCAAAATGATCAATGAAGTAGTATCACTCAGCAATTTTGAAGAAAATGCCACTTGAGTTTATGAGAGTCTAATTGTACTGACTTTAATATTTCTGCATAATACAATTATGCAGATAAAAGAAACTAAAAGAAAGAGCTTTGAGGATATGCACTAATAGTAAAGTCAGGAACAAGTTAGATTTCAGCTAACCAGCTAGTGAAATGAAATTTCTTTACCCACCAAGATCAAAACCCCATGGATAAGGACAACAGCAAGAGGAACTGCTAATTCCTGATAGTCAGTGAGGTAAAATGAGTATTTCATTTTGCTTTAGTGATTACATATCTGATTAAGCACCTTTGTGCTGAACAGTTGTTTATTACTTACATATAAATAGTCTGCAAAATGATACACAAGGGTCTACTTCTGAAATGAGTAACTTATTTTACCTGGGAGAGTAATTCCTCCTTTTCTCCAGCCAGTTTTCGTAGCCTGATATCTAAAACCAAAGAATCCAATTAAAAATCAGAGAAATCTGTAACTAAGAATATGTTTTTCATAACTTTTTTGTTCCATTCCAAATGAAATGCTCATCAAGGCTAATAGCACTGGGACTGCAAAACTCTGATATCTCACTAATAACACAAGAACCTTCAGTTAATAGCAGAAAAAGGGAAAAATACATAATTCACAATGTTTATTAGTACAACAATTCTAAAAGCAAGACATCAGAGTTTATAAAATAGCAAAAGAGTTTAGCAAATATTTCTACTCAGTCAAAAGATCAGTAATGACTACAAGCCATTACTGCAATCAAGCAACACTGTGCTAAGACAAGAGCAGCTCCTTAGAAATTGTAACTTTGACAGAAATGAAGCATAATAACATTTGTACTGGGAGACCACAGCAGAAATATGTATCAAGTCTAATTTCTGTCAATATAAAATTATGTAACTATTATATATTATGTACAAGTATAATTCAATTATATAGAGGGTTTTTTTCTACATGTTAACAGAGATTTACAGAGGATTGACCTTGCATGCAATAACTTGCTCAACCTAAAGATAAGAGCAAGTTAAAGTAACTTAACCCGGAAACCCCCAATTAGGGTGTCTGTTGTCCCTATCATTTTTTGAATGCTTTTAAAACTTCTTCTAAAGAATGTGATGGAAGACTGCACTTGATGTTCTTTCATTGATTACATATACTTCTAAAGAATTATTTTCATGAAAAACAATGGAAAACATACTAATCCAAAAAACAACACTTTTAAGCAAGATGTTTTCCATCAGTATTAAAACAGAAACTGGACCAAGAGAACTAATCCATTTCAAACATCTAAGCACATATTATTTTTTCTTACTCAGAAGACAAATACATCTGTCTTTTTACTCAGAACAAACAAAAACTTAAAATCAATCCTGAAAGTTGTGTAAGCACATATTCCAGAAGCATCACAGGCGCTTGCACCTGCAAATGTACGTCACACTCACTGTGAACGAGAGGAAACAAAGCCCTCAAAAACTCTATAAAGTATGCTACGATACTTTTACCTAGTGGTCCTTCTCCTGCAGATTCCAAGACCTGAGCAGCTTCCTGGGACACAACTGTTATTGCACCAACCACTGATTCATGGTTTAGATCACCATTTGGTGTGCCATCTGGAATTATAACTAATCCATGTTTCTAAAAATGCAAAACAAAAAATAAACTTGTCATATAAAATATAAACCAACAGATAAGTTTTTCAAGAGCTTTTCAAGTTCAGTGAAACAAAATGATACGAACCATTTGTCCTACCCTAAGGTCAGGTTTTCAGAGTGCACAAGAATAGTAACCATTCTTCCTCCTTTTTACTGACCTTGATTTCATGCCCCATTCCTGGATTTGTTACTGTAAAGTAACTACTACCAACATACCTGTCCTCTCTTCATTGTTTCCTTCAGGTCAGCCAACTCCTCTCTGAGCTCATCTCGCTCATTCTTAATGCAGTCAAAGTAATCTTTCTGTCTTTCTAGGGCCTGGGCTCAGGCAGATAGCAAGAAAAAGAATGGCACAGAGAAAAAGCATATGACAGACAGCAGAAAGATTTTCTACAAGTAAATGCAAATAGCTCAATACAAATAAAGAAATTAAAAGCGCTTTTAAATATGTAGTAACATACATCTCTGATAACTGCCTTCTACAAGTTGCATATCTAACTTCATGCTGCATTTGTTATTACTTTTTTTTCCAGACAAGTCTTAGCTTTTTTAAGGTTATTTTTATTCTGTGAATTCTATTTTTTAGTAAATTTTGATAAACTAAATTGAGTACCAAAAGAGTAATTCTTCTTCATACAGGCACTCTGCAGCAAGAAATAAAATTTGCTGAAACTCAAATGGCAAAAATCCTAAAACATTACATCTATTGAATTAATTTGTCTGCCTTTTATAAGGTACAGAAGTAGAAATCATACATCACGGAAGACCTTGAATGTATCCACTCATGAATAGTAGTTTATTTACTAGTTGCTTATGGGTCACAACACCATTTGCTAAACCCAAAGCAATCAGTTTTAGAGAAAAAAAAAGCAGCAAACACCAGTAGCACTATTTTAGACAAAAAAGTATGGGAGCTAGAATGTGGGTGTAGATAGGTGTGCCTAACTAAGCTGGAGAGGTTACTGGCAGTTAGTTGGACACTTCTACTTGACTGGCCAGCATGCAATACTGCACGCATTAAAAAAAATCCTCACCACATAGCAAGTGCCAAAGTATACGGACATTTTGGCCAAGAAAATTATCCAACTAAACCCTATGCTATGCATGAATGTGTAGGAATAGACTGATACTATGAAAGAAATGAAGGTGTACACATTTGTACTGTACTTGCCTCATGTAATTTCAGTATGCTGAATTTTAATAATAATCTAGAATCTGCATACTAGAGCAATATTTTAAAGCATTACCAAGTTTCAACAGAAAATTTTGACAAGTGCTGTTGCACTTGATTTATTCATATGTAAATGTAACATTTAAAATAAAGGTAATTCAACATGAGTGAAAACAGTAGCAGACATCTTAATTTAAAAATCTGTAAGATGTCCTTTTATTTCCTAGCACACACTAGATCTCTAACTACATTATAAATAGCATGAAGAACCTTAATCATTACATAATTTTGTGCTCTACTTGAAAGACACATACATCTTTTTAATTTTTAAAGAACAGTGGAAGAGATGGAAAGGGAAGTAAGCTCACCACTTGAGAGAATGGACACAGCAGCCCAGAATCACAGACAGAGATTGTGTGTACTTGAGAGTGTCCTGTGATGATGCTGACCTTCCCCAAACATATTTTCTATCCTTACCCCCAAATAACACAAGTGTTGGAAATCAGAAAATTCTGTTGGGGGAGGAAGTGAAACTGATACAACTATGTATTTCTACCTATGTAGATCTAAGTAATCATTATTCAAAATCAGTAAAAATCCTAATGTTTGTACACTCAGGGTTTAATTTAAAATGACATGGATTTTGCAGAAAATCTAACTCTGGAATTCTTCTGTTGGGGCAGGAAACAGAAATCAGGACAACAAAGTTCAGCAGACAGATTTTACCATACTTATATGAGCAAAATCTGATAATATGCCAGAATCCAGAGATGTCTGTAATCCAATTTTCTAAATATTCCAAAAATCTCAGTAACTTTTATACCAAATTCAGAGTTGCCATTACTAAATGAAAAGCTGGAGCCACTGAACAGTGGAATGACTGTATATTTCAGGAATATAACCCAACACTGTAACTCAGTCTCCTCAAACTGATCTAATTTAAGATCAAATATAACCACAAATTTCAAGCACTGTAGAAACAGGACAACATAAGAAGGCAGGTGTAAAACAAACTTGTGCTATTTTGTTCTGTTTGCCTCCTTTTCTTTTCCTGACACAGCTAAAATATCTTATATACATTGTAAATTTAGGTTACAATTTTAGTTTTAAACTACATTGTGAAGCTTTGCAGAGACATCTAAAGCTGGAATAGAGTAAAAATTAGCAGTAGGAGGAAGAAAGGCTCAAAGACTGTGAGCTAAGAAAAGTATGTAAATATTTATAGGTATGAGAAAGAAAAGAGCGGCATTTTTACATTTTCTTTTCTAAGAGAGTTCAATTCTGAGAATTTAAAAAAAAAAAACTAACTAGAAAAATAACCCGTTATGGTGTTTACCAGAACACAAACTTGCAGGGCAATTTTGGCTGAAGGAAAATACATCTATCTTTCTTGTCATTCTGGCTGGTAGGCATATTTGAATATCAGATATACTGATTCTGGCAATGTATTTGAAAGAGCACAAAAATATTGCACAAATTGAGACGGCCTATTATACAAATGTGAGAGGTAAGTATGGAAAGAATAGGGTAAATTAAAGATAAAAAGCTTTCAGAAGAATGTTCAGAGAATTTTAGAATGATGAAATTTTTTTGTGATGGAAGAGAAAGACTGAAACATGAAAAAAATAAGACAGCCTAGTTTTTGAACTGGCCACCACCAATTAAAAGGCAACTTTTCAAGGTGACTTGAACTCCAGCAAATAAAACAATTTTCAAAGAAATCTGCATATACTGAAATATGGTATAAAATTCAGGTAGAGAGAAATGACCCCTGAGCTGTCAAGAGGCAGACAATTCCTTTTTAAAGACAATTCCTTTTTAAAGATTGCCACCGGCAATCTACTTGTGTCCCTGAACAGCCTCAAGTTCAAAGACGCAGTCATCACCGATGGTCAGGCTGACTCAGTTCTATGACTTCTGCCTGCCCAGAAGCAAAGTTGACAAACCCTGCCTGACCTACATTAGCTGCATAGGATCAGCACAGTTCTTTCTGTACCACCCTCCTTCCTACACAGGAACCTCATGGATGCTTCTCAAAAGGTCACTTACAACCATTGTTTCAATTATGATTCTCAATACCCGAACTATTTCATGTGTCATTATCAGAAAACCAGCTTGGTTCAGTATTTCATCCAAGCTAACCAATTATACAAGGATCAGAAGTGCAATACAGGAATGCACAAGTTGGTTGTAGAAGTCAATTCAAGATCACATCTTTTACTACTAGGCATGCCATCAAAAATGTTGCAAAAAATATTGTAAATTTGTATGTGTAACAGTTCATGTTACAGATTTAATTAGTCCTCCTGCTCATTATTCATGTAAAGTGTGGCTCATTTCTGAAGAAGAGAAAGACTGCAAAATATTTTATTCATTTAAGTTTGGAGTGGCCTTAATTTCTTTGGAGAATTCCTTGGGATGTAGAGGGCATTCATCTACTTCTAAATTTAAAAAAATAGCTTTCCTCCCATATTTCATTCATACCCCTATTTTTTTATCTTTCCAATTAATTGTCTCCTGGAGATCAAACACTTCCTTGGTTATGGAGTCTATATTCTCCTGCATACGTTGATTCGCCTGTGGTAAATAGGATGAGGGAAGAATAAAAGAGGAAAGAGAAGTAAGGAAATGGAAAAAAAATCCCAAACATTAAAATAGATAAAGGAAACTAAGTAATAAAAGTCAACCAAAGAGTTTATGAGCATGAAGTTGCAGAAACAATGTGCAGTTTAATGTAATATATTTCTCATTAATTCATGCAAGAGAATGGTATTTAATTCTATTCAATCACTGCTGTTGGGAAAACTCACTGCAGCTAGAGTTACTTGTCTTTAGTGACTGTTCCCACTGCAGTCTGTGGATAGAAACAATTACCCTGCTGTACTTTCCAGATACCTTCAAGTCCTCTTTGGAACTGAATATTATTGTTAACAATTGGTTTTATTAATTTTTTGCAAAATAAAATAATCTTCTTGAAAGCATAAAGAAAGGAGTTTGAATCAAACATCCAGGAAGCAAAAGACAATTGCTGACTGCTTTCTGATACTATATGAATATGTATCAAGTGCAGTCCTACTTTTTTAGCTGACTATCACAGCATTTTGTTGCTTCCCCTGCAAACATAATTAAATGCTTAACTATGAAGATGACATAAGAATTTTAAGGGCTAGAGACAACTTTTTTCCTTCTTAAGGAGTGAATTTGATTTTACATCTGGGAACAGAAGACAATGCCTTTCATTAGTGTTAACAGATGAGGAAAAGACACAATAGGTGGTAAATATGAGTTGAACCTTCAAAGGGACTGAATGTATTTGTGCCTATTTGACACATGCTACATTCTACCAAAGTAAACACTCCAGAAAAATCTACTGGATATTCTTGGTTCATATACTTAAACCCAAGCAAAACCCCAAACAAGAATACGCAAAGCTGTTCTTTAATTCTCAGTGAAGTCAAAGATAACAGAGCAAGCAACAGAGCCACAACAGAACTTTTTAGGGCTTTTGGTTGTCAGCATTTATGCTAACACAAAATTCTGATACTTAGGATAATCTTAATCCTTTCCTTCTGCTATTAAGTCCTAGCAACTCCAGTTCATGAAGCATAATACTTCTAAAACAGAACAGGGACTTTTCAGAAAACATTTTGAGTTACAGTACCTACCACCTAGAGAGCACAAGAATATAGTAAAAATAAAGGATCAATGAACTGTTACACAGCTTTTGAACATGACAGTAGGAGACTTTGGTCTATACACTTAAAGATATTAATTTTTACTGCAATGAAGAGATAGTAGGAAAATTATGTAATAACTGAACTACAAGTTCCAACTAAAATAATTGGGAAATGGACACCCAATATACACTGACAATATACATTCATATATATATATATATATATCTATATATATATATCTTTGTGGACCATTTTAAAATGAAGACTGATAATAACTCTGGGATTTCACAGTGGGTGGGTTTGTTTCCAGAAACAAAAGGGAAAAGGGGAAAAAGAACCAGGTGAGAGGGGAAAAGAACACACTGCACACCCAGCAACATGGTTGTGGCCCAATAACATGCTGACCAGTATTGCTGTGTATTATGCTTGATGGGTAAGCAAACAAATATTCAGTATGGCAAACTTCAATTGTTGATACTCATAAAAATCTGAAATAACTGAAATGGAAACTTTTGGGAAAGGCAAAGAATAACATTTGGTATTATCCATGCATCAGAACTTTTAGCTATGGAAAATTATTTTGGCCACACAAATATTAATTCTGCCCTCACAACAAAGAAAAGATACTTGGAACATTCATGAGAGAACCACAATTTCTCACAAGAATTAAAGGCTTTGCAAGATGTAACACATTTGAAAACCTTGCAGAGACATTTTCAGCTTCATAAATTTAGGAGGATCAGTAGCTTAAATTCTACACACTACAACAAGATAAATTATTTCTTAAAAATGCAAGATAGTATTTAATCCTGTTTTGTACATGATTCCCATTCAAATCTTACACCACATTTATTTGCACAGGTTCTATCCTACACTCATATGAGCATACCTCTATCAATTCATCTCTCTGCCGAAGGCCCTCTTTAAGTTCATCCAGCTTATGCTGCAGAACACTGCAGTTGTGTTTCTGTCTTTCCAATTCCTGTATTAAAGAAATCAATTATTTATATTTATTTTGAGTTATGTAAGAAATTGTTGTAAGGATTTGAGAAATTATACCTACCAAGTAGTTCAAAGACCACTGAAGTGGTCTAAATAAGTTGTCCAGACACTTAGTACACAGAAGATTTTATTTAATAAACTTTAGAGAGAAAAAATGCCATAAAGACTTAAGCCCAATACTAGCAAGTAAAGCTACTCTGAGTATTTTCAACTGTTCTTACTAAGTAGTCCAGATTTCTGTACTTTATAATTAGAAAAAAAATACCTTTGTCTTCTCTTCATTCTCCCTATAGAACTCCGCTATCTGTTCTTCTTTCTCCTCAATAACATCCTTTAAAGTATCCACTTGGTAAATCAAATTGTTTTTCTCGTTGTCTAGTTGAGCATTGGAAACCATAGCTTTCTTATACTTCTCTTCAACTTCAGCTAGCGAATCCTACAGACAGCAAAAAAGTTGACATTAGTCTAACTTTTTGATGCATTGTTATAATGTTAAAATACCACCATAATGTTAAATAAAGTATGAGATGTTAGACATTAAAATTATGCAACCATTTTTGTTTATAAAAGATATTCTTTAGAGGTAACAAGTAACAGTGTAGTTCCATTATTCAACTTCGGTCATACACAACAATGAAAATTTATCATTACAAAAGCATGAAAAATACAACACAATATTCCACTTGCATTTTCTACCCTGCCACATTCACAGCAACTCACAGGGATACAGTAGTAATATCACAGCTTCACATTCTAGTGAATACCATGTATCTAGTAGTGATATCATTACTCAAGGCATGCATGAGAAAACAGCTCAGAATGAGGCAACAAAACTACCAGGGAGAACGCAGACAATTAAATCAGTAAAAGAGACCACAAAAGTAATTCCAAGAGTAGCTTTAACTTAATGCTTGCTATTTAAGTAGTGCCCTATGACCTTAGATTCGAAACTTTAAGACAGCCACATTATTCCAGTAAAAAGGACTCATTATTTAAACAGGTACTTTATCTTTGGTTTACTTACTAAATTTTTTTTTAAAAAGCATGTAACTTGGTTCTTTACCTAAGTGTACCTTGCTATATAGCCTCTTAGACAAATCTCCCCTATTCACCATTTTATCCTGTTTTTAGTTATAGTTTAGGTTTTTTGTCAGAGTTGTAACAACTGTCAACCATTTAAACAGTCAGAAAACTATCAATCCAGGCACTTTTAAACATGCCTTTATTTCAATATGCATTATATAGAGGTTGGGACTACATGGTCTTTAAGGCCATTCCAACCTCTTAACATTCTATGATTTAAAAATAATAAAAATTGATTTTCAGAGTCCTAATTTTAGAATTGAAAAAGAACTATTAAGCCAATCTGTGGACCAAGTAGATCTAAGTCCTAAAAATCTCCTTGTACTTCATGTAATCTGTTCCTTGAAGAGATAAGTAGCATTATCTCCATTTTTAAATATTTGTATTTTGACAGTAGAAGCACTAGCACAGTAAGGGCATGAAGCTTGGGTTTCCAGAAAATAGAACACTACAATTAATATATTAGGAGGGAAGGTGGCAACAATCTAAGCTTTCAAGAAAATATTGAAGATCACTATCTGTTAAACAGTAAAATTATGCAATCATTTTTGTTTTGGAATTATAGTCATGTCTTCTCTATAGAAATACCAAGTCACAGTTCAATATTCTGCTATGAGAAAGTAAAAAAATTGCCTATCCCTAAACACTACTCTACATTGTAAATCTCCAGTTTCGGAAGGATGTCCTTAGAGAATGTATTTTATCTTTTATAATTTTATCATATTCACATATATTCATTTCACTGAATTGTGGAAATCTCTGCTGGAGAAATACAACTTTTTGAAACCCCAGAAAAAGAATTACAGAAGAATTACAGAAGATCAGAAAATAATTACAGAAGATCAGAGGAAACAAAACAGTATAAGTTGTGAAAATATAAGACAAGTACCACTATAATCTGGGAAGTAGTAGCAAACAGCAAAGATAACTCAGGATAAAAAAAAGAAAAAATATAAACATAACTGTGTGCAAGTTATTCTGAAGATTAAAACCAGAGAAAGCGTTTCTTTTTGTGATGCTGTAAATACAACAAATCTTGTAAAGATTGGCAAAACAAAATGCTAGAGCTAGCAAACCTAAAGACTTTCAAAGAATAATCTATCTTAGAGTTAAAAAAAAGGAAATATTAGGATTATAATGAAAGCTAGAGTAATTTCACAGGGAGGTAGAAAATGTAACCAAAAAGAATGCAACTATGGAAAATGTCCAATTTGATTATTTTATGAGTGTGGTGACTGGAGTCATGTAGTAATTTAGTTCGGCAGAGACCTCTGAATGCCAGCTGGTCCAATCTCCTAACTAAAGGGGGTCAGCTGAGATCAGGCTGCTCACAGCTCATCTCCATTTTAAGTATCTCCAGAAATCTAGACTGCAGATAGTCAAACTTACTGGATGACCTGCACCAGTGTTTGCTTTCCTTGTGAAAACTTTTTTCTTGAGTTCCAATTGGATTTTCTGCTCCTACAACTTAACTTTTGTCTGTTTTGTCTTTCCCTTGCAAAGAAATCTGCCATCTACTCTCCACAGCCTCCTATCAGACGTGCTAAAACAGCAACAATATTGCCAGCCACAACTCCAAGATTTATCAAAGCCCATTGTCTCAGCCTCTCACTGAATGCCATGTGTTCCAGGACTCCAATCTTAAAAGACAAGACTAGGCTGGGGTTTAAAACATTGTATTAGAATGTCATTAATTTAAAAAATAATGGCAGAGGAGGATGAATCTGCAGTTACAAAAGAGGAATAGATCGATTTGTACTAAAGGGTGAAAACTGCTTCTGAGACAGAAGCTAAGTTATGTCTAAGTCTCTGTTGGGTTGAAAAAACTGAAACATTGCTACGACTTCTTTGCAAGTGTCTTCTTTTCAAGTATTACACATATTCCCCATGGTTCAAGAATTCCATGTAGCTTCAGGGAGCCTTCCAGTTTGATTTTAAATAATTTCTAAACACTTGAAGGAGGCCGTAGGATTTTTAAGGACGAAGCAGATGGAATGAAAACACATAAGGCTCTGCGCATAGCCTAAATCTATGAAGAAATACCACACACAACTTTATCAGTAAAGTGCTATAAAAATTAGCTTGCTCAGCTAGAACAAGATGATTTGAGCCAAGAGATATCAAGAGAGTGCACTGTTAACAGCATAAAAGAAAAATTTTGAGGAAAGACACAGAATTCCTTTCCGGCTGATGCAAAGAAATACATAAAGAAGCAACAAAACAATCAAACTGAGACAGCAAAAGATTTGAAGACCTAACGAAACCAGAAGTAGCAACATTAGAGTTTATCGTGCTGTTAATACTGCCACCCAGTATATTTGTAGCCAGGTAAAACCCACACTTCTACCAGCATAAGGGCGACCAGAGAGCTCAGAAGGTAGTGTGACTACAAATCTCCATTAGTCCAACACTGGAAAAAACCAACCAACCAACCAAAACCTCCAACATTTAAACACAGTGTAAAGCAGGCATTCTGGTAACTCTTCTATAACATACACAAGACAAAAATGATTAAGTACAAGTTGAGAAAAAGGCAGTACTGTCCTAATTAAACAAAAAAAAAAAAAAGAAAAGGTTCCCAAAAGAATCTTTATGGAATGTGAACTAACCTAGGAACACATTATTCAGTATTAGCAACAACATAAAATGCAGAATTCTGAAAGCCAAGCATAGATTAGGATCTTACTATTGCACACTGCGCTCTTTGGTAACTGTAATGGATTACAATAAATAATAATTCATTAACCACGAGTCAGAACAGGAATCATGAGATGCTGGCAAACACATAAAGAATGAGAGTTAGATCCATTCTGAAAATATGAAGCAATCTCACATTACACTTGATCTATGCCTCATATGTCTATGTCTAATAATCCTGTAATCTACTACTCTTTGAAGTCCTTTTAATATTCATATAACTAAACCAATATAACCAAACCAAAACATACTTCATCTGAACATATTGCTATCAGGTTTAAAGTTTCCTTCAAAGGCAAAGTTATACTTCAAAGAGGAAATAACTTTTGCTACACTAAACAGCTCATATTACATATTTTCCCCTTACTATATAATCTAATATATTGTTAAATTGAAGACATTCAAGTAAGCTGATAAATACATCACTATTACATTCTCTACTACAAGAATCATTCATTTAATTCAGTCTCTATATGGATATAAAACATATGAAAAGTTCTCTACTTTTACATGAAACCATTCATAATTAGACAATAGAAAAAAGAACAGAACAAATATTCTAGAAAAGATTTGCAAGCCCCATCATTTTTTGAATTCTGTATCCCTTCAATACAAAACAGTGAAAAGGAGGATTATTTTAAATTTACTGCACTGTTAATTGTGTGAAAATGTGTAAAAGAAAGGCATACATACTAGTTTAAACAAGTCAAAATACAGACAAATCTCATGTGGAAGACTGCACCTAGTACAGGTAGTTAGCTCAGTGTGCTGCTGCAGTACAAACTGCAGATTGCACCCTCGGTGGGGGAAAGGACTGGAGCTTCCAGCAAGAGCAGTGATCGGGCACTGACCCTTTGCACAACAAGGTGCATGGGAACCTGTGGCACCAGCCAGGTAAGCAGCCACTCTGAGATACAACGGGAGCCAGTGGCTCAGCAGGAAGCCCCCACACCCCTGTGGGCATGGACGGCGGATATAAAATGGGTTTCTTGGTTCAGGGTCCCTCGTTGGCAGCACCCAGCTTGATCTCAAGCTAGTTTTGTGTGACCCTGCCATGAATAAAGTACTTACAAAAATCAGATGTCTGAGACTCTGTTACGGGAAACCTGTGGCCAAGCCTGTAAGGAAACCTTGACGGACAGTGTGAGAATGGTGTGTGTAGCCAGTCTAGTGCAGCACCCATTGACTCACTTGGTGATTCACTGGAGGGTTTTGCTCCCAGCAGTGAAAGTTGGGGTGGTGGGAATATGACTACTACAATGGATGCAGGACTGTTTCCTTACCACAGACAGGAAAGTTTCCTTAGCACTCATTAGCCTAATGCTGAAAAAACCAATCTGTGATTCAGAGAAAATAATGGGAATATAAACCAGCATAAATTAATTTTTTTTAAACGGCAAAAAATTAAAACAAAATTAATTTTCTCCTGCAAGAGAAATTAATTGCAGTACATCTTTCAAAATTATTATTTTGCTTTTGCTTTATAATATGATGTATTTGCTGAAACCTGGAGGACTAATTCTCAAGTTCTTTGTCATAATTATCTCCCATTTCTCTGTTCCCTACCTAACACCTGGTAATTATTTTGTATATCTGTTTATTTGCTAACAAACCTCTAAAAATACAAACTGAACACCTCATTATCTTATCAGAAAACACCTATGTATATCAAAACATCAAAAAGTATTAACTCTTCCAACTGTAATCAAATAATAAACATGCAATCTCATATACATTTTAAGCTGATGCTCTTCATGCATTAAAAGTTAGATACATGCTTTAAAGAAATTTTAAAATTTGTTAGTGAAGCCACTATACATTAGTGAAACTGGTGATAATTCCATTATGCAAAACACCCATTCAGAATGCATGCTTGGGAGGAGCCCTGATACCTTTAATTCTTTAAGTCCCTGCATGTATCTCCCTTCTACATCATGTATCTGGTCCTTAAGATCATAGATATCCTGCAGGACATAGGAATGAACCATTGCATAAGAAGTATGGGGAAACAATTTAAAACCGAAAAAGCATTAAAAGGTTTACATGCACTTCTGTCAAATGACAAAGCCTGCACTAATTCCCAGAAATTAAAATTAATTCACAACCAGTTGACGGAAATTAAGGTTTTGTTCATAACCCTAGCTGCAAGACAACTCAAACAGGACAGAATTGTTTGAAATTCAACATAAACAAAGTCTTATCTTAATAAGCTAAACTCTTAAACCATAATTATGAACACAAACCAAGATAAAATACCAAGAAAGTAAAAAAATACTTCATGATTGAAAATTACATCCTCATAACATTTTCCTATTATAACAGAAGTTCTGTATTAAAAAACAATCTTCCTATTTAAGCTCCAAATTCTCTATTTAAGCTTCAAATTCTCTAAAAATGCAATTCACCCGTAATTCACTGAGGGAGGCATCAGGATCCACCAAACTACTTGCATCTCCACTTCCTCTCCTGGATGAGTTGCCACTCTGAGGAGCTGCACTTACTGAATTGCGAGATGAGGGCTTAAGAAAGGGAAAAACATTGTGTCAGGAATCATATGGTTATTTCTGGTATACTTGATAATACTCTTTATAAATTTCTTCAAAGTCACAGAACAGTTTTCTCTCTGGTTTTTCTTAATACTAGCTTACAGACAGTATGTTCCATTGGGTATTTTCCAGCACCTGTGTTTCTTCTTGGTAAAATCTTGGTTTCTTGTTGTTGACTTAGTGTACCAGAACATTAGAATTTTGAGTCATCTATCCAGAAGATATTCATAAGACGGCTAATAGTGCTGAAATACTGTAGACATTTACAATATTTCCTAACTATTATAATTTCTGCCATCCAGGATTCAGAAGAAAGCCTACAATGAGAAGCTATCATACAGATTTTTATAGCTTTACCCTTCTAAATTTTAGCCTTACCTGGTAAGTATTTCTCACACAAAAAATAAATTTTATATAAAATTATTACTGGCCAAAAGAAAACTAAAGAATAAATTTTTTTCCCTCAAGAAATAAAAGGCATAAACCATTAATTCTGGGCAATAAAAAAGTTTATCTAAAATTATTTTTGCAAGCTAAACCTGACAAAAAATACAAAGAATAGACAGAATGTGTACTTTTTGAATTAATTCAACATTTGTGATTTGGGAATGAACACTGACTTTAAATAATTTTAAAAGTTTTGAAAATTAAAAACTCTTACCCTTGAAAATATTTCTGAATGTGATTTTTCACTCTTTTCTTCCAGCTGAAAGAGAATAGGGAACATGATTACCTTTCGTAATAAGGAACTACCGAATTGGCATCTTCTGTTCAAAGAGACTGAGAAATATTTTTAAATGAACCCATTTCAAAAATTTCAGATGTTAGTATAGATCAAGACAGGAAAAATAATACTTAGCTTAAAAAAAACAGCTTTTACCTTAGTTGCAACATAAATGTAAAGAAAAAAGCCAGAAACCTTTCTTTAAAGTTTTTAAAACGTCATTACCAGTACTAAGCAACAAAACACACTCTTTTAAATTTTAAGTATATTTAAATATATATTTCAAGTAATATTTAAAATTCAAGAGTAATCACTGCAAAACTAGATGGCATAACAAATGCAAAGCTTCATGCAGGTACTTAAGGCACTCAGTGACAGCAGGGTGAATGTCCTAGTAAACAGAAAACACATCTGTAAGTTCAATCTCTTTAGTGTCACCTGCGATTAAATCACAATAAAACTGGTTCAGGTAAAAGGCTATAACTGAAGTGTACTAAGTAAAAGCATTCTACAAAATAATTTCAATTCATATTTTATCTACTGAAGACTAAGGAGAAGAACTATCACACTCCCTTTTTACTTAGGAAACTGCTATTGCAAAATTGTATTGTAGATGTCCACATTTTCTGCATTTCTGTGAATCAAAATAAGTGGGATTAGACAAGTATTTAGTATGGTGTCTCACATGTCCTGCTTCTCAAAGAATACCTGTTTTTCTCTGTGCCAGAAAAAACAGTTTTGGAAGTCTATTGCCATCACAGAAGAAACAAACATTACTTTATAAGACTTCTTTTTCCTCCTATTGTGGTTTCTATAAAAGCAACATTGCTTCTTCATGACAAATTCACTACCTCCAATGATGTACTGAAATTATAGATTGCAAATATTCGTTACCAGTATTGATCTGGAGGATACATTTAGACTAACCTAAATAAAAATATAAATTTCAAATCTAATAATAAATTTTAACGCAAGCAACTGAGAAGGCAGAAAAACTACCAGTCTCAGCCTCCACATTTCTTTCAGCACAGCATTTATTTCAGAAAGTCAGCTTTATTATGGGAAAAAAAGTGCTAAAGTTTAAGCTGGAGAAATTAGTCTTTCATTATTTGAGAATATACAGATGATAAATAATATGAATTATTACAACTTATACAGCACTGTAACAGTATTAAAATATCATCCAAATGCAAAGTCAAAGAACATGGTTATGAGAGTAGTCTAGCTCTCAGTCTCCCATTGAAAGCAAAACCACAGCCAACAGCTGTGGTCTGAACAGAGGTTTCTGCAGCCCTGCTGTGACCTGACCGGCTGCAACAATAACATCCTTGTGAGGCTTCTTGGAGTGTCTGGTCTGAACTCCTGAACCGCAGTGGGAGGTTGCTGGCCCTTGCTGCACTGCTTGGCAAGGGTACAAAGAATTTGGCTCTCACCTAAGCAAGCAATTACACACTGCTGATCACCACATACCATTCCTTTTGCTCAGCTAAATAAGCACAGGGCTCTCAGCCTCTCTGCCTACCTACTGTATCTGCTAGCCCTAAATGCTGTTTCAAAAGATATACTTAAGAACAGAAATTAGCCTTTTACTCCATGCTATTAAAGACAAAAGTTTTGCCTGCAAGTAACCAGAATTTTTAGAAGTTACAGCATCAAGAAAGAGAAGGTGGCTAGGTTTGGTAAAAACAATGTTCAGCCTAAAGGGAGCTGCACAGGAAAACCATCATGATAATTTTCCCTTAACATGATCTGTTGATTGACATGGGATTCTGTACAAGTGCATAGCCAGCAAGGAGTGCTTCAGTAATGGATTCTGAAAAAATCTCATATGGGATGAAGGAATACTAAAATGCACTAGTGCGGGTACAGATCTAAGTATTTTTGTCACAAAAAGAAGTAACAGTATTCCAAAAGTACACAGAAACCTCCCTAGCACACCTAATTTCCATAAGAAAAAAATGTAAAATATTTGGGTCTTTAAAAGATTGTTAAGCTTATCACACACACACACACACACACAATTGTGACACACACACACACAATTGTGAAGTGTTACACTTGTCACATGCTTCTAGCAACAGGCAAAATCTCCTTTAAAATCAGGAGCATGCTTTTTAAAATTTCACGCAGTACATTTTTATATGAAAACAAGCCCCAAATCTGCAATAAACCAATTTGCAATTAAGTAATTTAGAATGCTTTAACAGTATTTACTCTTTCAGAGTATGAAAAGAAAATCCATGGTTTTGCTGTATTCACCACAGTGTAAATAAAAGCATTACACTCACACTATTCAAAACTTGGCCATAATCTGCATCGGAAACAATGCTTCCCCTGTGGTTGGAACGACTGAAATAATCAGCAGTAGTTTCACTTTGAGGAGAAAAATCAGAGAACTTCAAAAGATAAGGAGAAGGTGAAAGAGAACTGAAGATGACACCACTGAATGAACAAAAGTTTATTAAAAAAACAAAAAATCCTACCTTAAATCTCCATTCTTGCACTAAAAACAATTAACATTTATTATTGATTCATCTTCCTCAATTAGAGTAATATAAAAAACAATAAAACCAGATACCAAAGGGTTTAGTATTAATTTAAGGTCAAACACAAACTACAAACATTAAAAAAAGTTTGCAGATCATAAAAGACAGATTATATAAACTGATAAATAAAAACCATAAAAATATTTTTATCTACAAATGTTGTCTTTTTTCAAATCAACACAAATCCAACAGTGCTAGCTATAATCTGGGCTTCTTCTCATTGCTAAGTTTAAGACATCCTAGACTAGAAGGCAAAGTTACTCCCCAAAGATATATGTCAGACTAGCACCTAAAAAGCTGGGGGAAAATGCTAGTGCTCCACGTTTCTTGTTAAAAAAGGCAAAATATATCTAAGCACAATTACATCCGCCATGGGAATTCAAGTGAAATACTCAACTGAGAAACATTATGAATGTAAAAGACAGTATTAAACAGCAAGAGTAGGTTTATCATAACCTTATTGATAACATTCTACTTCAAAAGGCAGAAAGTTAAAACTAAATACAATCTTCACAGTGAAAGTGACTTTAGGAAGAAAATCCTTCTATGAACAGTCTGAAAATATATTGTCCTTATCCAATTCTCACCATTAAAAAAAAAGTTCTTTATACTTGATGTATGCGATTAAAAGCTGGTAAGATGTCTAAAAGTTACATATATAACTGGTATACAAAAACTAGTTTACTGGTGAACACCTGGCTCAGATTATGCTACTTTAGAACTACAGAATTTGTATTTGTTGTCACTGCTATGTTATGTTCTATTTCTCTGACAACAAATTTTCCAGCTATTTTTCAGCTACATCTATATTTAAACTAGTATCTTAATTTTCATTAAATGTAGCTAGCTAAGTAAATTTTGATAGCTGGAAATTTGGCTAAACTTTCCTATTGCACTTACATTTCACAAAGTAGAGAGATACTGAAGAGAATTCTTCTTATTTATTATGATTACAGCAAAAGAACAACTCGGGCTACAATCTATGACAGTACTGGTCAATCATTCAAAATCCATTTTGCTGTTGAGAGGTCCATATACCTAATAAACCTTGCTGTCCCTCCTTCTATGCTTTTTGTGGTCCTAGTATCTTTCCCAATGGGGTCATCAAACGGATAGATTTTAAGATGGAGAAGCATCATACAGTTTCTTACAAGCATTTTCTACCTTTTAGATCTCTCCTACTTGCTCTTCTGATTTTCAGAGAGAACTAAGCTGATTTCAAATGCAATATCCAGAGTAAAACCAAAACACAAGACACAGAAACAGTAGGAAATTAATGTTAAATTATTCATAAGATTTTTACTCATTTGCTTTTCAGGATTATTTTATTAAACAAATGCTCTGAACTTTATTAAGCATTCACTAGTGTGAGTGAATGTACCCTGGCATGACTGGTATAACATATACACAGTGAGATCCTATATATATATATATCGATATGTATATGCTCCTATATATCTTAAAGTATATACTTTTAAGAAATTATCTCAGTGTTAATAAAATCTAAGGAGACAAGCAGCATTTTCACAATGCAAGAGAATATATGTATGTCAATACCTGTTACATTTTAGAACTTCATAAAGCAACAGCAAAATTACCTTTTTCCTACCCCCTCAAAAATTTACTCTGATATCTCTTGTAGCTAAACATTTGTTTCTGACAAATGTGGTTTTATTTGTTTAGTACATATAACAGTGTTCATATATGTGAAATTTTAAAAAGGACTGAACATTTCAATTTAGCCCATACTAGAACATTGATAACTTATTTTGTTTTGTGTGGCGTGACAAATGAGCAGCTACATCAATGAAACTTAGACAATTGTTCTGTGGCAGAAGCAAAATTAAACTCTTTAAAATCACTTTGCAGCACAAAGAGCCAAGTTTAGAATGATACTTTTAATACAATACAGACCCAACCCCAAGTTTTTCTCATTTTGGATACTCATTATCATAAAAATGAGCAAACTTCTTACTGCATTATATAACAGTTTCCATTAATCCTCTTCCCCAAAGAAAGACTTTTCCACATGTACGGTAGTGTGTTTCATGTGCTTGCCCCATCTATGACATAGGGTGGTAACCCCAACAATGCGCTGTACTTCAGTTACTAGCTATTTATTACAAACATTAAAAAGATATTTAGAAAAACAAATTCCTTCTACAGTTTACTGTCTTACTGCTAAAAATGTACATCTTGCTAAAAATCACATCTCTGACAAATCAAAACTTCTTATGCCGAATGGAAAAATCCAATCTGCGTGTTGGTCAGTGAAACATCCCAAGTGGACATGCTCGTAACTTCTGATGTGTTAATATCAAAGCATCCATCAAATCGTGCATAGGAATGCTCACCACAGGACTACTTCGGACTGAGCTTGCTCTTGAAGAATAACTGCATTCAGATGGCTAAAGAAAAGTTATGAAGGACACTTTCACAACTTTCATAGATTTTTGTCTGCAGAAAACAAAGATAATGAAAGAAACAACCAGAGGCCTATTATACTAAGAGTGCAAGAACTACTTGAGTTATGTCATCCATCACCACACAACGAGGCCTGAGAAAGAAGGAATGAAGTAGCATGTATATCCAGTCTTAGCCATTATCATGCCACACTCATACACTGTAATTCCTATGCACAGTCACATACTCTCTTATCCTATCTATGCATTTCCAGTTAGTAGCATACCTTTTGTGAACAAAAAAAATTAAGATTCTCAGCAGCATTTATTATTGCTTTGAGACATGTCTATTTCCACTAAGAATTCCCTTTAAAAACAGTCAAATACTTTTAAAAAAATCAAATCTCAACTAGCTGCATAATTAAATTAAACATTTAAATTTCAATTTGGTTTTAACTGCTCAGAAGCCTGCAGAAGTTTTAACACACCCTGGGAACTGAAGCTATGCAGTACACGTAGTGATTTTATTTTACAGTCACTCATGCACATTCTCCTGAAAGAGTTATGTTTAAAGGTGAAAGGCTGAAATCTATTTATGCAGTGAATAATAAAAGCAGCTCTGAGCAACACAACTTAAAAAGAAAAAAAAAATGCCATTTCATGCTGCTTTGCCCCTCCCTAAGAAGAAAACTCCAGCAGAAATTATAATTATATTTGTATCAGAGCTATACATAATAGCAGTCTTTACTGTATTGTTCTCTCACAGAATCTTCTAACATTTTCTTGAGAGCATATGCAAAGCCAAAAAAGGTAAATCATGCATTTGTAATGCAACTGCAAAAGATCTCACTAACTAATTAAAAATACTACATAATATTTAAGGTTTTATAACATAGGTTTAGCATGTCTCTAGATTTGAACTACTATATGCAGCAAAAGGCATGAAGTTTCAGACGTTCATGCCAGTTTTTAAAGACAACTTTTTGCAGAGCTACACTAGCCTTTCTTATGGCACAACTAGCTACTCTTGATTTTGAAAAGATGCGGATTAGGTTTTCATGCTATTGCATTTTTTCATGTTTATTAAATTTAAATATGGCATCCTATTTAAAAGTATTCAAGGTGTATTTACTGCAAACTTCAATAATCTCCTGATTTCCATCCAAATGCTTAACTTTTTAAAATACTGGCTTGGTATTATGCATGCAGTTGTTATTTAGTATGCTTGAATTAACTTATTCTAACCCCAGTGCTCTTCAGTGTCATTGTTGCATTCACCAACTTTATGCTTCTCTGTAAAAAGAGCAGTAAAACAGCAACTACTAAAATTCTTTAAAGAGGCAACTTAACAACATTAAGAAAATTAAACTCAATGCCTCCAGAAAATTATACACAGAAAATGCAATATAAAAATATTTTTTAAATGCACATGTAATACTGTCCATACAATGACCTCATGACCATACAATACAAATTTAAGGCAACCATGCATACGGTGCTTACAAAACAAACTGATACTTCTTATCAAAGCAGTGTTTAAAGGAGACACCTATGAAGAAAAGCGTAATTTTGTATTTATACTGGGCCATTCAAACATCTAAAGATAAGTAAGGTATTGTTTTACATTGTACTAACCCTGTAGCTCCTAGCTGGTGCCACTGGATCACTGTATAGAGAAGATGACTACAATGTGAAGAACAGAACAAGTCAGAAATACTTTTTCTGCATACACACATTTAAAAATGTATGTTCTATATTCCACTAAAGTCCTAAAGATTTAAATACTAAATTTTAATCTATCTATAGTAGACAGAAACTTTCAGGAAGGGTGGGAGAACCTACAAGAAAACCTCTTTGAAATCAATTTAAACATTATCAAACTAGTCTAGTATTTTTTCAAGTAGATTTGTGGAAGAGAGTGAAGAAATTAAGTAGCTCTCAAATAACATGTCAGTTTTCTCTAGCTAGTTATTTAAACCTGGCCATGACCACAGCTGCAAGTACTGGAAGATATTACTCATCTCATGATATATCAGTATTTTATAATTTATATTAAGATGGAAAAAAAGTACTGCAGTGGTGTTAAACACTTAAGGCTTGTTGTTTTTAAAAGACAGGAATTTGAAACAGCAACTGTCACAGTTGCTGGTTGTTTTCTGTATATCATAAAGAATCATGAAACAGAAGTTATTTTAAATTTAAAACCTCACATGCAGAATAATCAGCATGCTAGACAATGATTTTATAAAACACAACCCTTACAGGCAAAAAATACAACTGTTACCGCTTTTCACTGTAATAATTGCAAGTGTCATAGAGATAAGTTAGTGCCACACAGCATAAGTAAGGAAAACCACATACACGTATTTTATGTAAATAATTAAGGTTATATAGAAAGAGTAGACAGACCCAAACATGGTAGGAAGGAACTGGTTTACTATATCCAAGGCTGCTATAATTTCTTTGATCATAGTAACTTCCACTCTGAGGGGTGAGGAAGGAAAGAAGAGAGAAAACAAAGGTTGCATCTGTAGATGTTGCAAGCAAAAGTTTTATCTTAACATTACCCAAGTGTTCCCAAGCTTAGACCTTGTGCAGAACACTGTAAAGTTTTCCCTAATGCTGACCCCAAATCCATTTAGCTTTCTTAAGCAAGTAAATAATAAAAGCCTCAAAACTACTACGTACTTTGTATATCAGCATTAACTGTATTTCTGATGCCATGCTCAAACAGAATAGTACATAATTTTGGTATTTTTCCTCCATAATAAAATAAAAATTCCAAAAGCTTTTAACAAGTGCAGCAAGAAATACATGAAAAACATAACTGAAAAGACTTGCTAATCATTAGTACAATTATTTACTTTATCTTTTTTACATTAGTTACCATTATGAACCAAAGCATTTTGGGGAGAGAGAAGGAGACAAATCCCTAATAATTGAATTGGGGCTGGATGTTTATGTGACACTAGCATAGCCTGTACCCTACCACTATTCTTTACATCAAGTACACATACTGAAAGTCTAGCAATTATATTTTGGCTTATTTCTGTTGGGTTTTGACTCTACACAAATTGCATATATATGAACATGTAAGGCAAAAATTCATACATACATACATAAAAGAAAAACAAGACAGATAAAAACACGGCAAAAAGCAGTGCCTGCAGAATAAAGCACTTCTTATCTTAATAGGCAACAGAAAGCAGAAATACTCATATTGTTTATTTGTTTAGGAACTAAGGGAACAGGAAAATAGCCCTTCAAAAGCCCATGGAGAAATGCTGTACTACAATAATAAGTAAATACAAAATTACCTCAGCCTAGTCTCAACACAAGCATCCACTGCTGTTTTGACCCCTCCCCCAACCCCTAATGCAGTTGCTAATCCATCCGTACTAAAAACTGCCTGAAAAATTACATCCAAAATATTTCATTTATTGACACTATATTCACATGTTAAACTTTCTGGAACAGTTTTTGCACAATCAAAATAATCCTCATGCCTTTCTCAATAAATCACTGGATTAACATCAAGGTCTATGGCAAATTCAATCTGCTGTACATCTACATTTAAAATGTTTCTAACTATCTGGTAGAGGAGAAGTAATAGAACATGTATCTCCATCCCAACTGAATAAACTTTAATCCAGAGAATCGCCACCTTTAAATAGTTCCAAGAGCCTTTTCCAGGCCTCCAGCAAACAAGATTCCTATTCAGCTGATTCTATTGATGGTATTGCAGTGACACAAAAACTGTTTCACACACAAATTGGAGGTCAGAATCTGGTCAATATGAGGGAGTTTTTTTTTCCTAAAAACATTTATGAAAATGTCAGGAAGCTAACAATTTTATCCATGATGTTGCATACTTAGTATATTTATAAGGAATATTATACTAGAAAACTACCCAATAAACCCTTATGGGAATAAAGAGCTTTCTCCTTTGGACTTTGAGATTAACTGTAAGCATGACTCTAAGAATGAAATTTAGAGAATTAATACCACTATATAACAGCATCTTGAATCTTAAAATATAAAGAAGACAGACATAAGGATTTAAGGGTTTTATCACCTGAAGCAGAAATAACACAGAAAATTCTAACTACCTAATTAGAAAAAAAAGCGTGATAGCCACGCTTCCATGACTGTGTTAAAAAAAACCTGGCAATTGAAACTATAATCAACCCTATTCTCATTAAAATAGGCTTGGCTTAAAGCTAGTGCTCACATCTCACAGAAGAATTTAAATCAATAAACAACTAAAAAAGCTTAACAGTACAAATTTAAGCACTATATTGTGCTTGCCTATCTGCTAACTAATTCACATTACAATGGTATTTAAACAAATACAACTTTTTAAGCTGCTTAAATACTCCTTTTGGTGGTACTTGCTGCTTGCCTCTTCCTAAGAAACACAGATTTTATGTGGCATAATACCACTGAGAATGTGATGCCATCTACTATCACTCCATAAAAATATGACAGACGTCCTTTAAGTAAAGATATACAAACTAGCTGCTTATTCTCTGGACTGAAATAACTTTCCATTAGATTACATTAAAGTTTCTATGTGGTAATGTAGAATACAAACAGATGATACACACTTTTTCCACCACGGATGTTCTCCAAGTCTAATCTGTATGAGACTTCACTACAAAGTTTAGAAAGAACAATACTACAAAGTGCTTGCTGTAAGACAGGTGTCTTTTCTCCCCGAAAAAAATTACACATGTAGGCTACAGAAAGTGTTAGAACTGTATAACTATTCTACATCTGAACATATGATAGTACAAATTTATATACTTTTTAAAGTATATAAAGAATTTAAAGTCACTAGTTAGTATCATTACACCTTAGAAAAAAAGCACAAAAAAAATCTTCCCTCAAAGAGATGCAAAGTATTAACATACAGGGACCAAATATCTTGCAGATCTATCCTTAGTGTTGTCATACTAAAGTAAAATAAAATAAAATGGAAGTAATAATGTAAAAAAAAAAATAAATTGCTTTTACTTCAAAGAATGACTAAAAAGACTTACAAAAAAAATTACAAAAAAACCATATTCTACTAATAATGAAAATTTAAACATGAAGGAATATGCATTTATCCAGATCTGAAGTGCTTTCTGAGGCTGGACCACTAAATAAAAATTAATCTTTTTCCCCAACAGCATCCCATTTTATGAAAAATGAGATCATTTTGGACAGCACTACACTATGTGAAATATTTCACGTGATTTTAGTAACAGAATTTTAAACAGTTAAGCCGAGTCTTATATGGTAGATTTCATTAAACTGAGACAACGTTTACAAGGTTATGTAACAAAGGGCTCATCTCCACAGAGACAAAGCACTCAAAAGGAACATCAGCCCCGCTGTTTAGCTGGGCAATTCACCATGATGCAATGACCTTCCATGGCACCTCACAGGCTCAGGAAGGTCATTGCCTATGGGGTACAGGGCATGAAAGACTTCACAGGAGGAAAGGGAAACAGTATTTTGTGATCAGGGAGGAATTAAAGGGAATAGAGGAATTAAGTGTTTTCAGGAGGAGCAAATGTGTGAAAAAGAAGGAACAGTGTGATGAAAGGGCCAGCTATGTGTAAAGAGAATGGGAGTCTACCAGAGTTGGCAACTCTTAAGAATACTAATAAAAACAGCCTTGTAATAATAGTTTAGCAAGTGTCTCATGTTTCCTGTCACTCAGTAACAGCAAAATTTGTGAGGTTTATATGTCTTTTTTTCAACTTAGAAAACTTATATTTTCACATCAGGCTTATTTTTTTCCAGTTCACTAAAAAATTTCACAGGTATTTTGACTGTAGGCAATGTGCAATGCAATATACAATTTAATATCAACCTAAGCCAACAGAAAAAAAACCCTGACGGTAGTTTAAAATATGACATTATATAGTAGTAGCATGCTGGAGTATTGCCCAGCACAATTTCCAAAATGAGGAGTAATGAGAGGATTTCAAGAAAAAATATTTTTGTCTATTGTTACATCTGAAAATGTCTTCTAGACATCAGATTAACAACACAAATTCCCCAGATTTAGATTTTATATTTGTTTATAAGTTAACATAGTTCAGATTTAGTTAATATTATTTCATACTGTATTCACAGTATCTCAATAGTTCCAACACATCCAGTATTACCAATATATTAAATGATATTTTAATATTGTAGATGTAATTTATAGACTATGGTCCTTTTTGTTACTGAAAGTATTACCTACAGGACCCATAAGTCACTGGATCATTTTTAATCAACTTAACTATTTATTTTTTCAAAACAATTTCTGTCTCTAATTATTACCTCCAATAAGCAACCCTGCTATCAGAGAATGAAGACATCACTCAGACACTTATCATCCCGACACTTAAACTGCTAACAGTTTAAAAAGGTATAACAGTCTACTAAAAAACGTTTAACTTGCCTAAACTAGGAATACCACAAATATACAGAAATATCCATTACTGAAAAGACAAAATTTCTATATTTCAGCCTTGTCTGTTGTTCTAAAATCACAACATAAAAGAGAAAAATGTCTCCTGTTTTAACTTTTAATAACACATTTGTACCTGTCAAGACTGATGGACAACCTTTTCCATTTCATTACTTCTCTACTGGGGACATTGGGAGAGAGCAACTGAAGAGATTAATTCCCTTCACACCTGTAAGTGTTCTTTCTTTCAGCGCTCACATTTGCTATCACAAAGTACTTGATTACATCAATCATTGCAGCAATCCCATTAATACCGTGCTCTATAAGCATGCTTTCACCAAACTACTGCTTTGCTAAGTAGACACAGAAAATGTTACCATGTGAACACATCACATTAAGTAAAAAGCATGCTCATTCCAAGTTACACACCACAAGAGCTCTCCTTTTGGAGGTACTTGCTCGGCTCCTGTGAGATGCACTGACATCTGAGGACCTCTTGAGAATGAAATTATAAAAATACATTCAGATATGAAATACATTTTTTAATTTAATTCTATTACTCTTCACTGAATGACAGAAAATAACCAAGGCAGTCAAAGAAATTCTAAGTAAGCCCTCCAAAAATGAGCTTAGTTATCTGCCCAATTCAAACCCTCTTGTTTAGACAACAGCCAATTACTTAATCTCTCTCTTAGCATATTTGCTATGTCAGCCAAGACAAGAGCAGATCTGAGCAAATCTATATCAGCTCACAAGTTTCTAAGAGCTGCACATAGCTATTTTACATGTTTTCTTGATAAAGCATTTACTGTTCAAAATTATTTGATAAAAATACCTGTGCAGCAAATTGCAGAAATACTTAACACTATGACTTGCACGACATTACATAAAATTCAGTTAATCAGAAAATACATTTAATTGCAAAGACCTCTTAGCAAGTGACAATCACCTATTTTTAAAGTCAGACAAAGAAACAGCTCATTCCAACTTCCAAAATACATAAAACCAACCCTTTTATTTTAGTAATTTGTCCCTTTCCCGACCTGTATACCCAGATCAATAACCAGCTGATTTCTACGCAGATCCAAGACAAGGAAAATGTTACCATAATCTCAAGAAAACTGCTCTTTAGCAACATATATTTGGTCTAAAGATGACATAAAAGAGTCTATACAAAAAGTATTTCTGTTAGCAGTCTTCAGGATACCTTACATCATTTGGCTAAATATTTTGCCATTAATGAGTAATTATTCCCACCTCCTCCAAGAAAGAGAATCCTGCATCATACCAAACTCTTCTTCAAATTGTGTCTTAAGGTACTGACATCTTTTCCTTCACAAATACTACAGACACACAGTAATACTCAAAGTGCAAGAAAAGACTAGAAGATTGAAACATAAAAATAAACTACCTTTTTAACACTGATGGAAATAAAACACCAGATGAACTTAAACATTATGTGACTTAAAATTACTAAAACTGCAAATACTTATGAGACTTGCAGCGTCATCCTCTCCATTAGAAAAAGGAACCAGAACCCAAACCCTTTTTTTCTTTGGTTTGGTTCCTGAAGGCTGTGATCAAAAAGGAAAACTATAAAGTTTGAACACAAACCAAATGTGAATGTCGACTGGACTGGTGAGAGTATCTGGCTCTCTCTGCATCTTCCTGAGAAAGAAGAAATGCAGAATTATTTCATCACAAGGAAGGAATAAAAAGCCTGACACAATACCAGGAAGCCAAAGTGAGCAACATGCTTTTAGCACTTTTAATGCTATGTGTCATTTTGAATAATCCATGGTGGCAAGTAAGCTCATTCAAGTTAGAAGAGCTCATTTCACCTGATCTGGGTAAGTATGCCAAGATATCACATTAGGGAATATAAGTAAGGCAGGTTAATATAACTAATAATTAGTGTTCAGTAGTCAGTTAGTCTTTCTTATGATTAATATATTAATGCAGAAAAAAAGCACAAAACTATTTAAATTAAGAAATAAAAGTAAAAATAGAGAGCTTTACAAAATTTAAAGAACGCCATTAAGAAATGTTCCATATAATTACCACATTCAGATTTTAAGTAATTTACAAAGTTATTTGAAGCCTAGGAGAAATTATTATTCTCGGTTGCCTCATATATATTTTGCTTTTTTTTTCTCTATTAGAGAAACAAAGCTTCTTAAGCAAATTGACTATTTTTAAGTTCTACAGCTAGTTTTGCTATACAGTGACAGTGAAAATAATAATCCAAACTCAAAATCTGAGTGATGACAATAGCTAAGGCACCTTAACAGCTTTTTTTCTGTTTAAGGATGAGAGGATGTTCATTTTGGTTCACACAATAGAATATGTGAAAGAAGCAAGACAAAAACCACAACTAATTTAAAATCAAAACATATTTCACATGCCATAAGCATTTCAAATTGTTACAGTATGAAAACATGTTAAGAATAACCTTAATTTTAAAACTATCCCATTTGGAGGCAACAACACGGTTTGAAAAGCAGGAATTGCTCCTTAACTTAGCTATTTCTTACAGTTTTCAATATATTGAACTATTCTAAAGATTGTAAGCCAGTTATTTATAGAATTAAAGGCTAGGTCTCCAGATCATAGATGCGTATCTAAAGACTAGATTTCTTCTTGCTTATGGTCACATGGTTATCATCTGCATTTTCACTGGATACATTAATTTGTTTAAAACTATTTTACAACTATTCAGTTTTCAATAGGCCTATTTAAAACTCTGCCAGAGAATTGCCATGGGGAGAGCATAGGTTCATTTCATAATGATATTTTAGTCTTCCTCTCTATACTGTTTGTTTTGAGGTTTAAAATGAATGCTCAAGCTATTTAACTTTTCAACACAATATAGTTAGTTCATTGCCAATTTTAAATATTCTTTGTATCTCTGGTCTAAATGGACAAGTATCTCTTAGTAACATCTGCAGCAGGCAAGAAGAAAGTTTGCTACTTAGATAAGATTCCTCTTAATTGCTGGGTAACAAGCCTCTTCCTGACATTCCATCAGAAAATAGAAAGTCTGTATTAAATGTTCAGCATATTCAGGTCAAAGGATTATGCTCTACATTGTGTACTGCAAACAGACAGGTGCTGCTGCTATCTCAAGCTTGATTTCTAAAAAGTTCAAGTTAAAATTATGCACGTTATCCAATACAGAGGTTACATCTCTCAACCCAGGAAAGGAGTGCACATCTCTTTAGAAATCTCCTGCAGCAGATGTGCCCCTTAGGACTGCAAAAGGAAGGTGGCATTCAGCTGAGTGGCATTAATTTTGAGTGAGATTCCTCGCAAATACCATATTTTAAAACCCTTGATCTCAAGCAAAAAAAAACCTTCTAAGGTACATTCCACCAAGAAATACAGAAACTATGCTGATCTTGAGAACATGAGAACTAACGTATACACAAATATCAGATAGGCAAAGAGACAATAATGAGTGAATACAACTTAGCAAATAAAATTCTAATGACAGTCTTAGGATTTCTCAACAGATATTAACTGCCATTGTAGTTTTAACTATTTTAAATGATGGCTAGTCTCAGCATGTATTACTTAAATCTTGGTGATTCAAAACATTCCCACAGTGAACACTTTCCTAAAAGTCAGAAAAACCCCTGACATCTCTCATACACCCTTTTAAGATGCACATGAATTTTGTGAAAGGAACCCTCCAAAGAAACTTTGCAATTAAGTCAGTCTCACTCGAGTGCTAGGTAAAATCATGGAAAATCCTATTCTGGGAGGTACTGAAAAACACCTAGGGGAAACTCAGTCATTGGTCACAGCCAGGATGGCTTCATGAGGAGAAATTCCTGCTTGTCGAACCTCATTTTGTTATACAACAGGGTAATCCACCTAAGTGACCTAGGAGAGTTGGTAGATTGTATCTTTTTTGACTTAAGCAAAGCTTTTGATACTGTCTCTCAAAGGATGCTTCTAGACAAAGTGGCCTGCAAACAGCTGAATAACCATGTTATGTGATGAATGAGCAACTGGCTCACAGGTTGGGCACAAAGGGTTGTAGTGAATGGAGTGACAACAAACTGGCATCAGGTCACTGGTAGGGTTCCACAGGCTCATCTTAGGTCCAGGTCTCCTTATAAATTACTTGGATGCAGAACTCAAGGAATAGTAAGTTGGCCGATGACACCAAATGGGAGGGGCTTGAGGCCAGGGAGGTCCCACAGCAATATCTCAACAAATCAGAGAGATGGGCAACCACCAACCATAGTGCCCTGGTCTGAAAGACAGCTGCCTACCAAGGAAGATGGGAACCTCCCTGGGAATGGAAAATGTGACCCCCTTCCCTCCAAATTATTATAACTTTGACATTACAGGGCTGTCAGGCAAAGATATGGGAAAAAGAATAACAGTTCTTTACTAATGTGTGTGTGTGTGTGTGTGTGTGTGTGTGTGTGTGTGTGTATATACAAACATATATATACAAACATATATATATGTGTGTGTGTATACACACATAAAACGAGGTAAACAAACACCAACAACAGTGGGAGCAACAACAAACAGA
This sequence comes from Melospiza georgiana, assembly GCF_028018845.1. Lineage (NCBI taxonomy): Eukaryota > Metazoa > Chordata > Aves > Passeriformes > Passerellidae > Melospiza > Melospiza georgiana. The sequence goes on from NC_080430.1 coordinate 55,133,547, forward strand.
ACCAGTCAAAGCCTTCTCCCGGCTGTGGCATTTTCCCCTTTGGGGCAGTTACGGTCACAGCCGGCAGGGCAGGTGCGATGAGTCCCCCACAGCCGCAGGGGGCGCTGTGGCGTGAGCCCAGCTGCCTCTCTCCAGGCGGGGTAATGGTGGCACAGCCAGCGGGAGAGACAGAAAGCGGCTTCCTTTACAAACTCATAGGAGGCAGCTGGTCCTGGTTCCCCTCTGGATGATAAAACAGACGGCAGTAGGAACCCTGAAGCAGTAGGCTGGAAGGCAGGCATACCTGGGGTGGTGAAAAGTGTAGCAAAACTCCAGAGCCGTGCCAGGATCTGCAGGGTATCCCAGCCGGCAGGTAGGGGCAGGGAGTATCGGTTAAAGTGTAGTAAAAAAGCGGAAGCGGCAGCAGAAAACAGCAACACTGGGCAGCAGCAGGTGGCTTTCTGCAAGCACCCAAGAGACACTCCCTCCAGAAGGGAGAGAGGGTCAGGGTCCCAGGTTTTCCCCCGCAGCACCCAAGTAGATGTTGAGGGTCCCTTCCAGTGAGATTAGATATTGAAAAGGTCCCAGTTCAACAGCTGCTCTTACTACAAAGGCTCATCTGTGTCAAGGAAAAGCAGTGCACAACATAACTCTGCATTGACAATGGATTCTGCCCACAGCAGCTGCCCAACTGTCTATACTCCAAGAGTGAGAGAGAGCAAGGGACAAGCACAGCCCCTCACCCACCAGCCAAACTCTCATATTATCTCTGCTCTTCCCAAAAGAAAGCACCCCACCTAAGAGACTGCAGCCAGCTGCACCCCTTCCCCCCATCTTGGACACATGCTTTGTTTCTCTCAAGTATCCATTGTTCTGGTCTCTTAGGCAACAAATGGGAGAGAAATTCCCTAAGAAAAAAAATATTGAACAAATCCTAACCTCCAACACATATGAAGTTTAACAAGGGCAATTTCTGGATTCTGCACTTGGGATAGGTCAACCCAGGATGTATAGACAGACTGGGGAACAAGACACTGGAGAGCAGCACCACGGGGTCCTGACTGATGCAAGCTGAATGTGAGTCAGCAGTGCCCGCACAGGCAGGAGGGGCTCCTACTGTGTCCTGGGAACATCAAGCACTGCATCGCCAGCTGAGCAAGGGAAGGGACTGTCCTGCTCTGCTCTGCTGTAGCCTGAGTCCTGTGTGCAGTTTTGGGTGCACAACATAAGAAACAAAACTATTAGAGAACCCGCCCAAAAAGGGCAACCAAGATAGTGAAGGGGCTGGAGGGCAAGCTGAACAAGGAGCAGCTGAGGTCACCCTGTCTGCTCAGCCTGGAGGGGACTGAGGGCAGTCCTCATTGCAAGGGGAAGTAGAGAAGCAGGACCAGTGATAGGACCCATGGGAACAGTCAGTCAGGGGAGGGTTGGACTATGTACAGTATAATTGAACTGCATACATATATAGTTTGTATGTCTGTGTGTATATGTATTTTTTATACATAATTAGACACTTTGAAATAACACACAGCAAACCATTAGTAAATTAATTACTTCCCCCAAAATCCTGTGTTAGTTCTCTGAGTGGCTAAAACATGCACAACAGGTGATTTTAGCCTACCATCCATTTCTGGATATGAGCCCATTTTCTATCATATAAATGCTGGGAAAACTACAGAATGGAAAAAGAAAACCAAACAAAAAGTTTCAAATATAAATTAGAGTCACCACACAAGACTGGATTCCTGAATTGCAAAATCACAAAGATCTACATTAATTACCATGTAATCATCAAAATAATAGCAGATATCTATAATTCAAAAACTCAAAGTGTGGTACAATGAGAACCATATAAAATTGAGGCAAAAAATGTTCTGCATATTTCACTTATTACACAGGAAAAAACCCCACAACCACCAAGTATGAGCAGTACATGAATTTGAGTGCAATCATGATAAATAATAAATTTGTAATGTTTTACATTGAATTCCTAATGTTTTACATGCAATGTCAAAACCTGAATTAAATGCAACAACTATGCAATAACCAGACTGCTGAAAACCTAGTTTCTAAGATTTTTTTTCTTAAGAACTGCAAACTTTTTCTAGGAGAAACATGTGAAGCAACACACAACTGTATGTGTAAATATTACCCAATTTAAATTATTTTCTTAAAAGAAAGATCTTGACAACATGTATTTACTGTGAATCCTTTTAGTATAATCCAATTCTAACGCTGAAAATACTTGTACAAAACTGAATTACACTAAAAGACAAAATCTTATGGAAATACAGAAATAAAATACAAATTTTTGTAAAGGTCTGCAATAATCCCTGGTGAATTACACTACCTCTTTTTGCTGTCGCTCCAGCTCTCTCATACGTATATCTCTTGCTTCTGCTCGAGCCGCCCGTTTTGCTGCAAGTCTGGCTTCTGCCTACAAGTAAAAGGAAAATAATTAAAGTTTAAAAAATGTTTTTTGAATAATGGTTTGAGTACTCAAATCTCTTCACAAATACACATTAAGATTTTAACATCATAATACAGAAGTGATTAATAATGAAATTTCAAAAATAATATGCAACTAAACTCTTCAAAGATAACATTACTAGTTGAAAGAATTAGATGATCATTAAAAAAGTCACAGAATGGCTTGGGTATGAAGAGATCATAAAGACCATCTACTTCAATGCCCAGATCAGGCGCCATCAACTAAAGCAGGCTGCTCAGTGCTCCATCCAACCTGGCCTTGAACAGTTCCAGGGATGGGACATCCACAACTTCTCTGGCCAACCTGTTCCAGTGGCCAGGACTCAACACTCCCCTAGTAAGAATTTCCTCTAAACATCTAATCTAAACTTACTCTCTTTACTTCAAAACCATACATTCCCCTATGTCCTAACGCTATCTGCCTGTGTAAAAAAACCTTACTCTCCCTGTTTTTCATAAGCCTGCTTCAGGTACTGGAAGGTCACAGTGAGGTCTCCCCAAATACATCTCTCCTCCGGGCTGAACAACCCCAGCTCTCTCAGCCTGTCTTTATAGGTGAGGTGCTCCAGTCCTCTGAGCATCTTTGCTGCCATCAACAACAACTTCTCCCAGTCTGGACTCGCATCTGAGGTTGCCCTGACTGACATGCAGTATATTGTATTTGGACTTGTTGAACTTCAAGAGGTTCTCATGGGCCCAAATTTGTCCATGTGGCTCTGGATGGCATCCCATCCTTCGGTTGTGCCAACTGAACCACTGCTTCACAGATCTGCAAACTTGCTGAGGGCACACTCAATCCCACTAGTAGTGTCATTGATAAAGGTATTAAACAGCCCTGGGAATATGAGGGAATAAATTTTGCCAGCTGAAGTTTGAAGAAAGCACAAGCTCAATTTTTTCATGATTGAATACTGAGCTGACAAAAATTCTCTCAAATTCTTTAAATATTAAACCACTGAAGACAGGTTTTCCAAAGATTCCAGCTGTCTATGTAATGCCAATTAAGTCTTTGGAGAATCAGCAGCATCTAAAAATTCAGAACTCCTAACAAACAACCAATTAAAGAAGTTCTTAAAATGTAAAATTCAATAGATTTTTGGGGTTTTTTGCTTTTGATTAAGGATAGAGTTTTCCTTGCTTTTGCCACTGTCACAGCAAATGTTTATGTAAAACACTGGAAACCTATAAAGCTGTTTTACTGTGCTTCAGGAAAATGAAACAGGTATGTAACTTGGGAGGTTAACTTCAAATTATGATTAGACTACAAGCACAAAATATCAAATAATGACAAGACAGAAGGCAGACACAGTATAGCTTTATTACCCAAAACAGTTTGTCTTAACTCCAAGTGACTCATGAAGGCTATTTTTTCTGAATTTTGCATATGCAGATAAAAGAATCCGAGGCTGTGTCAACACTCCTGACTGCCATAATGCAATCTTCCTTCAAAGCAGCTTAAAGCTACTCTTCTCTCTACCTGATGATAACACCACAGCAAAGCAAGAAAATTGCCATGCAAGCAGAAGTACTTCCATTTGTAACCCAGTATTGCTTTGTCTTATATAAACTGTCACACTGACAGGTATGCATCACAGAAAGAAAAAGGACTCAAGCTGGTAAGTTTGGGTTTAACTTTGTCTATAAAGTCGCAGATATATGCATTTGGCCTTATGCTCTGGCAAGGCCTTATGCTCTGGCAAGTTACAAATTTAATACAAAGATAATACATTAAGATACAAAGTCAATTGGTTTACTGATTCATGTTAAACATCAATTCACATTTCACCACTCTCCCCTAGTCGTACAACCAGAGACCTAACTTTAAATGCCTACAGTAAAAGGGAAACTCCATTTCTTAGCATTTACTAAACTCTTGATAAAATACGCTATAGGTAAAAGTTATGTTAAATTAGTGTATAGCTCAATTATATTGTATTAATTATGTTATATTAATTGTATTATGTTAAGGGGGGAGCTTATTAGAATGTTCTAGGAGAAGGGCGCAGGGTTTGGTGGAAGGGCGGTCTGGCAGGGCAAGGCGAAGTCGAAGAGGGATTGGATGGAAGACCTGACCAATCATTAGAAGCCCTGCAGAAATGATTGGTCCAGAACGAACGGCATTAAAGACCAATGAGAAGCCTGGAAATGGACCAATCACCATGCAGATCCAAAATGCACCAATCCTGGACTCAAACGGGGCTGTAAATGGGGGGAGCTCGGTTGGGTCAGGGTTCTCCTTTTTGGATACTTGTTTTGTGGGGAGAACGCAGTGCATTTGGGGTTAGCACACTGTTTTGTTTTTGGCTTGCTGTGTGGGGGCTTGGGCTTATCCTGGGTACTCCGTTCCTTGTAGCTATTTTAATAAACGAGAACCTCTTTCTCCAGAGAAAGTTTGGCCTCGTCCATATTCGTAACAAATAAAAGTGAATTTACAAATATTTGTCATAAAATGGGTGCCAGAAATTGAAGAAAAAGAAAATCTTATCTTTTTAGATTTTTTTTTTAAGAAATGGCTTAATATTACATTAATTTTTAACCTGAGCAACCAGATTCCTGTAAAAAGCCCACAATCTCAAAAAAGACAAAAACCTTGGCAAATTAACTCAAAGGACAGCTCTCAGGCTTCCTTCACTATACTTCAGAGCAAAAGACAAGTTGCAGTACCATTAGAAAGGCCATAATACCAAATAATTCTTAATTCTCAGTAGCTGTGTTAGAGCACAGGCCTCATTCTCTTGACATAACAGTCACACAAGTCTTCATAGCTATGTTATTGAAATTTAAAATTAACAATAATAGAGAAACAACCATAATTCAGAAGGACATAGTTTTCTTCCCGGGTGCTGCTATTCACTCTGTTGCCTCACTGAAAAAGCCCATGTAAGCTGTGAAACAAATCAACACCAACAAATCCTTAACAAAAAATTTCATCTGCTCCATTGAAATAAAGTCTTTAAATACCTGCTAAGGAAAATGTAGAGCCACAATAGCTTTGGATAAAGTCTGGACTATAGGAGCAGAATGGAAACACTAGAATACTCATTTTGTTTTTTGCTTTTGTTTTTTTTAATAAATCAGCAAAAGCAGAGGGAGTCATGTTAGCATGCTTCTCAATTAAACTAGTATTTGACTTCAGAGAGCGTACCAAATACATCCCTATTCATTGCTCATAGCAGCTTGGGAGCCAATACAGATTGCTTTCTACAGCCTGCATTAAACAAAGTCCAGTCTTAGAAAAGGGTAGACTGTCCACCACAGCCTTGATTTCAGTTTCACTGGTCATTATTCTCTATACAGTCTTTAGACCAGACGCATGAATAAAATATATTATGATAAATATCCATTGTAATATTATCTAATTGAAGTACAGCTTATTATAAAGCGTTATAACATATCAAGTTTCTATTTTTCTGAAGTAAAAATTCAACTGTGTATTGTCCAAGATCTAGCAACTCTGACACTATGTCAGAAGCTTCCTAAGGGAACTTTCAACTGATAAAAAGAAATGGGATAGCTGAATTTTCTTGAAGAAATAAGATATGAGGTATTTAAACCTGGTGCACTTGCACTAGTGGCTTAAATTGAAAGAATGTTATAAAATCTGGAGGGAAAACAGCCATTAGTTAAAGATACAATAATTCAGCATGGAATTTATTCAGAGAATTGACCACAAAAGGACATAGAAGACTACAGAGGAAATCTTTGTAACAAAAGAAATTGGGTAGGAAAACAAGGAAAAAGTAATTGAGAATTTACTGGGATAAGAAAAAAGGACTAATTAATAAATTATTAAATTATAACTAAATCTCTGTTTTCTTTTTTATATGAACACACTCATACTATTTATATTTACCTTCCACTCTGGGACAAATTTGTGTTTTTAAAGCAATCCTGTATTTCTTTGGTTATTAACTCTGGTCTAACAAAACAAAACAAAGTTCACCACTGAGTTCTGGAATTCCTCATTTCAAAACAGATAAGTAAAATCATTACTTGAACAAAAAAAACCCCGTGTTTCCTTGTAACTGTACAAAAAGCATTTCATTCTAGAAGATTATTATCCTGCCTGTTTTCAAGCAGTTAGGCAGTACCTTACAGCAGTATTCACTTTGATTGATTTATTTTATTGCATATATTTAGTAAATATAGAGGTAGCAAGACAATGTTCTTCTTCTAGGAGGTCACAGTTTCCTGATTTTCACCTAAAACCCAGTTATTATAAGCTATTTATAGTCATTTAGAAAGCCATCTCTACTTCTTCAATTTTTTCATATTTGTTTTTAAATATGTATTCTACCACAATCTTTGGAAAACTTAGCTCAACTTTCAAGGATAACATGTACTTCTTCAGTTATACCAAAATTATTTTTGGCAAGAAAGAAAGAAGAAAAAAAAAGAGGAGACTCTAACTTGAATGCCATTGTAAAAATTGAGTCTGGAGTCTCTCCTTTCTGATGTATTTTTCTTAGTCTCTTCATAGTAAGAACCATGTTTTTTCCTAGGTAAGCAGTATAAAATTAACACAGAATTTATATGGTAGAGGCTTCCCTCCATGCTGAGCAAGGAGAAGCATAATATCTATCTCCATAGTGTAGATAGGCATCTTTTTCCTTCCCTTGCCTGCAAGAAGGAATTCACTAGAAAGCAACAGTGTTTTATTTTTATATTCTGGAGAAGGTGATTCTTTATTTAGGTTAGATTCAGCATAAAAGCTTCATAAGGTTAAAATATAGGCTATCTTAAAATGCTATTCACCTGTGGAAAAATGTGAATTATTTTGTCATCATGGGCCGATGTATACATATTACATAGAACTCGTTTCTCTCTCTGCCAAGGGATGTGCAGTCCTGCAGTTTCCAAGGCAGGAGGCCCGGGTAAGGAGCGTTTTACTTCCTCCACCAGATGGCAGCAGTGAGGGAACGGAGTGCCCCTGCTGCGGGACCCGCTGCTCCCTGTCCGCCACGGGTCCGCGGAGCGGCACTAGGACACCCTGCCAGCCCTGCTCAGCATCAGGGTGAGTATGTCAAAAATGTTCACTGTGATTCTTAAAAGAGAACTACGTATAGCAACTTCATTCCACCTTTTCTCATCAAGCAAACAGAGGAGGATTCTGTGCCAAATTCCAACCCCCCCATGGCATGAGGGTTGGAAATGGATGATCTGTAAGGTCCCTTTCAATTCAAACTTTTAGCTCAACTATGATTCCTTCTGCTGCCCAATTTTTCTGTATTCTCATTCCCATGCTTTTTGCCCTTATCTCCACACTGTCTCATGAAATCAAGGCAACACCATCACTTATGTGCCAAAAGTATTTCTTATGGCTCCTCAGAAAACTCTGTTCCACTTACTTCTCATGTCTCTGCCCCAGTTGCCTACAAACAACAAAATCTTACGTTTTTAACATGACTTAAAGTTTTAATAGTCTTTATTTTTGATGTATCATTCTTTTTCTTTTTATTGTACAGATTCACATTATATTACAAAATCTCTAGAATATCTTACATCCTATAAAATATCCTTAATCACTTTTAAAAACAAAAGCAAACAAGGCTTTGAATTAATACTAAGGTAGAAACAGCCAACTGAAAAATATTTAGTGAACTCTTACCAAAACAAAATTTAAAAATCACCTAGCATCTACAAAGACAATATCCATGAGGATGGAATTCTTTGGGACTTTGCTTGTTTTCGTAACAGAAGCTGAACCTACATGAAGAGAAAAGCATGTACAAAACTTTAAATAGATTCATATGAAAAAAACTTGTTAACTGTTTCTAAATTCATTATATAGCCCTCAAACATTTAAAAATATTCAACTCAGCTTTTTCTATCATGGCAATTCAGTAACATTACATCTCTACCAAAGTAAGAACAACTGCACTCTACTCACAGTTGAGCTACTACAAAGTGAATTTCAAATCAAAATTAATCTTTATTCTCTCTCATGAGAAAACACCTTAAGAGTTTTCCATGCTCTTGCTATCTAGTGAAAATAGCCATGGGAACAATTCCTGAGAAAAAAAACCCCAAACCAAAACACAGAGACAACATTCTACACAGTGAACATTGTTGCAATGTTGCTTGTCCACAACCTCTAGTTCTCTGTCACCTAGTTACACAGCCCTGAAGAACAGAAGAGCTGCTGATGGTAACACTCAAAAAAAGGCTGTGAATGGTAAATCCTGATTGTGCCTTCAAACTCCTGCTTAGCAGGTTGAGGACAGTGAGATGATATGTGTCAGACTCTTATCACTCTCTGCCACGATATTCATTGTATCTGAGCATGAACCACAGGCAATGCAGGAACACAGAAGCGACTGAAACCTCTGTTCTCACATAATTAAATTCAACTGGCTCTGGAAAAAGAGGTCTCATGTAATCCTAAAAGATGGTTATGACAGGTTACTGCTAAATATTTAAAATGAACAATGTGTCTGAAAACACAGACAAGTGAAGCAGTGATGCACAACTCAGCCAATGATATTCCGTCCGCAAAGGAATTTAATAAGGGGAGAATCCCCACAATAAGCACACAGGGAAAACCTCTTGAGATCATATCAGCTGTATTCAATGTAGACTGTGAACATAACCTTGAGAATATGAATGTCAATTTTCATTTATATAACAACGTGGGAATTTTCAAGCGGTTAAGTCTTTTTGTTTAACAAATGAGACTAAAATGCTGCCAGGAGCCTGAAGTTACTCTAGACAATCATTACCTGTACTTTGGGAAGCTCAAACTTTGCACAAGATACATGAAACTGCCTTCTACACCAGGTGACTTTTTCTTTATCAATCTTAGAAAGCTAACAGTTTCAGAACCCATTACAAAAGCTAGAGAAAGAACCAAAAGGTCATATAAAAAAAAAATCTGTATTTCCAGGAGATAGGCTTTTTTATTTCTTTTAAGTGATAAGCTGACTTCTAATTAATCTTGCTATAATTAGAATACACTTGTCACTGCTCCATTTTAATGTAGCTGGCTGCTTTTAAACCCACAGTTCTGTTATCTCCTTGCAGGAAACACGTGGACAATATATCTACACCTGCTCCTGCAGCTTTTGAAAAAAGCATGTGTGTTTTAAGTTTTGTCTCTTTACATTATCAGTAGGAAAGAAAGTGTTAGGGAGGGAGGAAGAAGTGTTCTGAAGGTATTATTATTATTATTCGTTTAGTTTCTGTTAATACAAGCTTTCTTTATACCCTTTTAAAGTTTTGAGCCTGCTTTGCCCTCCTCTTAATCCTATCCCACAAGGAAATAAGCACATTCTAGTAAGTGCACTGGCGTTTAGCCACCACTGAACCCACTACATTAATTAGTGCATTGGCTGAGAAATGTCACATTGAGGAACCAAAACCACCACACAAAATTGGTGTTCAAACTAAAACCACCACAGCCTGATAGACTGCTGTACCAGGATAAGACTGCCAAACTAATCAACTATGAGTAATCTCACTTCAGACACTGTGAAACAGGGAAAGTGCATTGCTTCCAGGAAAGGATGCACAGATAGATCCCTGTCCCTGGATCACCTTTACTCTTCCTCAGTTCCAGTGAGCAAGGAAATTCAATGTCAGAAAAAATAATACACCATAGTATAAAAAGTAGGTCCCTAAGAAAGAGGTTTAGCAACGCAAAAGTTCTTGGAATAAGGCAGAAATTCACTCTAGTGTTGATGTGTTAGCATATTTGTGTGTAACACAGAGACAACACTGTAAAAATGCTTGTCTCAATGCATAGTCCCACACCAAGGAAAATATGTGGAAGAGCTCTCTATATAACAGAAGTACAAGAAATAAAGGGGAGGGGACAGCCAACAGAAGAAAAAAGTTTTCTGATGCGAAGGAAAGATGGAAAAAAATCAAAGAAATATCAAAGAGGAAGCAGTCTGACCAGGTACCTCAGAGGCTTACAATAGTTATTTTCCATTAAATATTTTCATATAAAATGACATCAGATTGAACCAGTGCAGAAAAATGACTATATGGAAATGATTAGCGGATCAGTGCCAAAGAATTCTTTAAAACAAATTTCCTAAAAAGCAATGTTTACTAGTACTAAAAGGAAGATATCGTTTTTTTTGACACATGCCATAGAACAAGGAAAACACAATTTTGTCATATTAAAAGTGGTAACAAAGAATAAGAATAGCACTTTCTGAAATCTGAACTTTTAGAGAAAAAGCACCTTGAAATGTCATACACTACATTAGAGTCACTTTACTATAGCTCTTTGTATTACAAATTCCAATACCTCCTAGTGCCATTTTGTGACTGCTCTCAATCCCAGAGCACTTTATGCACTTTCACCACACAGATTTTACTGAGTGCAGCCTTTTGTTTCTGCATTTTCTGTTTACCATCTCTTAATACCTAGAACACCTTTTGGAAGCTTTTCCACAGAAGACACATGGATTACAGGATTCAATTCAATTCTAGTAAGTAATATCTTCTAAAACAATGGGATTTAAGAGAACTAAGCCCAACAGTAATTTTAAATAAGATATTATGTACAACTTGTTACTACTGAGATCCTTTTCTAGGTTAAATGACAAGTTGATGTTATGGAAGCATGCATATACTCAAAGAAATTTAAGGCCATGTTCTTTTTTACTCACTGTCTTCACCAAAGAATGAGTGAGGGAACTTGATGAGTGAGATCATGTATTATCCAGAGTCCCACACAGGACTTGGCTGATAGCGTGAGACCTTCCAGTAGAACTAGAACGTGACTGAGAACAAAACTTTCTGAAAAGTTACCAACTATTTTATTTTTTTTTTAATGACAAGGCATATATTTTGCCTACAGTCTATGATAGATACACTTGAAAATGCCTAAATAAGCTTTCTCTTCAGAGACCTATCACCTCCCTACTTTGTCTTACATACACATATACAGACAACTATTTACATTACAAAGCCAATTAGAATCTGCATTTTGCACTCCTTTATGTTAACTAGGGCAAGCAGCTTTGTAGATAATGTAGCCCCAAAGAACGTGAATTCACTTATACAAACAGTACTAAGACTTTTGTTCCCTAGTCACAGCATCTCCACCTAGAAAAACTCTGGTCCAAACAGATATTTATAAGACTTCAAATTCCAACTGCCAAAATCCCATGGGACAAAATTCCCCTTTGTATCAACTTTTTCTTAATTGCACTTTTTGCTGGTTATCTCCAGCCCTCTCTTTTTGGGTGGTGGAATTCCTGGTACAGTGTACATATGAGGCTTATTTGGAAAAAAAATTGACTTCTCACGTTTGAAATAGATACTATAACAAATATATTTTAATAGTGACAACTGCCCATTCAATACTAATACACTATACTTAACATCTTAAGAACACTATACACTGTAACAGGATAAATGTGTATGTTGCTTAGTTTTACACTTGAAATAGCAATTATATTTTTCATTTCTCTTCAAGCATGTAAGTATCTGTAGAAATAGCTGCTAGGCTTAAGTGTAAATCCATAAGGTTACACTAGTCATACAGTTAATATCTCACTATGTTGACATTTCAGTTAATGTAATTTTTTGATCAATAATCCTCTTAGCTTATATTAATTGTCATATTTTTGGCTAATTACACTTTTTCATGCACATCTATTAAAAAATTAACTTTTCCTAGATAATGAGTTTACTTTCATCTCTATTTCTGAATTCAAGACACTTTAAAATGAGCAAACCTCTCTGGCAATGCTGCTTAGTGCTTCATCTTCTGCAGAAAATCTGTCTTTCACTGGAGTTCTCTTCCGTCCTGATCCAGGAGTTCCCATTTTTATTCTCTGAATCTGTATTTGAAAACACAGATAGGACAAAGCTCAGTTTTAATTAATATCTGGAATTAAAAACATTCAACCAACCTACACACCAAAATATCCAAAGTTTTCCAATCTTTGGCTACATAATACTCAAGACATCTGTATGCAATTGGCATGTAATGGCCACACAAAAGTTTGTGGCAGCATTACAGAACACCACTGCATCCTTCAAGGTGCACAGAGAGAATTTTTCTACTGAACAGAACCCACGAGTTTCCCTACAGCTTCAAAGTCAGGCACAACTGTAAACTGCTCCTGGTTCAAAAAGAATGCCTCTGTTCTCTGTCAATTTATTTAACTCCTGAAAAGATATATTCATTTAATTAACAGATGTTGAAAAAAAACCCCTATAGACAACAGTGTTCAAGAATTAAATCTGCATGATCATCAGAGGTCTCCTCAACACAGAAAAGTCTCAGAAGACAAACTTTACTAAGCATCTGAGTAGGTAGATGTGACTGACTTACATTTTAATGCAGCTGTTCTCATGCAACTGAGCTGCTGTCTTCTAAAGCAAAAGTTTCACTCTAGCAGAAATAGACACCTTTACGCAAAAAAACCCACTCTTTACCTAACAAGATTCTCAAACTGGGAAATGGAGAGAGAAATACCCTTACTTTTCCTCCAGAAATCTCTTATGAATTGCAAGCATATAAAAATGACCAACAAAACAAAATATAACATAGCCCATATAGACACAATCAAAAAATGTTACACCAAAAAAAAAAAACCTCAAAAAACACAACTATATAAGTTTTTTCAAATATCCTAAAGAAATCCTACTTCCAGACATCCAGATCCTCTCAAATGTCAGACTAGAATTTGGTGGTAGCCCAGCTATTTGACAAGGTAAGTATCCTACAAAGAGTTTAAGAAAACACCTTAGTTATAATAAAAAACTTCTATTTGCAGGAAGAAGAGGTCTAAAAGGTATCTAGTATTGGCTATCCTTTGGAAACTGAACTGGTACAATCACTGCCTTTCTTACTGGATCTAACTAGCAAAGACTCAGTAATTGATTATAGTTTAGTCAAAAAGGAAGGAGGAAAAAACCCCAAAGTGATAGCTATTTTTGTACAAGCAGAGTTTTTACTTTATTACTTTTACACAGCAACCACATAGCCAAAATATATTGAGGTATTTTCTGACACTGAAAGACACCAAGTAGCATCACAGGCCTTTTTCTTTTTTCTCTTATATTTTAGCTTCTACACCTTTTCATCACCCTTCCTTTAATAACTTTATACTATTACTGCTTTCTTTTCCTTGCAAGCAATAAGATTTTTTTACTCTGCTTCAAATTTTACAGGTATTTTACTGTTCTTCATCTGCTCAATACTGTCACTGTTATTTCATTTGGTAAGAGTCTGTATATTTAGTCTTAAAAACAAGCAAGTAAACTTATGTCTTGTATTCAAGTAAATTTAGACAAATACACACACAAACAGTTTGGAGATCTCTGTGGCAAAGGTTTAAGCCCAGAACTGCAAGTTGCTGCCCACATTCTGAATGTCTCAAAAAATCTGCATCTTTTTTCAGTATTTCTTATTGGCTGACTTCACATATTAAAAGCAGACAGGGCCCAAACTAAAAGTTACATGGACACAAAATAATACCACCCATACTACAGAAGGCTTTAACAATGTTATACACTAGCCACAAGAAAAATCATTAAATGGTTATTACAATAAACAGGTTCGTTTAAGAACAGAAATCCAATCTATCTACTAAAAGTCACTAAGCACAAAATTATTTTAATTGACACATTAAAGGTCATATTTCTTTAAAAGTATTTACCAAGTTAGAAGAAACTGCAGAGTAACTGCACATACCATAGACTTGAACTACATTTCTTCACATCCTCTAAACAGCGTACCATTTCTAATACACAACAAACTTTGGTTTGTTAACTCAGTGAAATGCTCTCAGCTGGCAGACTGACTTGGGGAATGGAATGGTTTCTAGCTAAAATACAGCTAATATTAGTATAGTTACGTTCAGTTTACAGGAATACTAATTTACAGAGTAGTAATTTCATAAAAATTAGATACTGATGCTTTAAATGAGGAAAACACACTAAATCTCAGTCGCTGTGGAGGAAGGCAAGTGTGGCATCCCTGCCAGCAATCTACCACACTTCTCACCTAGAACAAGCACAGAACTCCTGACTGAGCCCAAGCACAAGACAGAACATGACAGGTTACCCAGAAGGTATACAGAGATGTTGTCTTTGCCTACAAGGAGGAATTAAGAAAATCAAAGCCCAGCTGAAGCCAAAACTAGCAAAGGCTGATAAGGACAAAGACAAAGGCTATTCTAAGGGCATTGGGAACACAAGAATGACTAAGAAAACATTAGGGCCACTGTTTGGTGACACAGGTGAGAGTGGCGGGTGCTTGCCAAGCCCCACCCTTGAAAGAACAGTCTGGAGAATAACAAAGGGGAAGATGGGAATCTGTGTGCGTGAATCAAATAAGCAAAACTGTCTGACAGGGTACAGGCCCAAACCTGGTCATGTTACAAGAGAGCAAGAGGCTTGTCGGTTGCATTAAACAGAAACTAGGAAATGAGACAGAAGCACTTGTTTGAAGTAAAGGAGTCCTCTTGAAAATAAAACCCATATCAACAGTGACAGCAGCACTAACTTTGGAGGGATAACAGCATCAGTCAAACCCCAGTTTGATGCTGTCATAAGCCACCCCACTGATTGCATGGTATCTGCCCAAGCTAAACCAATACAGCATCCCTACTAGTGGATGCAAGATCCTGCTCTCCAGCCAGCAGGTGGTCAGTACAGGGAGGGTCAGTACACACCTCAGGTGTGTGAATGTGAGCTGGTTAGCTATGGTCTCACTGGCATCTGCATTGGGACATATTAGAGAACAGCACAGACACACACAAATCTAGAGTGTCCACATCTCCAGCAGAAATCATGTGCACATGGGAGACCCCAGAGTTGAAGAACAGAACAGTTAAACACCAGCCTAGAGAGGCTATGAAATATCCATACCTGAAGATGGTAAAAACTTAACCTGACAAGGCTCTGGAAAACCTTTTCTAATTGACAATGCTTTGAGCAAAGGATGACCTCCAAAGAATCTTCCTAAAATAAAATATATGGTTCTGCATTTATTATTGTTCGCAATTTTGAAATTACACCTCAATAGAAGTTTTCTTTAATTAGATGTTTTAGTATTTCTTCAAAGGTCTTGTCACAATTTCTTCCATTCCATTTCACTTTTAATGTGGCTGATGTATGTCAGAGTATTTAATTTCTTGTCATTAAGTTCGGTACTACAGAAACCTAGATATATTGCTAATATGCTAATTAGTCTAATACTATAAATATAATTCTGTTACTTCTCAGGAAAATATAAGGTATCAATACTTTACATACATGCAGAAATACTTTTGAGATGTTTCACTTCAATAACTTTCTGATTACACAAAAAGTTCTTTTCCTGCATGGGATAAAGAATGTTGCTGCAGCATGCGATAAAGAATTTAATACACGCCGTGACATTAGAATTTTCATAAAAAATAATTACAGAGAACACCAAAACAAAATCAGCCAAAGAGCAGATTGCTATTGTCTTTTATGGCTTAGAAAGATAAATACAAAAGGAAGGAACACTATAATATCTGCTGCATTTACACTTAAAAATTCCTGAGGCACGTCTATTACATGCCTAGTTCCAACAGACGCGGTAACACATTGTATTACACAACCGATGAGTGACATCCTGTTGCATTTCATTCCAAAACACGGAAGTGTCCCAAGTCCCCAAACAAAACAGAAGACCTGAGATGAAATCCTTCAAATGCCTTCTCATTTGTCTTCACTTCAGGCATATATACATTTTATCTCTTTCACAAGTCTTTGCTGTCCTAGTCTTCTTCATTTTACCCTCCGACTAAAAGCTCTCCTTGTTTCTTTTTGCTTCCTAGAAAAAGGTCTGATTTGTCTCTGAGGAAAAAAAAAAATTGCTACACTACAAGTTCAGGGCCTATCACTCACTATCTCCCATGGCACCACCTGTTCCAAATGCCTGGGTCATATGCCAGCATACTTGGCATTACATGCATAGGATCCAGATATCTTGGTGTGAACAGGCTATAAATAACAGAGCAAAACTCCCCTTTTCTCTTTCAAGCAAGACTACAAGATCACTAAAATTCACCTGTGTAGACAACATCTCTGTATAATTGATTCAACAACAGAGAAGAGCGGTACTGCTCTAGAACTAATGTCTCTTAGAATCTGAATGCAAAAGTATTAGTACTACAACAGTTGCAATCAGAATTGAGAAGGAGCATAATCATATTGGAAACCACAATCTTGTTTGCTTGATCTTCACTCTTTGCCCAAGCAAATTTCAAAGGATACAAAGCAAACAGGCATTGAAAAATTTTAAATTATGCAAGACAAACACAAGAGTCTTCCTCAGAAGAAAGACCCCATAAAAGGGTACTCTCTCTGCAATTACTGTTTGCTTATAGGTCCAAAACCACCCATGCAGGAAAAAGGGTTGCATGAAACAGGGTGACCATGATCCAACAAAGGGGCATGTAGGAAGAGAGAGAAATACATCAGGTTTTAACGCACCGAGAAAGAAACAGACTGAGTTTTAAAGCAATAATTTTAAGGACTCATTTGGAATTTTCATTCAGAATATTAACTGAAACAAGAACTATTGCCAAAAAAGAGCTGCTACTATGAGTGGAAGAGGCTAACATTAAAGGGAAAATGCAAAGACTGAAAAGAGCATATAATTACAGTCTGCCAAAAGATTACAGTGCTTACCACTATATTGGAGAAAAGTTATTCCAGCTGATGAATAGTGTTTCTGTTTTAAGAAGCTGTTCATCTCTAATCATGGCCCACTTCAAAAACTGTTAGCACAAAGTTTCTGCTCTGAGTGGACAAGCTTATGTCAGCTTTTTCAGGAAAATAACCTACTCTTTAGACAACTGCACGACCCACCCCCTTAATGCAGTATATTTGCAGTTTACTTGCAGTTTTAAAATCTGAGAAATACAATTTCTTATGAGTTCATGGTATTTAGCAATTGAATTGTAATTCCTTAGAGGGAGTTGAAATCCCACAGTTTGTTGCTGTTATGAAGTCAGAGACCAACAGAAAGTCCCCAGTTAAAACAATTTAAAAGCCATTATGCAGCTTACAAGAGTCTGCAAGTGCCTGATGAATCCATGAAGTGTCCCAGTGCCTATCACTGACTGTCATGCAATGCTTTACGTGTGCCAATGCACTAAAGGCATCCTACAGCCCTGCAGAACCATGAGACACCTCCAGACCTACCGAGCTATCTCTGGTGACCTTCACCACTCTCTGCAAATTACCAAAACTCCAAAACAGCGCCTTGCAGTTTCAAGTAGTCGCAACTTGGTTTATGATGTATGAGTTCTCTGCCGGTCAGCTGCCAACAGCTGCAACTGTAGATACCAATACTGCAAAAAGTACATTGCATACACAAAATCATCAGTTACAGGCAGCATCTGGAAAGCTCTTATAATGGTGACTCACCAGAGGATCTCTAGGGGCACAGCATAAAGCATATATAACTTTCAGAAAAGCAATGTTACAGGGATTGACTTTTCTAGAATCAGTGTGACCATAAATGCTGGAGATCCAGGAATAAACTAAGAATTCAAATAGAACTTTAAAACTTAAGGGGATGACAGTACTAAGATGAGCACTATAAAAAATTATGAAAATGCATAATTAAAAAAACCCCACAAGGATCTTTCAGAAGTGTTTGCTCTAAAATGAAGCAACCATCATTTTTACACTGTCAGCTTTTTCAAAATGAGTGCCCTTTCTGTCATTTTGGAAAAGAATGATTCATTGCTCATTAAAAAACCAAACACTGCTGCTATATTGAGGCTTCACTTTTTTTTTTTTTTAATGAAATGGAGTGCCCCATGGTAACAACCCACACACTGTAGCAAGCTGCAACTATTTAAAATATTTTCCCCCCATCAATTTAATACACTCCTACACTCTTTCCTACTTGTGCTTCAGTTACAGTAGAATGAAGAAAAGCTACTGCAGCAAGGGAAGGAAATTGTCCTGGGTACCCCTTAGAAGAAACAGCAGCTGAAGGAAACTATCAGCTGACATCATCCCTGCTGACTAGTTCTCTGCTATGGCAGTGAAGTTTGTAGGATCAGAAACACTGATGTCCACCAGACCCTTCTTTCATAAATACCCCTTCACCTCCTCCCTTAAAGCAGATCGAACACTGTTAACTTAGCTCAAGGAAATGTGAGCTTTAATATCACCTTCACAAGCAGACAGTGTTACTTACATAAACTATTTTGCAGGGCATGTAATGCATAAACACAAACTGTCCTTTACCTACAATTACACATTACTTAGTTTCCAGATATTAAGATAATAAGATTTAATTACTTTCTCAGAAAGTAGTTATAGCATTTTTTTTGTAACGCTACTGGACTGCACTAACTCATTAGTATCACCACACATCTTCACATTAGGATCTCACAAACAACAACACAGTATCAAATCTATTATCCTCTGCTTACATTACATACCAGAGCTACTCAATTATGTATGATACTGATCTAGGTTTTTTTAGTATATGCACATGCCAACTTGTGTGCTATATGAAAATCCAGACCTTAATAAGCTCTATATATCCCCACTACACAGAGTCTAAACAGCACTTTCTGAAAGTTTACATGTATTAAAATACTGTGCCATCTTCTGAGAGAATGAGACTTTTAAAAAAGCTCCTCCGTAGTCAATTCACAAGCAATACTGTTGTTTAGGTCAACAAGCTACACTTGACACATTTCACACAACCGTCTTCTATTCACAAGTTTCCAGTTACAGCCAAGAATTCAGTTCAGGTAAGACTGACTTCCCAGTAAGCTAAACACCTCCAAACCCAAGTAACAGGAAACAATAGGAAAATTATGTCATGTACGTCAAACAATTTTGTACGGCTAAAGCACCTTTTATCTTTCCTTACATCATCACTAAGCAATTACATTAACCAAGGAAGCAGATGTATATTAAGAGGGTAACTGTTTCTGGGCCGCAATACATTTAATTACATCATTTCGCAATCAAGACACAATGAACGTTTAAAGAGCTCAGACAAACACTGATTAATATTATACTTTGTAACAAATCTCCCGCCCCACATCTCTAGAGATGTTTTACCCCAATAATTTTGAAGGAAGAAAATATTTTGAAGGGAGAAAATTCTTCTTAGACCTTCCTCATTTCAAGTAAAAAATGCCTGCAGCTCTCTAAAATGCGAAAAACCACTGAGTATATCACATAAAAGTCAACACAGTACTACTTCATCTACAAAATATTTTAATTATCAGTGAAACACATAACACTGCCCTTCAAAGAGTCACGCTCGGATTCAAACCGAAAATCACTTAAAAACACATTGAGCAGATCACAGTCCGAAGCTGTTTTCGGCTCCTTCCAAACTCATGATTATGTTCATCTCTCTTATCACCCTCAACAACGTTTTTATAATTACAGCAACAGGGTATACTAAAAATAAAACAGCGTACTCCAAAATAACTTATTAAAAACCAAACGACTAAGCATCAGAAGAGTGACCGACTTCCATCGCAGCCGCTGCAGAGGGGCACGCCCTGCTGTTCCGGGAACAGCGAAGCCGTGGTAACGTGCTCCCAGGAAGTAGGAGAAAGGCACCGAAATACACACACCGCTGTGATTTCAGCACATCTTCCTTTCTCCGTCATTTCGCCGTTCCCACTCAGCCCCCAAGGGGCGCACGGCAGCTCCCCGAGGAGCAGGAGGAGGGATCGCGCCGCCGAGCAGCCGCAGCCCGCCGGAAGGGCTCGGGCCAGGCCGGGCTCGGCTTCCCCGGGTCCGCCCGCACCAAGCCCAGCGCGGCCACACGGAAGGGGCCGTACGCCGCCGCCCCGAGGCTCTCCTGCTCGCCGACCTGACCAACGAGTTCCGGCTGAGCCGCTCCTCCAAACCTGAAGAACCGGGTTCCCGCCCCGCTTCGTCGCCCGTGTTTTGTGTCTATGACTGATACCCTTCCTCCTCCCGGCCCTCGCCCTTACCCTGCCTGGGCCCCAGGGAGTCTTACCTGCGGGCCAGCCTGCCGCAGAACCGGGACGCCTCAGGAGGGAGGGGGCAATTGTTTCACTCTTCCCTCCACCGTTTCCAGGGGCGTGAGGAGCCCGTGGATCCCGGAATCACTTCAGGCTCCTTCCTTCCCTCACTCCCTACGCCCAGAGATAGGGGAACAGTGGCAAAAGCCGCCCCAGGGCAACCACAGTCCGCACACGGACCGCCCACGGGCCGCGACAAGGGAACTGCTACCTCACTTAACCCTCTCCACCGTCCCCTACCAACCGTTCCCCGAGAGGGGCTGGGAGAACCGGAGCTGCAGGCAGACAAGCCGCTCCGCTCCAGGCCGCTTTCCTCTTCCCCGCCCCGCACTCTTGCCTCCTCCCCTTAGCGCCAGGCGCTTACGGCCACATCGAGAACTCGAGTGAGAGACTGCGGTAAATTTCAAACCGCCTGCGGAAGGAAGAAGGGGCCGGCGCTGAGGAGGACAGAGGGCGAGAGCCCGACAGCCGAAGCGCAGGAGATACCGCGACCCACGCTGGCACCGACAGCCACCGCATTTGCCCGGCCCCCGCACAGGCCAGGGGGCGAAGCGCGCAGGCGCCGCGGAGCAGAGGACGGGAGGGCGGTCCGCCCGCGTGCGCAGAGCGGGCGCGGCTGCGGGGACGGCGGTGAACGGTGGTGGGCGGTGCCGCAGCCGCCCCGCCCCGCCCGGCTCCGG
Organism: Melospiza georgiana; assembly: GCF_028018845.1. Lineage (NCBI taxonomy): Eukaryota > Metazoa > Chordata > Aves > Passeriformes > Passerellidae > Melospiza > Melospiza georgiana. Next base: position 55,154,677 of record NC_080430.1, read on the forward strand.
TGCCTGGGTCCTGGCCGCCTCCCGGGCGCATCATCCGCTGCTGGGGATGTGGGCCGGCGTGGGGCACTGCGCCCTGTGGCGGCCTTTCAGCCCAGGGAGGGCGAGGAAGGCGAAGGAGCAGGGCGCTCCTCTCGCCTCGCTTCTCCTTTCCTTAGCAGGCAGCGAAGGGAGGGAGCGTCGTTCTCTGTAGTGTGTCGTACTGCAGCGCACGCTCCCGCCTCGCCCCTCCCTTATCATCGGGCGGGCCGGCTGACTCAGTGCTGTGGTGGGTAGGGTTGGTCTGACGCGGCCTGCTTTGTGCTTCGTTCTGGGGTTTAGCTAGGGCTAGTTTTTGTTGACCGGCCTTTCCCAGGGAACGGGCATGCGAGAGCTCCGGGGGACCGTGGCCGCCGCTAAGGAAGAAGAGCAGCGCTCCTGGCCTGCATCGGCCTCGGCCGGGCCCTGGGAGTCGCCGTGCTCGTTTGTGTGCCCGGTTCCCACCGCTTCCACACGGCACAAGGGCATTTCGGAATATTTATTGCATGGCTATCAGACAAGGTTTATGAGTAAAAATCGTTTGCAGACATTGGCACCTTCGCTTAGACTGGCCTAAACACGACCAGACTTTTGTAATACCAAAATTTAAGTACGGCATAATCCCTAAGGAAAAAATACAAGTAAAAAAGAAATTACTGTACCATATTGTGGTTTATACACAGACAGTCATGAAAATTGATGTGAGATAGACTTGAGATCACACTGGTAGTAATTTGCTTTCCAACACCTCTGGAGTTAAGTGCAGGGTGTTTCTTAAGAGTGTAAAGATAATTAGAGGAGATGGCATTTTGTATGTTGGAAATCACATGGAAATGAAAAAGCAACTGTTAAAATGACAAGCATAGTGGTAAGACTCAAAAACATGCACCAGACACAGTTCAAATGTCTTACTAAAAAAAGCTCGAGTGAATGTGCACAAAGTAAAGGATATGCAAGTGATTTAAATCTATTAAAGCAGATATATAACATGTTTCTTGTGTTTCATTAGTATTTTATAATTTTCTGTGTGAAAAACCTACACTCTCTCAGTCTTTTTCCTCATCTGATCATACAGTATAGCCTCACCATCCTTATTTTTAACATCACATTAATTTCTGTAGTAATAGAGGATGATCTCACTGGAGGGAGGTGAAGTAAAAAGTTTCTCATGGACCATCTATAGAAAAGACCAGAAAAAATACTGGCTTAAAACCTTCATTTTTATTTGACATTTATTCCTGCAGAAGGACTCGCCTGCTGAGAGATTCTCTTTGTAGACAATCATCATTAAAAACATTTTGGGCTGTTTTGGTTTGCCCTAGTTGGTGGGAGGAGTCTTTTGTTCATTCTTGAGTAGAGGGTTTGTGGAGAACTTTCTGAAATGTGGCATGTCCCAGGTCTTTATGGGATCTCTATTAATGTATTCCTGTTAAAGAGGATTTTTTTTTCGATCATTTGTACATTTTTCTACAATGAAGTGTTGATTTTTTTCATACTGCTAGTCTTTTTGATATCATAGACTGCACATTTTTCTTTAATGATGCAGTAAAATGCATATCTCCTGGAGAGCAGGAATGCATTTTTGTCACTTGAAAGAGCAGTTGTTTACTTGACTAAAAAGCAGTGTACAGTGCAGTTAAAACAGGCAGTGGTACAAGATGGCACAGTAGCAATTCTGAGTTCAGCATTTTTAATGAATTGCTAAGCATGTTATATACAGTTTCATTATAAATCTTCAATTAGAATCCAGAAAATGAAAGTTATGTTTGAACTTTTACTATGAAATGACTGCAGTTACAAAATTATCAATTATTTGTGAATATGCCTTGATTAAATGTGAATATGCCTTGATGAAATGATTACTGAAGCTAGTATAAAGCTTGCTCTATTAATAATGAGTTTCAGCTAAAAATAAGTAAATGAATGAATGAAGTATCACTGGATGTGCCTTTGAATATTTTTTTCTTTACTGTTGTTGTTTTATACAGTAGGTTATTATAGATCCCTTACCATATGTAATTGAACTTGCTGATTTACTGTCTCCCTTTTCTCTGGAAATCTCTCTGTAAAACTGTTTTGCTCAATTAAGGTGTTCTATGGGTGGACTCTTAGTCCTTTTCCAAGTGATTGTCACCTAAGAAATTATTTCTAGGATGAATCTGTAAATCAGTTAAATTAAATACTTTGAACAATGTCAACGTCCTACAATAATATGTGTACAGTTTTAAAAGATTTTGTCATTGTAACAAATTATATGAGAGAAAAATATATTTACCTCTGCAATGTTTTCTCTTTCTGCAGTTCTTAATATCTGTTATTTTGGTCCCACACTTTAGCATTTCTAATTTGAATCTTTTGTTTCATGATTATTGCACTTTCTGATTAAGAATGTAGTAGTGTTGGCATAAATATAGGATCATAGCGTAACTTAATTCCTGATGTCAATCTGTATTTTCTCTTCTGTGTCCTCCCTATTCTTCTCTCTCTCTCTCTCTCATCCCTGCCAACCTCCCTTTGTGGAAAGAATAACTTCCACGTGTTAATTTAACTGATAGATCGGTTTACTGATGAAGACTCATTTGTTTAAGAGCATTTTAAGAAATTCTGACAACCTCATCAAATTGTTTCTGTCATTTCCATTTTGTGTCCTTCCTTTCCAGTAGTTTCCATCTCCTCAGTTCAGGTACCATCACTCAGCAATTCATTTGACACAACTGAACATACTTCACTTTTTTCTTTTTCCTCCCCAGCTGTACTCGATCAAAGCTGTAGTAGATCAAAGCTCAAACTCACCAAGAAACTAACCAATGAAACAGTTTATTCCGTGTCCACTTTTTCACTTCTCTTCCACAATCTAAAGATAGCTCTTGGCAGTTTAAGGAGTTGAAAGTATCCAAGTCTATTTGAAACCATATTGCTTCTGAAAATATTTTGGCCTGAATATTGTTTCTAATATGATTTTCTGTTCTAAGTAAGTAGCAGCGCTTTCTTCTATATGTTATAATTGAAAATATTACTTGTAATTATTTCTATGGTTTTATGCAACTTTAATTGTGCAAGATGGTTTGGTTATGGGAGTAAACTACTCCTCTTTGTTGGTGTACATATATAGATGTGTCTGTACATGATTGTACAAATCAGGTCAGTTTCTTTTAATTGGTTTAATTTGTTTAATAGACTTTTCCTATGCTCCAGATTTCACTGGTATGTTTTGGCAATAACTTTGAAAACATATTGCTGAAGAAGCAATCCTCACAATCAATTCCTAACAACTTCCTTTGGAAAAGTGGATTTTCTCTGAGTCTAAATAACCAAATTTTCCCATGGAAAGTCAAGTTTTAAAAGGATAAAATAAAGGCATTAAGGAGAACAATATTTATTCTACGTCATTCATAGGATGTATTGTATATTGTGATAGACGACTTTACTGTTTCTGATGAAAATGTTTTAGATTTTCAACAGAAGAAAGGAAGAAGGATAGTGGGAAAACCACCTACCTTGAAGCAAAAGAAGTCACTACTTAGTGCCTCTGCAGTCTGTAGCATAACTTCTCCATATTCTAAAAGAAGATAGAAGGAATAGAAAATCTGGAGAAAGCGACTCAAATACGTCTGCTCTTAGTCACTACTTCCATTAAGGTTCAAATGAGCTTCCAGCTCAATAGATTTCTGCCAGATGAGGACAAAGAGTTGTAGTGATGTGCAGCAGCCCAGCCTCTGCTCTATTCTCTTCAGTGATTAGCCTTCTAATAACTTGTCATTTCTACCTGAATTTATAGTGCACGCTTTGCATAGATGTTGCATATGCTGAATTTGCATCTCTGTAAGAATGGCTATGTTCTTATTTTACAAGCTAGAAATTATGGACAGGGCACTGTATAGGCTCAACTTATTTTTTTACACCACATTCCTTGAAATGATACTATGGTTCCTATGTTTTAGAAACTTGAAAGTACTAATTGGGAAGGCTTGATAGGAACTTTGATAAAATAAAAAATGCATGCCGTAGGTGTGTGCTAAACATGCCATGGATGTCTTCCTGCAAAATATGATCAGTCATTGATGTAATTATTCTTTAGCTGCCATAATACTTTGAAAAAAATTGTATGTAAGCAACCTAAGTTAGAGTAAATGGTTCACATGAAGATGCAGTTAGGACAGTTTTTACCAAATATCTAATTAATTTTATTACTTTCTAGGTAATAAATCCAGGCAATAGATCCAGGAAGAATACCCTTTGACTCTGAGAACCAAAACCTCTTGAACAGAAAGAAGATAGACCCTTCTTTGAGACATGTCCTGGTTTAAAAAGGAAGTGAGATTTTTGGGATGCTGTGGTCAAACCAATGGGTGCTCATATTTGAATATTAGCATCTGGTGTGGCCACCGAGGACATGGATACGCCTCTGAGAACACAGGGCGTTAAAAGCAGAGAACTCGCAGGGGGAAGCTCTCCTGGGTTCTGTCCAGTCCGTGAGGGAGGTCGGAGCTCCCCTGCCTGGCTGCGGGCTGGGCAGGAGAGGGGAAGCCGTGCGGCCCGGTGAGGTAGGCCGGTCAAGAGGCATTGGGCAGCCACCCACCCACCAGGAGAGAGAGAGAGAGCTGGTGTCTGTTTGTGTGCCACCTTGAAATTTGATAGCACGGCCGGGTCGAGAAGGAGAAGGGAGGGCAAGCCAGAAGGTGCCCAGCAGGGCAGCCATGGGAGTTCTGGACAGGCAGGGCAGAGCCTGAGATTTTTAACCCTTTCCTTGCATGATGGAAACCTTACGAATGCTGATCCTCCTGGAGTTCAATGAGAAGAGACATAGAGGTGAGATAAGAGGAAATGGGCTACGAGAGAAGTTGAGAAAAATCCTGGTGGCAGGAGATGATGGAATGGCCTTTGACTGGACTTTTCTTGTATAGCCATGGACAGAACCATTTTTCCTGTGACAGAGACTGCATTTAGGGGGAGGCAATGGCTTGGAGTCAAGAGAGTGCAGTGATGTTATGTGAAGGAGTGCGTGAACAGAGACAATGGGTGAGGAGGGTGGTGGTGCCCTCCGTCTACAGGGAAGAAGAAGATCTCTGTTCTCGAGACCCCTCAGCCCCAGGGAGTGAATTTGGGGGGGACAGCTGTCCCGAAAGTGAGAGACTGTGCTTTTTTTTGGAACTGGGCAAAGCATCCTTAAAAGGGAAAACCCTAGAAGCAGCTCTGGCCCATGCGCAGTGGTGAGAGCACTGGGCATGGAAGGAAGATGTCACGATGGCAAATGATCTCTGGGCAGTGCCATGTGTGACAGGAAACACAGGAGGTCTCAACTGTGTTTGCAGGGGAAGCCTATGGCACTCCTCACTCCTTGATGAACTGAGAATTGATTATCTAAAGGGTGGTGATGGACTGAGAGTTGGTGATCTGAGGGGTGGTAACTGAATTGAGAATCCAAGGTTTTGTACTACTGTGATGTATTGGAAATATGGTGGGGGGAGGAGGAATATTTTTGGAAGGTTTTCATTCTGAGTTCTGTGTGTTTCTTTTCACATATAGTGGTAGGTTAATAAAGATTTTTTCCTTTATTTCTAAACTGGAGCCTGCTTTGGTCTATTTCTGGTCACATCTCACAGCAGACACCAAGGAGAATGTATTTTCATGGGGGCGCTGGCATTGCACCAGCATCAAACCCTGACAAGACCCAATATCACACATCCATGTGCAAGGGGGAAAGGTGTATCTGTGTGGGTGAATGACAAGTGCACTCACCCGCAAAACAGAGCCAATATTTAGTAAATCAACATATAGTAAGTGTGGATGCATATAATTTCCTGATCTTTCTTAATCATTTTTCCAATGGTTAATTTGCTTTTAAAGATTTTCTAGTCAGTTGAAAAATTCTTCTGCGTTTGTGTGAGAATAGAAATCTCCATAAAGCTTACTGTGTAAGGGAAATCCTTTTAGATGATGAAAATTTAGAATAGTATATTTTCATCTGCATAAATCAATTTCCTTCTTTTGGAAATATTATTGTTATTCAAAGTAGTAACTTTCAAGATATAGTTTTAGAAAGTGTAGAAATGGAGATCATCATTTGTATCACAAAAATACAAAGAAAATCCCTTAAAACCATCCATTCCATCATTTCAATTTTCTATTTTTGAATTTTCAATATCTAACTCTAATTCTCACTTTAAAATCACTTTTAAATTCTCTGTCTTCACACAGTTTTCTTATTTATCCATTTCTAAGCTTCAAAATTATATTTAGGGAAGAGTCATTTACTGTAACTACCTCACAGTGTGGAAATTAACATAAAAGGGAGGGAGGGAGGGAGGAAGGAAGGAAGTGGCGGAAAGAAGGAAGTGGCGGGAGGGAGGGAGGGAGGGAGGGAGGGAGGGAGGGAGGGAGGAAGGAAGGAAGGAAGGAAGGAAGGAAGGAAGGAAGGAAGGAAGGAAGGAAGGAAGGAAGGAAGGAAGGAAGGAAGGAAGGAAGGAAGGAAGGAAGGAAGGAAGGAAGGAAGGAAGGAAGGAAGGAAGGAAGGAAGGAAGGAAGGAAGGAAGGAAGGAAGGAAGGAAGGAAGGAAGGAAGGAAGGAAGGAAGGAAGGAAGGAAGGAAGGAAGGAAGGAAGGAAGGAAGGAAGGAAGGAAGGAGAAGGAAGGAAGGAAGGAAGGGGAAGGAAGGAAGGAAGGAAGGAAGGAAGGAAGGAAGGAAGGAAGGAAGGAAGGAAGGAAGGAAGGAAGGAAGGAAGGAAGGAAGGAAGGAAGGAAGGAAGGAAGGAAGGAAGGAAGGAAGGAAGGAAGGAAGGAAAGAAATTCCCAAATGTCAGAAATCTTGAAAATTATAAAATATTTGTGTGTATGATACTTAAGTGCTGGGACTTTTACTAGATATAGTAATGCTAAATGGAACATATATGTGAGACCAAAACAGTTAAACTCATTGGATGGCAGTTTCTCAGAATCAATAGTCTATCTTGAGCTACATACTGCTACTGCACAGAATGAATATTATGATAGAATAATGGAATGGTCTGGCTGGGAAGGGACCTTAAAGTTCACCTAAATTCACCCCCCATGTCATTGGCAAGGACACCTTTCACTAGACTGCGTTAAGCTCAAACACCCATTCCACCAGGCCTTGAACTCTTCCAGGAATGAGTCACCCACAACATGTTCCAGTGTCTCACAACCCTCCTGGCAAGGAATTTCTTCCCAATATCCAAAGGAAACATATACTCTTCAGTTTTTAAAGCCATCAACACTTTTCCTATCACTATGTGCCCTTGTGCGGCTCATCTGCTTTCTTTCTGGTAGGCTGCCTTCAGATACTGGAGGGCTGCTCTAACATTTGCCCAGAGTCTGCTCTTCTCCAGGCTGACAAGATGCCTGCAGGACTCTGGCTTGATGACAGACTCCCTGTGCTACACTGGGGGCTCAGGCCATTCTTCTTCTTGGAATTGTTGTGGGATGCTCAGCCACTGTTGATTGTTCTTCATTGTGGTACAGGTAATAAATAGTTGATTGCTTTCATAAAGACACACTTGAAATGATAAGAGCTACATTTTAAAGCAAAATTAATTTGAGAAAGATTCCTGAACCTGTGGCCCGTTACCTCAGCCCATATATTGATTGTAAATGACATTCCTTGCAGATGTTATGATCCATGAACCAAAGCCAAGTGAAGTATACTACTTAAGACAGGTGTTATACTGCTTACTGGAATATGTTCTTACCGTTCTAAAATAGTCCCTTGAACTTTAAGAACAACAGATTACATCATGAAGTAATGGAGTGCTTTGGTTGAAAGTAAAATGCATTTGAAGGAAATGGGTTTGGGGGCTAGCCCAGCAAGACTGCAGAAATGGAGTGCCAGCTTAGTTCTCTGGTTCAGAGACAAGTGAAGCAATTCAGGAGTGTCCTCCCGTGAAAATACTTGACAGATCTTTCGGCACAACAGTTAACAACCAGCATCAGAAACGTGTGCAAATAAAATACTAGCCACTACAAGTGTGCCATCCATGAGTGGTAGGGCAACTCAGACTCATAGCAGTGGTTTTGCTGTTGTGCCTGTTAAAATAGAAAATAATGAGGAGAACAATTTTTTCCATCTATCTTGTTTCAGTATTGGTACAAAGACTGTTTTCCTGCCCTCAGGAGACAGCAAAAACTGTCAACAACTGAAATGCTTCAGAAATGGAAATGATCTGAATCACAAATATTTCTTTTCAAATAAAATTTAAAACATAAGTCATAACTATAAAACAGAGCTATTTAAAGATGAATACACTATGCATACTAAAGTATTCCCAGAGATAACTATTGTGTCCTAAGTCTGTTTAAAAGTCTGCAGTTCCTGGTAAAAAACTTGTACACAGCTGAGGTACCTAAATTATATTCTCATTTCAGCTTAATTATACTCTTCAGTCTCACCACCTCTACCAATTGATTTCCGCAAGTCCTTAGAAAACAGTAATTTAACTTTTTTAGTTCTATTTTTAAAAAATGACAGTTATTTGCACTCCCTATTTTCTGAAAAGCCTGAACATCAAGCCTTAAGAATTTGATCTTGAATTTTATTTCATATCAAACTAAATTTAAAGCCAGTGGCAGGGAGAATGGGAGCCTGAAGCGAAAGAATTTAGGCTTCTAATTCTTATATTGTCTTCTTACTTACCTATGACAAGAACTGGAAACAGATTAGAGTTAACAGCTGTTTGACATTTGCACACACACTTCCACTAAAGCAGAGGTCAAGGGTGGCTTTCTGGCCCTCCCTCCCTCCACAAGCTGCAGCTTCCTTAAGGCACATTCACCTGCTGTGGCATGGAGCCCTCCGTGGGCTGCAGTGTAGGTTTGTGTTCCTCCACGGTTCTCCAGGGACTGCTGGGAGACAACCTGCTTCACTATGACATCCTCCAGGGTTTCTCTGCTCTGTCAACCGGAGCACCTTCTTGTCTCACTTTACTATCACATAACTGCTTCTCATACTCTATTTTCCCCCTCCCTTGTCACTGCCAATTCATATGATTTGTGCTTTTTACAATATATTTTCACAGAGACTGATGGGCTCAGTTGCAAAAATGTGTCTTGCTAGAAAATTACATGCTTTACAAAACCATGATTTTATAGAAAAGAATAGTGGAAGTACAGAACTGGAAAATTGACCATGCTTCATTGTAATATGTCCCCTCATTTTGCCTTCTTTCTCCTTAAGATCTGGAAAGAATACTGAGCAGGAGGTAGTGTTGTTTCAAGGAAAGGACTTTTTTAGTATTCTAGGGTGCATGTTCAAATTTCTTGAGAAAATTGAGAAAAGGCTCTTTGTGTCTTTTGTGATAAATATCATTAGCCAGTAGTGACAAATTCTGACCAAGAGCAGATCAAAATCTGGTCAGACCAAGCAATATACCTTGAGTGGCCAGGACTGAACCATAGAGTTGTAGAATCAGTTGCATTGGAAGAGGCCCATCAGGATCATCAAGTCCAACTCCTGGCCTTGCATGGGACCATCCTCAAGAATCACACATTATGCCTGAGAGCAGTGTCCAAGAGCGTCTCGAACTCAGACAGGTATGATGCTGTGGCCACTCCCTAGAGAGACTCTTCCAGTGCCCAGCCATCCTCTGGTTAAAAAACTTTTTCCTGATACCCAACCTAAACCTCCCCTGACTCAGCGGCATGCCATTTCCTCGAGTCCTGTCCTTGTAGACCTCATTTGAGAACTTTCCAATACCCTCATGTCTTTTTTCATTGTGGCACCCAAAACTGCCCCCAAGCACTCAAGGTGAGGCCACCGCAGAGCAGAGCAGAGCAGAGCAGAGCAGGACAATCCCCTCCCTTGCTCAGCTGGCGATGCTGTGCCTGATGCACCCCAGGACAGGCTCAGCCCTCCTGGCTGCCAGGGCACTGCTGATGCACATTCAGCCTGCCACTGGCCAGGAGCCTGGGTCACTTTCTGCAGTGCTTCTCTCCAGCCTCTTGCTCCCTAGTCTATACACACACCAGGATTGCCCTGTCCCAGGTGCTGAATCCAGCACTTGCCCTTGCTCTACTCCATGTGGTTGGTGATTGCCTGTGGGAATCCTCAAAAACACAGGGTTTTGGGAAAGCTGCAAAAGGCAGGCCTCAGAGACAGCAGGACTGTGACTGGAGCTAAGCAGTAGTCATAAGGTTTATCAGCAGAAAAATCGTATAAGAAGTAGAAAAGCAAGGACAAATAGAACAATGGTCTGTCTATTAACGCTTGTCTAGAATAACTCCCTAAGCTACAGAAAAGTATATCTAGCTGGATGTTAGGAAGTTCTAAGCTTAGTAATGGAGCTCTATGCATTGTATTTTAATGCTTACAAGCAGGTCTTTTATTTGAAATAAGCAAGCACTGTTTTAACCCGAAGGTACGTGTGCTTATAGTGATTGGATAGAACTACTGCCCATATGCTTTTGCTTTGTGTGATTGGTCAAAAAACTTTTAAAGTAAGTTGTAACATCAAGTCTTTTGTCTGCTGCCAGGGACGTGAGCTGCTGGCATCTTCCCATTGTCATCACCATGTAATGAGACTGATGCTGGAAAACACAACAGCTTGAGATGCCTTCCCCGGCAGTCCCGCCCCTTTTGTGATTTGTACATAGACTCTCAGCCAACGATAATTGCCCATCTCTCTCGTTTGTCAAGATCTCACTGCAGAGTCTCTCTGCCCTCGGGAAAGTTGGTTCACAGCTCCTCCCAATTTAGTGTCCTAGGCAAACTTGCTCAATATTCCTTCAACTCCCATGTCCAGGTTGTTCAAAAGATGTTGAAGAGAACTGGCCCAAGGATGATGCTGTCTTAGCCACTGAAATTAGCGCTTCATACTTCTTCTTGTTCCTTAGTGCAGAAATCACAACAAATGTCTTCTTTGTTTCTTTTCTATCCATGCAGATATCTTTGCGTATACTCACGTTTTTTATCCCAGCAGCAGCTGACATGATATTTACAGACACAGCAACAGCACACTTTTCCTGCTGTTTCTAGACTTAACAATTTTGCAGTCTGTGAATCAGTGACCTTTGCAACTAAATTGAGACCTTCAGCATATCTCAGAAAAAGAGTAAAATGTCCTCAGAAGAAGAGAAAACTTTGCTGCATACTCTGTACGACTGAAGAATAGATGATAATGAGTTAGCATCACAATAATTTAAGCACAGAGCCTATACTTTGGCAGGGAAAAAATTAAAAGATGAGCTGTTTTATGTAGCAATATATCTGAGAAACAAAACAACTAGGATTTTCCAAACTGTTCCCTGTGGTAGAAACATACTTGTAAGAATACAGAAGATAAAAGGTGGGGTTTTGAAAGGCTATATCCTTGCTAAGCTAAATTGGATCTCATCCTGTAGATGAAAGATCAAGGAGCTCAAAGTGGAGCTAGAGAGGCATGTCCAGATAATGAGATATAGCCAAGCATTTTTAAAAAGGATTAAGCATTCTGGTGGACTGGGCAGTTTTTTTAAATCTGCCACACTCATTCTCTTCTGGGGACTGAATTGTGGAGTGCTAAATCATATCTCCTGCTGTATAAAGTAAAAGAGATCCATCCAAATGGTATGGTTAGTGTGTGAACACTCTCACTCTCTATTGTAAAACACTTAGTAAGATATAAACCAGTCTTAGGAACAAAATGAAATAAAGCTGTTATACCATCTTGGAATGGGAAAATATGTTCAAAATATTTCTCTTGCTTATGGTGTTTGGTTTTGGTTTGGTTTTTTTTTTATCTCACAACATGTGAATCATAATTTCAGCCATTCTGGAATGCTTTCAACAGATGAACCCAGCATAGTATTTTTATTACAGGCTCTTGCCCCTTACATGCTTCATTACAATTTTGGAATATACTCCACAGTCATTAGTGTTTTTTTATCTCTTTTGCCAGAGAAAACTTTTAAAGGACTACTTAACCCCAAAAAATCATAATTTCTCTGATTTCTCAAAGCTTTTTGAGAAAGTTGTTTTGTTTGGTTTGGTTTTTTTAAATATTGGATCATTCCTAATGACTTCAGACCTACTACAAGCAGAAGTTAAAAATAAATCTTATCTTAAAGAGACTGTTAAAGGTAATGAACTGCCAGTCTTGGTATTTGTATGTTTCTAAATCCTCTTAATCTC